>NC_056629.2:70177149-70861458 GCF_002870075.4 Lactuca sativa
AGATTTTGAATAGAGTGAAAAAATCAATAAATTATGAAAATGACATTGTTATAAAATAAGTTAAAAATAACGGTAATATAATAAAATATAGAAAAACACAATAAATTACAAATAAAATAATGAATTGAATGTGGGGGGCTATGAAAAAAAGGTGAAAAGTTGGAATTTTTGTATGGGCTTACGATGTTATTTATAAGTAATAAAAGGATGTCACTAAGGAATAAAATAGATGAAGATATTTTGTATCAATTTAAATAGTAATTTGAAATTCCAAATTTTGATGTCAATGTAATATCTAGAGATTAATATTTGATTGGTATGGATATATTGTGTAATTGAAATTTGAAATTATTATGTGATAAAGAATGTTGTATAATTCATTTAATCGGTTTCCAAAATTAACATGTCAAGAATTAGGTGAATGTATTTTATAGGATTTAAATTAATAAGGATGAAGGATAAAATAGTAATTTAACTCTGATAGAAAAATAGATGTAGGAGATGTCATGTAGCAAAAATAATTCATTTAATAGAATAAAGAGACTTATAACATGCAACTTTTAAAGTAATATGTTGTAAAAGGAAGAAATAAAATGAATATACAAAGCAAGTGTTGTGTTTA
Organism: Lactuca sativa; assembly: GCF_002870075.4. NCBI lineage: Eukaryota > Viridiplantae > Streptophyta > Magnoliopsida > Asterales > Asteraceae > Lactuca > Lactuca sativa. The sequence goes on from NC_056629.2 coordinate 70,177,772, forward strand.
TTTTTTTTTCAAAGTATATATGCATCAATCCTTTTTTTTCCTACAATCATTATATCGTATTGTTTCGATTTACAAAAAACATAGTTAATTAACCTATAACTAAATTTTAAAAAATGATTTAATATACCTAAGCTATATCATAAACAATTTAAAAATTATCTGAATCATTAAGAAACAAATTTGGAGTATATAAAAAATATGGACATAATTCCAAAAATATTTACCATCCAGGTGCATTCAAATGTGTATAAATATATCCCACTTCCATTTATTTGTAAGAAATTAAAGAAAAGGCTACATCAAGAAATAATAATGTATCTCTATTAATTTGTGTATTACTAACATACTACTATTTTATTTCTATTATGTATTATAGTATGATATATCAAGTAAATACATGAGCACCAAAATATGTATGTTCAGTAGGCATATCCAAATTCAAGTATAACTTAGGTTAGAAAGTTGTATATACATTAGCGACATATGTTAATAGTGTATCGTGATAATATATTAAAAAACAACAGATAAATGTTTGTTTGTTAAATATCATCAAAAAATTGATTCCTTTAGTGGTTATCCCATTACCAGTAAAATTCAATTCTTTAGCAACCTAGAAAAAAGAAAGCAAGGGTGAAATCAATGTATAAGAAGAAATGTGATGAAAAATATAGAGTAAAATAAGATTATTTGAAGAATCTAGCCTTTGTGACCATATCTGTTCCAACCTTCATCTTGATGTTCACATACATTGGGAATTTGAATCAAAGGAGTATTATTCCTTAATGTTTAATCATTACAATTATCATCATAGGGACTCCATTTGAAGTAGTGAACTTGAAGATTACATGTTTTTCTAACCTATTTAGAGAAATCAAAGACAAAAACTCATATATGATTAAAAGCTATAGATTATAAAATTACATATCTAGAATGAATCACGATTTGAATCACACCTTCATGATGAGTCTGTTCCAACTCATGGGTCCCACAATCTTAAAAAAGATTCATCTTTGATGCTACTATATAAGCTTATAGAACATCGAGTATCATCTCAGATCGGTGGATAAATTTCAGAACATGGATAATGATGACCACCATTTATAGACAAAATGCTTGTACTTTACCATTACAGTTGCAATCTAGCAAAATATTAATCCTCTCTATTTTATAAATACTTAAAATCATTAATTTAAAAAGAAAATGGCATAATCCTCTTTATTTTAAGAACTTTGAACATGTGTCCTACATGTCAAGAAAATCATCATAAAAAGTAATAACAAAATAGTGGCTATTAGTTGGTAGAAAACTAAAAAAATCAACATTCTTATTTCTTACTTATAAATATTTAAAATAACTACTCAGAAACCCACAGGGGGCTTGGGAAAAATTACTTTGTGCATCTCCTCCCGTGCTATAGCCAAAGAAACCATGAGCACATTAGACTTACACAAGCATACGAAAAAAATAGAATAATAATTTACATGAAGTAATCAACGTGATATAAATCCAATGCCTGAAACTTGAATCAGTACCTTCGAGCCCGCATACATCACCAGATCTGTAAAAGTCAAATCGAACCTTTTTCTTGGATCCTTTAGTGGTTTTCCGACAATGAAAATATGTAAACAACATCTTCGGTAGTAGAAGGTGAAGAAAATTTTAACAGTATTTATAAAGAATTCTATCAGTAATGATGCCAAAATTTAGACAAAATAAAAATCAAAATTAAGCCAGAGAGAGGATGGTGATGACTGAAGAAGAAAAAAATAGTGTTGGAAGCAGGGTTTAGATCAGGAAGAGAACAATCTTTCATGACACACTAACCTATGAATTGATCAAATCAAAACATGTAGATCAACAAAGAAATTAAACATGTAAATGGTGGCAGGGTTGGAAACAACATCGGTATAATGGTGGGGTGATCGATTTAATTAAAAAAAAAGCATCAGTAATGAAAAGAATCACAACATAGGGTTTTAGAGAAAACACCACCGATAGCTGATTAGGCGGCTGCTTTTTCGAATTCAAATCCACGGATAATTACTTTGTTGATTTATTGGTATAACATCATCGTTTTGAAATTTGCATTCCTGATTTTGAGGGACGTCATGCATCTTTGAAGGAAGGAAGAAGAATTGAGCGGGAAAACAAAGATTTGCGGTGAAGGAAAAGAAGGCAACATAGGTTTAGTGTTTTAATTGTGGGTGGGATAATAAACGGTGAAAAATGAGGGGAGAAATTCAAATTTAAAAAATTGAATCAAGTTTTTTAATTTGGAAGCAGCGAGATCGAATGACATAATTGAGGGTATCAAATTTGGAAACTCATATATGAGAAATTGAAAGGTAGAAAAATTAAGATGGGAAAAAAAGTGCCACGTGGCAACAATTTTGTATATTTACTGTAGAAAAGAAATGAAAGACAATATACGCAATTCAATTTAGTAAAAATAGCAGGAAATTTTGATTTTGAGGACTTAGTGAATGCCACGTGGTGATGTCCTCCCATTTCCACACGGGAATGTCTAACGGCTGCATCTTGCCGTGAGGCCTCTGGTGCTTCGCCTTGACCTTCCTGCAGGTCAGGCATCTCTCAACATACCAAGCGACATCCCGCTTCATGCAGGGCCACCAATAATTGGGTCGAAGATCTCTATACATCTTCGTCGCCCCTGGGTGGATAGAAAATCGAGACTTATGAGCCTCATCCATCAACACCTGCCGTACCCCACCCCAGTACGGTACCCACACTCTCCCATGAAGTGTCAGCAATCCCTAACTGTCATAATCAAACGAAGCTACTCGGCCCACTATCCTTTCACACTTTTGCCTCTCCTCCTTGAGGCCCTCACCCTGAGCCTCCTTGATCCGCTCCAATAACGGAGTAATCACTGTCATCCTCAAACACAAATCTCTGATAGGGGTTGCCGACACTTTGCGGCTTAGGGCGTCGGCCACCACGTTGGCCTTCCCTAGATGGTAAAGGATCTCACAATCATAATCCTTCAGCACATCCAACCACCTCCTCTGCCTCATGTTCAGACTCGGCTGATCCATAAGGTACCTCAAACTCTTGTGATCCGTGTAGATAGTACAACGGACCCCATAAAAATAATGCCTCCAAATCTTGAGGGCAAACACAACCGCCCCCAGCTCTAAATCATGGGTAGGATAGTTAGCCTCGTGAGGCTTCAACTGCCTCGAGGCGTAAGCTATCACATGACCTCGCTGCATCAACACTGCTCCCATACCTGTGATTGAGGCATCACAGTAGACTACGAAGTCCTCTACTCCCTCTAGCAAGGTAAGGATCGGAGCTTCGCACAATCTCTGTCTGAGGGTCTCGAACGCTGCCTGCTGCTCAGGCCCCCAACGAAATACCACCGACTTCTTAGTCAGTCGGGTGAGCGGCACTGCTATCTTGGAGAAATCCTGAATGAACCTCCGGTAATACCCTGCCAACCCTAGGAAGCTCCGAATCTCGGATGGAGACTTCGGGACCTCCCACTACATCACGGCCTCTATCTTGGCCGGATCCACCAAAATACCCTTCTGGTTGACGAGGTGACCAAGGAACTGCACCTCGCGCAACCAAAACTCACACTTGGAGAACTTTGCGAAAAGTTTCTCCCTCCTCAAAACTTCTAGCACCTCCCTCAGGTGCTCCTCGTGCTGCTCCTGCGTCTTGGAATATACCAAGATATCATCTATGAATACTATCACTGACCGATCCAGCATCGGCCTGCACACGCGATTCATGAGATCCATGAACGCGGCTGGGGCATTGGTGAGCCCAAATGGCATCACCACAAACTCATAATGACCATACCTGGTCCTGAAAGCAGTCTTCTGCACATCCTCATACCTAACCCGCATCTAATGATACCCGGAGCGTAAATCGATCTTGGAGAACCAAGACGCTCCCTGAAGCTGGTCAAACAAATCATTTATCCTCGGAAGTGGGTAACGGTTCTTCACCGTTACCTTATTCAACTCCCGGTAATCTACACACATACGATGCGACCCATCCTTCTTCCTCACAAACAGGATCGGTGCTCCCCAAGGCGAACTGCTCGGCCGAATGAAACCCTTGTCTAGCAGCTCCTGCAGCTGCGTAGACAACTCCTGCATCTCAGGGGGAGCTAGGCGATACGGTGCCTTGGCTATCGGAGCCGCACCAAGAATCAGGTCGATCCTAAACTCAACCTGCCTCTCAGGAGGTATTCCCGGTAAATCCTCGGGAAATACATCCGGGAAGTCTCGCACTATCGGAACATCATCAACTGTCGTCTTGACCTTCTCCCGGGCATCCAAGACATAAGCTACATAACCAGCGCAATCCTGCTGAAAATAGCGCCTCGCCCTTGCGGCGGAACAAAAGGTCGGTCCGCGCTGTGGCCTCTCGCCCTGAATCACTAACTCTCCCCCACTGGGAGTGCGAACCCTCACTAGCTGAAGCTCACAATCGATCACCGCCCCATTGGGGCTTAGCCAATCCATGCCTACAATAACCTTATTCCTCGCAGGGGAATAGGAACCAGGTCCACCGAAAACTGCTCGTCAAACAACTGAAGAGAACACCCTCTATGCACTCTGGCGACCCTCACGGTCCTGTCATCTGCTATCTCAACCTCAAGTGGACAATCCAGCTCCCCTGGAGCTCTGCTAAATCTCTTGCTAAGTGCAAGCGATACAAATGATCGGGTAGCCCCCGAATCGAATAATACCATAGCAGAAATGCCGTTCATAGAGAACGACCCTATATAAAACATACAATCATAAGCAATAATCAAACAATAATAATACAGAGATGAAGGGAAGATACATACCCGTCACCACATCAGGAGTCGCTCGCGCCTCCTCTGCTGTCATCTGAAACGCCCTACTCTTCGCCATTGGCGCCTCGGCTCGGCCCTGCCGGCCATCTGTAATCCTCAAAGTAGCAGGGGCAGGTGCAGCCACCTTCCCTACTGCAGCTAAACTCGGACACTGGGACTTTTTATGTCCCCTCTGATTGCACTGAAAGCAAATCAGATCTGATGCTGCAACGGCAGTAGCAGGGGTCGTACAATCCTTTCTCAAATGTCCAGTCTAACCGCACTTGAAGCAGCCGGAACTCCCTGCCTTACACACCCCATCGTGCATCCTCCCACACCTGCCACATCGACTGTGGCTCGGCTGAATCCTGGATCTGTGATCTGAAACCTTGGGCTTTTTGCCCGAACCTCCTGAACCCGAAACCGCCTCCGGTTTCCTCTTCTTCTCCATCTCGAGATCAATCTCCCTCTCTCGAGCCCTAGCAATCATGTCGTCCAACGTTTTACAGCTGCACCGGCTCACAAACTGGCGAATATCGCTCCCCAACATCTCATGATAACGGGCCTTCTTCATCTCCTCATCGGCTGCATACTGAGGAACAAGAAGAGCCCTCTCCCTGAACTTGGCGGTGATCTCCGCCACGGTCTCTGTAGTCTAGGTGAGGTCCTGAAACTCTCTGGCTAACTGCTGCACCTCAATAACCGGTGCGAACTCCGCCCTGAACCTGGTAGAGAAATCAGCCCAGGTCATGGAATCCAACGCTGCATCATCTCCAATGGTATGTCCGACCTCCTACCACCAATCCCGTGCCCTGTCCTTCAGGAGACAGGACGTCAGTCTAACCTTGTCCCCCTCGGGACACTTGCTCGTGCGGAACGCGTTGGCCACATCCACCAACCATCAAGTACTCGCTATGGGGTCCCGCGCCCCATGATATTCTGGAGCTCCACATGCCCTGAACTCCCTGAACGTAAGTGTGCGCGACCCCATCATGGCCGCCACCTCGGCACGGAAGGTGCCCAACCTCTCATCCATCAGCTCTAGGATACCCTCCTTGATCGAACCGAATATCACAGGAGTCTGCTCTAAAATGATACAAGTAATCTCTGAAGAAAGAAACTCTCTGGTCTGCTCATCCATGCGCTCATCCCCCGAGCCTGATCCTGATCCCTCCCCGGCACCTCCACTGCCGGCTGCTGGCCTCGAACGTAAAACCACCATTCTGAAACACATCATAGCAACATCAGAAAACTGAAATATCTCAAGTGATCCTTGATACTACGACTAGCTTCCTGGTCTTGTCCCGGCCTTCCTTGATTCGAGTACGGATCCTCTGCTTTCGGTAGTACGGGCCCATACTACATTCCACATCTATCCGTACTTTCCTCAAGAACTGCCTTGACTCCACCAAGTCACTTCTACTACTACTGATCTCTGCTACTCTCATCCTAGGCTTGCCCTAGGGAAATCTCTGACTCCACTTAAACCAGTCCTCAGCTGCTGAAGGCCTCCTTGTAATGCTACTTAGCCGTCACCTGAATACCATCACATATGATGAGGCTCGGATAATCCTTCGAGTAAAAGGCTCGTCCCTACAACGGTTAGACTCAGACAAGAGCTGCGCAATAGGGCCAAATCACGAAGCAAGCAGCATTCGGACACCGGAAACTACTCAAGCAAATCTACTCCCATAACGAGAAACTACACTAGCATACAATGCTAAGCTCGCGCTACCAGGCATAACCTAAACAAGCTATCCTACTGCTGTCTACTCAATACTAGCATGCAATTCTCATAAAGTTGTAACACATATAGCAGGCACATAAGGCATCCTCCTAGATCCTTAGTCCTATACTAGCATGCTGTTCTACTGAAACTGGAACAATTAATCATAATAATAAAACTTGTATTGGTAATTTGGGAGTACTTACTTGAGCTCGGCTGATCGCATGCACCACACCCTTATCTTGTTTAAAAATTCTTTTCTTTCTAAGTGCTTTTCAAAATTTCATTCGAAAACATTTTTCTTTTTGAAAATCTTTTTATCTTTCCCTTAGTTTGAGTTCAGATGCACCCGGAGGTGTATCCGAATCCCTCAAACCAAGGCTCTGATACCAACTTGTAACGACCCTAAAATACCACCCAAAAATTTCGATTTTTATTATAACAAAACCCACGAGACTGAGTATCACATAATAAAACCATATGCTGCGTGTTTCAAAAACCATAATAAAATACTGTGAGAAAAACTGTGTCACAACTGTATCCAAACATATCAAGAAAACTGAATCAACCCCCAGGACAAAACTGAAGCTGTGGTGTGTGCGATGTCATCATCCCGAGCTCTTCCCTTTGCTTGCGGAAGTACCTGAAACCAAAATTGAAACTGTAAGCACGAAGCTTAGTGAGCTCCCCTAAACTACCATATACCACACAATAACATATAAAGCACATACTGGGCCTTGCCCACTACATCGGACCGAAGTCCGGGCTAACTGGGGCCTTGCCCCCTACATCGGACCGAAGTCCGAAGCTGACTGGGACCTCTGTCCCCTACATCGGACCGAAGTCGCATAAACGCATAAATCCTGTCTGAGCCACGGAGGCGTCAAACATACTAGCTACTGCATTAGACCGAAGTCCAGAAACTACGGCTAACTGAACGGGCCAGCATTGTGGCCTTAGACCCGTTCCTATTGAAGGGAAACTCACCTCGTGAACAGTCTGCTGTGTGTATGGCTCTAGAAGCTAACTGCTGCAGCTCTGGTATCTCCCCGGCTACAATCCATAAACACACTCAATTAGATGCTAATCACTGCATTGGGTAAAATGACTCTTTTACCCCCTGGTCAATATCAACCCTCCTGGTCAAAGTCAACCTACAGTTGACCTGACTCACCGAGTTGGGCTGCCAACTCGCCGAGTCTCTAGTCTCACTTCTCAACCCTACTCGAGGCTACTCGCTGAGTATGGCATCGAATCGACGAGTACCCTCTCGATCCAAGAACTTAGACAATCTGCATCCTACTCGCCGAGTCATATGAACAACTCGACGAGTTGTTCTTGAGCTAAGAAGATTGCCTTGGACTCGCCGAGTTGTATGAACAACTCGTCGAGTCCCTCCATTACTGAGTCTGCCCTCCAACTCACTGAGTCCATTCTACTACTCACAGGCTCACACTCGACATCACTCAAAAAGGGAAAAACAGGACTCGCGACTTGACTCGCCGAGTCGTTCTTCCGACTCGTCGAGTCACATCCATGCAGCTACTCTAAACTCGATTCTGCTTGAATCCAGCGTCTAAAACTTATAGATCTGGGCTTCCTTAGTTCGATTAGCACGTAAAGATTCTATCTTTACGTGCCCATAAGCGACCAAGAAGATAATAAGGCTCAAAAAGCATAATAAAGGCTAGATCTAGGGTTCTTATGCAAAGCATCTTCAAAAAGGCAATAGATCTGGGCTCTACAACTCCTAAATGAACAGATCTAGGGATCTCTCGACCTATTAAGGCATCCATACAACTATAAGGTTTGGAAAATACATCAAACTAGCCCTAGAAGTGTTCTAATGGAGGTCTAAAGCATAAAGCAGAAGGAATCTGAGAAATACCTCAATGAACTCTGATTTTGCCCTTGGATCTTTGCTCTACACCTCTTCTCTTTGCTCCTTTCTTCTTCTTCTTCTTCAAGCCTTCAAAATCCACACAAAAACACTTAAAACAATCAAGGGATGGATTAGGGTTTCTCATAGTTCTCTGAGGGTGAAGGAGGCGTGTTTGGGGCACATAACATTGCTTAAATAGTGAGCAACCCGGGGATTTAGGGTTTCTTCCTGGCAGGCAGACTCGCCGAGTCCCGAATATGGACTCGCCGAGTCGCCGACTAACACGTGCTCAAAAACTCGACCCTACTCGACGAGTCAGGCCATAGACTCACCGAGTCCCTCAATAAAACTTCTAAATAAATGCCACATGAACAACATACCAGAGATGGGGCGTTACAATTCTCCCCCACTTGTCTCAGACTTCGTCCTCGAAGTCTGCTATGGCTGAATCTGCAAATAACTCTGGGTAGTGCTCTCTCATTTCTTCCTCAGCCTCCCATGTCCACTCAGACCCCTTCCGGTGCTGCCACTGCACCTTCACTAACTGAATTGCCTTGTTCCTCAAGGCCTTTGTCTTCCGGTCCAGAATTGCGACCGGCCTCTCAATATAATTCAGGCTGCTATCAACCTGAATATCCTCTAGGGGAACAACTGCTGACTCATCCACCAAACACTTCCTCAACTGAGACACATGGAAAGTGTTGTGGATCTGGCTAAGCTCTACAGGAAGATCCAACCGATAAGCAACCCGACCCACCCGGGCCAAAACCCTGAAAGGACCAATGAACCTGGGGCCCAGCTTGCCCCTCTTACGAAACCTGATGAAACCCTTCCAGGGTGAGACCTTCAGAAGGACCATATCGCCCACCCGGAACTCCAAGTCTAAACGCCTCCTGTCGGCGTAGCTCTTCTGCCGACTCTGCGCAGTCTGCAGTCTACTACGGACCTGTTGAATCAACTCGGTCGTCTTGAGCACCACCTCTGTGCTCCCAATGACTCGCTGACCGACCTCGCCCCAACAAATCGGGGTCCTACACTTCCTCCCATAAAGCATCTCAATGGGAGGTCGATCAATGCTCGCATGATAACTGTTGTTATACGAAAATTCCGCTAATGGAAGATACGTATCCCAATTGCCACCGAAGTCTAGAACACATGCCCTGAGCATGTCCTCGAGAGTCTGAATCATCCTCTCTATCCTTCCGAATATGGATTTGCTTACATGCATGGCTTGCTTACATGCATGGCTTGCTTAAGTCCCAAAAATGGCTTCTCTTGTTTTGACAAAGAAAAATTACTCAAACTTGCTACTCCCTATCCTTCCGAATTTTCAAGTACATATTTGATGACTCTTGATTTTCAACTAAATCATAACTTTTTTATTTCTCCCAAACAACAACTTTGACATTTCTTTTAATACACGACTTAAATAGTTTGCATGTATATATTTTCATGATATTATCATCAAGAAACTAATAGTTTTCTTAACTTAGGAAATATACATATTATAGTGTTTATAACAAGTTTTACACCACATGTATATATACTTTGCCATATTTATTTCTTTCAATATCGACACACATGTATTCCCCCTCCCCCCAATAAATTTAAAACATTGAAAAGTGGGTCCATAGAAAGCCACCCTAGTTGCGTGAGTCGGGATTGACGGGTTTTTCATGAACTTGAGCTTGGAATGAGTTATACACTTGAAAGCCTCGAGTTTGATCTAAACACAATCAAAACAAAAAAGGGTTGAATTATAACACTTTAGGAAGTTGCCTTGAGACCAAAACTGACGTCGAACTCCGTCGCCGGAGCTGCACACACTACTGGCCACGATGGCACGTGGCGGATGACGTGTGACTAATCGATTGAAAAACGGAAAAAGAAAGGATTTCTCACCTAAGAATTGATGGACAAAACATGAGGTGATGAGGGAGCCATTTGATGATCGAAACATGTGAGAAAATGGAGAAAACCGTTGGTGCTCGATGCCGTTTTTCCTCCGGTGAACCGACCCACAACACTAGTTGTGGTTCGTGACTGCTTCCATTGAGTTTATCAACTGATCAGAGGGTTGTTTGGGTTCGATATTTAGGGTATATAGAAGGGTAAAAAGGGGTGAGATGGCGGCTTAAATCGGAGGCACCATCCTCCGGTTGGCTGCTTTTTTTCTTCTAGCGAAGCTACACCACCAAGAAATAAAGAGAGTTGGTGAGATGGGAGGTGAGTGAAGGAAAGGTGGGGTTATTTTGAAGATATATAATCAGATTTGGAAGAGTAGATTATACCATTGTATCTTGGAAGATTTGAGAGAGTACATCACAATATATTGATAGCTATTGTGCATGTGTGTGCATGGTGAGAAAAATCGAGAGAGAGAAGAAAGAAAGGACTTGTAAGAAGATGTTGCAGCCACTAGTTCTTTTATTTTGATATCTTGGAAGATATATGCAAGTACACTACATTATATTTACTAGATATTGCACATGTGTTTGCATGGTGAGGAGATCAAGAGAGAGAGAGAGAGAGAGAGAGAGAGAGAGAGAGAGAGAGAGAGAGAGAGAGAGAGAGAATATGAAATATGATCTTTGTGTTAGTTTGTACAAGTAAAGTATATATTTACTCAGATTCTTTTCTAGATGAGATAGATTGTACAAAAGTATATTGAAGATATGAGAGTACTAGCATGTGTACCATCTTAAATGTATTGTATATGAGTATAATATGTGTGTGTAAGTGTAAAATCGTGTAGAGTGGGGAAGAAGAGAAGGTTTGTCAAGAATCAAATTGGTATACTACTTGCACATGCACACTTTGGAATATATATATATATATATATATATATATATATATATATATATATATATATATATAAAACACTTGTTTCATTTAAGAAATCTAAGGTGGTTTGTGTGGGTGCAATTCCATGATTCTTATGCGTATTCATGCATGTATTTGTTGTATTTGCATGGCTATAAGTTGCCTTATTCGAAATTTAAATGATAGTGTATAGGATTATGACTAAGTTTTTATACTATTGTCTAAGTATAATTGTCACAATCTTTTGCAATCCATGAGGGTTATTCGGATAACTTTTGTGTATCATGCATCATATTTCATAGTCTTATATATATATATATATATATATATATATATATATATATATATATATATATATATATATATATATATATATATATATATATATATATATATATATATATATATATATATATAGCGTTAGGTTCATGTGAGACGGCCTAATTTTGTGAGACCGTAAGACATATTTTTTTTATTTTTTTTATTTTTAATTTTTTTTTGTTAATTCAAGTTCCGAAAATAATATTTAAAAAAAGAATTTTTGGATTTTTCCAATTGTTTTGCATTTTAAAATTATTTTTTAGAATATGTACAGTGTAATATTCTATTAGAATATTTCACGTATTTTTCAAAAAAAATGGAATTTTATTTTTTATTTTTTTATTTTTTTTAGTTAATTCAAGTTCCGAAAATAATATTTAAAAAAGGAATTTTTAGATTTTTCCATTTATTTTGCATTTTAAAATTGTTTTTTAGAATATGTCAGTGTAATATTCTATAAGAATATTTCATGTATTTTTCAAAAAAAAAAAAACGGAATTTTTTTTTTTAATTTTTTTTTGTTTTTTTTAGTTAATTCAAGTTCCGAAAATAATATTTAAAAAAATGAATTTTTGGATTTTTCCATTTATTTTGCATTTTAATTTTTTTTTTTTTAGATTTGGTCTCACGGTCTCACAAAATTAGAATGGTCTCAAATGAACCTATATATATATATATATATATATATATATATATATATATATATATATATATATATATATATATATATATATATATATATATATATATATATATATATATATATATATATATATATATATACTCCAAGCCTCGATACACATTTATGTATTTTTCATATATCACTTTCACTAGGTGTATATATGTATATTTATATATTTATGTTTATGTATGTTGACCTTACACACACTTTTCTCAATATATAAATACATATATAAATTTCGAGCTTCACATAATATGTAAAGTACCGTATTTAATTATTAACGATTCTTGGTTTTCAAATTTCGTCCCTAACCTATATATAGGTAGTGTGTAAAGTGTCTATTACTAATAAAAAAACCCCAACTCTTGTATTGTATGATTAATTAATTAATAGAATGTTATGAAAAATAATTTTTTTGTGTAGTCGTTAATAGTGGATCAGATAATAATTTGTTGATTATTCTTCTAATTTTCTTTTGGATTAGGTGGAAATGTTTTAAGTTTTACATATTAGTGACTAATACGTTACTAGGCAAAAGAAATTACACATCAAGACATCGTACTACTATATTTAACTTAATTATTAGGAATTATAAGTGGATTGATTTTTTAAAATAATCAAAATAAGTGATTTTCGGATATTTGATTTTGGTATCCGAATCTGTATATGAAAATTCAGATACAAATTTTGATACCAAAATCCGTTATCCGAATTACATAGGGTTGTTTCAAATATGAGTTGAGCATGTGAAATGGTCGTTTCACATTTAAATAATTCATGATCGTTGTTTTCTTGGAATTAATCTCAGTAGAAGTTCTTTGTCGGAGTCTCCCATGGCAGCGAAGACAAGCCTAAAAAACATGGAGATGTATTGAGTTTATGAAACAATTGTCAAATTTTGGTAAAAAATAAGCATCAGTCAATTCTCGTGAAGGTTGAAAAGACTAGGTCAAGCGGTCAAATCATAGCGTTGGTTTGTACGACTTTAAGTAGAAAATATAAGTTATAATATTAGCTCTTGTACGCGCGCGTGCACACACACACACACACACACACACACACACACACACATATATATATATATATATATATATATATATATATATATATATATATATATATGGTTTGTATTAAGGTTTGATCCCATTAAGCCATGAAATGGGGGTAAAGTTGCCAACTTTACATGTTAATACATCTCATTAGGGTCATATCTGAGTTTGGAAGTCATTGCGTTAACTATTAAGAGCTTAATGTCGATTTTTGGGTTCCTGACGAGTACGTTGGGCGTACGTGGAGGTACACTCAGCGTAATGCTGGAGTTCTGCATTGATCGCTTGTATGTTGTGCTTCAGGGCTGAGTACGCGGGGCGTACGTCTCTGGTACGCAGGGCGTACTCCCTAGAATGGACATTTTGGGCCTTTAAAGGTTTGGGCCTTGTTCGGCCATTGGACTTCTGACTTTGGGCCATGGATATTTTGTGGGATTTCTTGGTATTGGTCCCATGATGGTTTTTGGGCCAAATTAGGAAGTTGGGCCATATTAGGCTTTGGGTTGCCATTTAGAGATTTGGGCTTTTTGTGCTAATGGGTTGGATCTTGGTTTTGGGCCAAGTAAGAAAAGGGTAAAATGGTCTTTACCCTTTAGGAATTTGGATTATGGATTGGGCCTCGAATTTTGAGTTATCGGGTTAATTATTAATTAAGATTGTATTTATTGTTAGTTGGTGTGAGGTTATCCGATTCAGCGGCCCGAGCAGTTATTTGGTTATTAGCGGTTTGAGGTGAGTCTTCCTTTGCAGTAACCGTGGATCGAAGGCACCAAGGTCGGCCCACTAGTTTATGTTATAGTGTGATGATTTTCTTCGTTATAATTGTCAGTTATGCTTGTATTTTCTTAATGAGTCTGTGATTTCTGTTATGATATTATGTGGTAGTAGTAGGGGTGAAATAGACCCGGTATCCTGTTGAAATAGACCGAAGTGATTGCAAGAACCCAAATATGCTTGATAATGTCAGGTTGAGATAGACCAAAGGGGTAGGCAAGCACCCAGATATGCTTGGGTAACATCCATAAAATTTAAGTCAATTTAAAACTTTTTCAGACATTCAAAAACCATTATTTATTAAAAAATGTCTTCAAAATAGTTTCGTATCAGAGTATCTCAGAAATCAAATCATAAAAATGCGAGGAGGTGCACGATCACGTCTTCGCCTTCCCACGATCATCCGAAGTACCTGAAACAAAATCCAAAATTGTAAGGCCAAAGCTTAGTGAGTTTCCCTAAAATACCAACACCATACCGCATAACCATATCATTGCACATAAACAACATGCATATAGAGTCTACAGTATGACTAGACCGCCCTCACTGGGCCTTCAGTCTATCTGGCCCACTCTCAGAACCTTCAACATGTCTGGTCTGCCCTACCGGGCCTTCAGCCTATTTGGACCGTTCTTCAGGCCTTCGGCCTGAATGATATGCCCCATTGGGCCTGCAGTCTACCCGGGCCCCCTGGATATGTTTGCCTACAGCACAAAGCAGGTCCGCCTCAACCCACCCCCAAGCATACAACCAACAATAGATAACAATACTAGCATGTATAAATAGTCAAACCGATCTAACAAATCACTAATCGTGACATCATCCTATATATCAGGATATCGACCTAACAGGTCACTAAACATAGCATCATCCTACATACCAAGATACCGACCTAACAGGTCACTAAGCATATCATCATGCAATAACCAGGATAACAATCCAATAAGGGCCGATATTGGTGCTTTCGACCCTGTTAGTATAGTGAGGACAACTCACCTAATAATGTCGATCGGAACTGAAATATCAAACTCCTGAAACACGGCTCCAAACACTAACACCTACAACCACCAATGATCCACTTCCATAAATACCCAAATTACCAAAGTACCCTCAGAAGTCAAACTGGTCAATCGTTGGTCAAAGTCAAAGTCAATGGTCAAGGTCAACAGTCCATGTTGACCCAACTCGTCGAGTACAGCCACTGACTCGTCGAGTTCATTCAGAACTCAAAGAATTGTGAAAACCCCAGTTGACTCGTCGAGTTTCCAGACAACTCGTCGAGTCCATGTAGTGTCCAAAATGTCGGGAAACCCCTAACCAACTTGTCGAGTTCATACAGAATCCAGAAAGCGGGAAAACTTCATCCAACTCGTTGAGTTGACTATACAACTTGTTGAGTTCCTTCATCCATTCCTCATTCAGCTCATTTCGGTCGAGTTCATGGCTTCAAACTCCAGATCTGGCTTCCTAGGGTGAAATTACCATGTAAAGTTGCAAACTTTACAAACATGCAAGGCCTTAAATGACAAAACCAAGCTAAGGAAGAGGTTTAAGCCAAAGAGAAGGGCCAAAGCTTGATAAATTCGATAACTTTATGACAATGAGGGCTTAGAGGAGTCCATATCTGAAGTTACAACTTCAGATCATGCTCAATACCATAAATGACCCACAAATATGCTAGAAATGGCCTTAAACCCTTGAATGAGGAGATCTAACACTAGAATGATCAAGGTAACAGCTTGTTACCTTCAAATGGAAGCCAAGACAGAGTAGGTCCTAAAGCTCACGCGGATTTAACCTTCTTTACACGACGACTTAGGGAATCCAACTCGTCGAGTAGGTCAAAAAACATAAATATAAAACTTTAAAATTCATACCTGGGAGTCAGGGTGTTACAGCTTGGCAGTATCTGATGGAAATAGTCCGAAGGGGTAGGCTGACACCTAGATATGTTTGGCATATGTTTGATTATTATGTAGTATTTGGGGAACTCACTAAGCTTCGTGATTACGGTTTTCAGTTTATGTTTCAGGTACTTCCAGTTTGAAAGGAAAGGGCACGGCTTGATCGCAGCGCATCTACCCATGTTTCCACAATGTGATCATTTGGGATGGTAATCTGATGACTGTTTTATTATGAAATACTTAAAATGTTTGAACAAAGGATAATTGGTGTTTCAACTGTATTAAGAAAATGAGATTTTTACCTCATAATTTTTGGGATGTTACATAGATAGACTAGTTGTAATATTTTTTCATGATATTCACTCTCTCCCTCAAAACCATATCGAGATCGTTGTCGATGAGATGATCGATTGGTTTTGTTAAAAATTCCAAATCTCGTGTTTTTTTTTCTCCTCACAAGTTTTTTGTTTCGGCTCTCACGCTTTCTTTTTCTCTTCCATCTTTTCTTTCTCAAAATTCAAGCGACGTTCGAAATTAAATTATAAATTTCAAAACTAGATGCGACCTTTTGAATGTCAGAGTTACTTCCAAAATCCGATGTATTTGATAAAGACCCTTTGTTTTTTTACTCTATCTCGCCCCAACGGTCGAACTACTTCCTCAACTTCGTGCTCATCCACACCGTTCAAATCAACCCCAAAATGCGCATCCGATGAAGTAGTGTAACTTGTCTCCGAAACTTTTGTTATTTTCTCACCACCTTCTTCTTCTCCCCTACTCTTTTATATGAAGGGTTTAGAGCACTATAACAAGCCTATGGTGCACATACAACCCTAAATGCTTTGGATCTAAGTTTTCTCTAGTTATACATGCAATTTTCATTTTCCAAAGCATGAAGCCTAACTAGCATACAACATTGATATTTGAAACATAAAAACGAGTTAGATGATTACCTCTTTGTTGTAGCTTGTAAAACTTGGTCTTACAAGAGCTTAGCACCTCAAGTGTGATGCCTCAAATAAGTCACAAAACACCAAGAACAAATGGAGGATTATGAGAGAGGTTTAGGAGGCACCAAAATCGTCTATTTTCTTCTTAGAATACTTGTGTGTCGATTTTAGGGGCTTAGGGTTACATATATAGTGTAGAATTCCAAGGGTCACTTGTAAACCCAAATTCATCCTCTTAGGCTTTTGATCCAATAATTCATTTTGACTAACATTTCATGGACTCTCACATAAGCTTAGTCCATCACTAACCAATCATGGATCATTAGCCCAAACTATATGTATCACTGATTTACATAATCAACCCCTGTTAATTTAATCGGTCTCTTTTGATGACTACACTATTTCCAAATTAATTTTTGATCAATACCAATTAAATAATATGATTTCTCAGTTAATATATTATTCTTATAATTTATTAATAAATCACAATTAACCTCTTGCTCAAATATCCTTCCTATCAAATTGGTCCGGTGAATACAGCCCAAATGGATCATGCTACTATCGGGTCAAGTACATACCAATTATATTTATGGACTTAGACACCTAATCCAACAGTCTCCCACTTGGATAAGTCTAATAACTATAACTGCAAGCACGACTTCAAAAAAGCAACTAACAATCGTAGATCTCAAAAGCCGCTGTCAACTATGATCAATAACACGTCCTTTAGATAAGGGATCATATATTCCTCTGTTCTACAAGATATCCTATAGACATGAGACATGGATCATCATCATTCTCTCTGTCCAAGTTCTGTTTCCTGATTTCCAATTTAATGACTGACTAATTGAACAAATCAAAACAGTCCAGGCTTGGCCAAGCGCTTATTGTGTCATCACTAAATCATCGAGGGGCCCACATATACCGCTTTTATCCCACTTTGGGTAAAAGGAACGAATAAACTTCGACTCACATGCTTGCTCAAGTTACTCATCACATTACACACAACAATATGTTTTATAACACCAAGTTACTTGTGCGTTTACACATCATCAATGTGCAACCGACTTGTAAACTACAACTCATATGTCTCCGTTTCAATAATATAAGATATTATCGTCTCACAATCACTCGTGATAAAATCCATGAAGTGATTCATGTGAGTGTGGGTTTAATCCAATACTCAAATTCCTATTTCAGGAGTACTCATGAACACTACAACAAACATTTGTTATGTCTAAGCTTTTAGAAAATCTACAGACGGATTCATGACGGTCTTTCCTTATTACTTACTTCCAAAGTATGATCGACTGTGGATATTTGAATAACCTAGTTATTCGGGAAGTAAAACATGCAAAGTGAAACACAAGAATAATTTAATCCAATATGGTCTCAAAACTTTTGAATATAAATAAAAAACACTTATCATTTAATCACCATATCGATTACACATAATTGTTTCGGCTAATCAACTTAATACTTGTATTAAACTATAGTTATCCCATGCTCCAAGCATGCACATTATTTTTACCTATGGTCCTTTCTTTTTGAAACAGATCAATTGGAAACATTTCCAATGATGCTTATTTCACAATTCCAAATCTTTATCATAAGTGTAAGAATACAAAATTCTTCCACTATTAGAATGTGTTAGATTCTTAATATACAACGACCATTATGGAAGCATTTCCATATTTTCCATATGACAATTCATTCTTAATAGAATCCCATCTATCCATGATTATGCCAATATGGTCCATCCATTACTATACTTACAAAGGCCCACAAGCGACCAATCATTAGCGAACCTTAGATTGTCCTTGACAGTTGTTTAATTACTTTAGTAATATCAAGTTCTGGTCCTTTTTCCCTCTTAATGCCCTAGGCATTTGGAAAATCAGAATAGGCGAATATTATAACATATGCAGTCGATCGTATACCCAAAGCATATGAGATACGTTTCATAATAAAGATATGGTATTTTACCAATCTCTCGTTATAATATTTCCATATATGGAATTTCCAACGTTGAAACATTTCAACTTGCTATTCATATATGCTCATGACTAAGTTCGATTAATACTTCAATCTAAACTTTTAGATTCGAAATAAAGTATAAGTATCCTCTCATTTACTATAGCAAAACAACTTTTCAAATTTTGCAACTTTGCAAATCAAAACTTTGTTTCCTATAAATAGCATTGCTAACTTGCAACACCTATCATAATGATTATGCTCCCACTAGCACAATAATTATGTCCTTACTAGTATAACACTTATGCTCCCACTAGCTTTGACATGTACCCAGAAATCAGTTGGACTTCTACAAATCAATACTTATTGACTTTCTTACCAAAGTTTAGATTTCTAATACAAGATGCTTCGATAAGACTTTATTTAGGCTTCTCAAACTCATACACCTTTCCTTAGATAGCTCATATTTGTGTCTAAACTATTTCAGAACTTACAGCAGTAAGTCCCGAATGTTCAGACTATTTTCCATTTCTCACAATTCGAACTATGAAGAGAGATGTCGTAATCATAATCGAATTTTTGAATGAAATTAACACAACTACTATCTCCTTAAAATCTACCAGTGAAAGCATTTCCTCACAATAATTTTCATGAAGGAGAGAAACATTTTGCCACTTAGATTTTATAGTGTATGTGTTCCTATCCATGTGAATTTGTCAAAACCATAATCACAAGACAAGGTCTGTGACAAATCAAAACTCATATGGACTCAAGTTGTTCAATCTTAATTTCTTGACATATGGTATCACAAGGGCCTACCATTGCTTCCAAATTGTTGTGCAGCTCACCCCTATCTATCAATGTACTTTCATTGACCAAGGTGTTTTTGCCTTATGCAATCAAATGAGAACTCATAGAACTCACATGCATAGTCAACTTAACTGGAATGGAATAGAAACAAGAATATGTCAATCACGATAGGTTATCAACCTTGGGTCTTGTGCTATTGATAACTAATGGGTTCATTCTTGATTAGTTCTTGAAATTATTAAAGATCATTAAGACTCCCACTGACCTCTTTACATATAAGATTCTATTTCAAGGAACATTTCTTGACAACCATATATTCAACAGTTAGTGTGAGACCTTATCAAGACAACACTTCATGTAATTGGTCTTAGTTGATCTTTGCTTTATCCAAAACGTCACTACTACCAATTTCAAATGTACATAAGTAAGAAAACTTTTCTACTCTACATTTCATGATGTGTTAATAAACCTACTTTAGTGATGGGTTTTAAGCACTACATCAGTCCTATGGTGTACATGCAAACCCTAAAGCTTTGGATCTAGTTTGTCTAATGAACATGCAATAATCATCCAAATCTCATAAACCCTAGATCTAGAATATGATAATCAATATTAACAGAAGAATAGGGTTTAGATCTTACCTTGATTGTTATATAGCAATAACAATCTCAAAAAACTTCTTGATCTTGACTTCTGAAAGCTTAGTGCCTCAAATGTTGCACCTCTAATGGAATCACAAACACCATGAGCAACAAGATGACTTAGGAGAAGGAGGAGGAGGCACAAAACGTCTAAGAACCCTTAGGGATTCCTTCCACACGTTTGGGGGCTTAGGGGTTCCTTATATATTTAGGCTATTAGGGTTTTCAACCAGGAAACCCTAATCTGTCTGCTTATGCCCTAAGAAGCCCATGGACTCCCTCCTTAGAGGCCTTGGACGAATTATAATGGGTTTCCCCATAGATTTCATCCACTCCAACTTCTATGGAGTCCATTAGCCCAATTTATGCAATTATCTTATAATTACAGTATCGATCCCCTTTATTTAATTAATCTCTTTTAGCCACAAATTAATTCTTATTAATTCTTGACTAATATTAATTAAACAATATGATTTTTCTTTTAATATATTATTTATATAATATATTAATAAATCATAATTAATCCTCTTTCTCCTTAATTCATCCTATCAGTTGCTATGGTGAAGGCAACCCAAAAGGACCATGCTCACAATTGGGCCAAGTACATACCAAAATAGTTATGGGCTTAGACATCTAATCCAACATTTAGAACATGTCACTCAAGGTACAACTTGGAGTAACTTAGAGTATGATTCTAAAACTTGAATTTGGAACGAAGTTTGATTCATCTTATTGATTTAACCATTTCAACAATTTACGATTCCTCTTCTTAGCCATACAAGTGCACTAAGGTGTCATTAAAGGATCAATTGTGACATGGTTACATAATCAATAGTATGATCATAAAACACGATACTAAAGTACTCTCTTTTCCTTTCAGATTGGAGAAACTTTTATCTTTCTGCCTAATTGATTCTCCTTATTTGTTCTGCTTATACTTTGAAACTTTTCAAGGTATTAGAATTATACTTAAGCTTGTAAGCATAACCATATTTACTAAACCATTAGTAAATCATGACAAATAATCTTTATCATTCTTTGTGGCGGATCTGACCATTGCACATCAATGTGTACTAGATCCTTTCATCTTTTACTTGACTTACATACATATGTAAACAAGGCATTAGTCTCACTTTCCCAAGTACCGAGATTTTCATACATCACATAATTCCAATCATATGATTCCAAGTTTCTATCCAATTGAAACTTGGGCGATGAGAATCTTTCCTTATTTAGAAAATTACGACACCACCACAATTGATATAACTAAGAATCAATCCATTTTCAACATTGCTATTAATATAAGCATACAAATAACAATTTTCACAAATGTCATTGCAAGGAAACATAAAATAAGATAAAATCAAAACTTTCTTTATTTATAAAATGCAGAAAATTTGTCCTTACAATGCAAATTCATATGAGAACTATGTTTCTAAATATTCCTAATCAATCTATCATAACTCCTAAGCAGCAGCTCAAAATCTGATCATCGAACCATGCGATCGAAATCCATCTCTTCACGATCAGACTCAGCGCACTCTTCCTTTAAGTTTCCTTTCTTTTATTTGATCCTACAAAACATCAAAATGCAATCTTATCACATCATGTATTAAAAATCTATAAATTAGGAACTTAATAGAGTTAGATAGTAGACTTACCAGAAGTAGAGTCCTACATTCTGACTTTACTATCCTTGCGATCCTTCAGGTAGATACAGCAGCTTCGCATCCAATGCCCCTTCTCTTGGCAATAGAAATAAACATACTCTTTTAGAATGGTACATGGGACAATCTCAGACTCAACCTTTCTCTTTACCATTTGGTCAAACGGTTTGACCTTGGTCGATCCCTTTCCACTGGGAAGAGAAAACTTTTCTGGACTTCCAATGTTGCCATTGTCAATGTCCATGGAAGTTTGGGAGATTGGTCTTCCAGTCAAGTTTGCTTCACCAGTGCACCAAATCATTGCTGATTCAGCAGCAATTAGACTACTATATGACATTGTGATTTGTCATATAGTAGTCTTTAACGAACTGAACATATGACTCGGGAAGTGACTGAAGAACCAAGTCAACAGCCAGCTCCCTTGGAAAAATGACACCAAACATTCCCAGTCTGTCAAGCTGCGTCTTCATGTTTAAAACATGCGCACATACAGAGTTTCCATCTTTATGTTTGCATGCCAATAGGGCTTGAGTAACCTTGAACTTTTCAAGTTGTCGAAAAAGTGGGCCATGGAGAATTATTGGAGGAGGTAGAGGAAGAGAAGTATGATTTCCAGTTCCACCTTTGCACGAAGAAGGGATTGATCTTTCACCTTGATCGACATGTGGAATATCATCTTCATGAGGAAAGCCTTTTCCAAAGGTTTAAGGAAGACCATAGTTGTCAGAACTAGACAATTTATAAAAAAAGGGAGAAATTCAAGTTAGTTGATTTAATCTTTAATATAACACCCAAATGAAATATTAAGGCTAGGACCCACCACAATAATTCACAATTCGGAAGAGGGATGCCGTACTCCAATTGTAAACTATTTGTCGGTAGGTAAATAAAGATTTACCAATTCCACCACGAAAACGAAATTTTGAACGAATTATGTTTTAAATGAAATTCCTAGATCTGTTGGGATTCATTGAACTTTTCAATGGCATGTTTAATCTCTATTATGCCCTTTAATTTTGTGACTAGGATACCGAGGATCACAAACAAGGTGTGAATAACCATGCAAATAAGTTTGGTACTCTCGAAGTCATTTATCACCTAATCAATGTGCCGATTAGCCACACACGCTCCATTGATCAATGATAACCTACGAGCTACCCATTGACATCCTTCATTAGTCCCATATTAGTGTGTCGGTTAACCACACACGCTCCACTAACGAGCAATAAGGTACAATGTGGAATTTCATGGGTTAGCATCAAATTCACATTTTTCCTAAAGTAACTAAGATTGGGAATTTATAAAAGGTTTAGTTACTTTATATTTCATTATACTTTTAATCAAGATTTAAATGTCCTATCAAAATCTTTCGGCTAACTGATGGGTTTTATACAAACAAACAATCCTATGTGTGCATGCAACCCTAGATTTGAGGATCTATGTTTTCACTATTAGACATACAAGCATTGAACACAAAAACTAGAAACCCTAGGAGGTACATCTAATTTTCGAAATTAACATATAATTAGGGTTAGGATACATACCTTGATTGTTATATTGTAATAACAATCAAATCCTTGAAGATCTTGAACTTTGATAGCAAGCGCCACAAGTGTCGCGCCTCTAATGGCTCACAAACAAACCTAGCAACCAAGGATTACTATGGAGAGAGAGAGAGAGAGAGAAAGAGAGAAGTAGAGTAGAATTTCAGCCCTTATGCTTTCTTGGAGTGCCATCCACGAAATCCAACCCTATAGGGGTTTATATAGGTGATAATGAAGGTTTAGGATAAGGCAGATGGATCTTAGATAACCCTAATCCCTTAACTTCCTCCCTAAGGCTTCCAAGGCACCCTTAGAGCCCAAGGAAACCCTAGGAGACTCTAGATTTCATTCCCCACCTCTAAGGGAGGTTCTATAATGCTCAATGCACAATTTTTGAACATTGTCACCTTTAATCCCTGTAGTTTCAATTAATTCCTTTAATCCCAAAATTAATTCCAAATTAATTTCTGATTAAATATTAATTAAACAATATGATTTCTAATTAATATATTATATCCATAATACATTAATAAATCATTTATCTGGATTATTAATTTATTAACCAAGTAATAAATTAATAGATCATTCTTCTCTCTCTAACAATTATCCTATTCAATTACCAGGTTTGAAGGCAACCCAAAAGGACATTGCTACTATCAATTCAAGTACATAACAATTATAGTTATGGGCTTAGACACCTAATCCAACAGTCTCCCACTTGGATAAGTCTAATAACTATAATTTCAAGTATAACTTCAAAATTTGACAAGCAAATTTTAGCTACCAAAAGCTGTTGTCGAACTCTGACCTAATCAGTGACGTGTCCTTAGATAAGGGATCATATATTCCTCCATTCTAGATATCGTATAGACATAAGACATGGATCTTAATCATTATCTCTATCTATGTTCTGTTTCCCGATTTTCGATTTATGACGACTGACTAATTGAACAAATCAAATCAGTCCCGGCTTGGCCAAGCACTTTATGGTGTCATCACTAAATCATCAAGGGGCCCACAGATATCGCTTTTATCCAACTTGGGGTAAAAGGAACGGATAAAAATCGACTCATGTGCTTGCTCTATTTACTCATCAAATCACACACAACAATACGTTTTATAACACCAAGTTACTGGTGCGTTTACGTATTATCAATGTGCAACCGATTTGCAAACTATAACTCATATCTCTTTGTTTCAAGAATATAAGATATTATCATCTCACAATCACTCGTGATAAAATCCATGAAGTGATTCAAGTGAGCGTGGGTTTAATCCAATACTCTAATCTTACTAAAGCACTCATGAACTCTGCAACAAACTTTTGCTATGTCTAAACACTTTAGACAATCTACAGACGGACTCATGACAATCTTGCTTCATACCTACTCTCAATGTATGAGAGACTGTGGATGTTTGAATAACCTAGTTATTCTGGAAGTCAAAACATACAAAGTGAAACGCAATAATAATATTAATCCTATATGGCCCCAAAACTTTTGAGCGTAAATAAAAACACTTTTATTTAAACACCATATTGATTACTCATTATTCATTGCTTACTGTTTCAGAAAATCAACTTATTACTCGAATTATAACCACAATTGTCCCATGCTCCAAGCATGCACACTTTGGTTTCCTATTGTCCATACTTTGTGAAATAGATCAATTGAAAACTTTTCCAACGAAACTCATTTCACAATCCCTAATCCTTATTATTAGTATAAGAAAACCAAATTCTTGCCACTTTTAGAATATGTCATATTCTAACATTCTATGCAATGATTCTTTCGTAATGTCATAGCACAAAAGTCACCAAGACCCGACTAATGAAATTACAAGGTATTCTATCGGAAATTGTTACAAGACAATTCCATAGACGTGAAGTCTCACATTCAAAGTACATTCCTTTGAACATCCTTCTCGCATAAAAGTTTCTAACCTAGACATATTTCTTAATATCCAACTCCCATTAATGGAAACATTTCCATATTTGCCATATGACAACTCGTTCTTAATAAAATCTTATCTATTCATAATAATGTCAATATAGTCCATCCAATACTATACTTCCAACTACTCACAAGCGACAAATCCTCAGTGAACCTCAGACCGTCCTTTGATAGTTGTTTAATTATTTTAGTCAAAACCGATTCTAGTCCTTTTTCCCTCTTAATGCCCTAGGCATTTGGAAAATTTTATAATGGTCAAATATTACAGCATATGCAATTGATCCTATACCCGAAGCGTATTGGACACGATGTATAATGTCTCATATAAAGACATGATACTTTATCAGTCTTTTGCCTTAATATTTTGTTAGCCATGTTCTCACAATTCGAACTATGAAGAGGGATGTCGTAATCATAATCGAATTTTGAGAATGTGCTATGTATCCTTGACTAAATTTTATTAACATTTATTGATCTATGCTTTTAGATTTTGAAATGAAGTATAATATTCTCTCCCTTGATTATAGGAAAACAACTTTTCAACCCCTACAACTTTGCAAAGTTAATCTTTGTTTTCTATAATTAATATTGTTAACTCGCAATACTTGAAATAATAATCATGCTCCCACTAACACAATGATTATTTCTATACAAGCATAACACTTATGCTCCCACTAGCTTTGACATGTATTCAGAAAACACTTGAACTTCTAGAAAACAATGCTTATTGAATTCCTTAAGTTCATATTTCTAATACCTAATGCTTCGATAAGCCTTTATCTAAGCTTCTAAAAATCACACACCTTTCCTTAGACAGCTCACATGTATGTCTAAACTAATTAAGAACTTATTTTACTAAGTCCTAAATGTTCAGACTAATTGCCAAATCTCACAATTCGAACTATGAAGAGGGATGCCGTAATCATAATCAAATTTGAGAATGCACTTTACATAATCACTATCTTCTTAAAATCTCTCTTAGTGAAAGCATTTCCTCACAATCATTTTCATGAAGGAGAGAAACCTTATGACACTTAGATTTTATGGTGTATGTGTTCCTATCCATGTGAATTTGCCATAACCATAATCGAAAGATAATGTTTGTGACAAATTCAAACTCTTATGGATAGAACTTGTTCATTCTTAATTTCTTGCCATCAAGGGTCCCACCATTGCTTCCCAGTTATTTGGCAGCTCAACTATGCCAGTCAATGTACTTTCATTGATCAAGGTGTTTGCCCTTATGCATTCAATTGAGGACTCGTAGAACTCATATGCATAATCACTCAACTGGATTGGCACATAAATACAATTTTGTCAACACGATAGGTTATAATCCTCAAGTCGTGTGCTAGTGTAATAGGTTTACTTCTTGATTTGTTCTTGAAATTTTTCAAGACAATTTAGACTCCCACTTACCTCTTGACATATATGATTCTCTTGTCAGGAACCTTTCCTAGACAAAAAAAAAATATTCAAGAGTTAGTGTAGTGCTTATCAAGACAAAACACTTCACATAATTGCTCCTAGTTGGTCTTTGTCTTATCCAAGACAGCACAACTTACCAATTTTCAAATGTGCAAAAATAAGAATGCCTTTTCCAAACCCTAAATTTGATGAGTGTTATAAACCTACTTAGACTTGTCACTCAATTCACAATCTTGGAATATTACTCTAAGTCTTAATATTGGAACGAAGTACGATTGACTTCTTGATTTTAACCATATCTACAATTCTCGATTCCTCTTCTTAGACATACAAATGCACTAAGACTCACTTGGAGGATCAATTGAGATATGGTTCTTAATCATTAAGACTTATCATAAAACACAATAAAAGGTACTCTCCCTTCTTCTTAGAATAGAGAAACTTTTATCTTTCTGCCTACTTGATTCTTCTTATTCGTTCTGCTATTGATTAAAACTCTTTCAATCAACTCAGAATTATACTTAATCTTATAAGTATAACCATATTTACTAAAATTTAGTAAATCATGACGAATATCTTTATCACTCTTGTGGTGGACTTGATCAACGCACAACCTAGTGTACTCGATCTCCTAGTCCTTCTCTTGACACTTTGTCAAAGAATTAGTCTAATTTCCAAACATGAAGTTTCTCAGTCATCACGCAACCAAGTTGCATGACTCCAAGTTTCTGTCCAACTGAAACTTGGGCGATGAGAATCTTCCCTTATTTGGCAAATTCTCGACATTTCCACAAATAACATAATTAAGAATCAAATCTATTATAGCTAACAATAGAAACAATCAAACATCAATTTTTCATACACACCATTGCAAGGATAAATAAATAAGACAAAATCAAAATTTATTTTATTGCAGAAAAATATTGTCCTTACAATGCGATTACTAATGAAAACTATGTAAATATTACTTAGCAATCTATCCTAACTCTAAAGTAGTAGCTTAAATATTTGATCCTTGAATCATGCGATAGAAATCCATTTATTCGCGATCAGACTCAGCTTGCTCCTTCCTTTAAGCTTCCTTTCCTTTTTTCGATCCTTCAAAACATCGAAATGTAATCTTATCACATCATGTATTAAGAATCTCCAAATAGGAACTTAATAGAGTTAGATAGTGGATTTTTACCTAAAGCAGACTCATACATCTTGACTCTCCCATCTCTTAGATCTCTCAGGTAGTCAGGGCAACTTCGTAACCAATGGCCCTTCTTTTTGGCAGTAGAAACTTATGGACTCTCTGGAATGGAACACGGGACTATCTCAGACTCAACCTTTCTCTTGCGTAGAGAAAACTTTTATGGACTTCCAATGTTACCATTGCCTATAGAGGGTTGGGATATTGATTTACCAGACAAATATGTTGACCAGTGCGCCAAATCAATTCTGATTCAGCAGCAATAAGCAAATAAGTCAAATCAATAAGGGTCATGTCGTGGTCCATCATATACTACTCTCTAACGAACTTACCATATGATTCGGGAAGTGACTGAAGAACCAAGTCAACAACCAACTTTCTTTAAACATCGACACCCAACAATCCCAATTTATCAATATGTAACCATTTATCTAAGATATGAGCACATATAGACTTTCCATTTTCGTGTCTTTTGCCAATAGGACTTGAGTGATTTTGAACTGTTCAAGTCTTCGAACATGTGGGTCAGGGAGAATTATTGGAGGAGGTGGAGGAAATGAAGCATAATTTCTATTTCCACAATACAATTGTGGAAGATCATCTTCATGTGGAAAACTTTTTCCAACGGATTTAGGAAGACCATAGTTGTCAGACTTTGACATCTATATAACGGGAGAAAATTCAAGTTAGTTGATTGAGTCCTTAATAAAACACCCAAATGAGATATTAAGGCTAGGATCCAACACAATATTCTACAATTTAGAAGAGGGATGCCGTAATCCAACTTGCAGAACATTTGAAGGTAAGTGAATGACAACTTACTAATTTTCCACCATGAAAAACGAAAAGGAGATTAAGTTTTAAATGTATTGAAAAATCCTAGATCTTTTGAGATTCATTGAACTTTTCAATGGCATGTTTAAATCTCGATATGCCCCTCGATTTGTGACTGGGATGCCGAGGATCACAAAACAGGGTGTGAATAACCACGCAAACTTACATGGTGCCCCCAATGTTATAGTCACCTATTCGATGTGCCGGTTAACCACACACGCTCCATTGAACTATGACAAACATTGAGTCACCCTTTGCTACCTTTGCTTAGAACCATTTAGTGTGTCGGTTAACCACACACGCTCCACTAACGTCTTCGCAAGGGTACAAAGTGTAATTTCATGGAATTGCATCAAATTCACTTTTGCCTAAAGTAACTAAGATTGGGAATTTTGTATAAAACATTTAGTTACTTTATACTTCATTATACTTTTAATGGAAAGGGTTTGCCCTATCCTACCCGTTCGGCTAACGACCCTCCACCAATCAAGGAAGCGGTGGGTGAGAGTGGACACCCATTAAACGACCATTTTATAGGTCATAACCTTATACCCCCCTTATAGATCGGCTTCGTGAATGAGGCCTACTAACGGTAAGACTAGCAGTTTAAGTTATACATATATAATATTAGACTTTTAATGTTATATATAGTATAAGGGTGTATTTTACACTTTTAAAATACTAGGTGGTCTAATTTAACAAATTAGACTTTTAATGTAAACCATATCACTATGGATTTATTAACTCTCTTTTAATTATACACTTAATTAATTTAATAAAACCATAAGGGTGCAATTTGAACTATTTTGATTTAATAATTATTCAAAAATTAAACAAGTAATTAAATTATTAAATCAAATAAGGATTACCAATTTAAATTAAATATATTAACTTCATTTAATCCTATATCCATGGATTTCGAAATTTAGGCAGGGATATCTTTAATTATCCAATTAAACAATTAACAAGATAATTACCAAAAATAACAAGCTACTAACAGATTCCTTAGATTTCGAAATCTTCTGCTTGGAGTGGAAGGCAAGGCTTTCAAACTTGCCTAAAAACCAAAAACCTTAGGGTTTGGAAACCCTAGATTTTGACTCCAAGGTGGCCAAAGGAAAGGGTTTTAAATGGCGGTCATTTTACAAGGGTGCGGTAGGTAAGAGTATATACCCAATGGCGGTCATTTTACAAGCTGCTTCCTTAAACTCCCCTTATAGACCAGCTTCGTGAATGATGCCTACTAATGGTAAGACTGACTTTTAACTTATACATATATAATATATTAGACTTTTAATTTTATATAGTATAAGGGTGTATTTTACACATTTAAAATACTAAGTGGTTTAATCTATTAATAAATTAGACTTTTTAATTTAATTAAACTTAAACCATGTCATTATGAATTTATTAATTCTTTATTTTAATTAAAAACATAATTAATTTAATAAAACCATAGGGGTGTAATTTGAACTATTCAAAATATCAAGGTTCTAAATTTAAGATTTCAAAATTAAGGATATTTAATTAAATTTTAAGTTACAAAACCAAAAGGTGCACTTTTGAACCTTTTCAAATTTTTTAGGGTTTTAGAATTTAATGTTTCATAATTAAGACCTTTTAAATTCCAAAACTTGAGGGCAAACTTTGAAACTCTTCAAAACCTTTTGGATTCCAAAACTTGATGACAAGTTTTGTAACTCTTCAAAACCTTTTAAATTCCAAAACATGATGACAAGTTTTGTAACTCTTCAAAGCCATTTAGATCAAATTTTAAATAAGTAAAATAATCACATATTTTTATCATTTACCAATTTGATCTAATTCAACTCATATAGCAAGATAATTTCAAATCAAATAATACAAATAATTAGCTTATCATATAATCTAGTAATTATCTTAAAATTTGACAATTTATCTTTTAATTACATGAGGATAGTCACCATCATATCAGAAAATTCAGATTTTATGATATAAAACGGTTTATGGTAATGAACCTAATCCAATTCTAGCCAAAAAACATGAAAATCTGCAAACAGATGATCCAACTCGTCGAGTTGGCTTAACTCGAGATCAAATCGTCGAGTTCCTTCATAGGACTCGTCGAGTCCACCAGGCAGAGAGCAGAATTCAATTTGCTTCAACTTTGAACAATTGCATCAATATAATAGAAAACACCCTAGGCTCTGATACCACTAAAGGGTTTAGAGCACTATAACAAGCCAATGGTGCACATACAACCCTAAATGCTTTGGATCTAAGTTTTCTCTAGTTATACATGCAATTTTCATTTTCCAAAGCATGAAGCCTAACTAGCATACAACATTGATATTTGAAACATAAAAACGAGTTAGATGATTACCTCTTTGTTGTAGCTTGTAGAACTTGGCCTTACAAGAGCTTAGCATCTCAAATGTGATGCCTCAAATAAGTCACAAAACACCAAGAACAAATGGAGGATTATGAGAGAGGTTTAAGAGGCACCAAAATCGTCTATTTTCTTTTTAGAATAATTGCGTGTTGATTTTAAGGGCTTAGGGGTTACATATATAGTGTAAAGTTCCAAGGGTCACTTGTAAACCCTAATTCATCCACTTAGGCTTTTGATCCAATAATTCATTTTGACTAACATTTCATGGACTCTCACATAAGCTTAGTCCATCACTAATCAATCATGGATCATTAGCCCAAACTATATGTATCACTGATTTACATAATCATCCCATGTTAATTTAATCAGTCTCTTTTGATCACCAAATTAATTCTTGATCAATACCAATTAAATAATATGATTTCTCAAGTAATATATTATTCTTATAATATATTAATAAATCGCAATTAACCTATTTCTCAAATATCCTTCTTATCAAATTGCTCCGGTGAATGCAACACAAATGGACCATGCTACTATCGGGTCAAGTACATACCAATTATAGTTATGGACTTAGACACCTAATCCAACATTATCCACTTCGGGGATACGGATAAAAACCTCCAAACATCAATAAATTTGAAATACTTTTTAATATCAACAAAATATGTTTTAAGCGCTATCTTGAAAATGTGTTGATTGTTTTCCCCTCTTTTCCGTTGAGTAAGCAAATTCTTTGTAAATGCCGTTGAATTTAGTAACCGAATTGTTCATCTCTCGAAACTTGCTACAACAATGGTGTTTTGTATGGTATTCCCCACGACCCATGACACTAAGAAACCGCTCCATAATGCGTGGCCAAAAGTGTTCATCTTTTTGCGTATTTTCGGTTTGTGAATCCTCAGAAATGTCGACCCATGACTCGCCTAATGTCACCTCTTCATCCGGTTGTCATTGTTGAGTCGGGTCCTTCTCTTTTACCAAAACCGACGCGTTTTCTTTCCCACATCTTTTGCAGTTGGATGGTTTGGCTTGTGTTTCGTGAAAAACGTCGGATCGGTTTTCGGTTACCGGTTCGGGATCGAGTTATGTTTCTTGTACAAATTCAACATCCGAGATATATTCAGGAAGCGGGGACCAATTTCGAAACATGTTTAGGCTTAGAGGTTCCAGGGGTAATAGTAAACTTGTTGGGGACGAGGTTGGGGTCGGGACGAAATCATGAATGAATTAAATTAGGGTCGGTATACCGACGTATCCAACGGTCGAACATTTGGACGTGATTTGCCTCGAGCGGTAAATTGAGGGTTTTTATTGGATTCATTATTTTGGAAGAAATAAGTTTGAAAACTTGTGGAATTGAAAGTGTTGTGTGTGATATATGTGTAAGGTATGGTTTTAATTTATAGTTAAATTATTAAGAAAAAATTGAAAAACTGACCGTTGTCAACGGTCAAATGGCTCAAATGGGGAAATGAACTACGGTAATATCACCTCCACCGGTAAGGATATCGAGAGCGGTAAGGGGGTCGGAGTTGAGTTTGCCGCACACTGCGACACCAAATTAGCTACTGTAGTGTGCGGTAGATGATGCACCGACCGGCCTAATGATGGTGACCACAAATGCTACTATGCTTGATCTGATACATTTCTTTTTGTCTTTTTATTTATGTCTTATATAACCTATCTTTTTTCTATTATTTTGTAGTTTAAAAGCCTTTAATATAATCATTAAAGATTGACAATATTGTTTGACAAAATTCTTCTGGGTGTAAAATCTTGTAGGATTTTAAAGAAGATCAAGAAAACATGGTGCGATGTGTGATAAAATTCTTGATACCAAAATATGGTGTTACCACACCTCCTCAAGCACCCACATCAACCGATGTAAATTTGTTTATTTAGGATTTTTTTTAAGTAAATTGGTCATAAACAATAAGATTAGTCATATATATATATATATATATATATATATATATATATATATATATATATATATATATATATATATATATATATATATATATATATATATATCCTCTCTAATAAAAGTTTTTTTTTTGTCATTTGTCACTCTCATTCAATTTGTCAAATGTCATTTTGTAGTTATTTGAATTAATTTTTTTCCCACATGTCATTTTATGAGTTTTTCTATTTTATTAAATTTCACATAATTATTTAATGTAATAATTGCAATAAATGTAATAATAAATGGATATCAATTTCAGTAAAAAACTTACCTTTTAATTTCAAAATTCATAAAATTAAAGCTTTTAGTTTATTTTATTTATTTAAATTATTTGTTAAAATTTAAAAGATAAAAAACATTTTAATTATAATAACTCATTATTTTTCTTATAAATTTCATAGTTCTCAAATATTTTGACCTTTATTTATTTATTATTTTTTAAATTAACTCATGTAATATATAAGTCTCACAACTAGTATATATATATATATATATATATATATATATATATATATATATATATATATATATATATATAGTTTTGAATGATTTTATTTTAATACCTATGATTTTTTTAATATGTCTAGGTCTTATTGTTGATTTACTTTACTTCGTCTCACGCCTTAACTTTCTTTTGTTATTACTATTATCTCATTTCTATTTTAGGCTTAATTAAATAAGGTAGCCCACTTCCATAAATGCTTAAAATTGGAGTTATTCATGCCTTAAGATATGTTGGTATACCACAATCACTTTCTTATTTGAGGCCCTGTTTGACAATAATAAATTATCTTATTTTAATTCAGTATTTAACAAAATCATAAAAATAGTTTATTATAGTTTATAAAATACATTATAAAATAGCATCTTGATAAGCTATCTTCTAAACTAAAAATTAGCTTAAAAGCTAGTTTGCCAAAACTAAGCAGAAGACCGGTTAGAAAGCCGGTATAATAAACAATTTGATAGATCAATAACAAATAAAAAAAATTGAAAACAAAAATAAAAGAATGTTGTTGAAACTTTACTGTCACATGAAAAACTAAGAAACTTTAATCCTAGAGTGTGTGATGTAGTTGTTAAAGCAACGACCAAATTGGTGATGAGCCACCTTCAAATCATTCGATTTGATGTGACTTAATATACTAATTTGGGAGTACCTATTATACAACTATTATGAGGGTGACATGGTAGCATTTCCATATTGTTCAGTTATTCAGGTGGATGTGTGTCGTGTGAGAGTACGTCGTGTGTAATTAGCACCAAAAATCTAGTTGCCGGCATATTCATCAATCCTTTTGGAACTGAACGATGCCAGTTTTTGCATAGCAAGTTGGGTATTCGTGATCTTCACGGTCCAACGTCAGAATGAGTGAAGGAAACAATAAACACATCTTTACCTTATCTTAATATCTTAATTCCATATTTAAACAATAGTTGTCTCTTTAGTATATTATCTTTACTTTTTATATATATCTAAACAATTTGTTGCCATCTTAATGATTATTCTGAAACCAAAACACAATTTTGTATACGGATTTTTTCATATCATAGTAAAAAAATATAAAAAAATATGATGTAAAATGAAATTTGGTGTTGGCTTATAGACGCCTTAACAGGCTGTGTGGTAGCCCTCAAATTTTCAATTAAGAGGCAGACTTTTAGTTTTTTAGATTTGGAGCGTTTGATAGTCTTTTAATTTGCAAGAGAACGAGTTGTATCTTAATAGAAAAAAAAAATATGGTCTTGAGATACCTTAATTTTTCAGCAAACATTTTTTTTTTCTTTTTCTATTTCACATGACTGTCTACCTTTTTTCTCTCACTACCCTATTCGAACTCTTAAAAATGAGAAATTAAATATATTTTAATTTTTTGTTCTTACATATCCTCCTACCCAATGAAATAATGACATGTGTAACATTTAATGTACATTTAATAAGATTTTATGATATTTTAGGATACTAATATGACACATATCATCATTTATCAAAAGATAGGAGGATATTTAATTTCTCCTTAAAAATACATAACATCTTAAAAATTCAGATGTAAGAGTTCAGATCCTTCAAATAACCTCTAAATTTTATGAAATTACCCCAACCACATTGTCCCTTTGTGCTCTTTCAAGTTCTCCCACCACATTGACCTCGTGCTCTTTCTTTCCTCTTTAATATGTTAGATTGTCACGTTAACAATGATACAAAGCATTTAAAGTTAATAAATACACAGAAAATAAGTATCTAGAGTTCTAGATTACAAAGCACTTATTGTTAATAAATACAAAGAAATCAAACACGTAATACTAGCGTTCAAAAAATTACACAGGTTAAAGAAAATATAAAAAAAAAACTGTAGGAATATATATATATATATATATATATATATATATATATATATATATATATATATATATATATATATATATATATATATATATATATATTACAAAATATGGTTTGTGAGAGGAAGTTAGTGTTTATTTTGTTTTATTTTTTTAGACTAAAAACGACTATATTTAGACATTACGATTTTTTTGGTATATAAAACAAGATGCAAAATAAGCATCTTTCTGGAAATAGTGATTTTGCTTTTTATCATTGTAGATTTTTACACTTACACTTTTACCTTAAAAAAGTTTTGGTCTAATAGTTTTCAGCAATCAAAATTTTAAAGTTAAATTACTATATTTTATAATATGCGATTTAGACCCTTATTATATTTTAAAATTACGTTTTTTGTATCTTACATGTATTTTTTTTAGTTTTAGTTTTTATTAACTGTAAAGGAGTTTCCTCCTGCAATGCAGAGTGTGATGACTTATATACTAGTTCTAATCTATATGGCTATAGAAGCTACTTCTAAATGATGTGTGAGTCTTGGACTAAAAATGTTTAAAAACAATGAAATATGACCGAAAGTATAAAAAAATATTTTTTATGGACAAAATCCAAAAAATGAGTACAGGACCGGAACTGTAATTTACTGATCCTTTAAATACACTCAAATGTTTTAATACCCTCACAACTATTCAGAACCAAACAAAACAACCAAACAAAAAGTTGAATTCAAGACAATGGCACAAAAAAGGTACTCATATCTCTCTCATGCTTCGAATACATAAAGGGAAATTGTATTGTTATATCTTTGAAATCTATTTGCATATGCTTGAAATCTTTTGATTGACACATCAAAAAATATCTTTATGGATTCTATCGTTTGAAATTAACTGGTTGACACATTAAAGTTTTCCAAAAGTGATTCTATCTAATTGATAGCTATATAATTTTTTTTTGTACTTATTTTTATATTCTTTATTATGGTTAACATTGTATTTGAAAACCAATTGTTTAAATTGTTGGAAATTACCAATAAATCCAAATAATTGTGTAGAAAGGGACTTATATTTTTGTTTTTTTAATAGTTATTACATGTAATACCAGATCCTTTATAATTATACATTTTTGGCACAAGTCTAAAATTTTGTTATAAATTTGGTTAAAACTTTTTTCTTTTACAAATCCGTTCCAAAATTTATTTATTTTTTTCAAATTTATTTTGAAAGTCTCTTAAAAAAAACTCTCCAAAGTCTTAATAAAAACTTTACCCATGATTTCAATTACATCAAAACCTTTAATCATTAACTTTATTTTATTATTTATTTATTTAATAAAATTAATATTTTATTTATAAAGTTATTGTTTTAAAAATCAATTCCATAAATTATAAAAAAAATCATATTATTAAAATTATTTTATTTTTTCTTTAATTTTTCTATTTAAAAATCTTTTAACTTTTTTACTTTTATGTCGGAGATACTACTTAATGTTGTTTTCTATTTATTGTTTTGATATTTTATAAGTTTATATTATATAATGTTATTTTTTGACATTTTGTTCGAATATACACATAGACGATTATCAATAATCCAATACAATTACTTAACATTAGTTTTTATTTTGACGTTGTGTTTATTTATATGTTTGTGTTTGTCTGTGGCTTATATGGTTATTTTTAAATGAATGGACTTATATGCAATGGTTTAAAAACCGGTTTGAACCGGCCGGTCGAACCGGTTGGACCGTGAATCGGTGGTAAGAGCGGTTCAATTATCACCGGTTTTATGTCAATTTCTAAATCGGGTTGAACCGGCCGGTTTTTAGAAAAAGCCGGTTGAACTGGTCAAAATAAACCGGTTGAACCGGTTAAACCGAAAAAAAAAAAACACATGAAAAAGAACTATTTACACAATAAACTTTGGTGATTTTTTTTTCAAATTTATTTAGTTTTCTATAAATAAAAACATACGGTAAATGTTATAAAGTTTTTTGATGTGTTTGTATTCATTTAAAACTATATATTGTTTTGGTATTATACTTTATTTTATTTTTGATGTATATGGATTGATGTAAAACACTAAAACTTATGATTATATGTTATTTTAATGTATTTGGAATCATCTACAACTTATTTGTATGTATATTTTTAATGTTTGAACTTGTAAACATCAAATTCATGAATTATATATGTATGTATGTGTAAGAAAATAAGAAAAAATATGAAAAATATAGAAACCGGTTGACCCGGCGGTCGAACCGGTTGAACCGCGAACCGCTCACCAGACCGGTTCAACTAAAAAATTGGTTTTTAAAACATTGCTTATATGGTTTCAAAGAAATACTTTCCAAATTCTTGGATAGAAATACATATTGGACTATATATAGGTTAATCCAAAAGAGACTTTTAAAACATCGGATCATCCAAGACCATAACTTTTCTTTACAACTTAGGAATGTTATTTTGCAAAAATATTACATGAAAATATAAGTAGAAAGATTAAAACATTATAAAAAAAATTAAAAAATTATTTAAAAATTAAAAATGCTAAAAAATTAAGAAACTAAAAAAAAATGAATCGGGTAAGTAAAAATGTTCAAATGGTAAGTTGCAAAAAAATTTAAAAGTTTGAAACGTCAAAAGTTTAAATAGTAACTTATATTTTTTTTCAAAATATTTATAATTTTTTTTAAGTATTTTGGACATGCATTTTGTAAACTTTTTTACAACCATTTTTCGATTTCTCTTCAAGTTCTTCACAAATTATTTGACAATTATTTTAAAATAAATCAATTTTTTACTAATGTTTTTACAAAACTTTTAAATCTTTATTACAACCTTTTTAAACTTATTCTATAATCCTTTTAAAACCTTTTTACAATCACATATCACAAAAACTCACACCACAATGACCATAGTCCTCACACAAGATGAAGTGATGAACGTCGACTCTCCGCCACTTCGTATTTGCCTATAGCTTCTTGGCTTCACCAATAGCTTCTCCCAATCTCGTATTCTCCTCCATTTGTGTTCAGTTGTTGGCGCTGTTGATCGAATGTAAGATTACGAAACAAAAGCTTTTCTCTTTTCCCTTTCCCTTTGCCCTAAAATCGTATATCACAAATCATTATATTGGACTTTTGTTCGGTGAATCTCCTATGTGGTCTTTTTTAACTCATGTTAGTCATTCAGAGGTAATCGGGAAATGTGTTAACTTGTTGTAATATGTGTCAAATTGTCAATATATGTGTGTAATCTAATTTTTTTTAGTAGACTAATAATAGTGTAATCTGATTTTTTGAACTCGTATTAGACAGTTAACTTGTTGTAATTTGTATCAAACTTGTAATATGTGACGTAGCGGATCTAGCCCGACCCCACATTTTTTACTACTAAATAGCCCTCCAAAAATTTATGTTATACTAAAACTTCCCTCTTTGGCACCCACTTTTACTTTAAATGCCTTCATTGACATTTTTTTACTTCAAAAACCCAAAAATACATTATATTTTCAGAATTTTATAATTTTTTGGACCCCGTTTAGTTTATGTGTAATCTGATTATGTATAAATTGTAATCTGATTATGTATAATCTGTATCAGTTTATGTGTAAATTGTAATCTTTTATAGTGTTATGTGGTTAACTTTAACTAGTTACTAAAAACACTGTATTATATGTAACCCAAATCTAACCCGCCAACCAGTGACCTATATGATTATATGGGTCGTGTTCGGGTTGTTGTATTCTGATCCGTCAACCCGAACCCGACACGATTGTCACCTTAAAATGTGAATAATGAATATAAATGATAAGTATGAATGTAAATGATTGTTTATCTATATTTATAGAATTTACATATGAATTCAAATAAATATTGACTTTCATACATGAATTTGACTAAATTCAGATGTAACTTTAAATATTTCACTTGAAATTCTTTTTGAAAATTGCAACATTTTGTTTACCCACAAATGAATTTACTGAGATTTACAAGTGAAATTACTCAAATTCACATTAAAATGATCATGAAGTGTTGCAAAAATTGGGTACAATTGACATTTTAGATATAGTTTAGATTTTGAATGTTAATATGAACGGACTAAAACTAAAAAAAGAACAATTCATATTTATATGTGAATATGAACAAGCTGAAACTAAAAAAATGTATATATCAATATAAATGTATACTTATAAAGGGAAAAAATATGAATTTTGCTATATTTACCTTTTCTTTAGAGAAAATAAGTCTTAAAAAAAAAAAAATACAAAGTTGGTTTTTTTCTATAATAGTCTTCTTCAATGGTTCAGGATCGCTGTTGTTACCGGTGGAAATAAAGGCCTTGGTTTAGAAATATGCAAGCAATTGGCTAAAGATGTCATGGTGGTGTTAACTGCGAGAGATGAGAAGAGGGGCGCCGATGTCGTTGCCGAATTGCACTCCTGCGGTTTATCGGATGTAGTCTTTCATCAGCTAGATGTCACATTTCCGGCCAGTATTGCTTCCTTGGCTAATTTTGTTGATACTCGGTTTGGAAAACTCAATATATTGGTAACAATTTTGAAACACCACTTTTTGTTTTCCAATTAGCTAGTTGTAGGGTTTAAATTCGAGTTCCGTTCAAACTTATACTCATCTGGTGTTGCTTGATATATTTGTATTAAATCCGACATAGAAGTATGTTTTACAACTTAGATTAATGGAACAGGTGAACAATGCTGGAGTGATTACTAATAACATTGACGAGGAATTCTTTTCGAATTTTAACCTTCTAACTGAGGTAACTTATGTTTGGTTATATAAACCATGCTTTTGTTCATCTTATTTTTTTTTGGAACGACAAATCTAATCTACTAGTATTTACTTCTAATTTCACCTATGTCCTAGACGGGACTTGAACCTTCGTCATAAAAAAGGATGGCAACACCTGATACTGTTGTGTTAGTAGCCCTTTGGTGTTACCATCTTATTGATCATATGAAAAGTTAAAAGTCAAAAGACTTCTTAAGTTTCACATTTTTATCATCTAATATCTAATTGCATGTTTGTATTACCAAGATAGGCGGTGAAAAACTTTATTATATTGGTTTCATGATCATTTACCGGACAATCACTCTAAAAATATGTAAATGATTTCGCCTATCTTTAACTATGATATAGAAAATTGGTGAAAAGGCTTATAAAAAGGCTTATGAAAAGGGTACGCAGTACTCCAAGAAAGTTGTGCCACAAACATATGAAGGAGCGCGAAAGTGCTTGGAAACCAATTATTATGGAGCTAAACATGTCACTCAAGCCTTGCTACCGCTTCTTCTTAAATCTACCTTTCCAAAAATAGTCAACATCTCATCCAAACTAGCGCAACTACAAGTAAACTAATTACCCTTTCCTCTCAAGTTACTTTTTAAAGCATTATATTTTATGTATAAGAAAAATTAAATATCCTCCTACTTTTTCTTTCTATCAATCTTCATTGGCATATAAATTAATCACATATGGAATCCACTAATCTCTCTTTTAATCTTCTTTTTTGATTTTAACACTTGCCATGATCTAGTGAGTAGCGAGATAGGTAGGAACAAAAGGTAGGGGGTGTTTGATTTCTTTATGCATAAAGTAAAAGGAAAAGATATGTTGATGGTTATAACTTTTTGGTAGTTTTGTTATCCTTTTTTTTTTCTTATAGTATGTTCAAGACGAAGGTGCAAAGAAGATTCTGAGTGATGTTGATGGACTCACAGAGGAGGTGGTAGATGGGGTTATGAGTGAGTATTTAAAGGATGCTAAAGATCAGGAATCGATGGAAAAGAAAGGGTGGTCTAATATTGTTTCAAGCTATGTCATCTCCAAAGCAGCTCTTAATGCCTACACCAGGATATTAGCTAAGAAATATCCATTTCTATCTGCGAATGCAATTACTCCTGGTTACCTTGCGACAGACTTCACTAGTTCTAAAGGAATTTTCACGGTTGAAGAAGGTGCTAGAGGGCCTGTGAGACTAGCTTTGATCCCTGGTGGAGGCCCTTCGGGTCAATACTTTTTTCAAATGGAAAAATCAACATTTTAATATGAAGAATAAGTATGATCCTAAAATCTATATGTACTTGAAAGCTTAGATGCATGACTGCTAAATAGTTCAAATAAAACGGAAAAAATAAGTCGGTAGTATTTTATTTATAAAAAAAGCTATGTATTACATTGTTGTTCTATTATTTTGGGTGAAAAAAGATGAATATTAAAATGTTCTTTATGTTTTGGTAAGTTTGTATTCCATTCTTGTTAAACAGGAGGTTTCATTGATTGTGGAAAAAATGTTGCTAGATCCCTGGGGTACGAGGATTTGTGTTCTAAACTCAATACATCTCCATGTTTTTCAGGCCTGTCTTCGCCGGCATGGGAGACTCCGACAACTAACTTTTACTAAAATTAATTCCAAGAACACAACGATCATGAGTTATTTAAATGTGAAACGACCATTTCACATGCCCATCTCATAGGGGCATAACACAACCATTAAAACTAGGGGGCCGGAACAAAAACTTCAATACAAAAACATACAAACAAATTCAATTTGTTCAAGCTTCAAACAACTAATTATTTTGATTTTACAGAAAACTGTTTTTAAATATATTTTAATTTAACGAAAATACAAAATTAATTAAAAATAAATAAATAGAAATTAACAAATAATGTAAACATATAAAAACAAAGTTAGATTTAGTTTCTTTATACATTTTGGTAAGATTTATGTACGAGTCATTTGTACAACAAATTAGCAATTCATAAATTGACAAACAGTAAAAAAGCAATAAAGCATTGTTGCATGCTTTTACTATTTTAACAATGCTCTAGTTTTTCAAATTCTATTTACCCATTTCACATTCTACTAGAAAGAGAAAGTTAAAGAGATTAGTAGAAAGAGAAAGTTAAAGAGATTAGCGAGAAAGAGAGACATACAACCACAAATCCGGTGATGAGAAGATGTTGGAGAAAAGAGGCAACGAACAAACAAAGTCAGCACAAGTCCGTCGGAGAGGAAGCATCGACTGTTGAGGACGTTGATCAGAGTCGCAATTGGAAAAAGGCGGAGAGAAGAGATAGAGACCGCAGAAAGATCATGAAGGTAAAGAGGGGAGAGTGAGTGATGAGAACTCCAGAGAAGGTGAACAGTTTTTTTTCCTTCTCGCAGCAGAATTTTTAGTTTAGGGTTTATAGTTTCTCAACTTTTAATAAAACACTCCCTCACAGGACACATGTCAATTTTTTACACCTCTTCTTTGCCACGTTTCATGTTGTGGTTCATTCTTGATTTGCTTTCCCGCTAATTCTTAATATCTGTTTCATAAATGGTATCCAAAAAAATCAGCAAACAATCCTCTATTTTCTCTCCCAAAAAATCAGGCAATATATTCCAATTTCCATTAATCCTTTATACCTAAATAAAGCGAGAAATTAGCGACCTAAATCAACATCCAAACCCAAATCCCCTAAATATCGGCACATCCATCTTCGAATCTTATCGTCTCCTGACTCTCCTCCATCATTGCATCAATCTCTCAGTATTTCCTATGTATCTCAATACATCTAGGATTTTTATTAGCCCAAAAGGTGTTGAAATTGAAATGATTTTGGCAGAGTCTTGCATAAACAATAATGCCTTCCTTTGCCTTCTTCTCCTGACCCAATCTCTGCCTCTCACTCCCGAAGGAAAAGATTTGTAGAGACACCAATGTATTCCATGTCTTTTTTTTTCTCCACCCTGATTTCTTTATTTTCTTTTTAATTATTACATGTGTGTTTGTTCAGTTATGTAGCTTCAAGAATCGACGGTTCACTGTATGATCTCTGTTTTGAGTTTGATTAATGGTTGGTCTGATGGTATTTGTTTGAAGGTATTTTTGTAGCTATTTTTTAAAAAATGTATTACATTTTTTTAGGTTCTACATATTCTATCACCATGAATCATGCCGATAACCTCTTTTCAGGAGTTTTTTTCTATAATTTTTTTTTGTCTCGGATTGTTAGAGAACATTGAGCCCACAAGTAAAAGAAAATGAGAAGAGGAAAAAAATTGAGTTCAATGTAGTGGCAGCATGATTCAGTTTGTTATTTAATTGCAAAATTAAATATAAAGAACTTGACAATGCCAAGACAATGTTGGAACCTTAAGGAAAGCAAGCACTAATTAGGTAATTTATATTTAGTCCCACACTCCCACATCTAAACATCTCCAAAAGATAATTATTAGTTTCTTTGAAGATTTTTAGAATTAAAATCAATTTGTATCAATCTTTAAATGTGGGATGAAATTGACAGTGGTTTGCTTTGTTTAAGACTTTAAAGTAAAAGTGGAATGTAAACCAAGTCACTTTTCAGGATAAGTTTGTAAAAGAGAATTAGAATCAGTCGTATATTTATGTACAAATAAATTCATGTCTCTATTAAGTCTATTGA
Source organism: Lactuca sativa (assembly GCF_002870075.4). NCBI lineage: Eukaryota > Viridiplantae > Streptophyta > Magnoliopsida > Asterales > Asteraceae > Lactuca > Lactuca sativa. The sequence continues at coordinate 70,221,873 of NC_056629.2, forward strand.
CTCTTGCAACTGAGAATTGACATTTGATGAAAACTGTTTTACAGAGACATAGATATATACCCTTTGTTTCTTTCTGGTTCTATTGGTTCATTTACTTATGGTTTATTCTGCATTCTTTCCTTTCCATTTTCAAATCTGTTTCATTATAGGATAAAGTGGAATCAGTAATTTAAATTTTCTTTTGCATTTCAAGCAATTAGATGTTGTAACGCCCGTAGATCAGGGCTAGTCAATTTAGAGACGATAAGCGTCAAAAAAATGACTTTTTGATAGAAGATTATTTAGAATGAATAATCTTAACTAAGTTGTAGTATATGTTACAAGGATTCCGTACATATAAAGAACACCGAAATCCGAGTTATAACAAAAAAGTTATGACCCGTCGAAGTTTCGCGACAGAACAGGCACGACACAGCGCGACGTAAAAAGTGAATTTACGTTAGAACGATAATTAGCCTTAGTGACCTAAAAGAAAGTCGTAGAATATGTTAAACTATGAGTGTGCACGAAAAAAACGTCCAAATCTGACTTCGTTTGAGGAAGTTATGATTTTTCTAAGTTTCGACTTAGCGGTATGCAGCCCGAATACTCGATTTGAGATTGAGCGGTTTTTAGCCGAAACAATCTAAATGAGAATCGAAGATGTCGTCATTATTAGTGCAACGGTAAAAAGACAGACGAAAACGGACGTCGGATGAAGAAGTTATGATTTTATAACGAAGTTTTCCTGTACCCGGCCTACTAAAAATAGTATAATAAAAATAAATTCAAAATTAGCCGACGGTGTTTAAATGAAAGTTGTAGAGCATAATCTTGATGGGTTTTGAGCATTCTAACACTTCCTAAGTGTACATGCAACCCTAATAACCTTGGATCTATGTTTGTCTAATTATCATGCAAAGTTGAATTCCAAGGTTATATTCCTATCTAGCATACATGGGGAACAATTTTAACTTGAATCATAGATAGAATAACTTACCTTGTTGTTGCTTGTGTTCCTTGAAACCTTGTGAGCCTAGCACCCCAAGTGTGATGCCTCAAATGCTTCACACAACACCAAATGCTCTTGGAAAGACTCTTGAGATAACACACACTTCTCAAAATCGGCCAAGCCCCCTAGTTCCTTAGTAGTGCCGATTTTTGGTGGAGAATATGCTTCTTATATAGTGTTGACACATCTAGGGTTACACCATGTAAACCCTAATGTGTCATGACTCTTCATTTCCATGACCCATGGGTTTGTAACTCCCATGGAGCATCCATGGAGCATCCTATGGGTAGAACCCAACTTGATAATCCATGGAGCCTCTTAGCCCACTATACAAGATATGGATGATTTACATAATCAACCCATATATTTAATTAGTTATCCTTTGATCACTTAATTAATTCCAAATTAATTCTTTGATCAACTAATTAAATAATATTATTAATATATTAGAACTTATAATATATTAATAATCTCTAAGTGTTATTTCTCTCATTTAGTCTATCCAATTGCATGGTGCCATGCAACCCAAATGGACCATGCCGGGTCGGGTCAAGTACAAGCCCGAAATAGTTATGGACTTAGACACCTTATCCAACAGTCTCCCACTTGGATAAGTCTAATAACTATATCTCTAGTACTTCAGGAACCGACCGGCAATCGTAGCTCTTTCAAGGTTTCTCGGAACTGAGAAGATGATAGTACGCCATTTAAGATAAGTGATCATATAATCCTCCGTTCTAGATATCAGCCGGACAAATACATGGAACAATGTCTTACTTATTGTCCAGCAGTTTGTTTCCCGATTTCCGATTTGTTTGACATAGAACTTAATTGAACACATCAACTTAGTTCTGACCGGGCCCGGTACATGGGTCAAAACAAAATCATCGAGGGGCCCAGATATCAGCTTCTAATCCAAGAAGGAACAGATAAACTTCGACTCATATGTTTGTTCTACCACTTATTGAATTACACACAAAAGTATGTTTTATAACATCGAGTTACCAATGCGGTTTCGTACAGTCAATGCATAACCAACTCGTAAGTAACAAATCATATCTCTAGGTTTGAAGACTTATATGATATTACCGTCTCACGATCACTCGAGATAGAATTCCATGAAGTGATTCCAGTGAGCGTGGGTTGAGTCCAATACTCAGAACTTATGAGTACTCATGATTGTTGTAGCCTTGTCCAACACCTTAGACCTCTACAACCCATCATGACAGTCTTGATTCATACCTACTTCCGACATATGACCGACTGTGGAGGTTTGAATAATATGTTATACCAAACAAAATTATTCTGGAAGTCAAAACATGCAAAAGAAATATAGTAAACGATCGACAAGAGATAGCAACACTTTACTCATAAATAAAACTCCTTTTATTCATCATCTAATGTCAATTACACTTTACAAATTTCTGGGTTATCTAACTACTAAATCTAATATCATCCTTCAGCCCTATGCTCCGAGCATGCTGAAGATGCTTAACCCGAGTCAGTCCCTTCGTGAGGGGATCTGCTGGGTTCTCATCCGATGATACCCTCTTTGCCACGAGGAGTCCTTCTTCGATCCGATGTCTGATGAAATGGTATTTTCTGTCGATGTGTCTGGATCTACCATGATCCCTTGGTTCCTTGGCTAAGGCAACAGCACTTTCACTATCACAGAAAATTTCCATTGGCTCTTTAATAGCTGGTACAACTCCAAGGTCTCCAATGAAGTTCTTCAGCCATATCGCTTCCTTTGCTGCTTCACTAGCTGCAATATACTCTGATTCACAAGTAGAATCTGCCACTGTCTCTTGCTTGGAACTCTTCCAAGAAATTGCTCCTCCGTTTAGGGTAAAGACCCAGCCCGACTGAGAGCGGAAATTATCCCTATCAGTCTGGAAGCTAGCATCACTATACCCTACAACTCTCAAGTCATCACTCCCACCGAGGGTAAGAACCCAGTCCTTAGTCCTCCGTAGGTACTTGAGGATATTCTTTACCGCAGTCCAGTGTGCCTTGCCAGGGTTCGCCTGATACCTGCTAACCATGCTCAGGGCAAAGGCTACATCGGGTCGAGTACACGTCATAGCATACATGATCGATCCTACAGCCGAAGCATAAGGTGTTCGACTCATTTCTGCTATCTCAGCCTCAGTGCTAGGGCTTTGTGTCTTACTCAATCTGGTGTTACTCTGGATGGGTAACTCTCCTTTCTTGGAATCCTGCATGCTGAATCTCTTCAGCACTTTATCCAAGTAGGTACTCTGACTAAGTCCAATTAGTCTTTTACTCCGATCTCTCAAGATCCTTATCCCTAGAATATAGGCAGCTTCACCAAGGTCCTTCATAGCGAAACACTTCCCAAGCCAGGACTTTACTTCCTGCAGAGTTGGAATGTCGTTTCCTATGAGTAGTATGTCATCCACATACAATACCAAAAAGCTAACTATACTCCCACTAGCCTTGACATACACACAAGATTCATCTTCACTCCTAGAAAAGCCAAATTCCTTGACCTTTTCATCAAAGCAAAGATTCCATCTGCGAGGTGCTTGCTTCAATCCATAACTGGATTTCTCAAGCTTACACACTCTATTAGGGTACTCGTTGCTGACAAAACCCTCTGGCTGACTCATGTAAACATCTTCAGCCAACTTTCCATTAAGGAAAGCGGTTTTGACATCCATCTGCCATATTTCATAGTCATGAAATGCAGCTATGGCTAACAGAACCCGAATAGACTTAATCTTGGCTACCGGAGAAAAGGTCTCATCATAATCCACTCCAGGAATTTGAGAGAAGCCCTTTGCAACCAGTCTAGCCTTATAAGTGTGTACTTTACCATCCATGTCAGTCTTCTTCTTGAAGACCCATTTGCACCCTACTGTCTTACGACCTGGTACATTTTCAACCAAGTTCCAAACTTGATTGTCATACATGGATTGTATCTCGCTATCCATAGCCTCTTTCCATTTAGCAGACTCGGGGCCTGCCATGGCTTCCTCGTAGCTGTTAGGGTCATCTTGACTTACTAGTGTTTCATCACTAATAAGTGTCTCACCTTCTGCAGTAATATGGAATCCATAGTAATGCTCAGGTGCACTCCTAACTCTCGTGGAACGTCTCAGAGGTACAGATTTGTCAATTGGCTCAACAGGAGTTTCCTCCTCAAGTTGAGGGCTAGAGTTTGAAGTTCCTTCACCGCTTGATTCTTGAATTTCTTCAAGATCAATTTGCCTCCCACTGTCTCCTTGGCTTATAAACTTTCTTTCTCGAAAGACTCCTCTTCTTGCTACAAAGACCACATTGTCACTAGGTCTGTAGAAGAGGTAACCAAAGGATCGCTGTGGGTAACCGATGAAAATACACCTCTCGCTTCGAGGTTCGAGCTTATCATGAGTCTCGCGTCTCACGAAAGCCTCGCAACCCCAAATCTTGATGTGGTCTAGTTTAGGTACTTTACCAGTCCACATCTCGTGAGGAGTTTTGGCAACTTTCTTTGTAGGGACTAGATTAAGAATATGGGCGGCAGTCTCTAAGGCATACCCCCAGAATGAGATTGGTAGCGTAGCTCGACTCATCATGGAACGAACCATATCCAACAAGGTTCGGTTACGCCTCTCAGCCACACCATTCAACTGTGGTGTCCTGGGAGGTGTCAATTGTGAGACTATCCCACATTCCCTTAGATAGTCGAGGAACTCTGAACTAAGATACTCACCACCACGATCGGATCGAAGCATCTTAATGTTCCTGCCCAACTGATTCTCGACTTCCTGTTTAAATTCCTTAAACCTCTCGAAAGTCTCTGACTTATGCTTGATCAAGTAGACATATCCATATCTACTATAATCATCAGTAAAAGTCAAATAATAACGATTAGCATCCCTTGTGGCATGTTTGAATGGTCCACACACATCCGTGTGTATAAGGTCCAACAAACCTTCACCCCTCTCACATGAACCTGTGAAGGGTGACTTTGTCATTTTTCCAAGTAAGCATGATTCGCAACTATCATCTGACTTTAGGTCAAACGACTCCAAGACTCCATCTTTTTGGAGTTGGCCTATGCGTTTCTTGCTTATATGTCCAAGACGACAATGCCATAAAGATGCTTTATCCAAGTTATTATTAGTAGAATCAATACACAAAACATTATTTCCCAAGTTATCTACAACAGATACAGCTTCATACACACCATCACAAGGTAATGCTTTAAAATAAAAGACATTATTATAGAAAACATCTATAGAACCAACTTCATTATTAAATGAAAAGGTAAACCCTTGTTTGTACAAAGCATGAAAGGAAATAATATTTCTTGCCATTCCTGGCGAATAACAACACTTATTCAAATCTAAACTAAACCCACTACTTAGCGATAAAGTATAAACTCCAATCTTGGTAACAGGTATAGCTTTCCTATTCCCCATGATCAAGTTTATTCTTCCTTGCTCCACATCCTCACTTCTTCTTAGTCCCTGCAAGTCACAACAAATGTGAATACCACACCCGGTATCAAGGACCCAAGAATTAGAATGGGGTGAGTTATTAGAAATGATAGTGTAAATACCTGCATGGTTGGGTTTAACTTTCCCATCCTTCACATCTTGCTGGTATTTTGGGCAGTTCCGCTTCCAATGAGTTTTTTCATGGCAATAGAAGCATTCAGCCTCTTTTGGGTCAGAAGAAGGAGTAACGAAACCTTTCTTGGTTCCACTTGAAGAAGAGCCATCAAGGGTCCGAACCTTGGTACCCTTAGAAGAGCTCTTTCTCTTCCTCCCTCGATTCTTCCCGATTGCCAAAACCGGAGTAGAGTTTTGAGTAGGAGTGATAGCAACCGACTTCCCCTTAAGACCTGTTTCTGCGGTCTTGAGAAGTCCCTGAAGTTTGAGTAGGAGTGATAGCAACCGACTTCCCCTTACCATCATAGCACGATGGTAAGGAATGCAAAATAATATCTATTGCAAGATCCTCCGGGAAGTTCACATTAAGCTTCAGCAAACGATCCACATACCTTTGCATTTTCTGCATGTGGCTCGTGACGGATTCCCCGTCCTTCATCATGGTTGTTATCATGGAGCAGATGATTTCATACCTCTCTTGTCTTGCACTTTGATGGTATCTTTCCATCAAATCTTGGTGCATGTCATAAGGGTAGAAATCCTCATAAGACTTTTGGAGTTCCGCTGTCATCGTGGCCGTCATGATGCAAGCCACTTTCGTAGCATCCCTTTCATGTGCCCGAAATTCAGCGATCTCCTGAGGAGTTGCAGTGGACTCATCAATCTCCTTAAGCTCCTTGTCAAGGACATATTCTTTGTCCTCGTAGCGGGTAATCATCCTGATGTTTCTGATCCACTCATTGAAGTTGGATCCATCAAAGGTGACTTTCCCACACAAGTTCATAAGGGTAAAGGAGCCATTAGGATTAGAGCCAGAAGCATTGTTGAAAGACATCTGAAGGAAGGAGGACAAGATTAGTTTAGATATAAGAGAGTCCTTAATAAAACACCCAAATGTAATATTAAGGCTAGGATCCAATCACAATATAATATAACTTAGAAGAGGTATGCCGTAATCTAAGCTATATCATATTTGAAAGGTAGGTGAATGACGATTCACCAATTTCCACCACGAAAACCGCAATATTTTAGTTTTAGGTTTTTGAATGGTTCTTAGAAATTCCTAGATTCTTTGAGATTCAATGAACTTTTCAAAGGCATGTTTCAATCTCGAGTGTGCCCTCCAAGTTTTGTGACTGGGATACCGAGGATCACAAAACGAGGTGTGAAGTAACCATGCAAATCACTTGGTACCCTTAAAGTTTATCACTCAATCGATGTGCCGGTTAACCACACACGCTCCATCGATACTATAATAAACCCTAAGTCACCCTTTACCTACCTTGTTAAGTCCAAGTTAGTGTGCCGGTTAACCACACACGCTCCACCAACGACTTAATCAAAGTGTAAAGTGTAATTTCATGGAATAGCACCTTATTCACATTTTTCCTAAAGTAACTAAGATTGGGAATTTAATAAAACATTTAGTTACTTTATAATATTCATCATACTTTGAATGAGAATTAATAAGTCCTTGTCTTACCCGTTCGGCTAACGACCCTCCACCGATCAAGCAAGCGGTGGGTGAGAGTGGACACCCATTAAGTCACCATTTTATAGGCAACAACCTTATACCCACCTTATAGACCGGCTTCGTGAATGAGGCGTACTAGCGGTAAGACGACTTTGTTCTTATACATATATATATATAATTATTAAATCATAATAATATAAGTATAAGGGTTGAATTTTAACTTTTAAAATTCTAGGGGTTGGAACTAAAGTTTTAACTTAACTTTACTTGTTCCAAAACTTGAGGGCAAGTTTTGTAAACTTTCAAAACTTTTCATTTCTTGTAACTTATGAGTTTAATAGAGTAATAAAATGAAGACTCTTCATTTTTCTAACTCTTATGTTCTTTTAATGGTTTTTAATCCAAGAGACTTTTGGTTTTCCATAACTTGAGGACAAGTTATGGACTCCATTAAAACACATTATGATCAAGAATTAAATTACCACATAGGTTACAAATAATTCCTATGATCATCTAAACATCATAAGAACAAGAATATGAATATGAACACTTTCAAGAATCAAAATCACATAAAACTTTGTAATTTTGATAACTAGTTGTTGTAAATGAATTAGCAAAAACATTACTCCATCTAAAACAAGTTTTCAAGTACCAAAACATTTTAGGGTAATGATTCTAATCCATTTCCAGCAACACAAGTCGAAATTCTGCACTCTGTCGACCCTACTCGCCGAGTGCATAAACCTACTCGCCGAGTAGGTTGAAGATACACATGAACTCGTCGAGTCCTCCCCATGGACTCGCCGAGTCCATCAGTCAGACAGCAAGATTTTCGACTTTCTTCAACTTTTAAGCACAAATAACAAACAAACAAGCCTAGGCTCTGATACCACTGATGGGTTTTGAGCATTCTAACACTTCCTAAGTGTACATGCAACCCTAATAACCTTGGATCTATGTTTGTCTAATTATCATGCAAAGTTGAATTCCAAGGTTATATTCCTATCTAGCATACATGGGGAACAATTTTAACTTGAATCATAGATAGAATAACTTACCTTGTTGTTGCTTGTGTTCCTTGAAACCTTGTGAGCCTAGCACCCCAAGTGTGATGCCTCAAATGCTTCACACAACACCAAATGCTCTTGGAAAGACTCTTGAGATAACACACACTTCTCAAAATCGGCCAAGCCCCCTAGTTCCTTAGTAGTGCCGATTTTTGGTGGAGAATATGCTTCTTATATAGTGTTGACACATCTAGGGTTACACCATGTAAACCCTAATGTGTCATGACTCTTCATTTCCATGACCCATGGGTTTGTAACTCCCATGGAGCATCCATGGAGCATCCTATGGGTAGAACCCAACTTGATAATCCATGGAGCCTCTTAGCCCACTATACAAGATATGGATGATTTACATAATCAACCCATATATTTAATTAGTTATCCTTTGATCACTTAATTAATTCCAAATTAATTCTTTGATCAACTAATTAAATAATATTATTAATATATTAGAACTTATAATATATTAATAATCTCCAAGTGTTATTTCTCTCATTTAGTCTATCCAATTGCATGGTGCCATGCAACCCAAATGGACCATGCCGGGTCGGGTCAAGTACAAGCCCGAAATAGTTATGGACTTAGACACCTTATCCAACAAATCTCACCTTCGCGTGGATATAAAGAACGTCGAAAACAGACCTCGTATGCGAAAGTTACACAATTTAGAAGTTTGACGAGTCAAATTACGCCGAGTGTAATTTGAGTACGCCCAGCGTACTCCGAGGGGTGCAAGTTGCCTGACCAATACTCGAGTGCCACCAAATGACGCATGCAGTGACGTCAAATTACGCCCAACGTAACCAAATTACGCCCAACGTACTTGGAAATTATGCCCAGCGTACTGATTACGCCCAGCGTACTCCAAAATTACGCCCAACGTAATCCCAGACCCAGCAGCCTATAAATAGAAACCGATATAAGCCATTTGCCTTGCCATTTTTCTTCCTTGATCTCTAAGTTTTGCATCGTTTTGCGTGCCAATTATATCTCGAAGCCCCGATATCATTCCCGAGCCCCGAAGCAAGTTTCGAAGCCCCAAGGATCCCGAGAAGTGAGATTCCCGAGCTGAAGCTCTGCTCGCGAGAAGCCCGTTTTTGTGAAGATCTTCCAGATCTACCAAAGAATACTACTTCTACAAGTCGTAGTGTTGTTCGAGCATCGTCTAATCAAGTGAGTGTATAGTCACTTTCATCTTACATATAGATATGAAGTATTTATTAAAATACATGTTATGTGTATATATATTGTTGTTTATATGCGTGAGTGCATAATTACTTTCTTCTAACACATAAATATAAAGTATTAGCTATGAAATACGTGTTGTGTGTTATATATTAATTATCTATTTGAGATGGACTTGGAATTAATATTTTTTGTTAAATGATTTAACTTGTGTTTGTATTTATATCTACAAAATATGTTGGGTAGAACATGGGTAGATGGCATAGTTGGTGATGATGCGACTTCGTGCCTAATGAGTAAGCCTTGGTGACGATGCGACTTCGTGCCTAATGAGTAAGCCTTAGTGACGATGTGACTTCGTGCCTTTTGTGTAAACCCAGGTGACTATGAGACGTAGTGTCTATTGTGTAAACCTTGGTGACTATGAGACGTAGTGCCAATTGTATGAACCCTGGTGACTATGCGACGTAGTGCCTATTGTATAAACTGTGGTAGCAAATGGACTTTGTGCCAGTTCCTTAGGTAAATCCTTAGGAATGAATGAAGAAATTATAATCGATTCTTAGGGTAAAACCTTAAGAAATAAAGAAGATAATGGGGATGGGTATTTGGGTTGATTGTTTGATAATTGAATATAATAAATGTATTATTGTGGGTTGAAAACCCTATATGCTCACCAGGCTCCCAAGCCTGACCCACTCAGTTTTCTTTGCATTACAGGTAATGGCACAAGAGTATAAGTTGGTGGACTTGACGAGAGATTTTGGATTGTAGATCAGTGGTTATAAATGACTGTTGTAAGGTCTATTTTATATTGTTTATGTTTTTGATCTGTATCGGAACATGACATCCCGATGTTTATTATTTAATAAAAATACCTTCTTTTTGAGAAATATTTTGATAAATGGTTATCATATTCTGTTTTTGGGACAAATTCCGTAACTGTTTTCTTTAAAAGATAACTCTGATTTTAAAACAAAGCATAAACAAATCGGTTTTTTCTGACCGTGAAAATGGGGATGTCACATATGTGGTCTTCTATTGCTCTCACTTGACAACCCCCATAGAAAAATATACACGCCTATTTAGTATGGAAGTAGCATCACCCCCATCCCATGATTGGCCAAATTAATACCATTCTTGATGAAGTCAGTTAATGATCAAAGTATTAATACAAATGCAATGAATGGGGTACTTAGATGTTTGGCCCTCCTCTCTTCATGATTTCAAAAAAATAAATTAATTCTCAATTTTGTTTTTTCTCACCTGTCTTTGAAGTTGTAGTGTACAGCATGTTTTATAAAAATCATATTTTTTTCTGTTAAATGCATCATGTCTAACTGATGTTGATAGTAGCACTTCACTTTCTTTGTCATGCATTTTTACAGGAGCAGGCTCTTGAGATATTTACAAATTGTTTGGAAAAACAAGTTAAAAACATACATGTGATGTTTCTCTCATGGTGTTCGTTCTGTGGTTTGCGGGTGTTGTTGAAGTTGTCATTATTATTGTACTATATATAGCAATGTACTATGCTCATTTACATATTTATGGTTGTAATGGTGTTAGGTTAGGGGGGGGGGTTCTTTCAGTTGTACCTTTGTACTCCTTTCTTGCCGGTTTTCTGTTAAAAAAAAAAAAGAACTATGGACACTATAATGTTCTGATTACAAATGCAATTGTTTACCTATCGTTTTAGAAGCATAATCACTCACACAATTTTTTGTGAGTTATTTCCTTTTCAGATCTTTAAAACGCATTCCTCCTTTACACCGTGTTTTTTTGGACCTCTTTACTACTATCAATTTTTACCATGAGGTTACCCAAATGTTTTTCTCTAACTTATTTTTTGTTTTGTTCTTTTTTTTTTAATTTACATTTCAAAACTCGAACACCATGAAAATCCAACCCCCACCCCTTCCACCCCACGAACCATCACGTAAAATCAATCATTATAAATTCTATTTTTATGGAATTTTTGAGTTCGTTTATTTGATTATTAAATTCTATCCAATAGTATCACAAAAAACATTTAAGTGTTAGTATTTTTAAAGTGAGTAATGAAGAATGCAGGTTGTACTATTGTTGTGCTTTAAGAGAGAATCAAATGTCTAAGAATTTCTCATAAAGTACACTATTGGTTTTTACTAGCATGCTCATATATCTTGTTCTTTTGGTTATATGCTGAGGATTAAATAGGAAACAAAAAACAAAAATGTGAACCTAACTAAATTAATGAATTCAATTTGGCTTAAATTGTAATCTAACTTTTTATTTGAAGTTGTGAATCAATTTTTGACAACTAACCAAATTTAATTATTACGATTTTTATTGTTGTATATCCAATGTTGTATAAAAATAATGTTTTTAAATTTATTATTAATGCATGATTATGATTTTATAGTCTTTATGTTATTTTACTTTATCAACTGTCTAAGAATTTCTTAACTGTGTTATTTTACACGGGTTATAACCTAGTTGAGTTGATAAATTGCACATTAGAAATTTAGAATCGTTTTGTGGTTTTGTATAGAGTATTACTTTCCTAATTTTATTGGGTTTGGTTTAGATTTTATTTCAGTAATTTTTTGGATTTCCGTTAATTACTTATTGACTGAGATCGTGAATTATTTTTTGCCTTTTTTTTGCCGTTCAAAAAAAAAAGATACTATGTTTTTTATTTTTAGAGTAAATTAATAACTGTAATACCTTTCTTGAATTGTATAAATAAATTTGAAGATATCAAGGGGCAAAAGTTACTGAAAAATCAAATCAATACTATAGAGGGTGTTTGACTTATCTTTTGAGAGCCCAAAAGTTCTTTGTGGAAAATATAAAATGCAAAAGATGTTTGGTAAAAGCATTTTAAAAGCAACTTTTAGATTTTTTATATAAGAAAAACTGACTTTTTGGAAAAGTCAGGAAATTCTGACTTTTTGTAACTTTTGTCAAAAAGACTTTTGGCTCCCAAAAAGATTAGCCAAACATCCCATATATATATATATATATATATATATATATATATATATATATATATATATATATATATATATATATGGCTAAGTTCAAATGTTCTTGACATATATTGTGTGCCCGTATGCACAAATCTGAACCAACGGATGGAATAGAATCAATGATCTTGATCTAAGGGTCTATGATATTAAAATAGGGTAACATGTACCATATAATCACATAAATTTCACCATAAGGGTATTTTGGTCAATTAACCTATATTAAAAAAGGAAATTTCCAGATTTTAAGGGATAATTAATACCCTTATTTTTAAAAATCTGAATTTTTTAAATTTAATTCAAATATAATTTTTAATATTATCCGATTTCATTCTGTTAGAATGACATAAAAATCAACCATAAACTAGTAAATATATTTTTAATTTTATTCTTACAGAATATGATTATATTCAATATTTATATATATTAACATGCTTAAAGAATTATAGAACATATTATCAACACTAACATTTTATAAAGAATACATATCTTCTTGCACTAATAATATATCAAATAATTACATTGTATGATTGTGATACAAAGAACATTCTTGAATAATAACAAAATTCTGAAAGAATAACAAGTGTAATTCTTTAAAACATAACAAGATTCTTAAAATGTGAGTGTGATCAATCTTTGATTCATTCTTCAAGCATTTTCTATCATGTCTTCAAACCATTCTTCAGTCAATTCCTATAAAAAATGCAACAAAAACTAAGAATGGTTAAAAAAAATATCGTATTCTTTAAGAATGACTTTACTGAACATGTTCATTCTGTGGAAAACATATCATAGCAAATCTATTACAAAAAAGGCAAATACAAATTCTAAAAGAATCATTAACTCTAAAGTGCAATTACCGTTACTGCACTACCATTATTCTGACAGAATATATATATATATATATATATATATATATATATATATATATATATATATATATATATATGTCATTTTAAATTTTGGCAAAATGCATACAATATTTTAAATTGGCAATGTGGGTTGTAATTCTGATAGAATATAGCAAACATTAAAAAAATGTAACTTATTCTAATAGAATGTAATCTTCAAAGTATAAATTTTGATAGAATGTAGTAAACATTAAAAAAAATTGTAATTTACTCTAACAGAATGTAATCTTCAAATCAAATATATTCTAACAGCATGTTATTTACTTATCCTATCTTGCAATGTTTTTTTATTTTTCCCGTCTTAACAAATAAACTAATTGACATATAAATAATTAACCAAAAACATAATCGGAAGCCATGAATAAAAAAAATACCTAGATTTCACCGGAGAAGAAGAATCGGCGACCACCACCACATCCTCTCCACCTCCTGACCTGCTTCGATCGAAGCAACAATCCCACCCTGCTGCTTCTCCTTTTGTTCTTCGATCTAGTCACTCATCGGAGATCGATACCTCCTCCCCTCGCTTTCTTTCTCTTCTGTTCCCATCGATCAAGGCCTATGAAGATTCGACTTCATCGTGGATTTCTTTGCCCCATCGGAACCCCTCCTGTCCTCTAATGCCCTCTGATCAAACCTCTAGCACATCTCCCCTTCTACAGTAGCCCAAAACCTCCGAAACCCCGCTGAATAGCAGGGACCAATGCTGGGAAAACGAGAGGGATGATAAATCGTTGTATACGTGATCGGCTAGGGTTTTTTTCAACAGATTTTGACTACATCCCATATTTAAAGGAATAATAAAGAACATATTAATTATCTACCATATTTAAAAATGTCAAGATTACTATAATACCCTTAAATGATTTATTTAATAATTAATTATTTCCTGAATTTTTATTGGTGCACACAGTCACACAATAATTGTCAAAAACATTTGAACCTATATATATATATATATATATATATATATATATATATATATATATATATATATATATATATATATATATATATATATATAAACCACGTATTAGTAAGTTAAAAAATCAGGGGGGCCATGGCCCCCCGGCCTTATAGAGGTTCCGCCCCTGCCATCTCATATTTAAAACGGAACTAAGTAATTCGGATAGTGGATTTTTGTATCCAAATATGTATCTAAATTTTCGGATACAAATTCGGATATTCGAAAATCACTTATTTTGATCATTTTAAAAATCAATCCACTTATAATTCCTAATAATTAAGTTAAATATAGTATGTACAATGTCTTGATGTGTAATTTCTTTTGCATAATAATGCATTAGTCACTAGTATGTAAAGCTTAAAACATTTCCACCTAATCAAATAGAAAAATAAGAACAATCAACAAATTATTATCTGATCCACTAATACAAGAGTTAGGTATTTTTTTATTAGTAATAGACACTTTACACACTACCTAACACAAATATTAATAGCAAACACTAAACAGTAAATAAAATATGAAAAATGTAGAACTAAGAATAACCGTGCAGCCTTAAGATAAATTCCTCCTGTTTACCTATTATCATTTTGAAAAAATTAAAATGTTAAAAAGTTAAAAAAATTATTTTCGGATATCGTTCATTTGTGTGTTTGGAGTTCATGTTCTCAAAATCCTACATTCATTTTCATCTTCTTCCACATATTTTCTGTATTTTTACCCTTTGACAAATGCTTATGTCTAAAGTCTAATTTCACAATATTTTGCAGATTGTCAAGATTAAAGACATCATAAGCCACCGGAGAAAGAGAAGATCAATAATGTGTACATTTTTTTTTAAACGGTAAATATACTATAAAATACTCCTAAATTATTTTACATATGTGTACTGTGAGACTGGAACCATCAACCTCAAGAAGGGAGGCCAACATTTGACATTGATCTGTATCAGAGTATTCGTTCTTCTCAATCATTAAAAGATGACCACTTTCAAGTAAGATTCCATAGTGTCAACATCACAAGCTCAACAAACATGAGATTATGCAAGCACAAAAACTATATAGCATAAACATAGTTTTCTCATATACTAAATAATAAGTCGATACATTTGACAATATACAACTTTGGCTATGTTTGGCGTACTAACTGAAAAGCTAGCTGCTAGCTGAAAAGCTAGCTGTTAAATAAAAAGCTAGCTCATAGTTGAAAAGCTAGCTGATAAAAAATAACGTTTAGTAAAACTAGCTGAAAAGCTAGCTGAAATATATAAAATTACATAAAAGGACATGTAAGAGTATGTGTTTCTATAATTAATTAACGGGTGTATTTGAAAAATTTTAAAAAAGCTTCTAAAAAGCTAGTCTAAGTAGCTTTTCAAAAAGCTAGCTTATAAGCTACTTTTTGGCTTACCAAACACGACAACATAAAAAAGCTCGAAAAATAAGTTAGCTTATCAGCTAGCTGTGGCGCACCAAACACAGTTTTTGCCTTGTGAAGAGCTTATTTCAAGATCATAGATGGATAGGGTGTGCGAAAAACTGAAACCAAAAAATCATGAATGAAAAACCGAACCATTTAAATAACTGACAGTTTGGTTTTTTATTTTCATAAAAACTGATTTTGGGTAGGTTCAGATTTACCTTTTTAAAACCGAAATTTAAACCGAATCGAATTAAATTATCTCATTTTACCTTTTTGGTGTCAAAGTTTGTTTCTTTCTTGCTTTCATGTTGTCAAGTTAAATGTTTTTTTACCAATTCTTGTATAAAGCTTTCAATATTGTTGCTTTGTTTCTCAAATTTGTAGTTTATTTTTTTAATGCTACTAATTTGTTTATTTCTCTACAGATGGGACCACCGGGTAATGAGGGGTTTAGAGAGTATCCATTGGATACGGCAAAATGAGTCTTTGAACTTAAAAGATAAAAAAAGTTTCTCTTACAAGTGATATTTTGACATTTGTACAAAATGTGATCTATATGTGTCTTACAGCACATTTTGGTGGAAATAAAACTATGTTTTTAAATAAAAAGATCCTCAATTTTTGCCACATAGCTAATCAGAGACGAGACAATTGGAAAAACGGTTTATAGGTGTTCAAAAAGGAAAATTTCATTTTAACCCTACAGATTTTTCCCATTTGTTTTAAAAGATAACTCAATTTTTTTTTTTTTTTTTTTTTTTTTTTTTTTTTTTTTTTTTGTAGTTGCAATATAGTCGAATGAGACCTCCTAAATAAATCCTTAAACATGTGAAGGTTTTCGAATAGATTGCCATTGCGATCTGTTGCTTGTTGGTTGGGTTTAGTTCAGGTGGTTGGATTTAGAGATGTGGAGTTGGTTGGGTTTAGTTCAGGTGGTTGGATTTAGAGGTGTGGAGTTGGACGAAATCAGTTTTTTGGTGGCAAAATGTGTTTTCTGATTTCGTGTTTAACTTTTAATCAATAGTATTGTGGGTAATCTAATATGTTTTAGTGTAATATTGTGGCCATTGTGGGTTTTGGTTTGGGTTTTCGTGGGTTTTTGCAACATTATAACATTGCTTTTATTGATGGCCACTATGTTCGTAGTAATTGTAATCTCATGACAATGTAATCGTAGTAATTGTAATCTCATGACAATGTAATCAGTTTATGTCGACCAGGTAATACATTTTGATGAATGGAGATATTATGTAGTTTGGATTGAAGAGGGTTGTTGCTTATTAATGTAATGTACTTTGATTGAAACAATCATTTTCAATCAAAGTACATTTCATTAATAAGAAACAATCATTTTCAATATAAACTACATATCATTTCCATTCATCAAAATGTATTACCGAGTCGTCATAAACCTATTTCATTGTCATTGAATTACAACTACTATGTAACCATCATCAAAAGCAAATGCAAGGTTATAATATTACAAAAACCCACAAAAACACAAACCAAAACCCACAACGGACACAAAATTACATTAAAACATATTAGATCAACCTAAAATACTACGTGATCAAAAGTTAAACATGAAACCAAAAAAACACATTCCAACTACAAAAAAACCGATTCCGCCAAAATCAACACCTTTAAATCCAACCACATGAACAAAAAACAAAACCGCCGGACCGATTGCAATTACAATAATTACAATCCATCTAAAGACCTTCACATGTTCAAAAAAAAAATTTAATAATTCTAGTTTTAAAACATTAAAAAAATACTAAAAAAATACTAAAAAGAACATATAAAAAACAAAAATATATAATTTTTAAAAAAAATCTAAAAAAAAGCTATCCGTTTTATTCTAGAAAAAAATTAATTTTAGAAAACATAAAAAAAAATAATAATAAATTAAGAAAATATTGCATACAATATGTACAAAGTTCGTAAAAGAATTACACATGTTCAAAAAGATCAACCGAATCTAAAAATATTATTAACAAAACAGTAAAAAAATTTTAAAAAATCAAGTTATAAAAAATTATGAAAACTAAAAAAGAAATTTGTATCAATTCTGTAAATCAAAGTTAAAAAAAAAAAAAAAAAAAAAAAAAAAAAAAAAAAAAAAAACAATACCAGATTTATAAAAAAAATCACTTGGAAAAAAAATGGTCTAAAAAGATTTTTTTTAAAAAACAAACACACCTTACAGATTCTAAGTCGACAACATAATGAGATCAAATATGTGACCATAAAATTAATTGAAAATCTTGAAAAGTAATATGAAATAGATTTTCCCAAAACAAAATTGACAGTTTGGCTACAATTTTTTACAAAAATAAAATTAAAAAACATTTAATAAAAAAGAAAAAGAGACAAACCAGCCATGGCATCCCGAAATGCCAATAATTTCTAAATTCAGCATAAATGTGCAGTTGAAACACTAGATAATCTCGAAAATCACAGATTAAATGGAAAACAAAAATCAAAAAAAGCAGATGAGCCTAGATCTGTATATGTAAAATCCAGATCAGTTAACAGTAAAAAGAAAGAAAACTATTCAAAAAAGGCTCAGATCTGTAAACGATCGAACAAAGAGGATAAATCCGCCATGGCTGCAAATTTACCGATTGCAATGAAAAAGAAGACAGAGATTCTTTCACATAGCCATCCGATTTGCCCTGCCAAGACGCGGATAATCTCAACTTTGCTCGAATCCACTCAGACACATAGAAATTCATCATCACAGCCTCTAAAAACATGTATAAACCTTAAATGCTGCTTTGTGCATTGTGGATGCTCTTTTAAACTCGGGAACAAGGCGTAACTGAAGTGATTAGAATGTGCGAAACCAAAACTGTAGAACCATAAGGACCATTTATGAAATTTTGTCTAATAAATAATAATCATACCAACAGCAGGAAAATCGATAATTTGCGTGTGCTTTATGATCGAACAAATGGGTTGTTGATTGCTGAAGAAAATCATCGACCATGAAGATGGAGTTTTGAGTAAATTGAGTCAAAACCGAACTTCGATTTGAACAGAGGAGGGCAACAACCCTAGAAATCCTTCTTCTTAATCCCCTCTGAGATGGCCTCATTTCTTTCTGAGTGGAAATTCGTTACATTACAAAACCCTAATATTTGGGCGATTATACATGGTGTTTTAGAGGTGGCCTCATTTCTTTCTCTTCAAGTATTTTAGTAGTTCCAATTATTTTAATAAAAGTTATAAAGCCAACTCCAACCATCCATTTTATTACACTGTTTATGTGTTTTAGGGCAAGAATACTCCAATCAACCTTCAACTTTATCACTATTTTGTGTTGGTTCAATTTTAACACCAAGTATGGAGCCTTCTAAAACCCACTATTTTAGTTTAGTGGTTGATTGGAACTCAAACACTATTTTGGTGCTAAGTAATCAGTATTTTGATGTTTGTGGTTTGAGAAACTTTAAGTCAGAACAATGTTGTCGTTAAAATGTTGACTTAAAGAGCGTTTACTGAAAAAATAAATTCACAATGTCTAGTTTGATTTTTCACTAAAAATAAACCACACAAAATTAAAACCAGGTGATTTTAAAATATCAAATTGTTTTTTTAATCAAACATTGTTATGAGGTATGTGATAGATTGAAATATATAATTGTGTCGTGACTGTGATATATTGACAAAATGATTATGTAAAAATTATAGTTTTATGGAGTATCTTACTATCTTAGTCATGTAAAATTTTATATCTTCATTGATAAAGTTATATTTTTGTTTAATTTCCTATATCTTCACCGCCCCTGCTCTTATCTTTTCTTTTATTGTTTAATTTTATGTTTAAAATGTTTAGCTATTTGGTGAGTTCATAAGCATTTACTATTTGATTTTTGATTTTGTTCCTTGAAAATGATAGTATGCTCCCCAGAAAATCTCATATTTTCTCTATTTAAATGAAAAAGCAGTCTTAGGCATTAAGACTAAAATGTTTGTATGTTATTATACTTTGAAATAGTGTGAGTGGGTGTTTTCCATAAATGTATGTTTTCTTCAACAAAAGATAGTGTGTTGCACTTATATGAACTCTATAGTGTAATATTCCTGGAAAATAATGATACGTAGTCTTATTACTTAAAATAAAACCACTGAAGTAATGTTTGTTTTGTAAATCGAAATGTTTAGTTAATGCTTAATATGAATGAGATTATAACCATGCTAAATTGACTAGTATACTACATGACGTTTTTCAGGCGTCGAAAAAGTTATGACATCTGTCACCCGTAGACCTGTCGGTCCCAACTGTAGCTAACAGCCAAGGTGCGGGATTGTCAGTCCCATATAGATTTACACACAAACTCACGCTCTCCCTCTAGGAGACTTTGGTTATAAAACATGACTTAGCAAGAAACTTACTAAGTGTGATGAAGTAGTATCTCACATTCTAGTATTAACTCGTTTACGCGTAGTGTGTATATATTTTTTTCTTCTTGTAAATGAATAATGTACCCGTAATGAAAAGTAGTTTGTACTTATGTATTGATTCATGTATTGTATTATTAAACTAGATAATGGTGTGAATGGATCTCAAAACTATACCTATTATAGTTTCCAAATGTTTTGTTTGAGCTGAACTGATTGACAATGTTATTGAAATAAGTTTAATACTCATTATATACTTGGCATGTATAATTAAGATTTAACTGACAGTCGGACAGATGATCCTACCCTAAGCCCACAACCATACAAGAAACATGAGTCAAGGCAAGAGCAATAGTCCTAAGTCAATTAAATCCTAATTATACATAAAGATATATATATGAATATGGTTTGATAAAAACGACAATTTAAAAGTTTGAAAATAGTTTAGAATAGTTTAATAAGTTTTATAAGAGCATTAATATCATAAAAATGGTTTGTAATCGCATGTAAGTGTTAACAAAAATACATTGTGTTCTACTTGTATTTACCCCCTAAAAGCATTTTAAAATGGTAAAACATATGGGTATGAACTCACCTTATGTGAGTGTTCGAGTGAAGATACGACGTAATAGAGTAAATTCAACAAGTTAAATCTTGTAACAAAACCGGGTCCTAATAGCATTTCACGCAATATATATGCATATAATTAGCGAATATAGTGGTAAACATGTTATGGAATAGCCTAAGATGTAAGAATAACTTACAAAAATGAGGATTAAAAGTAAATCGTGAAGCAGTTGGGAGTTTTCGGTCAGCCTTGGCGTTTTCGGTCAGATGATGATTCAAGTGTGTTCTTGGTGAAACCAAGAGGATCAAGGTGTTTTCGGTTGAGTTTAAGGAGATGGAATGATGATTGCTTGATGGTATGAAGAACACTTGAAGAACTCGGTATGATCCTATGAAGATTCAAGTGATCTTCGGATGATAGTTGAGAGAGAATGGTGGGTTTTCGGTTTGTGTTCTTGAGAGAAAATGGTGATTTTCGGCTAGAAGGTGTGATAATGAGGTATTGATTTCAGCCTCCATATATATATATGGCCGAAAACCTGATGGGACACCTTCGTTGGGAATGACAAAACACTTAGGATCTCGTACCAATTGATAGAATTTAGGGGTTATCGGTCAGGAACTCTACCCGAGAAGTAGTTTGCGGCCGGGAATAGTTTGTTTTACGAAGAGTTTACGACCAAAAGTGGTTTGCGGTCCGAGATAGTGATCATGCGAGGGTTTTCAGTCCGAAGGTCTTATGTTGCGAGATTGAAATCGAAACGAAACCCATAAATTAGAAATGAAAATGTTTGAAACTACATCTAAGAAGAAGATCAATGAAGCACATTATATTTGAAACCCCATATGAGAAGCAGATTGACAATGGTATCCAAAGTTCTACTTCCCCAAACCGCCAACCCTTACTTCATCTCTCACCGCCCACTCAGTTGCATGAAAGTCCACCATCAACTTCGGTTTGTCCATAATCACATTAATTACAATAAAAGAAAAGATAAGAGCAGGGGCAGTGATCGACATAGGAAGAAAGCCAACCAAAAGAAACATCTCAGAACCCGATTCCGATCAATGGTCGGGTTCTTAAGCTTCTAATCACACAGATTCCGATGAGATTGATGAATCTAGCTAGACCTGTAATAGATTTTTCGAAGAGATGGTGAAGCTCTTAAGAGGGAAAGACGACCATATCTTCCCCATGTCTCTCTCTTTTTACTAAGAACGTAGGGATGTCAGGGGTAGGGGCGTGGGACATTATGAGAGACGTCGTTAATAAGAACTCTTCTTTGCACTGGTGAAACTGAAAAGGAGAACGAGAAATGAATTGAAGGGTTTTAGAAATGGTCTAATTTGTAATGGGTGAAAGGTGAGGGTGGAACCATTCAAGTACTCTTTGAGCTCATCGGAGAAAACAAAGGAAGAAGGAAGTTGTTTGTCGAAGAATACATAAATGACAAGGCGGTGTGTTAATATGGTTGTACTTGTGCTTTGGATGGTTGTACGTGCTTAGTAATTGTATAATAACAAAAATATAAATGAATAATAATGATTTTCAAAAATCTTAAAAATAAAATATAAAGGTAAAATAATCATTTTATATATGTTAAAGACCAACAACGTAACAAAACCGTAACAAAGGAACCATCCGAGTTTATATATATATATATATATATATACACACACACACACACACATATATATATATATATATATATATATATATATATATATATATATATATATATAAACCCTATTTTTTGGTAGCGCGTGTAGATGCTTCCGTCATGTCTGTAGGAAGATGCTGTTTTTACCATCACACTTTTTAAGATACACTTGTTTCCTTCCCAGGCATACAAACAGACATTCCTCTTTCGATAATCACAACACCAATATCTTCTTCCTCTTTTTCTTTTACACATGCACACATGCACGATGGAGATGAGGAATGGATGTCTAAATAATTGCACCTGGTAATCCTGGTAATTTATTTTTATCTTCTTCGTTTAATTTTTGGGATATTTGAAACTTGACCCTTTTTATCTGTGACTCTTAAGTCAACTGATAATAGTTTGAAAAGTCTTTGGCTCATGCAAATTGATGTAATTCTGCAATTACTTCATGTTATCATAATTAGGGTTTGTGTTACTCCCGTTCAGAAATTGGTGCTTCTTATCTCTCATCTCTCTTGTACAATTACAATTTGCTTATTCTTCACGTAATTTCTTGTTATTGGAGATCTTCCAAGATTTTGATTATTGTTTATAATTCTAAAGAACAGCCCAGGATTTCCGTTATTGACTGCTAATTCAGGCAGTGTCCGAATGAGGTTTGTTTTACCTTTTTCCTACTTTGTGTTTGTGTTGGAGCAACTCCTAGACCGATTTTTCAATTAATGAATAGTTTGATATGCTACATCACTATATGTTAAGTGCAAAGCTAAATGAATCATATGGATCAGTTAACTTATACTTTTGTCCCTGTTGACAGTTTCCCTCAAGGTACCACATAAGGCCCCTTCAAAGTAAAACACCATTGAATCTATGATCAAGAGTACCTTTGAGACCTCTTTGATTACTTGATTTGTGCAAAGATAATTAGCAATCTTTTTGCCCAAAACAAGCAAAAGAGAGAGAACGAAAAATGCTAAATTGGAAACAAGTGTGGTGAGCATTCCAAGACCCTATGGGGGTTTTCAAAACTTGTAAGAAAGCACACAAGCCAAGCGCACCTTGCAAATATGGGTGTATGTGACTGTTGTCTATCTAATACATTTTAATGATTTTGACTTTGGATTTTCTCTTTCACCATATCTATAATCAAATATAATTCACCAACTAATGTGTTAATGATGGATAATATAAGTTTTTTACGACTAATAAACTTTAATAACATACTGCTTTTATCATGTTTGTTTGTATGATTACCTAATTGTGATGTTTGTGAACAAAAATTAGATCAAACTGTTGATTTTTTATTTTATTTTTTTTGTGTGGTTTTCACTTTAAGCCCACATACTTTTTATAAGCTAAAACACATCAGTTAACTGCTTACATGTAAAACAAAAATGAGTTGGCCCAGCATGAATTCAAATTTCAATAGTTGGAAAAGACTGCATGATGATTATGGGGTGGGCAACAAAAGCCAAACCGGAAAATCCCAAAAATCAAATAGTTTTAGAAAGTCAATGTTTTTGTTAATCTTCTTTGTTATTATTATCTTTTAGTTTCTTCTGTTTTTCATCTTTTTTTCCCTAAAATCAAAAACCCAACTTCAAGTCCTCAAATGATTCAAATTTTAGGTTGTCTTTATATTTCGATCGGTTTTGTTATTTTTGCAAGCTCCTTAAGTTTGTATGTAAAAGAAAAAACCGAAAAACCAAACCATGTATAAAATTACAAGCTACAATCGTTTTTATATAATTTAAAGTATTGTAATTACTTGTTAGGCCTATTACCTACTTAGCTAATGGTAATTGATAAGTTAACTTATGAATTAATATTGTTTGATAACAAATAACTTATTAGATTGCGATGTAAAATGACATAAATAGATATTTAGGTATATAATATAGGGAAAAAAATACATATAATTATAATGGCATATTTTAATTATTTTGTCATTGTTGGGAGTAAAGATATATCGTGTTTGTACATTTTTGGTATCATGTATAACATAAATTTCTTGTGTAAAAGCAAAAATAATAGTTTCATTTGCCACAGCCAACTTTAAGTAATGATCATTGGCGGAGCTTAATAAGGGCAGGGGGGGGGGGGGGGGGGCTGGGGCCTCCCTGATTTTTTAGTTATAAACAGCCCTCATACTTTCATTTTATACATTTTTGGCCCAAAAATATAAAACTTTGGCTGTAGCCCCTCCCCTGCTTAACAATTTTTTTACATATTATATTCCCCCCCCCCCCCCCCCCGAAGCAAACGTTGAAGCTCCGCCCCTGAATATGATGTATTTGCAACTTCACCATTCTCTTTATATTTTTTTGTTGTTATGGCATGTACTGATCTTCATCTTGCATAATTTTATAATACTAATACTAAAATATAGATCAACATTAATAATCTATATTTAAAAGAATGGGGTGCATTATGAAGGGGTATCAGATCAGACGTTCGTGCTTCCATCCTTGGTGGTGTATGTTTTTCAAGAAGGCAATTTTTATCACGAAAATTTTTGAATTGGTAAGCTATGGGGATAGATTCCTTACCACAATGTAGATAAACATTTAAACCCTTTCTGTCAGAACTGGAATTCAATATGATCCACTTTCGGTGTTTGGTATGCACTTAAATCCAGTTTAAACAACAGAGCGAGGGCATAACACTCAAGCCTGAATTGGACAAACTATGAATGCAAGAGTAAGTATAAAGATATCTAACTCTTTTTTCTTTTAATCGTCCATGCTTCTTTACTATAATTATTATTATCATTATAATTACGTTTACCATTGTTCGGAAATTTGTCTAGGAAATAGTTCTTAATTTTATTTTTGAATTTGATGTGGGGTTTCAGTTTCTTGGAATAGGAATTCATAACAACAATGTGCTTGCATTTTCTATACCAATCATAACATATTTTTTTACCAATAATAGAAACATTCTTACATTTTGATGTTAATACGGGCAATGCACTTAATTTGATAAATGTTACTATTATTGCTACACAAATACAGTTAGGCCATGGGGAGTGGTCACACTCAACCGGTCAACCCACTCAAAAAGTGTTGCTAACTCATCGTCACGTCAGCTACACTACATGTTCACTATCAAACCACTAACCTTTGAAAATGGTTACCACTAGCGCTTTGAAAATTAAATTAATTTTTTTGGTTTTTTGCAATGGATTAAAAAGAACAGCTTCCTTCTTATTGGTCCGTTGAAAGTCTACTTCCTTCACATTGGAAAATTTTGAATTGGTAAGCTATGGGGATAGATTCCTTACCATAGTGTAGATAAACATTTAAACCCTTTCTGTTAGAACTGGAATTCAATATGATCCACTTTCGGTGTTTGGTATGCACTTGAATCCAGTTTAAACAACAAAGCGAGGGCATAACACTCAAGCCTGAATTGGACAAGCTATGAATGCAAGAGTAAGTATAAAGATATCTAACTCTTTTTTCTTTTAATCGTCCATGCTTCTTTACTATAATTATTATTATCATTATAATTACGTTTACCATTGTTCGGAAATTTGTCTAGGAAATAGTTCTTAATTTTATTTTTGAATTTGATGTGGGGTTTCAGTTTCTTGGAATAGGAATTCATAACAACAATGTGCTTGCATTTTCTATACCAATCATAACATATTTTTTTTACCAATAATAGAAACATTCTTACATTTTGATGTTAATATGGGCAATGCACATAATTTGATAAATGTTACTATTATTGCTACACAAATACAGTTAGGCCATGGGGAGTGGTCACACTCAACCGGTCAACCCACTCAAAAAGTGTTGCTAACTCATCGTCACGTCAGCTACACTACATGTTCACTATCAAACCACTAACCTTTGAAAATGGTTACCACTAGCGCTTTGAAAATTAAATTAATTTTTTTGGTTTTTTGCAATGGATTAAAAAGAACAGCTTCCTTCTTATTGGTCCGTTGAAAGTCTACTTCCTTCACATTGGAAAATTTTGAATTGGTAAGCTATGGGGATAGATTCCTTACCATAGTGTAGATAAACATTTAAACCCTTTCTGTTAGAACTGGAATTCAATATGATCCACTTTCGGTGTTTGGTATGCACTTGAATCCAGTTTAAACAACAGAGCGAGGGCATAACACTCAAGCCTGAATTGGACAAGCTATGAATGCAAGAGTAAGTATAAAGATATCTAACTCTTTTTTCTTTTAATCGTCCATGCTTCTTTACTATAATTATTATTATCATTATAATTACGTTTACCATTGTTCGGAAATTTGTCTAGGAAATAATTCTTAATTTTATTTTTGAATTTGATGTGGGGTTTCAGTTTCTTGGAATAGGAATTCATAACAACAATGTGCTTGCATTTTCTATACCAATCATAACATATTTTTTTACCAATAATAGAAACATTCTTACATTTTGATGTTAATACGGGCAATGCACTTAATTTGATAAATGTTACTATTATTGCTACACAAATACAGTTAGGCCATGGGGAGTGGTCACACTCAACCGGTCAACCCACTCAAAAAGTGTTGCTAACTCATCGTCACGTCAGCTACACTACATGTTCACTATCAAACCACTAACCTTTGAAAATGGTTACCACTAGCGCTTTGAAAATTAAATTAATTTTTTTGGTTTTTTGCAATGGATTAAAAAGAACAGCTTCCTTCTTATTGGTCCGTTGAAAGTCTACTTCCTTCACATTGGAAAATTTTGAATTGGTAAGCTATGGGGATAGATTCCTTACCATAGTGTAGATAAATATTTAAACCCTTTCTGTTAGAACTGGAATTCAATATGATCCACTTTCGGTGTTTGGTATGCACTTGAATCCAGTTTAAACAACAAAGCGAGGGCATAACACTCAAGCCTGAATTGGACAAGCTATGAATGCAAGAGTAAGTATAAAAATATCTAACTCTTTTTTCTTTTAATCGTCCATGCTTCTTTACTATAATTATTATTATCATTATAATTACGTTTACCATTGTTCGGAAATTTGTCTAGGAAATAGTTCTTAATTTTATTTTTGAATTTGATGTGGGGTTTCAGTTTCTTGGAATAGGAATTCATAACAACAATGTGCTTGCATTTTCTATACCAATCATAACATATTTTTTTTACCAATAATAGAAACATTCTTACATTTTGATGTTAATATGGGCAATGCACATAATTTGATAAATGTTACTATTATTGCTACACAAATACAGTTAGGCCATGGGGAGTGGTCACACTCAACCGGTCAACCCACTCAAAAAGTGTTGCTAACTCATCGTCACGTCAGCTACACTACATGTTCACTATCAAACCACTAACCTTTGAAAATGGTTACCACTAGCGCTTTGAAAATTAAATTAATTTTTTTGGTTTTTTGCAATGGATTAAAAAGAACAGCTTCCTTCTTATTGGTCCGTTGAAAGTCTACTTCCTTCACATTGGAAAATTTTGAATTGGTAAGCTATGGGGATAGATTCCTTACCATAGTGTAAATAAACATTTAAACCCTTTCTGTTAGAACTGGAATTCAATATGATCCACTTTCGGTGTTTGGTATGCACTTGAATCCAGTTTAAACAACAGAGCGAGGGCATAACACTCAAGCCTGAATTGGACAAGCTATGAATGCAAGAGTAAGTATAAAGATATCTAACTCTTTTTTCTTTTAATCGTCCATGCTTCTTTACTATAATTATTATTATCATTATAATTACGTTTACCATTGTTCGGAAATTTGTCTAGGAAATAATTCTTAATTTTATTTTTGAATTTGATGTGGGGTTTCAGTTTCTTGGAATAGGAATTCATAACAACAATGTGCTTGCATTTTCTATACCAATCATAACATATTTTTTTACCAATAATAGAAACATTCTTACATTTTGATGTTAATACGGGCAATGCACTTAATTTGATAAATGTTACTATTATTGCTACACAAATACAGTTAGGCCATGGGGAGTGGTCACACTCAACCGGTCAACCCACTCAAAAAGTGTTGCTAACTCATCGTCACGTCAGCTACACTACATGTTCACTATCAAACCACTAACCTTTGAAAATGGTTACCACTAGCGCTTTGAAAATTAAATTAATTTTTTTGGTTTTTTGCAATGGATTAAAAAGAACAGCTTCCTTCTTATTGGTCCGTTGAAAGTCTACTTCCTTCACATTGGAAAATTTTGAATTGGTAAGCTATGGGGATAGATTCCTTACCATAGTGTAGATAAACATTTAAACCCTTTCTGTTAGAACTGGAATTCAATATGATCCACTTTCGGTGTTTGGTATGCACTTGAATCCAGTTTAAACAACAGAGCGAGGGCATAACACTCAAGCCTGAATTGGACAAGCTATGAATGCAAGAGTAAGTATAAAGATATCTAACTCTTTTTTCTTTTAATCGTCCATGCTTCTTTACTATAATTATTATTATCATTATAATTACGTTTACCATTGTTCGGAAATTTGTCTAGGAAATAGTTCTTAATTTTATTTTTGAATTTGATGTGGGGTTTCAGTTTCTTGGAATAGGAATTCATAACAACAATGTGCTTGCATTTTCTATACCAATCATAACATATTTTTTTTACCAATAATAGAAACATTCTTACATTTTGATGTTAATATGGGCAATGCACATAATTTGATAAATGTTACTATTATTGCTACACAAATACAGTTAGGCCATGGGGAGTGGTCACACTCAACCGGTCAACCCATTCAAAAAGTGTTGCTAACTCATCGTCACGTCAGCTACACTACATGTTCACTATCAAACCACTAACCTTTGAAAATGGTTACCACTAGCGCTTTGAAAATTAAATTAATTTTTTTGGTTTTTTGCAATGGATTAAAAAGAACAGCTTCCTTCTTATTGGTCCGTTGAAAGTCTACTTCCTTCACATTGGAAAATTTTGAATTGGTAAGCTATGGGGATAGATTCCTTACCATAGTGTAGATAAACATTTAAACCCTTTCTGTTAGAACTGGAATTCAATATGATCCACTTTCGGTGTTTGGTATGCACTTGAATCCAGTTTAAACAACAGAGCGAGGGCATAACACTCAAGCCTGAATTGGACAAGCTATGAATGCAAGAGTAAGTATAAAGATATCTAACTCTTTTTTCTTTTAATCGTCCATGCTTCTTTACTATAATTATTATTATCATTATAATTACGTTTACCATTGTTCGGAAATTTGTCTAGGAAATAGTTCTTAATTTTATTTTTGAATTTGATGTGGGGTTTCAGTTTCTTGGAATAGGAATTCATAACAACAATGTGCTTGCATTTTCTATACCAATCATAACATATTTTTTTTACCAATAATAGAAACATTCTTACATTTTGATGTTAATATGGGCAATGCACATAATTTGATAAATGTTACTATTATTGCTACACAAATACAGTTAGGCCATGGGGAGTGGTCACACTCAACCGGTCAACCCACTCAAAAAGTGTTGCTAACTCATCGTCACGTCAGCTACACTACATGTTCACTATCAAACCACTAACCTTTGAAAATGGTTACCACTAGCGCTTTGAAAATTAAATTAATTTTTTTGGTTTTTTGCAATGGATTAAAAAGAACAGCTTCCTTCTTATTGGTCCGTTGAAAGTCTACTTCCTTCACATTGGAAAATTTTGAATTGGTAAGCTATGGGGATAGATTCCTTACCATAGTGTAGATAAACATTTAAACCCTTTCTGTTAGAACTGGAATTCAATATGATCCACTTTCGGTGTTTGGTATGCACTTGAATCCAGTTTAAACAACAGAGCGAGGGCATAACACTCAAGCCTGAATTGGACAAGCTATGAATGCAAGAGTAAGTATAAAGATATCTAACTCTTTTTTCTTTTAATCGTCCATGCTTCTTTACTATAATTATTATTATCATTATAATTACGTTTACCATTGTTCGGAAATTTGTCTAGGAAATAGTTCTTAATTTTATTTTTGAATTTGATGTGGGGTTTCAGTTTCTTGGAATAGGAATTCATAACAACAATGTGCTTGCATTTTCTATACCAATCATAACATATTTTTTTTACCAATAATAGAAACATTCTTACATTTTGATGTTAATATGGGCAATGCACATAATTTGATAAATGTTACTATTATTGCTACACAAATACAGTTAGGCCATGGGGAGTGGTCACACTCAACCGGTCAACCCACTCAAAAAGTGTTGCTAACTCATCGTCACGTCAGCTACACTACATGTTCACTATCAAACCACTAACCTTTGAAAATGGTTACCACTAGCGCTTTGAAAATTAAATTAATTTTTTTGGTTTTTTGCAATGGATTAAAAAGAACAGCTTCCTTCTTATTGGTCCGTTGAAAGTCTACTTCCTTCACATTGGAAAATTTTGAATTGGTAAGCTATGGGGATAGATTCCTTACCATAGTGTAGATAAACATTTAAACCCTTTCTGTTAGAACTGGAATTCAATATGATCCACTTTCGGTGTTTGGTATGCACTTGAATCCAGTTTAAACAACAGAGCGAGGGCATAACACTCAAGCCTGAATTGGACAAGCTATGAATGCAAGAGTAAGTATAAAGATATCTAACTCTTTTTTCTTTTAATCGTCCATGCTTCTTTACTATAATTATTATTATCATTATAATTACGTTTACCATTGTTCGGAAATTTGTCTAGGAAATAGTTCTTAATTTTATTTTTGAATTTGATGTGGGGTTTCAGTTTCTTGGAATAGGAATTCATAACAACAATGTGCTTGCATTTTCTATACCAATCATAACATATTTTTTTTACCAATAATAGAAACATTCTTACATTTTGATGTTAATATGGGCAATGCACATAATTTGATAAATGTTACTATTATTGCTACACAAATACAGTTAGGCCATGGGGAGTGGTCACACTCAACCGGTCAACCCACTCAAAAAGTGTTGCTAACTCATCGTCACGTCAGCTACACTACATGTTCACTATCAAACCACTAACCTTTGAAAATGGTTACCACTAGCGCTTTGAAAATTAAATTAATTTTTTTGGTTTTTTGCAATGGATTAAAAAGAACAGCTTCCTTCTTATTGGTCCGTTGAAAGTCTACTTCCTTCACATTGGAAAATTTTGAATTGGTAAGCTATGGGGATAGATTCCTTACCATAGTGTAGATAAACATTTAAACCCTTTCTGTTAGAACTGGAATTCAATATGATCCACTTTCGGTGTTTGGTATGCACTTGAATCCAGTTTAAACAACAGAGCGAGGGCATAACACTCAAGCCTGAATTGGACAAGCTATGAATGCAAGAGTAAGTATAAAGATATCTAACTCTTTTTTCTTTTAATCGTCCATGCTTCTTTACTATAATTATTATTATCATTATAATTACGTTTACCATTGTTTGGAAATTTGTCTAGGAAATAGTTCTTAATTTTATTTTTGAATTTGATGTGGGGTTTCAGTTTCTTGGAATAGGAATTCATAACAACAATGTGCTTGCATTTTCTATACCAATCATAACATATTTTTTTTACCAATAATAGAAACATTCTTACATTTTGATGTTAATATGGGCAATGCACATAATTTGATAAATGTTACTATTATTGCTACACAAATACAGTTAGGCCATGGGGAGTGGTCACACTCAACCGGTCAACCCACTCAAAAAGTGTTGCTAACTCATCGTCACGTCAGCTACACTACATGTTCACTATCAAACCACTAACCTTTGAAAATGGTTACCACTAGCGCTTTGAAAATTAAATTAATTTTTTTGGTTTTTTGCAATGGATTAAAAAGAACAGCTTCCTTCTTATTGGTCCGTTGAAAGTCTACTTCCTTCACATTGGAAAATTTTGAATTGGTAAGCTATGGGGATAGATTCCTTACCATAGTGTAGATAAACATTTAAACCCTTTCTGTTAGAACTGGAATTCAATATGATCCACTTTCGGTGTTTGGTATGCACTTGAATCCAGTTTAAACAACAGAGCGAGGGCATAACACTCAAGCCTGAATTGGACAAGCTATGAATGCAAGAGTAAGTATAAAGATATCTAACTCTTTTTTCTTTTAATCGTCCATGCTTCTTTACTATAATTATTATTATCATTATAATTACGTTTACCATTGTTCGGAAATTTGTCTAGGAAATAGTTCTTAATTTTATTTTTGAATTTGATGTGGGGTTTCAGTTTCTTGGAATAGGAATTCATAACAACAATGTGCTTGCATTTTCTATACCAATCATAACATATTTTTTTTACCAATAATAGAAACATTCTTACATTTTGATGTTAATATGGGCAATGCACATAATTTGATAAATGTTACTATTATTGCTACACAAATACAGTTAGGCCATGGGGAGTGGTCACACTCAACCGGTCAACCCACTCAAAAAGTGTTGCTAACTCATCGTCACGTCAGCTACACTACATGTTCACTATCAAACCACTAACCTTTGAAAATGGTTACCACTAGCGCTTTGAAAATTAAATTAATTTTTTTGGTTTTTTGCAATGGATTAAAAAGAACAGCTTCCTTCTTATTGGTCCGTTGAAAGTCTACTTCCTTCACATTGGAAAATTTTGAATTGGTAAGCTATGGGGATAGATTCCTTACCATAGTGTAGATAAACATTTAAACCCTTTCTGTTAGAACTGGAATTCAATATGATCCACTTTCGGTGTTTGGTATGCACTTGAATCCAGTTTAAACAACAGAGCGAGGGCATAACACTCAAGCCTGAATTGGACAAGCTATGAATGCAAGAGTAAGTATAAAAATATCTAACTCTTTTTTCTTTTAATCGTCCATGCTTCTTTACTATAATTATTATTATCATTATAATTACGTTTACCATTGTTTGGAAATTTGTCTAGGAAATAGTTCTTAATTTTATTTTTGAATTTGATGTGGGGTTTCAGTTTCTTGGAATAGGAATTCATAACAACAATGTGCTTGCATTTTCTATACCAATCATAACATATTTTTTTTACCAATAATAGAAACATTCTTACATTTTGATGTTAATATGGGCAATGCACATAATTTGATAAATGTTACTATTATTGCTACACAAATACAGTTAGGCCATGGGGAGTGGTCACACTCAACCGGTCAACCCACTCAAAAAGTGTTGCTAACTCATCGTCACGTCAGCTACACTACATGTTCACTATCAAACCACTAACCTTTGAAAATGGTTACCACTAGCGCTTTGAAAATTAAATTAATTTTTTTGGTTTTTTGCAATGGATTAAAAAGAACAGCTTCCTTCTTATTGGTCCGTTGAAAGTCTACTTCCTTCACATTGGAAAATTTTGAATTGGTAAGCTATGGGGATAGATTCCTTACCATAGTGTAGATAAACATTTAAACCCTTTCTGTTAGAACTGGAATTCAATATGATCCACTTTCGGTGTTTGGTATGCACTTGAATCCAGTTTAAACAACAGAGCGAGGGCATAACACTCAAGCCTGAATTGGACAAGCTATGAATGCAAGAGTAAGTATAAAGATATCTAACTCTTTTTTCTTTTAATCGTCCATGCTTCTTTACTATAATTATTATTATCATTATAATTACGTTTACCATTGTTCGGAAATTTGTCTAGGAAATAGTTCTTAATTTTATTTTTGAATTTGATGTGGGGTTTCAGTTTCTTGGAATAGGAATTCATAACAACAATGTGCTTGCATTTTCTATACCAATCATAACATATTTTTTTTACCAATAATAGAAACATTCTTACATTTTGATGTTAATATGGGCAATGCACATAATTTGATAAATGTTACTATTATTGCTACACAAATACAGTTAGGCCATGGGGAGTGGTCACACTCAACCGGTCAACCCACTCAAAAAGTGTTGCTAACTCATCGTCACGTCAGCTACACTACATGTTCACTATCAAACCACTAACCTTTGAAAATGGTTACCACTAGCGCTTTGAAAATTAAATTAATTTTTTTGGTTTTTTGCAATGGATTAAAAAGAACAGCTTCCTTCTTATTGGTCCGTTGAAAGTCTACTTCCTTCACATTGGAAAATTTTGAATTGGTAAGCTATGGGGATAGATTCCTTACCATAGTGTAGATAAACATTTAAACCCTTTCTGTTAGAACTGGAATTCAATATGATCCACTTTCGGTGTTTGGTATGCACTTGAATCCAGTTTAAACAACAGAGCGAGGGCATAACACTCAAGCCTGAATTGGACAAGCTATGAATGCAAGAGTAAGTATAAAGATATCTAACTCTTTTTTCTTTTAATCGTCCATGCTTCTTTACTATAATTATTATTATCATTATAATTACGTTTACCATTGTTTGGAAATTTGTCTAGGAAATAGTTCTTAATTTTATTTTTGAATTTGATGTGGGGTTTCAGTTTCTTGGAATAGGAATTCATAACAACAATGTGCTTGCATTTTCTATACCAATCATAACATATTTTTTTTTACCAATAATAGAAACATTCTTACATTTTGATGTTAATATGGGCAATGCACTTAATTTGATAAATGTTACTATTATTGCTACACAAATACAGTTAGGCCATGGGGAGTGGTCACACTCAACCGGTCAACCCACTCAAAAAGTGTTGCTAACTCATCGTCACGTCAGCTACACTACATGTTCACTATCAAACCACTAACCTTTGAAAATGGTTACCACTAGCGCTTTGAAAATTAAATTAATTTTTTTGGTTTTTTGCAATGGATTAAAAAGAACAGCCTCCTTCTTATTGGTCCGTTGAAAGTCTACTTCCTTCACATTGGATGTCTTCGTGCGTCTTCACCACCACTAAATCCCACTCCACACCTAACCTACCAGCCTCTGTAGCGGTGTCACCGGTGGGTTGGTGTGCCACATAGGAAACCCACGTGTGAAATGCTTCCAATATCGGATAGTCTTACATTTCCATTATTCAAATGTGTGTGAAATGCTTCCCATATCAGATAATCTTACATTTCCATTATTCAAATGTATTCTTTTCGAGAGCGATTCATCCTTCTCAAATACCACGCAATATGCTTTATCTTAGAAGCCAACAAAAATACATAAATCACTTTTCCTATCCACGAGTCCATGACATTCCCGAAACATATCCAAAATTACCTCTTGTGGGCCGTGATTATCAAGACCCATAAAACCTAACTAGTATATATATATATATATATATATATATATATATATATATATATATATATATATATATATATATATATATATACTATAATAAATGAAAGTTTTTTTGCCACATGTCATCTTCTTATTCATTTAGACACATGACATTTTGTATAATTTTTAAATTTTCTATTTTTCACTTATCATTTTATTGTATTTTTCATTTTATTAAATTAAAATTTCACATTTAATATGTAAGGTAATATATATGTAAGGTATTTATTAAAAATGGTGTATATATGTAATAATTTCAATACATTAAAGGCTCATTAATTTTAATAATTCAAAAATTTTCTCATTTTTCTTACAAATTCAAACTTTTAAAATTGTTAAAATTTCATATATTTTTTTTAAATAACCCATGTAATACATGGGTCTCACACCTAGTATATATATATATATATATATATATATATATATATATATATATATATATATATATATATATATAAAAGAGTAGGCCTTTTGCCAAGTGTCATAATATTAGAACTCATAATTAATATGATGGCACTTGTCATTCTATTAATTGTCTATTTTAAATTCATTAAACCTCCTAATTAATATGATATTATTTGTCAATCTATTTATTCTTTATTTTAAATTTTAAATTTTATATTATTGTTTTCATTAGTTTACAAATAAAAAGAGTCTAATATATATGATAAATTAATTCCACATATTTATTTGAATCAATAATTATTATTTTACATAACTAATAAAAAATCTCCTAATTAATAATGTATTTAAAATTTTATATAAAATAATTGATTAATAATTTTGAATTTTTTACTATGAATATTTAATTAATTTTGTAACCGTGGTTTCCACGGGTTATAAATTAGTGTGTGTGTGTGTGTATATATATATATATATATATATATATATATATATATATATATATATATATATATCCCCTATTCTAATAAAAGAATAGGTTTAATCTCCTATTGACAAGTGTTATACAATTAGAACACCTCATTAATGTTATATATCCCTTATTATCATGCCACTTGTCAACCTATTAATTATCCATTTCAAATTTCAAATTTTAAATTTTTTCACTCTAACTACATTAAACTAATAATTAATTCTTTTATTTAAATTTCAAATTTTAAATTTTCTCACTTTAACTATATTAAATTAATAACATTAGATTGAAAAATAAAATAAAATTAATATATATTATAAGATGATATAATTTTATGTATTTATTTAAATCAACGATTATAATTTTATATAACTAAAAAAATATCTTTTAAATAATAATTTATTTAAAATGATTAATTAATAATTTTGACTTTTTATATGAAAGTTTAATTAATTTTATAACCGTGGTTCTCACGGGTTATAAACTAGTATTTTAATAAAAAAATAGTTTTAATCTCCATTTGACATGTGTCACTCTAATACAACTATTCATTAATATTATGCCATATGTCAAAGAGATATATTAGGTAACATTTCAAAATTCAAATTTATTTTTTTCTAATTATTATTTGTTATGTTTGAAGTTATAATAACTTTAAAATTTTGGTATATCTCTTAATTAATGATTTACCTAAAATAATTGACAAATAATTTTAGAATTTTTACTATGAAAATATAATTTATTATGCAACTGTGGTTCCCACGGGTTATAAACTAGTATGTATATATATATATATAAGGACCAACCCTATAAATTATCTCAAACCATCAGGACCATTCGTGTAATTTACTTCCATCTGCATTCGTATAATTTACTTCCTCATATTATAGGTAATATGAGGAAGTTATAATTTATTCTACCATTTATATATACCTTTTCTACAAAAACACAAGTCTACATTTATAACATCAATCAACCTATGAACTATAAAATAGTAATAACATAAGGGTAACAACTTTAGCATATTCTACAAACTTACTTCCATCTGCACTCGAAGATACATCTACTTATCTAGAAAAAGATAAGTCTTACACATAATTTTCAACTCTTTACACCGGAATGCAGAAAATATATCTAGAAATAGAATTTGCACCTATCATCCTATAATCTTTATAATATAAATTGAAATTAATAAAAACTAAGATTTGATCATCAAACTAAATGAAAGATCTTGAAGAGCATTTGCCTGCGTAGCATTTTATTTAAATAGTAAAATAGATTTGTCCACGACAGAATCAACATTTGCTTTTAGGCAAAAAAAAAAAAATTATAAAAAAATTTCTAAAAGAGATTTAAAAAAACAGAAATGAGACTACAATCTAAAATTTAAGTCAAATTTTAGCAATTTAAAAATTAAAATGCCAATGTACTTAAAGATCATGGAGTTTAAAGCACGAGCTATGGCTCAAAATCAAACAGAAAACAAATTTCAACAATCAGAGCTGTTAAGCATAAAATAGGAGGAAACATTCATGTAAGGCTCAGATCTGCAACAATCGAACAAAGAGGATGAATCCGCCATGGCTGCAAACTTACTGGTTGCAATGTAAAAGAACACAAAGATTCTTTCACATAACCATCCAGGTTGCCCCACCAAGATGCAGATAACCTCAACTTTGCTCGAATCCACTCAGACAGATTAAAACATATCAATCATCACAGCCTCTGAAAATTCATCAAACCTTATCGCTGGAGTCGAAATTGAAGGTTCGAGTATAGTAATGGGTTGAAGATGATCTGAAGGGATAATGACATCAACAGGGTGTTTGAGCTTTGCTTATTTAGAACAGCCTGTAAGTTGTAACCAACATTACAATAAAAACTGCAAATTTGACAAACCACATAGGGACGATTCGTGTAATTTACTCTGATAAAAGGGGTTGTTGAATTCTGAAGAAAATCATCGGCCACGAGGATGGAGTTTGACTAAATAAAGTCAAAATCGAACTTCCATTTGAACAGAGGAGGGCAACAACCCTAGAAATCCTTTTTCATAATCCCCTCTGAGATCGCCTCATTTCGTCTGAGTGGAAATTCGTTACATTACAAACCCTGATTTTTGGGGCGTATAATGCTATTGTAGGTTGTGGCGATTATACCATTTAGCTTGGGTATTTGAGTGTAAAATTACAAATTATCTCCCTCAAGTATTTTATAGTTTATATTTTTATCATAAAAGATCAAATTATTCCAACATAACCTATTTTAGAGTGCATATGGTAAATTACACGAATGGTCCCTATGATTTGGGGTAAGTTGTAAATTACACGAATGGTCCCTATGATTTGGGGTAAATTGTGTGTTTGATCCTTTAGACTTTTTTTTTTTTTTTTTAATTTCCAAGGTCCTTCAAAAAGACTATTTTGTCCATAATATATATATTTTTGATTTTCTATTATTTGTTTATTGTTTTTAAATTAAAAAAAAAACAATCAGCCACCAATAATTAAACCTAACATCTTATCCACACATTATGTTTTCAAAGATCCAGCCACCATATCAAAATCATAATTGTTCAACAGCCACCATCAATCACCACCGTTCGCTACCGTCAACAACCACTAGTCACCGCCTCCAAATCAAATTCAAAGATGAAATTAAATCTCAAACCTAAATCCAAAATGCATATATGAAAATGAAAAAAAATCAAACCTAAAACCTTAAAGCTGAAATCAAAACCAAACATTAAAAAAAAAAAAAAAAAACATATCTGAAATCAAACCTCATATTTAAAACCTTAAGAAACTTAAAAAACAAACCCATATTCTAAACCCACATGTGAATCCTCTACTTAAATCAAATCCAGATGTTTATGCCTAATTGAATTTGTGATTACAAATCCAGAAACATTAGGTGAAGAAATCAGGTGAATTTTTATGTAACCCTCAAAATTTTGGTATGCTTCATTTGGCCTCTTAATGCAAAAATCATTACATTCTAGTCCCTAGCTAGTACGTAGGGTGTACTCTAAGTACGCTTAGCATACTAGCTCGTTCCAGATCGCAAGTTTCATCCACGTACGTGGGTCGTATGTGGAGTACGTATGGCGTACGTGGTGCAAGGACAAACCCTAATTTTTAGGGTTTGCATCATATTTAAACAACTTATCTCACTCTTGGACACTCTATTGACCACCTTCCATCACCCTATGCCCTAAATCGAAATCCTAAGTGTATTTGGTGAGATTTAAGCTTGAAAGTGAGTTTGTTGGTATTTTGTGGAGAAGAATAAGAACACTTGGGTGTTGCTTTGAAGTAGCTTAAGCTTGTAGATCCAAAGTTATTGTAACACCCAGATTTCCAAAAATAAAATTTTCATTTAATTAACCACTTTAATATTAAAAACACTTGTTTAAAATCTTATTCACATTCAAATTACAAAACGTAGTTTCATTTTCATTAATAAAGAAGACCAGGATCCTCCAAAACTCAACTCTTTCTTCGGTGTGTACAATCGAACCGTTGCCATCCCGCGTTACTGTAAGAACCTGAAACAACGTAACATAAACAACGTAAGCACGAAGCTTAGTGAGTTCCCCAATATACCTTACGCACATACGCCATCCGGCCCGGACCGTTCGGTCCACATAACATTGCCTTCCGGCCCGGATCTTTCGATCCACATAATATCGCCTTCCGGCCCGTACACATATATAACACATAATACAAATACTCTAACACATAAAGCACATATATCGCATATCATACCTGACCTTTCTGTCACATAATACCTTGCCTTCCGGCCCATATATAAGCATGTATATCACACGTAGCAACTAACCTTCCATTCATATCATATAAGCATAACACACAACATACTTGACCTTCCAGTCACACAATCAAACCCTTCCGGGTGAGGTATAGTGAGAAGACTCACCTCGCGGTCACTGGAAGATAGCAACTCCCGAAATCCCTTGCACTTGATCCTCCGAGCTCCAAGCTCCCTGTCTCAGCATATATCCCTTTTTAGCACTTCTATCTTCCACGTTAACTGACCCTAAGAAATCACACCAGTCAACTCTGGTCAACAGTCCATTGTCAGCTCGACTGGACTCGGCGAGTTCCCTGGCAACTCGGCGAGTCTAGTCGTCCTCACCAAATCCTGCAGAATCCCTTTCTACTCGTCGAGTATCCCTCTTGACTCGACGAGGTCCTCGTGGAAGAATCGCGGGGCCACCCCGACTCTACTCGCCGAGTCTGATGAACAACTCGGCGAGTCCCAGTACATCTTCAAGCTACTCGCCGAGTCTGAAGAACAACTCGGCGAGTCCATGCCATGCAGACGAGTAACTGCTTCCTGAAATACGTATGGTCCCGAAATACACAATCATGGGGCCTCCTGGACCTCTAATCATCCTATTACTGGGGTATAAACTTTTGCATAACAACACAATAATTCATCAAATCCCCAAATGGGTTTCACAAACCCTAATCCCATAACACATCAACATAGCAGAGGATAATTCGAGTTCTTACCTGAATAATGTATCCTCTTTGCCCCCAATCCTCAGAATGTGACTCCCTTGCTGCTCCTTTAGCCAATCCCTTCTCTTCCTTGCACAACCATTCTTCCAAGATCAACAATAGCTCTAAGACTTTGCTCCAGAGGCCATAGTCGTTTAGGGTTCTCCACAATCGGCCTAAAGACGTGAAATGACGACATAACAACCCTTAAATACGACCCAATACGAAACGGCTAGGGTTTCTGCTGAACAGCGTCGACTCGCCGAGTCCATACCTGGACTCGTCGAGTCCAGTCGCGAACCCGCGACCAACTCTGCGACCCTACTCGGCGAGTCTGGCTCCAACTCGCCGAGTCCCCCTTTTAAAACACCCCAAAATGCAATTTAACAATACCTAAGATTTTGGGCTGTTACAATTCTCCCCCACTAGAATTAGACTTCGCCCTCGAAGTCTCACTCTGAAAGTAGTTCTGGATGCTGCTCCCGCATCACACGTTTCGGCTTCCCTAGACACTTTCGATCTCTTCCGAGGTTGCCACTGAATCAATACTAGAGGTATCTCCTTGTTCCTCAGAATCTTGATCTTCCGATCTCCGACGGCCACTGGCCTCTCGACGTAACACAGGCTCACATCCACCTAATCGTTCTCTAGTAAAACCACTGCTGACTCATCCGCTATACACCTCTTCAACTGCGACACCTACCAGTGTCATGGATTTGTCCCAATTCCGTTGGCAGCTCCAAACGATAGGCCACCCTTCCTACCTTCGCGCCTTCACGAAAAGACTCAACATACCGGGGCCCCCCATTTACCCCTCTTCCTACATCGAAGCACCCCGTCAGAAATACGAAGTCGCTGACCTGAATCACATGCTCGAAACGGCGTCTGCCTGCATAACTTTCCTGTTAACTCTAAACGATCACTAACTCTCCGTAACCTGCTGAGTCTGCTTTGACAACTTAATTACGAACTCTGAACTGCTCATCACTCTCTGCTCCAACTCTCAACGATCACTCGACCCATAAGGGTTAGGAAACCCTGAACCACCGGAACCCCGATCCAAAGCCTACTTTGTCCATCCCAGACCAACTGAGAGATCCATTCTCATTCCCAGAGTAACTCTCACAAATTCTCCTCTTGCCGTCATATACGCATGCTGAACTAGCCCCAACACTCGTAGATTGGAAGACCCGATACACTGATGATATCCTCGAACATCTCCCAAGATGAACCACTACATCCACCCTACACTCTGATCAGATTCACACTGAAAATTTAAAATTTTCTCTCTCCATGCATCCCTTCTGAGCCTCAACAGACATCCCAACCGGATGGGTTCCTATTCCACTGCCGCGAACACGATGCTCAAAACCATACTCGAAATATTCTAACCATAACTCTGCTCTGCAGCTTTCACTTTCGCGAACTTGCACCCACTTCGGAGTTACATAC
Organism: Lactuca sativa; assembly: GCF_002870075.4. Classification (NCBI taxonomy): domain Eukaryota; kingdom Viridiplantae; phylum Streptophyta; class Magnoliopsida; order Asterales; family Asteraceae; genus Lactuca; species Lactuca sativa. Next base: position 70,264,210 of record NC_056629.2, read on the forward strand.
CCTCCTCTTTTCCTTTTCCACGGGACTCTCTTGAACATAATGCCACTCCAACCAGTTCCACGGTGCTCGCCCCAAGCGACACCACTCTTTTTGCGTAACTACTATTCACATACTCTGGTTCTCATTGCAGGGACTCTCAATCCCATGCACTCTCTTCCCTCATCGAAATCACTGCCTCTGCTAAACAAGATCAACAACCCAGGGCCAGACCTTCCAATGCAATCACACTGCAACATACGTGATCCGCAAATCTCAAACTAATCCAGCAATACCAACAGAGTCTCCAGTATGACTGGACCGACTCTCATAACACATACTAGCCACTCGAGGCTATATCTCTGTGGGTCCGTACACCCAAACTCTGCGAACCCTCAGGTTCTAACTCTGGGAACCTTCCGGTTCCAGCTCTAGAAACATGCACAACATAATCCCGTGGGACTGATGCAGTACAACCATCACGTACCCCAAACGTACCAATACTCTGATCGCAAACTTCCGTTTACTTACTCAAGCTCGATCCCGACCTCCTCTCAGGCCTCCACAATCAATGCCCTAGGTCTGTATCTCGCCCTGCATATCCAACACTCGCTCTCGTCAGCCTATACTTTGCGCTGACAAACACTGCTGAATCCCGGCAGCTGAGCACCCTCACATACTTATCGATCTCCCGGAGAATTTTCTAATTCTCCCCCACTAAAGCACTGACTAACTGCCACCGATCGTCATTAACGACCTCTCAGAACAATCCTGCACAAAGAGAACATTTACCCACTGACTGCTTCCCACAAACGTAAGCAACCCTCAGCAAAACACATCTCCTCCCTGATCAATCCGCTCAAAAGGATCCGATCTTTCAATTATCCACTCCACAACTGCAGATACTACCCGTCATTCAACCCAGTGCCGCACCTCCACTATCAACCCTCACAACGATGACCAACGGAATTCCCAAGCAATAACCCATAACCAAACCCACAACCTGCCAAAGGTTGAATACCACATCGAAAACCGCACAAAGCTATCGACACTAAAACACCATACTATAACCATACCAACCATCAGGGAACAACGAATGCCAAATCGAAACCTGAAGCACCAATCCATAACCATGCCAAACCCGCGAAACAACGAATACCGCATCGAAATCCACACTACCAGCACAAACAATACGCCACAATCAACGCAGGCTAATCAAGACATCAAGACAGTATCATACCCGCAGCTGTCCCCCCGGCACTGCTCCGTCTCCCTCTGCCGCAAGCCGATAAGCACAACCCTGAGCCCTTGGGCTCTACTCCATCCTGTCCTCCTCCTGAACTCCTCAAGGTGGCCGGTGCTAGAGCCTGCACCGATCCTGCAAAAGCTGTGGACATTTGACCCTCAATTGTCCAACCTGTCGACACTGATAACAAATCCTGGAATCCCGAATTGGCACTGACTGCCGACATCCCCGTGCACCATGCCCCTCCTTTCCGCACTCGCGGCATGCACCATTGGCCAACAAGCTCCGGTGCCATCTTTCTCACACTTCCCACAAGTGTGACCGCTCCGATCCCCCATTCTAACGTCTACGGTCATGGACCGTTTCGGCGCCGACTGCGACTGCATCGGGGCCTGCCTCATCTCCCGCTACTGCAACTCAACCTCTAACTCACGCCACATGGCGGCCTTCTGCAACTCCAACAGGGTCTCGCACCCCCACGCAGACACGAACTGTCTGATACCCCCCTGAGCTTACTAGAATATCGGGCATCTGAGCCTGCTCCGAAGCGAACTCAGGGCAAAACGTCGCCCTCTCAACAAACATCCCGGTGCTCTCAGTCACCGACTCAAAATCCTGCCTCAGCTTAACGAACTTCCGAGCCAATTTCTCCTGTTCATCCCGCGGAACATAGCGAGTACTGAACATCCCTCTGAATTGATCCCATGAAACCGCAGCCCTCTGCGCATCGGAGAATGACCTCGTGGTCAATCTCCACCAATCCTTCGCCCCGAGCCTCAACAGGTTCAGAGCACACCCCACCCTCTGATCAGTAGGGCATAAACTCGTGGAGAAGCACCCCTCCATGTCTGATAACCATCTCATAACAACAATCGAGTTCTGAACTCCATCGAATGCGGAAGGCTTCGCATAATAGAAGTCCCGATACCGAAAACCCCGACTAGTCCCTTTCTTTGCCGTTGCTACAGCCGCTGTAACCGCCGCGGCAGCCGTCTCTGCGAAAGCCGCATATCGCTCATTAAACTACTTCAATCATAGTGGTCCTGATCGACCCAAACAATTCTGGCGACTCAACCCGCAACAATGCAGCAACTTCATCACGCCGGATCTCGCGAATCCTCGCATCCCGCTCGCTCGTGCTCGTCCGATCGATAACCGGCTAACAAGATAGCCACAAGCATCATCCACTATGAACCATGGTACTCATCCCATGACATCCTTCCTCAACATGCTTCGGTGTATGGTACCTGAACCATAGCACCATTCCTCAACCTGCTCCAATGTATAGCACTCGAACCACAACCTCTATCTCAATCTGTTCCGATGTATGGTGCCCTGACCATAACATCACTCTGTATCCGCTCCGATGTATGGTATCCGAACCATAACATCACCCCTCAATCTGTTCCTTAGGACCTTCAGAATGCCCCCTGTATCAAGTATGGGTCCTCTGCTTTCAGTAGTACGGGCCCATACTACCTGCCACATCTACCCATACTTTCCACACGGACCATTCCAGAGTTCCTAAGTAGCTGATAAACCTGCTCTTTCACCAATCGCATCGCGCGTGCTCGCTTTCCAGCGAAATCCTCTACTCTACCAGCGCACTCATCTGGCTAGGTTTACTCCCTAATCCCTTCCGCTGTCCTCCCACTTCCTTGCTATCAGCTGCTGAAGAGTTCCCACTGATGCCAGCCCTCTACCTCCTGAGTATCGTCATACTCACTTGGTAGCTGACTCCCATCATCGATAACTCCACAAAGCACAAAGCAAGCAGCATTCGAGCATTGAAGCATACATAGGACTCCCCTTCTGTGGTAGCTCCACCTTCTCGATTCCTCCTCGGAAGTACCTCTGTACTCCGTAGCCTTACCCCTTGTGCGTTCTAACTAGATACTCTCACTCATCACATACACATAAAAGTATAACGCACATATAACAGCAAACCCTAGACTAAGGCATCACAAATCAGGCCACTCTAGTCCTAAGTTGTGAAATACCTAGCCTGTCTCTAGCATGCAATAATATCTCATGAAGTGCATAATAGATATTTCATAATACAAAAGTAAGAGTATTTTGGGAAATCACCGTTTGGCTCTGGCTGATTGTACACACTGCTCTTTCTTGCTTTCTCTTTGAACTCTTATTCACTTTTAGAAAACCATTTATTTGGAAAACTTTTTCTTACTCCCTCAGTTTGAGTCCAGATTTACCCGTAGGCGCGTCCGAATCCCTCAAACCAAGGCTCTGATACCAATTTGTAACACCCAGATTTCCAAAAATAAAATTTTCATTTAATTAACCACTTTAATATTAAAAACACTTGTTTAAAATCTTATTCACATTCAAATTACAAAACGTAGTTTCATTTTCATTAATAAAGAAGACCAGGATCCTCCAAAACTCAACTCTTTCTTCGGTGTGTACAATCGAACCGTTGCCATCCCGCGTTACTGTAAGAACCTGAAACAACGTAACATAAACAACGTAAGCACGAAGCTTAGTGAGTTCCCCAATATACCTTACGCACATACGCCATCCGGCCCGGACCGTTCGGTCCACATAACATTGCCTTCCGGCCCGGATCTTTCGATCCACATAATATCGCCTTCCGGCCCGTACACATATATAACACATAATACAAATACTCTAACACATAAAGCACATATATCGCATATCATACCTGACCTTTCTGTCACATAATACCTTGCCTTCCGGCCCATATATAAGCATGTATATCACACGTAGCAACTAACCTTCCATTCATATCATATAAGCATAACACACAACATACTTGACCTTCCAGTCACACAATCAAACCCTTCCGGGTGAGGTATAGTGAGAAGACTCACCTCGCGGTCACTGGAAGATAGCAACTCCCGAAATCCCTTGCACTTGATCCTCCGAGCTCCAAGCTCCCTGTCTCAGCATATATCCCTTTTTAGCACTTCTATCTTCCACGTTAACTGACCCTAAGAAATCACACCAGTCAACTCTGGTCAACAGTCCATTGTCAGCTCGACTGGACTCGGCGAGTTCCCTGGCAACTCGGCGAGTCTAGTCGTCCTCACCAAATCCTGCAGAATCCCTTTCTACTCGTCGAGTATCCCTCTTGACTCGACGAGGTCCTCGTGGAAGAATCGCGGGGCCACCCCGACTCTACTCGCCGAGTCTGATGAACAACTCGGCGAGTCCCAGTACATCTTCAAGCTACTCGCCGAGTCTGAAGAACAACTCGGCGAGTCCATGCCATGCAGACGAGTAACTGCTTCCTGAAATACGTATGGTCCCGAAATACACAATCATGGGGCCTCCTGGACCTCTAATCATCCTATTACTGGGGTATAAACTTTTGCATAACAACACAATAATTCATCAAATCCCCAAATGGGTTTCACAAACCCTAATCCCATAACACATCAACATAGCAGAGGATAATTCGAGTTCTTACCTGAATAATGTATCCTCTTTGCCCCCAATCCTCAGAATGTGACTCCCTTGCTGCTCCTTTAGCCAATCCCTTCTCTTCCTTGCACAACCATTCTTCCAAGATCAACAATAGCTCTAAGACTTTGCTCCAGAGGCCATAGTCGTTTAGGGTTCTCCACAATCGGCCTAAAGACGTGAAATGACGACATAACAACCCTTAAATACGACCCAATACGAAACGGCTAGGGTTTCTGCTGAACAGCGTCGACTCGCCGAGTCCATACCTGGACTCGTCGAGTCCAGTCGCGAACCCGCGACCAACTCTGCGACCCTACTCGGCGAGTCTGGCTCCAACTCGCCGAGTCCCCCTTTTAAAACACCCCAAAATGCAATTTAACAATACCTAAGATTTTGGGCTGTTACAGTTATCTTTACCTTAGCAAGCCATTTGAGGTAAAAAAGCTCTCATCTTGATGATTCTATGTACTAGATCCAACTTAGGGTGTTGTTTATGCATTTTTGGGTATTTTGAGTTAAATTTGAGCTTTTGACCTACTCCAGAAGCCATGGATGTTAGATCTTAGCTCCATTGAGGTCCCTTGTCCATAAAAATGCAATCTTTAGCTCCATTAGGGTTTAGGCCTTATTGGGCTATTGGATTTCTGACTTTGGACCATGGATGGGCTATGGGTTTTTTCGGTATTGGGTCCATGATGATTTTGAGGTCCAATTTAGAAGTTGCGCCTTATTGGCCCTTGCGATGTCATTTAGGAATTTGGGCCTTTTGAGCAATGGGTTGGGCCTTGATTTTGGACCAAGTAAGAAAAAGGCTAAAATTGTCTTTTACCTTGGATATTGGACAAATAACTTAGATTCTTGTTTATGAGTCATGATCTAGTTATTAGCTGAGTATTTATTTGATGATGTTAGCACGAGGATTTTCCGAACCATCAGATTGAGATTTTATACGAGTATTCTGCAGGTTAAGGTGAATTTCCTCAATGTACTTAGTGAAGGGTTTTGAGTACTCTAACAACCTTATGGTGCACATGCAACCCTAGATGCTTTGGATCTATGTTTTCTCTAATTATACATGCAATTTGATTTCCAAAGCATTCATCTTAACTAGCATACAATTGAACAAATAACTAGTTAGATAACTTACCTCTTAATTGGACTTGTAGTTCTTTGTCTTCAAAAGCTTTAGCACCTCAAATGTGATGCCTCTAATGTGTCACAAACACCAAGTGAAAAATGAGACTTGAGAGAATAAGTTATATGGCTCAAAAATCGATTCACACTCTCCAAGAATGTATGTGGAAACCAATTTAGTCCTAAGGGGTTCCTTTTATAGTGTGACAAGTGCTAGGGTTACATCCATGTAAACCCTAATGATCCATGACTCTTCATATTACTTAGGTTCCATGGGTTAAACCTCCATGGACTACCCATAGACTATCACATTGGTTTAGCCCATCCTAAATAACCATGAATCATTGGCTCACGCTATAAGAATCATTGATTTACCAAATGAATCCCCGTATATTTAATTAATCTCTTTTGATCACTAAATTAATTCCAAATTAAATCTTGATCAATACTAATTAAATAATATTATTTCATATTAATATATTAGAACTTATAATATATTAATAAATCATTAATAACTTTATTCTCAAAAGTCTATCCTATCAAATTGCATTGGTGAAGGCAACCAAAAAGGACCATGCTACTCTCGGGTCAAGTACTTACCAATTATAGTTATGGGCATAGAAACCTAATCCAACAGTTTCCCACTTGGATAAGTCTAATAACTATAACTAAAAGTACGACTCTAAACTAACTAGCAATCGTAGCTCTTAAAAGCCGCTGTCGAACTCTGACCAAGTCAGTGACGCGTCCTTTAGATAAGTGATCATATAATCCTCTGTTCTTCAAGATATCAGTTGGACAAATACATGGAACAACGTCATACTTATTGTCCAACAGTTTATTTCTCGATTTCCGATTTGTTTGACAGAGAACATAATTCAACACATCAATTTAGTCTCGATCGGGCCCGAATCATAAGTCAAAACAAAATCATCAAGGGGCCCAAGATATCGCTTTTAATCCTCCAATAATTAAAAGGAACAAATAAACTTCGACATTATATGTTTGTACTAACAATTTTTTAAATTATACACAACAACGCATTTTATAACATCAAGTTACTGATGCGTTTTCTCACTATCAATGTACAACTAACTCATAGTAAATAACTCATATATCTAGGTTTGAAGACTTATATGATATTATCGTCTCACGATCACTCGTGATAAATTTCACGAAGTGATTCAAGTGAGTGTGGGTTTAATCCAATACTCAGACCTTATGAGCACTCATGAATGTTGTAGCAAACTTTTGCTATGTCTAATACACTTCAAACAATCTACAAGCCAAATTTATGACAGTCTTGCCTCAGTACCTACTTCCAAAGTATGATCGAATGTGGATAGTTATCTCATGCTCTAATCATGCACACTATGTTTGCTTATGGTCCTTTCTTTATGAAATAGATCAATTGAACACCATCTTCAATGAAACTCATCTCACAATTCCAAATCCTTACCGTAAATGTAAGAATACCAAATTCTTGCCATTTACTGTAATCTGTTAGATTCTAAACTTATATACAATGATCCTCTTGTAATGACTATGCACAAAAGTCATAGAGACTTGGCAACATACATTACAAAGTATTCCAATGAAGAGCAATTCCGTGGAAACGAAGTCTCACATTCAAAGTACATTCCTTTGAACATCCTTCTTGCATTAAGTTTTCTAATCTTACATAGATTTAAAGAATAACTTCCAATTATGGAAATATTTCCATATTCCCATTTTGACTATCACTTTTGAACAAGAGTTACCTCTTCTCATAGTATGCCAACATGGTCCTCCCAAAATTTACACTATACTTCTAACTGTCCATAAGCAACCAATCTTTGGTAAACCTCAGATTGTCCTCGGCAACTGCTTAACCATTTTAGTCATATCCAGTTCGGCCCTGTTTATGCCATAGGCATTTGGAAAATTCAGAACACATAAATATTATAGAATATGTAATCGATCTTATACCCGAAGCATATGAGATACGATTCATAATGTCTCACATAAAGACGTGATACTTTACCAGTCTCTTGCTATAATATTTCCATATATAGAATTTCCTTATGTCGAATCTTTTCAATATAACATCCATATATACTTTTGACTAAACTTGATTAAAATCTCAATCTAAGCTTTTAGAATTGAAATGAAGTATGAATTCCCCTCCCTTAATTATAGCAAAACAACTTTTCAAACACTGCAACTTTGTGATTTGAAACTTTTTGTTTTTTATAATTAACATTGCTAACTTGCAACACTTACCATAATAATTATGCTCCCACTAGCATACTAATTATTATCTTACTAGAATAACACTTATACTCCTACTAGATTTGACATGTACCCAGAAATCAGCTGTACTTCTAGAAATCAATACTTATTGACTTCCTTACCAAAGTTTAGATTTCTGACACGAGATGCTTCGATAAGACTTTATCTAGGCTTCTCAAACTCATACACATTTCCTTAGATAGCTCACATGTGTGTCTAAACAATTTTAGAACTTACAACAATAAGTCTCAAATGTTTAGACCTTTTTCCATTTCTCACAATTCGAACTATGAAGAGGGATGCCATAATCATAATCGAATTTGAGAATGCAAATATCACAACTACTGTCTCCTTGAAATCTACTTAGTGAAAGTGTTTCCTCACAATCATTTTCATGAATTGGAGAGAAACCTTATGACACTTAGATTTTATAGTGTATGTGTTCCTATCCATGAGAATTTGTCATAACCATAATCATAAGACAAGATTAGTAACAAATCCAAACTCATATGGACTGAACATGTTTAATCTTAATTTCTTGCCACCTGGCAGCTCAAGGGCCTAACATTGCTTCCAAGTTGTTCAACAACTCACCCTTACAGATCAATGTACTTTCCACTGATTAAGGTGCTTTGCCTTATGCATTCAAATAAGAACTCATAGAACTCACATGCATAGTCAACTTTAACTGGAATGGGCACAGAAACAAGAGTATGTCAATACGATAGGTTAGAAACCTCAAGTCTTGAGCTAGTGATTATTAATAAGTTTAATCTTGATTAGTTCTTGAACCTTTTCAAGATCTTTAAGACTCCCACTGACCTCTTAACATATAAGTTTCTCTTTGTTAAGAGACATTACTTGACAAAAAAATATTCAAGAGTCAGTGTGGTTTCTTAACAAGACAAACACTTCACACACATGGTCTTAGTTGGTCTTTGTTTTATCCAAAACATCACAACTTACCAATTTCATGATGGGTTTTATACAAACAATCCTATATGTGCATGCAACCCTAATTGTATCTATGTTTTCACTATTAGACATACAACATTATGAACACAAAAGGAAACCTAGCATGCATCTACTATTTTCGAAATTGACATAGGAGAATACAATACATACCTTTTGTTGTAATATGGTAATAACAACTAATTCCTTGATTTTCCTTAGCTCTTGAAAGCAAGTACCACAAGTGTAGTACCTTTGGCTCACAAACACACTTTGAGTGAGAGGCTGAATATGAGAGAGAGGAGGAAAGGTACTAAGCTCCAAAATTCGGCCCTAGTAGGGTTTTTCCAAGGGGTGGTCGAATTCTAGTGCCTTAGGGTGCTATTTATACTTGAGGCTAGCTAGAGTTTCAAGGTGGAAACCCTAATCCCTTAGCTTAGGGCCTAAGCAAGTCTATGGACTCCTTTCCTTAAGCCCTTGGACGAAAACTCCTAGATCCTTCTAGGATTTTCGTTCAAGCCTTAATAAAGGTGATCCAATAGCCCAAAGTCTCAACTATCAAATAATTACAAAACAAACCCTGTAGTTTTAATTAGTTCCTTTAATCCCGAAATTAATTCCTAATTAATTTCTGATTAAATACTAATTAATAATATGATTCCAAATTAATATATTATTCATATAATATATTAAAAAATCATATTTATACCCCAATTTATTATTCTTAACAATAAACCAACCTCTCTCCTCAACAGTCATCATGTCTAGTCATTAGTGTGAAGGCAACCCAAAAGGACCATGCTCACAATCAGGTCAAGTACATACCAAAATAGTTATGGACTTAGACACTAATCCAACAGTGTCCCACTTGGATAAGTCTAATAACTATTCTGCGTATGACTCCAGAACCTGATCAGCAATCATAGCTTTCAAAAGCCGTTGTCAACTCTGATCTTATCAGAAGCGTGTCCTTTAGATAAGGGATCATATATGCCTCCATTCTTGATATCGTATAGACGTGAGACATGGATTGAAATCATTCTCTCATTCTATGTGTTGTTTCTTGATTTTCGATTTACGACGACTGACAACAAACTACAATTGAACTAATCAACTTAGTTCCGGCTTGGCCAAGCGCTTAGGTGTCATCACTAAATCATCGAGAGGCCCACATATATCACTTTTATCCCACTTTAGGTAAAAGGAATGGATAAAATTCAACTCAATGCTTGCTTGTACTCACTCACTGAATCACACGCAACAATACATTTTATAGCACCAAGTTACTGGTGCATTTACATATTATCAATGTGTAACCGAGTTGCAGAATAAAACTCACACATCTCGGTTTTAAGAATATAAGATATTATCGTCTCACCAATCACTCGTGATAAAATCCATGAAGCGATCCAAGTGAACGTGGGTTTAATCCAATACTCTAATCTTATAGGAGCACTCATGAACCATGTAGCAAACTTTTTGCTATGTCTAAAACACTTTAGACAATCTACAGTCAGATTCATGACAGTCTTCATTCATACCTACTTCCAAAGTATGAGCGACTATGGAGGGTTTGAATAATCTTATTATTCGGGAAGTCAAAACATGCAAAGTAAAACACAAGAATAATACTAATCCTATATGGCCCCAAACTTTGGGTATAAATAATACATTTTATTTAATCATCATATTGATTACTCATTATTTGTTGCGTTGGGTAATCAACTTCTTACTTGAATTATAACAACAGTTGTCCCATACTCTTAGCATGCACACTATGTTTACCTATGGTCCGTACTTTGTGAAATGGTATAATTGAATAACATTTTCAATCACCCTCATTTCACAATTCCTAATCCATTAGTGTAAGAATACAAAACCCTCGCCACTACTAGAATATGTTAGATTCTAACATTTTATGCAACGGTCATTTCATAATGTCATGGCACAAAAGTCACCAAGACTCGGCCAATGAAATTACAAAGTGCTCTATTGGAGATTATTACAAGAAAATTCCATAGTCATGAAGTCTCATATTCAAAGTACATTCCTTTGAACATCCTTTTTGCATACAAGTTTCTAATCTAGACATTGATTCTCGATATCCAACTCCCAATATGGAAACATTTTCATATTTGTTATATGACAACTCATTCTAAATAGAATCTTATCTATTCATAATAATGTCAATATGGTCCATCCATGACTATACTTCTAACTGTCCACAAGCGACCAAGTCTTGGCGAACCTTAGACTGTCCTTGACAGTTGTTTAATTATTTTAGTTAAATCCGGTTCTATTCCCTTTTTCCTCTAAATGCCCTAGGCATTTGGAAAATTTTAGAACGGTCGATTATTACAACATATGCAATCGATCCTCTACCAGAAGCGTATGAGATACAATTCAAAATGAAAAACGTGATACTTTACGAGTTTCTTACTATAATATCGTCATAATATTTCTATTTGCCATGTTCTCAAAATTTGAACTATGAAGAGGGATGTCGTAATTATAATCGAACTTTGAGAATGCAAATAATAAATATACCCTTGACTAAATTAAATTAAAATTTCTCGATCTAAGCTTTTAGATTGGAAACAAAGTATAACATTCTCTCCCTTAATTATAGCAAAAACAACTTTTCAACCCCTGCAACTTTGCAAAGTGAAACTTTTGTTTTTTCTATAATTAATATTGCCAACTTGCAATACTTAAATAATAATCATGCTCCCAGTAACATGATGATTATATTCATTCCAGCATAACATTTATGCTCCCACTAGCTTTGACACGTATTCAGAAATCAGCTAAAATTCTAGAAAACAATACCTATTGACTTCCAAAGTTCATCTTTTCTAACACGATATGCTTCGATAAGCCTTTATCTAAGCTTCTCAAACTTATACACCTTCCCTTAGATAGCTCACATGTGTTTCTAAACTATTTTAGAACTTATATTACTAAGTCCCAAATGTTCAGACTAATTGCCAAATCTCACAATTCGAACTATGAAGAGGGATGCCGTAATCATAATCGAATTTGAGAATGCAATCTACACAGTTGCTATCTTCTTAAAATCTTTCTTAGTGAAAGCGTTTCCTCGCAATCATTTTTCATGAAGGAGATAAACCTTATGACACTTAGATTTTTATAGTGTATGTGTTCCTATCCATTTGATAACCATAATCATAAGATAATGTTCGTGACAAATTCAAACTCTTATGGACATAACTTGTGCAGTCTTAATTTCTTGCCGTCAAGGGTCCCACCATTGCTTCCAAGTTATCTAGCAGCTCACCTATTCCAGTCAATATGCTTTCATTGAACAAGGTGTTAGACCTTATGCAACCTATTGAGAACTCGTAGAGCTCATATGCATAATCACTCAACTGGATTGGCACATAAATAAAATTTTGTCAACACGATAGGTTACATTCCTCAAGTCGTATGCTAGTGTTTAATCGGTTTACTTCTTGATTTGTTCTTGAACCTTTTCAATATCTTTAGACTCCCACTAACCTCTTGACATATTAGATTCTCTTATCAATAAACATTTCTTGACAAAGCAAATATCCAAGAGTTAGTGTGTCTATATCAAGTCAAAACCTACACGTAATTTGGTACTAGTTGGTCTTTGTCTTATTCAAGACATCACAACTTACCAATATGTGCAAGTGTAAGAACATTCCTACCTCAGATTAAGTCACTCAAGTCACAATCTTGGAGTATGACTCTAAAACTTGATTTTGGAACGAAGTATGACTCATCTTTTTGATTTAACCATTTCTACAATTTCCGATTCCTCTTTTAAGCCATACTAGTGCACTAAGATGTCCTGAGAGGATCAATCGTGATATGGTTCTTAATCATTAAGATGATCATAGAACCCGATACAAAAGTACTCTCCCTTCTTCTTAGATTGGAGAAACTTTTATCTTTCTGCCTAATTGATTCTTCTTATTCATTCTGCCATTCATTGAAACCTTTCAATGATTCAGAATTACACTTAATCTTGTAAGTATAACCACATTTACTAGAATTTTAGTAAATTATGACGAATAGTCTTATTTTTATATGTGGTGGACTTGACTAGTGCACAACATTGTGTTCTAGTCCATTAGTCCTTCACTTGACTCACATACTTGTGTGATCAAGGAATTAGTCTTAATTTCCTAAGTACCAAGATTTCCATACATCACACAATACAAGTTGTATGATTCCAAGTTTCTGTCCAATTGAAACTTGGGCGATGGGAATCTTTCCTTACCCAGAGAAATTTGACACTTCCATAAATAACATAACTAAGAATCACATCCATTTATAGAAATACACAAACATCAATTTTTCATAACGATTTCATTGCAAGGATATATAAATAAGACAAACCAAAATTTTATTTTATTCATAAAAGCAGCGGAAAACACGTCCTTACAATGCAAAATCAACCGAAAAACTATGTAATCAAATATTCCTAACAAATCTATCATAACTTTCTAAGCTCAAAATCTGATCTTCGAATCCATGCGATAGAGATCTATTTCTTCGTGATCAGACTTATCTTGCTCTTCCATCAAGCTTCATCTGTTTCCTTTGATCCTGCAAAACATTCAAATGTAATTTTATCACATTATGTATTAAGAATCAATGAATAGGAACTTAATGGAGTTAGATAGTGGAATTTACCTAAAGCAGAGCCATACTTCTTGACTCTCCCATCTCTTAGATTCTTCAAGTCCTCTGGGCAGCTTCGTATCCATCGCCCTTTCTCTTGGCAGCAGAAATTGGTGGCTTCTCCTGCAGCGACCACGGAAGCATGGTTGGTTGAATTACCAGACAAATATGCTCCATTACTTTGTCAAATCATCTTTTATTCAACAACAATAAGCATGTAAGTTAGGTCAATGAGGGTCGCGTCAAGATCCATTATATAATACTCTCTTATGAACTCATCATATGATTTAGGGAGTGACCAAAGAACCCAGTCTACAGCTAACTTCTTTGGAAAAGATGCACCCAACATTGTCAACCTATCGATGTGTGATTTCATCCCTAGGACATGAGCACACACGGGTTTTCCATCTTCATGTTTCATTGCCAACAACACTTGAGTGATTTTGAACTTTTCAATTCTTCTATCTTGTGGGTTTGGGAGGACAAGAGGAGGAGGTGGAGGAAGTGAAACCAAGCTAGTTCACAAGGCAGGGATCGATCTTTCACCTTCATTGTGGAACAAACTTTCACTTTGAGTAGGAAAACCTTTTTCCATGGGATTTAGGAAGACCATAGTTGTCAGACCTTGACATCTACAAAACGGGAGAAAATTCAAGTTAGTTGATTGAATGATTCCTTAATAAAACACCCAAATGAGATATTAAGGCTAGGACCCAACACAATATTCTACAATTTGGAAGAGGGATGCAGTAATCCAAATTGCAGAACATTTGAAGGTAAGTAAATGACGATTCACTAATTTCCCACCATGAAAAACGAAAAAGAGATTAAGTTTTAAATGTATTGAAAACTCCTAGATCCTTTGAGATTCATTGAACTTTTCAATGACATGTTTAAATCTCGATATGCCCCTCGATTTGTGTCTGGGATGCCGATGATCACAAAACAGAGTGTGAATAACCATGGAAACTTACATGGTGCCCCCAATGTTACAGTCACCTATTCGATGTGCCGGTTAACCACACACGCTCCACCAAACTAAGACAAACATCGAGTCACCCTTCGCTACCTTTGCTTAGAGCCCATTTAGTGTGTCGGTTAACCACACACGCTCCACTAACGTCTTTGCAAGGGTACAAAGTGTAATTTCATGAAATTGCATCAATTTCACTTTTACCTAAAGTAACTAAGATTGGGAATTTTGTAAAACATTTAGTTACTTCATAATTCATTATACTTTTAATTGAAAGGGTTTGCCCTATCCTACCCGTTCGGCTAACGACCCTCCACCAATCAAGGAAGCGGTGGGTGAGAGTGGACACCCATTAAATGACCATTTTATATGCCATAACCTTATACCCACCTTATAGATCGGCTTCGTGAATGAGGCCTACTAACGGTAAGACTAGCAGTTTAAGTTATACATATATAATATTTGACTTTTAATGTTATATATAGTATAGGGGTGTATTTTACACTTTTAAAATACTAGGCGGTTTAATTTAATAAATTACACTTTTAATTAAATAAAAAACCATATGATTATGGATTTATTAATTCTATTTTAATTATACTTTTAATTAACTTCATAAAACCATAAGGGGTGTAATTTAAACTTTTCAAAAAACTAGGGTTTTAATCAAATTTAAAATTTCTAAAATTTAAAACCTTTTAATTTAAAATTTAAAATATTAAAGCTTTGATTTAATAATTATCTCAAAATTAAACAATTAATTTGAATTATCAAATCTTGAAGGATTATCTATTAAACTAAACAATTAATTTAACCTTATCCTTTAAATCCCCTAAATTTCGAAAATTTGGATGAGATAATTCAAAAGATCTTTAATTATCTATTTAAACAATTAAGGGATAATTACAAGATATGAAATTATCCAAATCCCTAAAATTTGGGAATCTTATCATGGGGACAAGTCAAATTTCGAAATCCAAGGGTTAGATAACCCTAATTTCGAAATCTTGGTGGCTAAGGAAAAGGGTTTGGAAACCCTAATATAATTCAAAAACTAGGGTTTTGTAACCCTAATTTCGAAAATCCAGGCCCTAGGGTTTATTATCCATAAACCCTAATTTGTCAAATTCATACATTTGTATTAAATCTAATTGAAAACAAAAACCAATGGCTCTGATACCATTGATGAGTTTTATACAAACAATCCTATATGTGCATGCAACCCTAATTGGATCTATGTTTTCACTATTAGACATACAACATTATGAACACAAAAGGAAACCTAGCATACATCTACTATTTTTGAAATTGACATAGGAGAATAGAATACATACCTTTTGTTGTTATATGGTAATAACAACTAATTCCTTAAGTTTCCTTAGCTCTTGAAAGCAAGTACCACAAGTATAGTACCTCTAATGGATCACAAACACACTTTGAGTGAGAGGATGAATATGAGAGAGAGGATGAAAGGTACTAAGCTCCAAAATTCGGCCCTAGTATGGTTTTTCCAAAAGGTGGTCGAATTCTAGTGCCTTAGGGTGTTATTTATACTTGAGCCTAGCTAGGGTTTCAAGGTGGAAACTCTAATCCCTTAGCTTAGAGCCTAAGGAAGTCCATGGACTCCTTTCCTTAAGCCCTTGGACTAAAACTCCTCTATCCTTCTAGGATTTTCGTTCAAGCCTTAATAAAGGTGATCCAATAGCCCAAAGTCTCAACTATAAAATAATTACAAAACAGCTCCTGTTCTTTTAATTAGTTCCTTTAATCCCGAAATTAATTCCTAATTAATTTATGATTAAATACTAATTAATAATATGATTCCAAATTAATATATTATTCATATAATATATTAAAAAATCATATTTATACCCTAATTTATTATTCTTAACAATAAACCAGACTCTCTCCTCAACAGTCATCCTGTCTAGTCAACTGTGTCAAGGCAACCCAAAAGGACCATGCTCACAATCGGGTCAAGTACATACCAAAATGGTTATGGACTTAGACACTAATCCAACATTTCAAATGTAAAAGAGTAGAAAACATTTTACTCTACATTTGATAAGTGTTATAAACCTTTCTTAAGATTATGTCACTCAAGGCTCGATCTTGGAGAATGACTCTAAGACTCGATCTGGAACGAAGTATGATTCACCTTTTTTGATTTAACCATTTCAACAATTCACGATTTGTATTCTTAGCCATACAAGTGCACTAAGGTGTCCTTAGAGGATCAGTTGTGATATGCTCTTTCATAATCATTAAGATGGTCATAAAACACAATACTAAAGTACTCTCCCTTCTTTTCAGATTAGAGAAGCTTTTATCTTTCTGCCTACTTTGATTCTTCTTATTCGTTCTGCTATACATTGAAACTTTTCCAATGGTTCAGAATTATACTTAATCTTGTAAGTATAACCATATTTACTAAACTTTAGTAAATCATAACGAATAATCTACTCGTTCTTTGTGGTGGACTTGACCATCGTACAACCAAGTGTACTCGATCCCCTAGTCCTTCACTTGACTCACATATACATGTGAACAAGGATTTAGTCTTAATATCCTAATGATGAAAATTCTCATTCATCATACAATACAAGTTGCATGATTCTAGGTTTCTGTCCAATTGAAACTTGGGTGATAAGAATCTTTCCTTATTTGGTAAATTTTGACACTATCACAAACGAAAGTATCAAATTCATTTTTCAAATATTTCTCGAAACATACAAACATCAATTTTCACAAATGCCATTGCAAGGAAATATAAATAAGATAAAAACAGCAAATTTTATTTATTTATAAAATTGCAGAAAACTTTCCCTTACAATGCAATTACAAATGAAAACTATGTTATTACAAATTTCTAAGCAATCTATCATAACTTCTAAGCAACAGCTCATACATCCGATCATGGAACCATATGATCGAAATCCATCTCTTCGCGATCAGACACAACCTGCTCTTCCTTTAAGCTTCCTTTGATCCTACAAAACATCAAAATGTAATCTTATCACATCATGTATTCGGAATCAATAAATAGGAACTTAATAGAGTTAGACACTGAACATACCTAAAGTAGAACCATACATACTAATTAAAGTTCTCAGGTAGTCAGGGCAGCTTCACTTCTAATGTCCCTTTCCTTGGCAATAGAAACAAATAGGCTCATTTGGAATGACACATGGAACAATCTCTGAATTGGCCTTTCTCTTATGATCAAAACTTTTGACCATGGCCAATTCCTTTCCTTTAGGAGAAGGAATCATTTCTGAGATATCCATGCATTACCCATGTTAGCTTGGGAGGTAGATATTCCATTCAAGTTTACTTTACTAGTGCGCCAAATCATTGCTGATTCAGCAGCAATTAGCAAATAAGTAAGATCAATAAGGGTCATGTCGTGATTTGTCGCATAGTAGTCTTTAACAAAATCACTATATGACTTGGTAAGTGACTGAACAGCCAAATCAATAGTCAACTTCCTTGGGAACACGACACCCAACATTCCCAGCTTGTTAATATGCAGCTTCATGTCCAAAACATGAGCACATACATACTTTCCATCTTCATGTTTGCTTGCAAATAGGGCTTAGGTGACCTTGAACTATTCAAGTCTTAGAACATGTGGGCCAGGGAAAATAATTGGAGGAGGTGGAGGAAGTGAAGTATGATTTCCATCTCCACAATCCAATCGTGGAACATCATCTTCATAAGATTCAGGAACTTTATTGTTATCTGAACTAGACATCTACAAGGGAGAAATTCAAGTTGGTAGATTTAAGTCATTAATATAACAACCAAAATGAGATATTAAGGCTAGGACCAAGCAAAATATTTAACAAATTGGAAGAGGGATGCCGTAAACCAATTGTAAAATATTTGAAGGTAGGTAAATGACGATTTACCAATTTCCACCATGAAAAACGAAACAGATTATTAAGTTTTAAATGGATTGAAATTCCTAGATTCTTTGAGATTCATTGAACTTTTCAATGACATGTTTAAATCTCGATTGTGCCCTTCAAGTTTGTGACTGGGATGCCGAGGATCGCAACAAGGTGTGAATAACCATACAGATGTGTTTAGTACTCTTAACGTTACAGATCACCTAATCAATGTGTCAGTTAGCCACACATGCTCCATTGATCTATGATTAACATCAACCTACCCTTTGCCACACACTTTCAGTCCTAGATTAGTGTGTCAGTTAACCACACATGCTTCACTAACGACTTAACAAGGTGCAAAGTGCAATTTCATAGAATATCACCATTTTCACATTTTTTCTAAAGCAACTAAGATTAGGAATTTAATAAAATTTTAGTTACTTTATAATTATCATTATACTTATAATGAGAATTAATGTCATATCCTACCCGTTCGGCTAACGACACTCCACTAGTCAAGGAAGCAGTGGGTGAGAGTGAACACTCATTAAACTGTCATTTTATATATAGTAACCTTATACCACTGAAGGGTTTTGAGCACTCTAACAACCTTATGGTGCACATGCAACCCTAGATGCTTTAGATCTACGTTTTCTCTAATTATACATGCAATTTTATTTTCCAAAGCATTCATCCTAACTAGCATACAATTGAACAAAATAACTAGTTAGATAACTTACCTCTTAATAGGACTTGTAGTTCTTGGCCTTCAAAAGCTTTATCACCTCAAATGTGATGCCTCTAATGTGTCACAAACACCAAGTGCAAAAGGAAACTTGAGAAAATAAGTTATATGGCTCGAAAATCGATTCACACTCTCCAAGAATGTATGTGGCAACCAATTTTAGTCCTAGGGGGATTCCTTTTATAGTGTGGCAAGTGATAGGGTTACATCCATGTAAACCCTAATGATCCATGACTCTGCATATTACTTAGGCTCTATGGGTTAAACCTCCATGGACTATCCATGGACTATCACATTAGTTAAGCCCATCCTAAACAACCATGGATCATTGGCCCACACTATAAGAATCATTGATTTACCATATCAATCTCCGTATATTTAATTAGTCTCTTTTGATCACTAAAATAATTCCAAATTAATTCTTGATCAATATTAATTAAATAATATGATTTCATATTAATATATTAGAACTTATAATATATTAATAAATCACAAATAACCTTATTCTCAAAAGTCCATCCTATAAAATTGCATTGGTGAAGGCAACCAAAAGGACCATGCTACTCTTGGGTCAAGTACATAGCAACTATAGTTATGTGCTTATACACCTAATCCAACACTTTGCGGGTCGAAGGCACCAATGTCGGCTCATGATTTTTTATGTTTAGGATGCTAGTTGTCTGAAAGACTCTTGCGTGTGATATGTGTTTTTATGTTTACCGGGCGCGGACTGATGACTATTATGTATGCTATTTATCTTTGTGACTATTGCATGTGTTTATATGGTTATATGTTTATTTTTTATATGTATACCGGGCAGGGCCTGATGACTAATATATCTGTTTACCGAGCGGGGCACATTTTATGTTCGGTATGTAAAGTATGTGGTATTTTGGAGAACTCAGTACGCTTTATGCTTACAGTCTTCAGTTTTTGTTTCAGGTACTTCTTGTTCGAAGGGGAAGAGCTTGGGATGATTACAGTGTACACACCACATCGTTCTGCATTTTTATATCACTCTGATGTACTTGGTTGTTATTGATACACTTTGATTCACCATGGTTTCTATGATGTTGTTTAGATAATGGTTTTTAATTAATTTAAAAATCGAAATTTTTAGTCTTAATATTTGGGACGTTACAAGTTGGTATCAGAGTCGTAGTTTGAGGGATTCAGACATACTCTCGGGTGTGTCTGAACTCAAACTGAGGGTTTGGTAGAATTTTTCAAAAGAAATAAAAAAAAGTTTTCTATTAAAAGAAAAATAATGTGGTGCATGCAATCAACCAAGCTCAAGTAAGTTTTTACAAAATACCCATACATGTTTTATGATATGATTTGATTTGTGAATATGTGAATCACGTGCTAGTTAGGGCTTAGGATATGCTCAGGATTTGCATGATAGAATGCTAGGAGAGATGTCTTTATATGCCTATTGTATGAGCTTGTAGACGTGCATGCTAGTACTGATTCGTCAGTGATAGGATGGCTTGTTTAGGTTATGTTTGTTCCAATTACTCAATGCTCGAATGTTGCTTGCTTTGTGCTTTTGAGGAATTCCCATTAGCTTCAGCTAACTAGTAAGTGAGTATACTAAGTTACATATTGTTGAGACTAAATAATTTTATAAGGTTAGGTTTAACTGTATTGTGTAACTCTTGTTTGATTCCAATCGTTGTAGTGTGAGACCTTTCATTTGAAGAATTATCTGGTGTCGGCAATATGTAATTGTATTCGTGAGCTAGTTATAGGAGGTTAAGTAGAGTTCCTTCTGCAGCTAATGGCAGAGAGTAGTGTGGTGATTACCATAGGAAAGCCTATGAAGAAATTGTTGGATTAGGTGTCTAAGCCCATAAATATAATTGGTATATACTTAAATTAATAGAAGCACAAGTCCTTTTAGGTTACCTTCACTCTTGCAACTTGACAGGATGAGTTTTGGAAAGAAGTTGAATTTATTATTTGGAATAATAAATTCATATAAATGATTTAGTAATATGTTATGAAAATAATATATTAATTGGAAGTCATGTTATTTAATTAATATTTAATCAGAAATTAATTTAGAATTAGTTTTGGTATAGAATTAGTTAAAAGTACAGGGGCTGTTTCGCAAATCATTGATAGTTGTGAAATTGGGCTCTTGGACCCCTTTGATATGAGTGGACGAAAATTATAGTGTGCCCCTATAAGTTTTCGTCCAAAGACCTCTTATTAGGGTGTCCATGGGTTTCTTTGGCCTTAAGCAGGGAATTAGGGTTTCCACCTGCAAACCCTAGCTTTGGGACTAAACAACCTAAAGTATATAAGGAGCCTTGGAAGAACCCTAGTAGGGCCGAAAATCTGGTGTACCTCTTCCTCTCTCCTTCTCATCCTCTTGCAAGACGTGTTTGTAAGCCATTAAATGTCGCATACTTGAGGCACTTGTTTTCAAGAGTCAAAGATCTTCAAGGTGTTCTTGTTATTAATACATAACAAGCAAGGTAAACATCTAAACCCTGTTATTGTGCAAATTTTCAATTATGTACTAGTTTCTAGGGATTTGCTTTGGTATTCAAGTTTGCATGTTCAACCAGTGAAAAACCTAGATCCAAAGCAATAGGGTTGCATGATCACATATGATTTATAGTTATGCTCAAAACCGATCAGTAGTATCAGAGCCGAAGATGTTTTTCAGTTGAACTTGATGCAATTGTGAATCATTCAAAGGAGAAGGGAACATAATTGTCATTCTGTTGATAAAACTCGACGAGTTGACCCAACTCAAGGAGGGCATTGCACATAATCGACGAGTTGGCCAGTCAAATCCCTGATTTTTCAATTTTGATAATCTTGGCTTGATTAGGATAATTACTTTAATTCTTTTTTCTGCCTAAAATTGAATTTTCATTAAAGGTAATTGTATATCCTTATCAAAATTTATGATTTGGTTTAATTTTTGATAAAGATAAAATTAATGGTTAATTAATTATTAAAAAGTTAACCTAGTATTTTTGAAAAGTTTTAAAAATACCCCTTGGTTTCGAAATTTAAAATTTAATTAAGTAGTTTAATTTTGAAATGTAAAATTCTAGAACCCTAGTATTTTAAAAGGTTTAGAATACATCATTATGGATGTTATTAATAATTTAATTAAATATTTAATTAAAAGATAATTAATAAATCCATAAATTGTTTAAATTTAATCAAATTAAAAGTTTAATTTATTAAAAGATTAAACCCCTAGTATTTTAAAAGTTTAAAATACACCCTTATATTATATGTAACATTAAAGGTTTAATATATATATATATATATATATATATATATATATATATATATATATATATATATATATAAGATGAGTCAGTCGAACCGCTAGTACGCCTCATTCATGAAGCCATACTATAAGGGGAGTTTAAGGAAGCAGCCCATAAAATGACCGCCATTTGGGTATCCATTCTTATCCACCGTTCTCTTGTATGGTGGGGGGTCATTAGCCGAACGGGTTCGATAGGAAAATTAATCCTCATTAAAAGTATAATGAATTATAAAGTAACTAAACCAATCTATCCTAATAAATAAGAATGATTTTGCCACATGTCTTTCTCTCATTCAATTGGCCACATGTCATTTTGTCATAATTTAGAGATATATTTATTTTCCACTTGTCATTTCTTTCATTTTCCATTTCTAATATATTATTAATTAGTTTCCATAAATTAAACCTACCATAATGATATTAATTTCAAATTTTAAATTTTAAATTTCAATTTCAATTTCAAATAAATTTACAGTTTAAACCTTTGTGTTTAACATTTTGTTGTAATTAACCTGTTTAGTATACGGGTCTGATAACTAAACAATAATTTTAATTTATTTATTTTTTGCATGTTTTTTTCTCATAATTTTTATTTATTTCAAATTTCAAATTTAAATAAACTTCTCATTTAATCGTTTCTATTTAATATTTTGTTTTAATCAACCCGTATAATATACGGGTTTCACAACTAGTTTTCTAAAATATCATTCTTAGTTACTTTAGGAAAAAATGTGAATTTGATGCTAGCCCATGATATTGCACATTACACCTTATTGGTCGTTAGTGGAGCGTGTGTAGTTAACAAGCACACTAATATGGACTAATATTGTTGGCAATGGGTGTCTCGTAAATTATCATTGATTGATGGAGCATGTGTGCTTAATCGGCATATTGATTGGGTGATAAATGAAATCAAGAGTACCAAGCTAATTTGCATGGTTATTCACATCTCGTTTCTGATCCTCGGCAACCCAGCCACAAAGTGAGAGCATAATCGATATTAAACATGCCATCGAATAGTTCAATGAGTCTCAAAGATCTAGGAGTTTCATTAGATTGAAACTGGTAAATGCTTACCTACCTAAAATAGATTTGAATTTGATTATGACATCCCTCTTCAGAATTTGTATCGAAAATATGGATCCTAGCCTTAATTTGAATTTTGGGTTAATAATTAAGGATTAAAATCAACTAACTTGAATTCCCTATTCTTCATATTATAGATGTCAAGTTCAAACATCAATGGTCTTCCTCATCCTTTTGGAAATGGTTTTCCTTCTGAAGATGATCTTCCACTAATCGATCAAGGTGAAAGATCATTCCCTTCTTCGAGCATTGGTGGAACTGGAAATTCTGTGTGTGCACGTGTTCTAAACATGAAGTCGCACATTGACAGATTGGGAATGTTGGGTATCATTTTCCCAAAGGAGCTGGCTGTTGACTTGGTTCTTCACTGACTTCCTGAATCATATAGTCAGTTCATTAAGGACTACTATATGACTAACAACGACGTGACCCTAATTGATCTGACATATTTGCTAATTGCTATTGAAGCAAAAATGTTGAAAAACACTTGCCAAGCAAATATGTTTGAAAGATCTGTCTCCCAAGTTTTCATGGACATAGACAATGGCAACATTGGTAGTCCAGAAAAGGCTTCTCTTCCCATGGAAAGGGATCGGCCAAAGTCAAATTGTTTGACCGTGTGGTAAAGAGAAAGACAAATTCTGACATAGTCCCATGTACCATTCCTTAAGAGTCCAAATGTTTCTATTGCCAACTGAAGGGATATTGGATGCGAAGCTGTCCAGACTACCTGGAAAATCTTAGAGATAGTAACGTCAAGTTGTGTGACTCTAGATCAGGTACATCCATTATTTAACTCCATTAATTTCCTATTCATAGATTCTTATTACATGATGTGATAGTCATATTTTGATGTTTTGTAGGATCTAAGAGAAAGAAGGAATCTTAAGAAGAGCAAGTTGAATCTGCTCGTGAGAGACGCATTTCAATCTCATGGTACGAGGATTAGATTTTTGAGCTACTGCTTAGGAGTTATGATAAATTAATAGGTTGCTTAGGAAATGTCTAGAAACATGGTTTTTATATTTGCATTGTAAAGACAAAATTTTCCGCATTTTATCAATAAAGTGAATTTTTGTTACTTTATACTTCCTTGCAATGGCATTTATGAAAATTTGTGATGATATTTGTATTATTAGCAATATTAAATATGGATTTGATTCTTGGTTATATCATTTGTGGTAATGTCATAATTAACCAAGTGAAAAAGGAATTCTCATCACCAAAGTTTCAATTGGATAGAAACTTTGCGTCATACAATCTGATTATGTGATGTATGAGAATCTTGATCTTTGGAAAATTAAGACTAGTTTGTTGATCACATATCTATGTGAATCAAAGTGAAGGACTAAAAGATCTAGTGCACATTAATGTGGATTGGTCAGATCCACCACAAAGGACATAAGTCTATTCGTCAAGATTTACTGATGGTTTAGTAAATATGGTAGTGCTTATAAGATTAATCATATTTCAAACTAAGTAGGTTTATTGAACCTCATGAAATATGGAGTAGAAATGTTTTCTTAATCGAGCACATTTGAAATTCGTAGTTGTGATGTTTTGATTAAAACAAAGATAAACTAATACAAATTAAATGAAGTGTTGTCTTGATAAGAAACCACACTAACTTTTGAATGTTTGTTTTTGCCTGTCAAGGAATGTTCCATAACGAAAAAAATTATTTGTCAAGAAGTCAGTGGAAGTATTAATTATCAGCACACTAATATGGACTAATAAAGGGTGGCAATGGGTGTCTCGTAAATTATCATTGATTAATGGAGCGCGTGTGGCTAACAGACATGTTGATTAGATGATAAATAACATTGAGAGTACCAAACTAATTTGCATGGTTATTCACATCTCATTTGTGATCCTCAAAATCCTAGTCACAAATTGAGAGCATAATCGAGATTAAACATGTCATTGAATAGTTCAATGAATCTCAAAAGATTTAGGAGTTTCATAAGATTGAAATTGGTAAATACTTACCTACCTAAAATAGATTTGAATTTGATTACTACATCCCTCTTCAAAGTTCGAATCGAAAATATGGGTCTTAGCCTTAATTTAAATTTATGAGTTAATAATTAAGAATAAAAGTCAACTAACTTGAATTCTCTTATCTCCTATTATAGATGTCAAGTTCAGACAACAATGTCTTCCTCATTCTTTTGGAAATGTTTTTCCTCCCTCTAAAGATGATCTTCCACATGTTGATCAAGGTGAAAGAATACCCCCTTCTTCAAGCAATGGTGGAACTTCAGATCATGCTTCTTCAAATCTTCATCCACCTCCTCCAGTGACTCTCCCCAAGTCATGTTTCCTTCAAGCTGAAAAATATGAAGTTACTCAAGCCCTGTTGGCATGTAAACATCAAGATGGAAAGTCAATGTGTGCGCATGTTATGAAAATGAAATCGTACATTGACAGATTGGGGATGTCAGACTTCGTTTTCCCAAGGGAGTTGGCCATTGACTTGATTCTACTTTCGCTTCCTGAATCATATAGTCAGTTCCTTAAAGACTACTATATGAGGGACCACTACGTGACCCTAATTTATCTAACACATATGTTGGTTGTTGTTGAAGCAGAAATGCATAAGAACACAAGTCAAGCAAAAGTGTTTGAAGGATCTGCGTCCCAATTTTCCATGGAAATTGACAATGGCAACAATGGTAGTCCAGAAAAGGTTTCTCTTCTCAATGGAAAATGATCGGACAATGTCAAACTGTTTGAACATATGGTAAAAAGGAAGGCTAGTTTTGAGATAGTTCCATGTGTTGGCCCCAAGGAGTCCATATGTTTTTATTGCCAATTAAAGGGGCATTGGTTGCGAAGCTGTCCTGACTACATGAAAGATCTTAGAGATGGTAAAGGCAATTCGTATGACTCCACTTCAGGTACATCCATTATCTTAGAGATTCCTTCTTATTCATAGATTCTTGATACATGATATGATAATCACATTTTTATGTTTACAGGATCTAAGAGAAAGAAGGAATCTTAAGAAGAGTGAGTTGAATCTAATCGTGATAAATGGGCTTTGGCTGCATGGTTTGATGATCAAATTTTGGAAGCTACTCTTGGCAGTTATGATAATTTAATAGATTGCTTAATCAGTGTAATAGTGAACCATTAATTTCCATGTAAGCGATTTGATTAAAATTGTTCATATAAAAACATACTGGAGTTACAACCAAGCAAATACAACATAACAGTACACATACATTATTTTATTAAACTATAATAGATCTCCGTACATTCTTTAAGCCAAATTCATACCTATGTACGTATCACAGCGTTTTCTTATGGATCGGTAATGTGTAACTTATCAGCAACTTGATGGGCCTGCCTCATCTTTCATCCTTGCGTCCTTCACAGCCTTGAGCCGTGCTTCTTCTTTTGCCTTATTCAAAGAATTGATCAAGTTATTTAAGCGACTCTCAACGTCTTGTTTAGATGACTTTCATATCAAATCTTCAGCAACATCGGCTGGAGTTATGTTCGTCTCTTTCAGCAATCCATTAATGATTCCAAACAACTCATGTGATTCGAGATCCATATAGTTCTTTGCAAGCACCTTAAATGCTTCAAAACAACAATAGGACAACTCGATATGTATATCCATCCTTCCCCTCCGTGTAAGAGAAATGTTAAGCTTGTCTAAAAAGTTTGTTGTGAAGACGATCAACCTCTCTCACTACCACAAGCTGACCATAGCCCATCAATCAAGTGAACAATCGATGTCCTCTATTACAATTATAGACTTACTTGATGTTTCGATCAGTAGCTTCCTCAAATCCGTGTTATCTTTCACGGAGGATAATTCAAGATCATAGATGTCGTATTCCAGAAGGTTCGCCATGGCAGCAATCATGCTAGACTTTCCGGTTCCCGGTGGACCATGAAGAAGATATCCTCGCTTCCATAACTTACCAACCTTCTTATAGTAGTCTTTCGACTCACTGAAGGTCTGAAGATCATCCAAAATAACCTCCTTCTTTACTGGGTCCATTGCAAGAGTATCAAAGGTAGAAGGGTGCTCAAATATGATGTGGCTCCACATACTTCTCCTGTAACCATACCCAATATTCTCACTCTTGTTATTGGTATAAAGCTTGCGTTGCCTTGTTATTACAGCAATAGCCTTTCCTTCATGAAGAATGTGTTGCAGATAAGCGTTTTTGATGGTATCACGATGCTCTCTTCTACTTGTGAGCTTGTAGTATCGCTTCTCCTCATCAACACGATTAGAATACAAAGGCTGATGTTGGCGGATGTTTTTCTTCGAAGTCCACCAGATTTTGATGCCTTGGAACTCATTTATTATCTCTACATTTTCGTCCATGCTCAGGACAACGGATTCATTGTCCTTCAACACTTTTGCTCTGAGCCGGTTTGCTCTATCGGAGGAGTTGGTGCTGAGGAACCTCTCGATGGTTGCATATGCTTTGCTTCGCTCAATCTCATCTCCTTCGTATTCATGAAAAGTGATCTCAATATAAGAGCATCTCCAACCCACCCCCAAACTCCATTCCCCCCCCCCCCCCCCTCATTTCTTCCCCCATTCCTCTCCAACCCTACCACATTTTCATCTCCATTTTTGGAGATATGAATAGTATTCCCCCATATATGGGGGTATACTATTCATATCTCCAAAAATGGAGGTGAAGTTTGGTTGTCAATTTTAGTCCCTCTTATTTTTATTTTATACATTTCTAGTTTATTTTATCTACTAATTATAATTTAAATGCAATATTTAATATTTATAATATCATGTTATATACCAATTTATATTAATTAATCATAAATATAGAGTTTAATTAGTAGAGGGGTGTATTTGACAATATATATAAGTTACGAAAATGGAATATTCCAGGAATATACTTTTTGGGGTAAAAAATGGGGTAGAAAATGGAGTAGGGTTGGAGATGAAACACTGTTTACTCAATTTTTTACTCCATTTATGGGGGGAAAACTGGAGATGGTCTAAGGAAACACTTTCGCTAGTAGATTTTAAAGATTTTAATAAATATCATTATGGTTAATGTTTATTATAATTGCATTCTCAAATTCGCTATATCATTACGACATCCCTTTTCATAGTTTGAATTATGAGTAATGACAAGAAATAGTTTGTATCGATCTGATACACTTCAAGTATAAAGAACAAAAACAATCTAATATAGATAAATAAAGAACAGAAAGTAAAGAACACAAGATATTCTCCAAATTGTCTTTCACCAAGAAAGAGTTTGTTTTTACCAAGAAAACGAGTTTGTCACAAAGACGGTCACAATGGCGATTAACGACACCAAGCCGTTCACAAGACACACATTAGGGTTTCACCCTAATATTGAATATATACTAATCTATACAAGTATATCTCTTGATTGAATGGATTGTATCTTATCTATACTAAGAACAAATCATTATCATAAGGTAATCGGATCTGCTATCTATTCTATACTTATCTGTATCATTTCTTAATATACAAAAGATTACATAGAATGAATGTCTTCACACTGACGCTGATAGACTTTATACGCTGGCGTTGATGGTGAGATGTATACGTTGACGCTGGCAGATAACGTGTAGAGTATTTGACTCATCAGATCATAATTTGTGACCTTGTAGATGAGTTATTTGGTTTTAGGTTTTTTCCGCATCCTATCCATGTGTTATAGTTAACACAAGACATGGCAAAGACAAATGAAACCATGATGGGTGAAGTTGAGATTAACAACAAAGTTGTTTGTGTTGAACAACCATGAAAGGCACCATAGTAAGTTGAGGTGGGTGACGGAGAACTGGTAGATGTACACATAAATAAGATAACAATATGATAATGGCAATTACAATTACAACACTTGATCAAGTTCTACTTCACTTGAGAGATTAATTAGCGAGTGTATTGTTAGCATTTCTTCTTTATTTAGGTGCTGTTTGTTTTTCTTAAAAAACCTCTTCAAAACTCTTATTGCTGCGCCGCGCAGCACACACGCAACACTTTTTGTCCCGCAGCAGTTTGTTTTCCGGAAGTCTTCGACGCTTAAAACCTCTGCCCGTGTGCTTCTTGGGGAAGCACTTGTTATACCTCTTCCCACCCCTTCAAATCTAAACCTAAAAAAAATCAACCCCAAAAAACTATCGGTGCCTTTTTTTTCCAAAAATTAAACGTGTTTAATATTACATTTTGTAATGGTCCTCCATGAAGTATATTTAATATTACATTTATGGTCCTTTACTTATATATTAAATTCTATTTTCACCCCTTTAACATTTTTATATTAAATTTATATCCCTTTAACTCTTTTCTCCCATTTAATTTACATAAGTTAATTAATTTTAATGTTGTTTTTTAAATAAGTGTCTAGAATTTCATTTTTTATTTTCTTTTTAAATAAGTGTCTATTATTTTGTTTTAATTATGAAATAAAAAATAAAATGAAAAAACAGATTGTAACAAAACATATAAAATATTATATTTTATTATTTCAGTGTTTTAAAACTAAAATTATTAAAATTTCTGTGTTTAAAAACAATTTTCGGTTTATAAAATTAGTTTATTTTAATTTTTTAATGTCTGCAACAGTCTGCAGATGTTAACAAAAACAAACACGCTTCTTATTACAGTCTGCAGCCGTTTGGTCCGCAGACTTTTTGAATTTTTGTTTCGAAAAAACAAAAAGCACCTTAACCTTTTAAGTCTTTAGAGGCTTTATTTACCTGTGTAGTTATTCTCTAATTGAGGGTTTCAAGAAAAGCACTGATTCCACATTGATTGATGCTGAAGAATACAAAAATAAAAACAAACAGAGGCCACCGGGGATGCGGATAATCAAAGTTATATTTACTCTAATTGGACGACATAAAAGCCTTGGCGTTGTGATTGATCTTAGTGATTGATTCATACCTAGATTTTGTGATCTTCTTAATCAGTGTGATGGTGAACCATTAATTTCCAAGTAAGCGATTTGATTAAAATTGTTCATATAAAAACATACTGGAGTTACAACCAAGCAAATACAACATAACAGTACACACATGATTTTATTAAACTATAATAGATCTTCGTACGTTCTTTAAGCCAAATTCATACCTATGTACGTATCACAGCGTTTTCTTATGGATCAGTAACTTGTAACTTATCAGCTACTTGATGGGCCTGCCTCATCTTTCATCCTTGCGTCCTTCACAGCTTTGAGCCGTGCTTCTTCTTTTGCCTTCTTCAAAGAATTGATCAAGTTCTTTAAGCAACTCTCAACGTCTTGTTTAGCTGACTTTCGTATCAAATCTTCAGCAACATCGGCTGGGGTTATGTTCGTCTCTTTCAGCAATCCACTAATGATTCCAAACAACTCATGTGATTCGAGATCCATATAGCTCTTTGCAAGCACCTTAAATGCTTCAAAACAACAATAGGACAACTCGATATGCATATCCATCCTTCCCCTCCGTGTGAGAGCAACGTCAAGCTTGTCTAAAAAGTTTGTTGTGAAGACGATCAACCTCTCACTACCACAAGCTGACCATAGCCCATCAACGAAGTTCAGAAGCCCAGACAAAGTGACTTCACTTCCCTTATTCTTCTCTTTCTCCTCCTGTGCCTTTTTGAGAATTGGATCCATCGTCTTGTCATCGTTTTGTTATTGGTATAGAGCTTGCGTTGCCTTGTTCTTACAGCAATAGCCTTTCCTTCATGAAGCACGTGTTGCAGATAAGCGTTTTTGATGGTATCACGATGCTCTCTTCTACATGTGAGCTTGTAGTATCGCTTCTCCTCATCAACACGATTAGAATACAAAGGCTGATGTTGGCGGATGTTTTTCTTCGAAGTCCACCAGATTTTGATGTCTTGGAAATCATCTATTACGACGACGTTTTCGTCCATGCTCAGGACAACGGATTCATTGTCCTTAAACACTTTTGCTCTGAGCCGGTTTGCTCTATCGGAGGAGTTGGTGCTGAGGAACCTCTCGATGGCTGCATATGCTTTGCTTCGCTCAATCTCATCTCCTTCGTATTCATGAAAAGTGATCTCAATATAAGGATACACGTAATCACGAACTTTGTAAACATATTGTTCAACATGATCACGAAACTGCGCAGGTAACCATCCACTGAATATTGTCCAGAGGAACATAAGTCCAGCTGCTACAGACCCTAAGTTAGTCATGGCATCCCCAATCATCTTCTTATTATTATTGCTCACAGGTGACACAAAGCTTTTGGTAAATAGGCGTTGTGATGCAGGAGGGGAGGCATTATAGCAAGAAATAAAGTACTGTTTAAGTCTTTTCTCTAATTTCTTTTGTAATTAATTTTCTGAGATCTGGTTAGAAGCCATTCAAGACATATAAAAAGCTGGAAGAGCCAAAAGAGGTAGGCTCGAGTCAACGAATTAGCGTGAAAAGTTAACCCAGCAGGAAGCTTTCCGAGAACAGGTCGTGAGCCTTGACATGATGATGATGGCTTCACAAGAAAATAATATTAACTAGTGGGTTTAAAAACGATTTTCCTTAAAAGACTTTGACTAAGTAAAATGACCATGTATGATTCTTGGATATAAGGTATTTAGCTCAATTTTGTTATTTGTCGAAACGACCACTCTTTCCGAAATAGGACCATTTTTGATTTCAAACAAATATATATATATATAAAGTTTGTTTTCTTTTCATTTACATCATACACTTTAAATTTTAAATTCCAAACAAATATAAAGTTGATTTGTTTTCTAAATTTTATTACTATAATAACAAATAAATTCAAAAAAACCACTCCACTATGATGAACATGAAGAACATGCCTCTCTTTTTTTCGTTGTGATTGAAAACATGAAAAAATCAAAAAGATAGTTATCAGGAAGAAGATTAAGATGGAATATCAAGAAGAAATTAAATTGCAAACAGGTTGCATCAAATAACAAAATTGTAGTCCTGAAACAAAAAATATATTTTAAGAATAGTGTACAAAAAATATAGTTTAAGTATGTGTTCAACAAAACTAATTGATAGTGAGTAGTGATTAGTAGATAACTGGTAGATGATATCGTTTTATTAAAGGTTAAGTGAGATAACTTTTAGATTTTGAGAGTTTTGTTTACACTAAACACTAAAAATCTGTAGTGTCAAACGAGATTTTTTGTTCAAAACGGAGTGTTTTATCAACGCTGGAAACTCTCAAACGTTCAGTATCAAACACCGCCTGAGAATAGAATAAAATAGAAAATATATGTTAGCTGATTTAGAAAAATGATTTCATCTAAAATTTCAAATTTTGTTCAGAATTTCATCCTATTCATATGCGTTCACATAATGTTTTACTATGTTTTAATTGAGTTCTTATCAATTAAAACGTTCAGTATCAAACACCGCCTGAGAATAGAATAACATTATGTACCATCAATCACCATTCTTAATACATTGTACTTTGAAAATACAATCCTATGTTGTTAGGAAAAAACATATAAAATTCACAAACCTTACCATCAATCACCATTCTTAACACATTGTATTTTGAAAATACAATCCTATGTTGTTAGGTGCTTGTTTTTTGTTATTTTGCTCAAATCAAACAAGTAAAACAAAATAAAAATAATATTTTGGTCAGGTGAAACAGAATAAAATAATATTTTAATTATATAAATAATGTCATTCTAGGTAAAAGCCCTTTAAAATCCAGATTTCATTAGAGTGATAACATTTAGACATGATGATTTTAACATTTTCCTTTTTTGTTTTGGAAATTTTGGTTAGGTTCATTCCTTAAAAGCACTTTCTAGATAAATGGATTACAGAATTGAGAAAATAGAAGTCAAATTTAAAAAGTCAGTAACAATTCATATGAATGGATTAGATAATATAAATTCATACAATATTACTTTATCTACTCGACAATTCTGTTTCCAGGAACACCGAGACAAAGGGAGTGATGGTGAAAACACACCATGACCACAACCTGACTTGATAGTATACATGCATGAGTTGTTGGACAAAGAGAGTAACATCTTTTCCTGGAACTAACTGGTAGTGACTTAATGATGCTCCCAATAACTTAACCTTCTACAACAGGTACGACATGAGTGTCACCATCTCCAACATCTACTACAACACCTGCCATCTCACACTATGCAAATCCAATACGATTAACGTAAGAAGAAATTGGGAAAATACTAATATCATAAGTTCCTCGGTACATAATGTTTTTTTGGGAATTTCATCGAACAGATGTTGTGCATAGCTGAAAACCACACCAACCAACCTTAGATGTTGTGTACCCAATAGCAAGAGCAAGTACTGATTGAACTCTAATATAAATTAATGGTCTCCTGGATCAATGCAAGTAGGTAAATATGCAACCACTATGTGTTCACTCAAAAACAGACTCTTTAGATACTGGAAGATTAAACAGATATTGACAAAGAAACACAAAACATATCAATAGAAGATGATGCATCAAATGATCAAAATTGAAATTGTAATGGACACTTACGATCTTGATAAAAAAAATTACGTTGATTAGATAGTAGGACAATAGTTGGATGATGATTTATAATCTTTAAATAAGTAGAGGAATATGAATTATATGCCCCATTTAAATGATTTGATAAGGATTATTGATTTTGAAGGATGCGGTTTTAAAGGCTATATTTTGTTTCTACAATTGCAAATTGCTAATCGTATCTTTTTTTTTCAATTCCATTGGCACATATGCCACTCTTCATCATCTTCTTCTCGATCTTTGTCACACCCCCGAACCAGACGGCGGAAACGTCCGGGGGCTGTCGTGACTCAATTGAATACCATAACATTGAATATATATGAAACAAAACAACATTCGTTACCATTCATCAACATAGTACAACCAGTAGTGTTTACATGTCATACATTGTTTAAGACATTACATTTCCAAAAATTAATGTTGTTTGGTTCATTCAAAAATAAACTGCAACCGTCACTGAGTATGATTTCCCTTGATTCACTGGTTCCCTGAGAATACAAGTATTTTGAAAAACGTCAACATATGAAATGTTGGTGAGTTCATAAGTAGTGTTGGAAATCGAATGTTTGTATTGCTTGAAAAACCACCAGAAAATCCGATATTTTCTGAAAAGAAAAGCTTTGGAAAACGTTTGTGAAGATCCATAGGTATGCTTGTTTGTTTCTATACTTGTAAAAAAAATGTTCATTGAAGATGTATGCATTTCAAATCTGTATGTATTGAAAACCCTAGGAAAACCCGATGTTCTCCTAGTTCCTTGAATTACATGAAGTTACATTGAAACCATTGCATAGCGTATAGTGTCAGTCACAGGCGACGTTGGAAGGTTCTCGAGCAGGATTATTTACTACAAACCCGCGTTACACAAACGCCCAGTTTATAGTTATACTAACGAACCCGAAGGCGTCGTCAGTACTAATCGCGTTATCCAATCGCCCTGACTAGGTGTAGTCCCACATCCGAAGAGAAAGAGGTCACGAAGACCCCGGTGACTCCATTAACCGGTCGGGGATATAGTGTACGAGGGGTCCCAGACCCGCCTCGCAAAAATGCAGACTCCACTGGCGACACTAAAGGACCCTTGGGGACCAGTAGTCTACAGCCATTGAAAGTCCGGTTACGTCGTGTCGGATTGGTAAAACCCAACACTTCGTAAGATAGAGGTCTTCGGGCCTTAAGATCAGGTCATTGGGCTAGCTAGGCTCAACGAACAAGATTTTACACTTTTGGGGCCCGAAGATGGTGCGTAGACGTCTGTGCACACTCGTATGTATAGTGAATACCAAATCGTTAGCTGTATGAATTGTAGTGTCGTAGTGTCATAGCGTCGTAGTGTTAGTAGTTTTCGGATTTTATTGGTTCGAGACCGAACCAATTCGTTTAACAACGACTTTTGGTATTGTAGTGTATTGAATTTCGTAGATAGCCGCGATGCCATTATTTAATCAAATGGTGTATATTGAATTAGCCTTGAAATATTCCTGTTTTCAGCCCCTCATTATTTGTAAAATTTACATTTTCAACCCTTTTTATTAAATACTTCCCGGTTTGGTCCTTAAACTATTTTTCTTGACATTTTAACACCAAAAATTATTGCAATTAATATTTTCCAGCATATTTTTCAAAGAAAACAGTTTAAGTCCCTGAAAATGCAGTTTTTCTCGGCTTTAGCCCATCTTTTCGCAATTTTGACAATTTTGGCCCAAAATGGAAAATTTTTGCAACTTTGGCCCTTTTTAAATTTAAAAAGCATTTTAAACCTTTGAAAAGGGTTTGGGACACTTATAGTCCACTGTTTTACAGAATTTCACAGTTTTGGCCCTTCAAAACAGAAAAATTCGCATAATGGGCCTTATTGGGCCGAAATTTACATTTTTAGCCCAATAGGCTTGAAATTTATGTTTTTAGTCCACTAATTGAATAGAATTCCAGAAATAGCTTTATGAAAACTGTTTTGGCACATTCCAACCATCAGAATCTGTAAAATGTCAATTTGGGCCCTTACTTTTGTATTTTTCACATTTTTGGCCCAAAATGTGTGTTTTTAGCTTAAAGAAAATTGTTGCTAACCACTTGGCTATTTATCTAGTATCACTTATTATGTAGGAACATATTTGAAGCTAATATCATAAAACATGAGTTATATCTCGGTTTTGAGGGGTTTAATGGCTAGATCCAACATTAAAACACATATAAGCATACATATAAGCATGGAAATCATACAAGGCATACAAATACATATAGATCTACACTTTCACTTGTATTCCCCCCCACAAAAACTCTTAAAAACAGAAAATAGGGGTATGAATCTCACCTTGAGTGGGTAGTTTCGGTTCTTGAAGAAAAATTGGAAGAAATGAAGTGATTTTTGGCCCTTGCACTCCTTGATGAACTTTTCGAGATTAGGGGGTTTCTAGAGTGCAAGATCACGGTTTTCACATGGATTAGGAAGAGATTTTGATAACAAAAGAATTTAAACCATAGATCTATGAATAATCTTACCTTAGATGATGATTTACTTGCAAAATCTTCTTGGAAAGTCCCTAAATTTCGAGATCTTTGGAGAGGGGAGGGAAGGAGAGTTCTTTGAGTGTTCTAGAGAGAAAGTTGAGATATTTTGGTGTGTGTGATGATGCTTGGCCGAGAGTGAGAGAGGAGAGAAGAAGAAATGACTTTTGAAGTGATTTGCATGGAGATATGGACTAAGATGCATGGAGACATGTTGGGTAATAATGAGGTGGCAAGCAAATAGTCAACCCTTCTTCTTGGGCTTTTCTTTTGGGCCGAAAATGGGAAGGAAAAAAAAAGTTTTTGGGCTTTTTGCTCCTAAGCCCAACATTAGTGTTAATTAGGGTATTTATTGGACTTATAAAATAAAATTGTGATTTTTGTGCTTTATTAAGCTAGGTTAGGTTTAATTATGGATCAAAACTTGTGTTTTATTTCCTTCTAGGTTCTACCTAGCCCAAAATATTGAAATAAACGAATGTGGGTCCAATTAGAGCCCAATTAGGGTCCTAAACCCATGATAGTCCAATTGGAAGCTTATTGGTCCATTTGGATCCAATAAGGAAGTTCTAGCCTAAATTAGACTTAATAAGAACTTCTAGGGTCTCCAATTGTTTGATGACTATCTATAGTACTTGTATCTTGTATTTGATTAAAGTTTCTAATTCACATTAACTTGAATGTATAGATTACATGGCCCAAAATTTACAGTTGTGACATCATCCCCCCGTTAGAGGGAATTTCGTCCCGAAATTCTGTTTGAAAGCTAGACTTGAGAAAACTAGAATAGGTGAGGGTATTTTTGCTTCATTTGATCTTCGCGTTCCCACGTGAATTCTGGCCCACGCTTTGCGTTCCACCGTACCTTCACGATCGGGATGCGACTCTGCTTAGTACGCTTCACCTCCCTGTCCATGATTTCGATTGGTTCTTCGACGAACAGGAGGTTCTTATTGATTTCGATTTCGTCAAGAGGAATGATAAGAGTTTCATCTGATAGGCACTTTTTCAGGTTAGAAACATGAAACACGGGGTGCACACCGTTTAGCTCCGGGGGTAGTTGTAGTCTGTAGGCTACCGGACCTATTCGGGCGACGATTTCGAAAGGTCCAATGTACCGTGGGTTTAGCTTTCCTCGTTTTCCGAAACGTATAACTCCTTTCCAGGGTGAGACCTTCAACAATACTCGATCACCGACCTGGAACTCTAAGGGCTTTCGCCGTTTATCAGCGTAGCTCTTCTGCCGGTCGCGCGATGCCTGTAATCGAGCTTTGATCTGGACAATCTTTTCTGTGGTCTCGCGAATGATTTCCGGTCCTGTCATTGCCCTATCCGACGTATGTGTTCCTGCTAGCTGGGTGTCACCTACTTCAGCCCAACATAACGGTGATCTACATTTACGCCCGTACAGTGCTTCGAAAGGGGCCACCTTAATGCTCGAATGATAACTATTGTTATATGAAAACTCGATCAACGGTAGGTGGGTATCCCAAGACTTTCCGAAGTCTAACACACAAGCACGAAGCATGTCTTCAAGCGTCTGAATGGTTCGTTCGCTTTGACCGTCCGTTTGTGGGTGATACGCGGTGCTCATATCAAGATGAGTTCCCAATGCCTTGTGGAGCGACTGCCAAAAGCGTGACGTGAATCTACTGTCCCTATCCGAAATGATGGATTTTGGCACTCCATGAAGTCTTACAATCTCTCGTAGGTATAAACGCGTCAGCCTCTCCATCTTGTAGGACTCTTTGATTGGCAGGAAATGGGCAGATTTCGTCAGTCGGTCGATTATTACCCATATGGTGTCCAATCCGTCCGATGTCTTGGGCAGCTTGGTCACGAAGTCCATAGAAATCCCCTCCCATTTCCACTCAGGGATTGCCGGTTGTTGTAACAATCCGGAAGGTTTCTGATATTCCACTTTTACTTTGGCACACGTAAGGCACTTACTAACATAAGTTGCGATTTCCGCCTTCATGTTAGGCCACCAATAGTGCTGCTTAATGTCCAAATACATCTTGTCCGAACCAGGATGAATGGAGTATCGTGCCTTGTGGGCTTCCTTCATAACGATCTCCCTGAATCCTCCGATTTTTGGAATCCAAATACGGTTCATGAAGTAGTATACCCCATTCTCATTGACTTCCAGGTTCTTCTCCATTCCGCGTAATGCCTCGCTAGTTCTATTTTCCGCTTTCATAGCCTCTGCCTGGGCTGATGCAATTTGAGTGGTCAGATGAGACTGAATGGTTATCGAGTGCGTTTTCGTACGGCGATTTGTGTATTCCTTCCGACTTAATGCATCAGCTACCACGTTGGCCTTGCCTGGATGGTACTTGATCTCGCATTCGTAGTCGTTTAACAATTCCACCCATCTTCGTTGTCTCATGTTCAGCTCCTTCTGATTCAAGATGTGCTGGAGGCTCTTGTGGTCCGTAAAGATGGTGCACTTTGTACCGTACAGGTAGTGCCTCCAAATTTTTAGAGCGAAGACCACAGCTCCCAGTTCTAGGTCATGGGTTGTGTAATTTACTTCATGCGCCTTTAGTTGACGGGACGCATACGCTATCACTCTTCCACGTTGCATGAGAACGCAACCTAAGCCTTGATTTGACGCGTCACAGTAAACTACAAAATCTTCCGTTCCTTCAGGTAGAGATAGTACAGGAGCGCTGCAAAGAGCTTGCTTCAAGGTTCGAAACGCAATCTCTTGTTGGTCTGTCCACTTGAACGGCACACTCTTTTGCGTAAGCAAGGTAAGTGGCTTGGCGATCTTTGAGAAGTTTTGGATGAATCTTCTATAGTAGCCTGCTAGGCCTAAGAACTGACGAATTTCTGTGGGCGTAGTCGGAGTTGCCCATCCTTCCACAGCTTTGACCTTAGAGGGATCCACGTGAATTCCATCTTGGCTAACTACGTGACCTAGAAAATTCACGCTCCGTAGCCAAAACTCACACTTGGAGAGTTTGGCGTAAAGCTTTTCCGATCGCAGCGTTTCTAGGACTTGTCGGAGATGTTGGCCATGCTCCTCTTTGCTTCGAGAATAGACGAGGATGTCATCGATAAACACAATGACGAAGTTGTCCAAGAACGGTCGACAGATTCGGTTCATTAGGTCCATAAATGCGGCGGGTGCATTTGTTAGACCGAAGGGCATTACGACGAATTCATAATGTCCATAGCGGGTTCGGAAAGCGGTTTTAGGAATATCCTCTTCTCGGACTTTGAGTTGGTGGTATCCGGACCGTAAGTCTATTTTAGAAAAGTAGCTAGCTCCTTGGAGCTGGTCGAATAGATCATCGATTCGCGGGAGTGGGTAGCGGTTTTTAACAGTGAGTTTATTCAACTCTCTGTAATCGATGCACATTCTGAAAGATCCGTCCTTCTTTTTGACAAAGAGCACCGGAGCTCCCCATGGCGAGTAGCTAGGTCGGATAAATCCCTTGTCCAGAAGCTCACTGAGTTGGCTGGACAATTCCTGCATTTCAGCAGGAGCCAGTCGATATGGTGATTTAGCGAGGGGAGTTGCTCCTGGAACGAGGTCGATTCGGAATTCAACCTGTCTCTCTGGGGGTACTCCTGGAAGATCTTCGGGAAACACGTCCGGAAATTCACACGCTACCGGAATGTCTTGGATGTTAGTTTCTTCTTTGGTCTTGTCCATTATGTGGGCCAAGAATGCCAAATTGTTCTTTCGCAAGTGTTTTTGTGCTTTGATGCACGAGATGAGGCGGAGATTCGTACTGGGTTTGTCTCCGTAAATTACTAGGGTTTCGTGATTTGGGAGACGAAGGCGAACGGCCTTCTCGTGGCACATAATCTCAGCATGGTGGGGGCTTAACCAATCCATGCCGATAATCACATCAAAACTCCTAATTGATACTGGCATTAGATCTATTCGAAAGACGTGCTGGTTAAGGGTTAGGGTACATCCAGTGTAGATTTCCCTAGTGGATTCGGTCTTCCCATTGGCCATTTCCACCGTATAGGTTTCATTTAGCTTTTGGGGTTGTTGTTTTAATAGATGTTTAAACTTCTCGCTTACGAAACTTCGCTCCGCTCCGGTATCAAATAAGATGCATGCATAAGTGTGGTTTAGGAGGAACGTACCGGTCACAACTGCGGGGTCCTGAACTGCATCACTCTGACCCATAGTCAGCATTCTTCCTGCTCCTCTGTTTCCTGAGTTGTTGTTGTTAGGGCAATCTCGGCGGAAATGCCCCGTCCTTCCACACCCGAAACAGGTGTGGCTAGGCCCTGCGTTGTTGCCGCCGGCATTGGTGTTGTTGGTGTTGTGGTGGTTGTTGTTGTTGTTGTTCTGGTTGTTCCCCTGACTCTGGTTCTGAGAAGGATAAGTCCTGCAGAACCTTGCAGTGTGTCCCCTTCGGTTGCAACTACTGCAATGGAGTTCCCGGCATTCTCCTTGGTGATGGAAACTGCACTTGTTGCATTTGGGAAGACTACCGGAATAGGGTCTTGAAGCATTTGAAGCAGCTGAGGCTGGAGCATGTGGGGTGACTGGAACCGGCGCAGTGACAGCGTGAACTGCCACCGTTTGCTGCCTTTTAGAGGTCTCGGGGCCCTGACGCCCCTTCCTCTTGTTGTTCCATCCTTTCCCACCATCACTCTCCTTCTTCTTCTCCGTCTCTACCGGTTTCTCGCCCTTTTTGTGGTTATGATCATATAGCCTCTTCGCCAATCTCTTTGCACTGTCAAACGTTTCAGGGTTCGCAGCTATCACATTCCCTTGAATGGGGGATGTTAGTCCCCAGATGAATCGTTCGATCTTCTTTCCCTCTGATGTGATCATTCCCGGGCATAATAGAGATAGTTCACTGAATCTCGATATGTAAGCATCGATGTTCCCATTCTGCACCGTGAGATTCCATAGTTCCTGCTCCATCTTCTGTATTTCGCCCCGGGGGCAGTACTCAGCCGTCAACATCTCTTTCATCTCTGCCCAGGGAATAGAGTTGGCGACAGGGAGTGTCATAGCTTCCACATGACCATTCCACCAAGTGAGCGCTTGGTCCACAAAAGTGCAGGCCGCGAACTTCACTTTCATCTGCTCGGGGCACTCGCATATCTCGAACACCGACTCTACCTTCTCGATCCATCGCTTTAGGGCGATCACTCCTCCGGTACCGTTGAAAGTTCGGGGTTTAGCGTTCGCAAAATCCTTGTAGGTGCATGTTTTAGTGAGTCCTTGGTTCGTCCCGTTGTTCGAACTTCCGGAGCCTTGACCGTTACCTCCTCCGTTGTTCCCTCGGTGAAGTTGTGCCATAGCTGCCGTGACCGCAGCAGACACGGCTGCCTGGAAAGCAGTGGAGTCAACTTCCGGCGGGGTTGGTTCGGGATTTCCGCGAGTAGCTGGGCGAGGCATCTTTCTGTCATGAAACGGAAAGACGTTGAGTGTACGTGGTTTTGGTGAGGTTATGATCCTATTAACTAGGTGTAGGGTACGAACCTAAGCATTACTATCATCAAGCATGTAATCATAACAACTCAACACATAACAACCGTGAATATCATAGCAAAACACACAAAAGTTCATTAATATTATCCGTGTTTAGTACAAGAAAATTTGCTCGCAGGAGCATACATAAGTAACACTAATCCGACAGCGTAACGGCTCCATGAGTAGTGTAGTCACTTAAACATAGAGCCGGAGTACATAACATAGTTACTAATCTCCTACTACGATAGGTCTATCCCTAATCACGATGAGCTGCGTCAGGAGGTGGTGCCGAAGATGTGGATGCTCCCTGAAGACGAGCCACTAGGCGTTCTGCATCCTGAAGTCGAGATTCCCACCTTACCTGCCTCATGTGAAACTCCCGGAGGACGTCACGCGTCTCCTGTTCCGCACGCTCGACCCTAGTCCACAGCTGGCGTACTTGATCAGCAGTGTCCTGAGCAAGGTCGCCGGTGTCCCGTAACCGTCTCACCATGACCGGTAGGGCTCGGTCGGCCGGTCCTCCGTCCCTCAAGTCAAAGAACTCACGTGACATGCCAAACGGGGGTCGCTGTCCCTGATGTCTGCTCCATCTCCAAAGATCAATGCCCCAAGGAGGGGTAGGTCCAGTGGGTCCCACACGATAAGCAGGCACCCTGATCGGGTAAGGGGGGTCGATGACCTCGGACTCTGCATCCGAATCACCCCCTTCGCTGTCATCGAGCTCCTCTTC
Organism: Lactuca sativa; assembly: GCF_002870075.4. NCBI lineage: Eukaryota > Viridiplantae > Streptophyta > Magnoliopsida > Asterales > Asteraceae > Lactuca > Lactuca sativa. The sequence goes on from NC_056629.2 coordinate 70,307,103, forward strand.
GAAAGGTTCTTCGTCTTCTTCGGGTTCGGCAGGCTCGCCCTCGACTTCTGCTTCCGGTTCCCCATCTGATTCCTCTTCGGGGTCCTCCTCAGGTTCTTCTTCAGGCTCTTCCTCAGGCTCCTCCTCTAGCCACCCGTTGTTTCCCTGATTAGGGAAGTAGGGGTCTCCAGGGTGATGAAAACCAGCCATGCTGTCTGCGCGAGTACGTAATTATGCTACATTATTCCTAGAGTACTATGACTATTACACAGGCTAAGCAAGTATTCTCTTTTTGGGTGATATAGGGTAAAATTTTTAGGTTCCCTGGCTATTCCGATCTCATCAAGACATGTGTTAGTTTTACCTTGGAGAGAATGTAGTTGATCAGGCTACATTCACTTCTTGGTATCACTAAGAACAGTCCCGAATTAACCGAGATACCAGTATTATGGTGTTTGATTCAGCGTTAGGTCCTTACTCCTAATGCAAGCAAGTGTATTTTATTCATTTGTTTTGTTCAGAGTTATGTTAGTCCCTCTTATTGGTTTATAGTTGCATATCAATGTATGGCTCGACATGCTGGTTCACTATAAACAAAGCTCTGATACCAACCTGTCACACCCCCGAACCAGACGGCGGAAACGTCCGGGGGCTGTCGTGACTCAATTGAATACCATAACATTGAATATATATGAAACAAAACAACATTCGTTACCATTCATCAACATAGTACAACCAGTAGTGTTTACATGTCATACATTGTTTAAGACATTACATTTCCAAAAATTAATGTTGTTTGGTTCATTCAAAAATAAACTGCAACCGTCACTGAGTATGATTTCCCTTGATTCACTGGTTCCCTGAGAATACAAGTATTTTGAAAAACGTCAACATATGAAATGTTGGTGAGTTCATAAGTAGTGTTGGAAATCGAATGTTTGTATTGCTTGAAAAACCACCAGAAAATCCGATATTTTCTGAAAAGAAAAGCTTTGGAAAACGTTTGTGAAGATCCATAGGTATGCTTGTTTGTTTCTATACTTGTAAAAAAAATGTTCATTGAAGATGTATGCATTTCAAATCTGTATGTATTGAAAACCCTAGGAAAACCCGATGTTCTCCTAGTTCCTTGAATTACATGAAGTTACATTGAAACCATTGCATAGCGTATAGTGTCAGTCACAGGCGACGTTGGAAGGTTCTCGAGCAGGATTATTTACTACAAACCCGCGTTACACAAACGCCCAGTTTATAGTTATACTAACGAACCCGAAGGCGTCGTCAGTACTAATCGCGTTATCCAATCGCCCTGACTAGGTGTAGTCCCACATCCGAAGAGAAAGAGGTCACGAAGACCCCGGTGACTCCATTAACCGGTCGGGGATATAGTGTACGAGGGGTCCCAGACCCGCCTCGCAAAAATGCAGACTCCACTGGCGACACTAAAGGACCCTTGGGGACCAGTAGTCTACAGCCATTGAAAGTCCGGTTACGTCGTGTCGGATTGGTAAAACCCAACACTTCGTAAGATAGAGGTCTTCGGGCCTTAAGATCAGGTCATTGGGCTAGCTAGGCTCAACGAACAAGATTTTACACTTTTGGGGCCCGAAGATGGTGCGTAGACGTCTGTGCACACTCGTATGTATAGTGAATACCAAATCGTTAGCTGTATGAATTGTAGTGTCGTAGTGTCATAGCGTCGTAGTGTTAGTAGTTTTCGGATTTTATTGGTTCGAGACCGAACCAATTCGTTTAACAACGACTTTTGGTATTGTAGTGTATTGAATTTCGTAGATAGCCGCGATGCCATTATTTAATCAAATGGTGTATATTGAATTAGCCTTGAAATATTCCTGTTTTCAGCCCCTCATTATTTGTAAAATTTACATTTTCAACCCTTTTTATTAAATACTTCCCGGTTTGGTCCTTAAACTATTTTTCTTGACATTTTAACACCAAAAATTATTGCAATTAATATTTTCCAGCATATTTTTCAAAGAAAACAGTTTAAGTCCCTGAAAATGCAGTTTTTCTCGGCTTTAGCCCATCTTTTCGCAATTTTGACAATTTTGGCCCAAAATGGAAAATTTTTGCAACTTTGGCCCTTTTTAAATTTAAAAAGCATTTTAAACCTTTGAAAAGGGTTTGGGACACTTATAGTCCACTGTTTTACAGAATTTCACAGTTTTGGCCCTTCAAAACAGAAAAATTCGCATAATGGGCCTTATTGGGCCGAAATTTACATTTTTAGCCCAATAGGCTTGAAATTTATGTTTTTAGTCCACTAATTGAATAGAATTCCAGAAATAGCTTTATGAAAACTGTTTTGGCACATTCCAACCATCAGAATCTGTAAAATGTCAATTTGGGCCCTTACTTTTGTATTTTTCACATTTTTGGCCCAAAATGTGTGTTTTTAGCTTAAAGAAAATTGTTGCTAACCACTTGGCTATTTATCTAGTATCACTTATTATGTAGGAACATATTTGAAGCTAATATCATAAAACATGAGTTATATCTCGGTTTTGAGGGGTTTAATGGCTAGATCCAACATTAAAACACATATAAGCATACATATAAGCATGGAAATCATACAAGGCATACAAATACATATAGATCTACACTTTCACTTGTATTCCCCCCCACAAAAACTCTTAAAAACAGAAAATAGAGGTATGAATCTCACCTTGAGTGGGTAGTTTCGGTTCTTGAAGAAAAATTGGAAGAAATGAAGTGATTTTTGGCCCTTGCACTCCTTGATGAACTTTTCGAGATTAGGGGGTTTCTAGAGTGCAAGATCACGGTTTTCACATGGATTAGGAAGAGATTTTGATAACAAAAGAATTTAAACCATAGATCTATGAATAATCTTACCTTAGATGATGATTTACTTGCAAAATCTTCTTGGAAAGTCCCTAAATTTCGAGATCTTTGGAGAGGGGAGGGAAGGAGAGTTCTTTGAGTGTTCTAGAGAGAAAGTTGAGATATTTTGGTGTGTGTGATGATGCTTGGCCGAGAGTGAGAGAGGAGAGAAGAAGAAATGACTTTTGAAGTGATTTGCATGGAGATATGGACTAAGATGCATGGAGACATGTTGGGTAATAATGAGGTGGCAAGCAAATAGTCAACCCTTCTTCTTGGGCTTTTCTTTTGGGCCGAAAATGGGAAGGAAAAAAAAAGTTTTTGGGCTTTTTGCTCCTAAGCCCAACATTAGTGTTAATTAGGGTATTTATTGGACTTATAAAATAAAATTGTGATTTTTGTGCTTTATTAAGCTAGGTTAGGTTTAATTATGGATCAAAACTTGTGTTTTATTTCCTTCTAGGTTCTACCTAGCCCAAAATATTGAAATAAACGAATGTGGGTCCAATTAGAGCCCAATTAGGGTCCTAAACCCATGATAGTCCAATTGGAAGCTTATTGGTCCATTTGGATCCAATAAGGAAGTTCTAGCCTAAATTAGACTTAATAAGAACTTCTAGGGTCTCCAATTGTTTGATGACTATCTATAGTACTTGTATCTTGTATTTGATTAAAGTTTCTAATTCACATTAACTTGAATGTATAGATTACATGGCCCAAAATTTACAGTTGTGACAATCTTGGAACCTAAATGTAAACTAATGCTTAAACAAAATTAGAATAAGATGTTTGGTATATACATGAACATGTATTAAAAAGCTAAGGTGATGGATACCCAAATACGTTAGAGTTTGATTCGATTTATCTATGCATATCGAGAGTGCAGAACCAAAACTTATAAACCATTTGATTTCAGTTATGTTGATGAACATATGAACAGATTAATCCATGATGCGTGATTCGAAATCAATTTCTTCGTAGCTATTTGAATCCGATCAATTATTAGCGCATTCAATCTTGGAGTTAATATATTGAAATTGGAGCAAATGGAGGTGTGATTTGGGGAATGAACGGCTAAGTAGATTGAGTCTAGGGGTTTTAATAGCTCAAGGGCATATTAGGCAATTTACTTAGACGTTTTTGTAGCCTGAGAAGATGCCACGTAGGATCAAAGAGATTCTTTTATTAAGATAGGATATATATATATATATATATATATATATATATATATAGAGAGAGAGAGAGAGAGAGATAAGTTCAACTGAGAAAATAAAAAAGGTTGAGAATGAGGGAATCATTCTCAGCTACTCACTTATTTTTGCCGAAAAAGCCTTCATCGTACCAACGGAAATAAGAAAGGAATACACATGTGTTTTCCAACAAAACATGTTTCTTTAAACTATGTTAATCATTACCTTAATATGTACAAAAACATAGTTTTTTTTTTTTTTTTTTTAATTTTTAAAGAGCTATTTTTATCAAAAAATTATTTTAAATATATCAAAAATCATAATTTTTTATTCACTATAAATAGACATCTTTATTGATATCGTTTTAAGATAAATTAAATTTTTTATTTATCGTTATTCACTAGTGAATAAAAACGCATCAGATTTTTACTACAGTACATTTGTTATTCACTTATAAATAAAAAATATGATTAATTTTTTTTACAGTTTAAGTATCATTTATATTACTTATTCATATATGAATAACAAATTAACTGTAACAAAAATCTGATAAATGTTTTATTCACACACATACACACACACACACACACACACACACACACACATATATATATATATATATATATATATATATATATATATAATATGATAATTAATACACATTTTATTCATATATAGATATAATATATGACGAATAGTGATGTAAAAAATTTATTTTAAATAAGAAATTTTTATTACGTGTTATATTCATATATGACTGATACTCAAACTATAAAAAAAGTTAAGTATACGTTTTATTCACAAGTGATTAACGAATGTACTGTAATAAAAATCTGATGGATTTTTATTCATTTATGAATAACGAGAGCTGAAACTTTAAAAGAAAAATAAATGTATTATTTTATTTTAAAACTATATCAATATCAATGTTTATCTATAAAGAATAAAAAAATATGAATTTTGATATATTTAAAATACTTTATCGATAAAAATAGCTTTCTAAAAAAAAGTATGTTTTTTTGTATATTAAGATAATGGTTAGCATAGTTTAAAGAAACGTGTTTGGTTGGAAAACACAAGTTTTTCCGTTATCCATTTTCGCCGGTAAGCCTAAGTGTTTTGCGGCAAAATAAATGTGTGGTTGAGAATGATTCTCTCATTCTCAACCTTTTTTTTTCTCAATTGAACCATCCTCTCTCTCTCTCTCTCTCTCTCTCTCTCTCTCTCTCTCTCTATATATATATATATATATATATATATATATATATATATATATATATATATATATATATATATCAACGTTGTAAAAATCGTTCAACGGTAGCTTGACGGTTGACTAGTGTTAATGGATTAATCGGTCTTGGCGGGATTGATCGTAGATTAATCGGGGACCATAGATTATTAATAAAATATTAAAATTAATCAAATATTAATATATTTTAAGAAAAGCAAGTACTTCAAAATTAAAAAATAAGAAATTTTGTAATTTGAAAATTTGAAAATGCAAAAATATAAACATTTTGGTATAATATTTGAAGCTTTGAAATTTTGAAAATTTTGGAGTAAAAAAAATGATATTTTTGAATTTTTTTTAAAAAAATAATTTTTTTGACTTTTTTTAGATTTGTTGACTTTTGTTGACCGATTAATCCAGCCAAACCCGATTAATCCTAAATTTCCGATTAATACCTTAATCCCCGACGGTTGGAGAACGTCAAACAATTAATCCACGACTAATCGCCGATTAATCTCGATTTCTACAACCATGATATGTATATATATATATATATATATATATATATATATATATATATATATATATATAGAGAGAGAGAGAGAGAGAGGTTCGAATGTTTATTACATCTATTGTGTGCTAAAATGCACCAATAAGAATTTAGTAATAATTATATGTATATTAAATGTTATCCATACTTATAACTCATTTTTATAGAAACTAATTAAATTTATGATTAATATCAATGATAATATTCTTTCAGAATGAATTTATATCTTAAATAATGAGAGTATATTCCACCAGAATGAAAGTGTATTCTAGTTACACTCTCATTCTTCATATTTCATGCAACTTTATTGTATTTTAAGTGTGTGAGTTCTGAAACAAAATACGAACTCATATATAAAAACGTAGATACGAATTCATTCTAAAAAAATGTCATTGCTAACATTAATGACGAATTTAATTAGTTTCCATAAAAAAGAATTATAATTATGGATATCATTTAATATACATATAATTATGGAAATAATTTAATATCTATATTTATTTAATTACTAAATACCTATTGTTGTATTCTCGCAAACAATAAATATAAGAAATAAAATAATCTAGCTCAATATATATATATATATATATATATATATATATATATATATATATATTAAAAAACAATGCAAAATTATTATATTTAAATGTCCACAAATGTTATAGAATAGAAAAAAAATTACATAAATGGTTCATTTGATTTATCAAAAATCGCAAACTCAGTCCCTAACTTTGTTTTTTAATATGTGTAGTCTTTGTGGTTTCGATGTTTTGTATGGCTAGTCCCTAATCAACATATATTGACTTTTATACCATTTTTAATGTTAGTATTGCTCTTATAATTCCAATTAAAGAAAAAAATACCATCCCAACCCACTCATACTTTTATTTCACCTTAACATATCTCCCTAATTTCTTTCTTTTTATCTCGTCCCCTATGCATTGCATTGAAGTGTCTCCCTCACCTCCATAGATTACACATCCAACGTCCAGAAAGAAAGAAAGAAACAGAGTAATTTACCCTATCCAGCACAATCACATTGTCGGTGAGGGATGATAGGAGATAAAGCTTCTATCTGACGATTTGTGGATAAGCATATGTGTGACATCCCCAAAAATCACGGCCAAAAAAGACCGATTTTGTTTATGCTTTGTTTAAAAATCAGAGTAACAGTTTAAATAAAAGTGTTGCGGAATTTGTCCCAAAACAAAATATGATAGAGATTTATCAAAAACATTTCCGTAGAAATGTATTTCACTAAAAAGACTCGGGATGTCATGTTCGATACAGATCATAAGCATAAACAATACAACATAGGCCTTACTACATTAGTCCGTATTTACAGGCCTAAAATCCATTAATCTCCCATCCCAAGATATCAAATCTATGCTCATGCACCACTACCTGTAATACAAGAAACTGAGTGAGTCAGGCTTGGGAGCCTGGTGAGCACATAGGATTTTCAACCCACAATAAATAAGTTTATTAATTTCCTCAACCAACAATAACCCGATTACCCGTTCCCGTTATCCTCACATTACGTCCCTAAACATCTATCATAAGGGACCTATCCTAAGGATTATCATCGGGACGGACACTACTGCTAAGGGGATTCCTCAGCAATAAATGTCCTTAAGGCAACCATGTGGGGGATGGAGTACATCTGGTGAGCACACAGTTCAAATAAACACCTACAGGTTGCGAGCCTGCTAGTGTTCCACCGGACTGTCTAGAATAGTCCGTGGTCGTCATCTATACTCCCCTAGATGACTGGATCATCAATAACATCTATAACGAGGCCTCTCATTATTTCATTTTATCACACAGCAACTAATACATCTACCCATGTTTTACCCCAACATTTTCGTAGATATAAAATAAATATACATTTTAAATCATTGAAAACATGTATAAAAATGTTCATCTAGCATAGATAGCAAGTATTCAGGTAATATGCACACATAGCACGTAATTTATATAAAATACTTCATATCTATGTGTAAGATGAAAGTAACTATGCACTCACTTGAAAAGGTGGTGAATCCGAACTCAGACAGCGCTTCGCTTCTTAAAAATAATTTCCTTCGACGAAACCTAGTATTATTACCACTAGAGTTTAGTCTATTATTCGCCGAGACTAATTAATAGTCTAGCTATTATTACTATTATATAAGCGTCAAACAATACTTATATAGCCCATAATAATAGCCCAAGTACTTATTATAAGTTCCTAATAACATTACTATAATTAAATAAACGATATATTAAAAATAGCGTAAGCGTAGCTCACTTACAGCAGGTTTTATAGAAAACCGAGCTTTGCTTGGAGCAGCGTTCCCGAGCCGAAAAGCTCTTCTTCTCGGAGCCTTCGAGCACTCCGGGGCTTCCGCCTCGTGCTAGGGAGGTTCCCTAGGCTTTTCGGGGGGTTTCGGGGCTAGAGAGAGGTTCTAGAGAGAGAGAGAGAGAGAGAGAGAGTAAAGAGAAGAAAGAATGAGAAAGGTGTGAAGAAAATGAGGGTGGGAGAGGTTCTATTTATAGGTTGAAAATGGCTGAACTTGGTGCCACATGTCACCATCTAGTGGCAAGACTTGGGGAGAAAGCAATGGACAAGATTATGTCACATCACCCATTTTCGCACAGCACACTTCCGACTTCTAAAATCTGTAACTTTCACATACGACCTCTGTAACGACCCAATTTTCACGACCAAAAATTTTGTTTTAAAACATTACTTCAGAAAATATTAATAACTAAAAACATTGTTGATCAAACCAACGTGAACCATGTCTAAAAGCCAAATCATACAACCAATCAAAATATCAGAGTACAAATCCCAGTGAAGCTCGTAAATGCGGAAACCAGAGAGTGTGTGTGTGACATGCTGCTACCGCGCTGGCTCCTTTCCCCTAGCTGAGGAGGTACCTGAAACCAAAACTGAAAACCGTAAGCACAAAGCTTAGTGAGTTCCCCCATCGTACCACATACCATACAAACACATAACATACATACTGCCAGGCCATTATGGGGTGCCGTCCTACCCGTGTCAAGCCATTCTGGGGTGCTGACTACCTGTGTCAAGCCACTCTGGGGTGCTGACTACCCATCGGTCCTAACAACCGATCCTCGGGGACTAGTCCCCTCTTACTACCTTTATCACATATAACATAACAAGCCAGCATGCAAACATATCATCACGTACTGTCAGACATATCTGGGGTGTCTGACCTACCCTTCGGTCCTAACAACCGAACTCTACAACTATCACATATACATATCATGCCAGCATATAACATATCAGGTAGTAGCAAACCTAGATGATATCACAAAGACAATCATCTAACATACAACTCCTACCGGTGGGCCGGCATTGTGGCCGTAGACCCACCGCTACTGGAAGGTAACTCACCTCGAAGTAGCTGCTGATCTGATCGGGAACTGACTGTCTACTGCTGCTCCGGAAATCCTCCGGCTGCAATTCCCACAACGTACCCAATCAAACACTGCTAACTGTCCTTTGGGTAAAATGACCATTTTACCCCCGATCATGCCCTAAGTCACAGACAGAGTCAACTTTCAGTTGACCCGACTCGCCGAGTTGGCTTTCCAACTCGCCGAGTCCCTACCCAAACGATTGTCCGGGATCCCATTTCTACTCGTCGAGTTAGGCGACGACTCGACGAGTTCTCCTTCTAAACTGATATTCAAGTCCTTCATCCTACTCGCCGAGTTGTATGAACAACTCGTCGAGTTCATCTTCATCCGATGAACACTTATGCTAAGACTCGCCGAGTCAGGGCATTGACTCGCCGAGTACCTCCAAAGATGAGTTTAGCTTCCGATTCACTGAGTCACACCCCATGACTCACTGCTCACTCGACACTACGAAAAGGGGACAAACTCGGAGACTCGCGAACAGACTCGCCGAGTCACATGAACGACTCGCCGAGTCGTTGCCATGCACCCACTAAATACACGGATTTGCTCGATTCCAGTCCATGTCATTCACAGATTTGGACTTCTAGGACACGAATCACACGTAAAGTTTCCAACTTTACGTGTAGATATTCACCAATATGGATTTTAGGGCTCAAAATGCCTCAAAAGGGTAGATCTAGGGTGGACAAGCAACATGGGACCAAAAAGCTAACAAATCTGAGCTCCTGGAGCTCAATCCTGCCTAGATCTAGAGGCCAATCAACTTATTACAAACCCTCAAGTATGCACAATCTTGGAAATGGCTCAAAAAGGACTTTAATGGAGCTATAAGGGACAATAAGCTTAAAAACAGAGGGGAAACGAGCTATACCTTAGGGGAAACGTTGGAATGGCACAGAGATGCTTGGCCTCTTTCTCCTCTTCTTGATTCCCTCTTCTTTTTCCTCAAAAACTTCAAGAACACCACAAAAACACTTCAAACTTCACAAGGAAGCAAGGCTAGAGAGAGATACAGGGCTCTGAGGGTGAATGGGGGCGAGGTTGGGGCGGATATGTTGTTTAAATAGGGTGCAAACCCCTGAAACTTAGGGTTTCAACCAACAATTGTGACTCGCCGAGTCCAGGATATGGACTCGCCGAGTCGACAACTTAAACGTGTCCCGGGTCCCGCATCTACTCGGCGAGTCAGACCTGTGACTCGCCGAGTCCAAGGTTAAAAGAAGAGAAATACTCAAATAAGATTTACGTACCAGGAACCAGGTGCTACAACCTCCGTTTTTGACGTTCTTTATATCTACCGATCTTAAATTTAACAGTACGAGGAGATTATACTGTTAAATGTCCGCGAAAAATTCATAACTTCTACATACGGACTCTGTTTTCGTCTGTCTTTTTACCGTTGAGTTCCTATTAATGAGATATTCAATTCTCATTTAGGTCGCGTAGGCCAAAAACCGCTCGAACTAAAATTCAAGTTTCGGGTCGTGCACTGCTATGCCAAATCTTAGAAAATTCATAACTTCCTTATACGACGTCAGATTTGGGCGTTCTTTTTTTTGTATGTTATCGGTTTAACATATACTACAACTTTTATTTGGATCGATAAGGCTAAAAAGTCCCTTATCAAAAATTCACTATTTACGTCTCCCGGTGTCGTGCCTGTTTTGTAGTAAAACTTCGACGGGCCATAATTTCTTCGTTATAACTCGGATTTCGGCGTTCTTTATATGTACGGAAACCTTATAACATATACTACAACTTGGTTAAGATTATTTATTCTAAATAATCTTTTGCCGAAAAGTTGTTTTCGACCCCTATTATCTCTAAATTGACTAGCCCGGATCTACAGGCGTTACAATATGGACCGGACGATACCGACACAGGTACCAACTTGCATTCTTCGGGCTGGTTCTTGTCAACCACATTTCCCATTCGGTTCTATCTATTCCAAGTAAAAACTTTTACCTGGCTTGGAGCAGTTCAACATAGTGTTGAATTTGTTCAACATAGGAAGTCGAAATGATATGATATTTTTTTTTTGTAGTTTAATGTTTGTACTTAATTTTAAACTATAATGTTACTTTATTTGCTTACATGTTCATTAAGTTATGAGAAATTATATACCCTCCTATTTTATTCTCTTATCATATTCCTACACACTTAAGATTGTGCACTTGTCATATTCCTACACACTTAAGATTGTGTACTTAATTTTAAACTATAATGTTCGGCTAATTTAAATAAACGAACATGAACAACCCTTTGTTCGTATTCGTTTACAGGCCTGCATACATGAGTTGCCTTTATTAAATATAACAATTATTATATCTAGGATAGGTTTTACCAATTAGTCAACATCCTGTTGAATATGAATAGACACAATATTCTTATACGTTTAATCATATAGGAAAATTGGATAGGAAAATTGGATTGAAGATGTCTAAGATTAGCCATACTCAGACATAACGCCACCACAAGAATTAGTGTTGAGTTTTCAGATGACTTTACAAGGAGTAAACATCTGTATATTGATTTGTTTTTTTTACCTTGGTTTTCTTATATTTTATTAAAACCATGCTTGCTACATGGAATGATGAGTATTGTTCGCATTCATAGTCATTTTTTAAAAATTTTATTTGATGCGATTAAGAATATTATCTGTACTCTACATTGATGTTATGGATCAACACATTCTCATTTTCACCGAATAATTTCATTGTCTAACTTATTTTAATTGTTCATAAAGACTTTAAAGGTGAGATTAAAACAAAAATGACTTTAAGAATGCCTCAGGCATGTGTATTACTTAAAACTATGTTATGATATTGAATTGTTACATTTCTCGCTAAATCAAACTTTGTTTTCAAAATTTGGGACCATTATTTCCGCAAACATAAACTTTAAACTTTTGAGATTTAAAACAAATGATTATTAAAAAGTTTTAGTTTTAGTTTTTTAGTTACCATAGCCAAAGATGTTTTGGTTACTACACATATCCCCACCATCAAAAGAATTACCTCCCAAACACTTGACTACCTCAACCAAGAAAAAACTCAAAAGCTTCAAATATAGAAACCAAAATGATCCTTCATATAAGAAAAGTAGGGACTTTAATTTATTGCCATTTATATTTGTCTAGAAGATATCATCAATATTTTTAACCATTGACAAAAACATATTCACCATTAACAATTTTAACAATCAAACCACCAATTTGAAACGATTTTAACATAACATATTCACCATTTCTCCACTTCCTTTAAAATCAACCTTTTTTTTTCTCGAACACCTGAGTTTTTATTAGCTAACAAGTCAACAGAAAAACAATTACAAATATATTCATAACTCATAAGCAAAAAAGTTTGACAAGATCCTAAAAACGGATTAATGTGTATTTCATATAATCATTTTCAAGAAATAGAATCACGAGTTTACCTTGTGTAGGAATGAGATAATTTGTTTCTATAATGAAATATATTTTTCCAAAACTAAATGGCAACTTATTGTGAACTTTTCGCAAAGAAATTTATGAAAATGTTTTGGAAAATTGTATTAAAAAAAACAGTCAAAATTTGCAATTCAAAAACTAGATACGATAATGAAAAACAAAGATAGAAAAACATATGAACCTACACAAGGAAATCGAGTGAAAAAGCCAGATAGGCTGAGAACAAAATAAGGAGGAAAAAAGAGGCTCAGATCTGTAAACGATCGAACAAAGAGGATGAATCCGCCATGGCTGCAAACTTACTCGTTGCAATGTAAAAGACGACAGATTCTTTCACATAACCATCCGATTTGCCCTGCCAAGATGCGGATTATCTCAACTTTGCTCGAATCCACTCAGATACATAGAAATTCATCATCACAGCCTCAGATAACGAGTTAAGTTGAATCAAGAACATGAGTCGAAATATCAAAACTTGGATGATACTTTTTGAACGATTTTGAAACATATTACCCTTATAAGTCATTTTCCCAGATCAAAATTATGATAGAAGCGCAAATTACCAAACCACAGAGACCATTTTTGCAATTTACTCTAATAAAAGCAGCAGCGCAGCAGCAGCACAGCACCAGCAATGTCGACTATTTGACTGCGAGCGTGCTTACAGGGGTTGTTGATTTTTGGGAAAATCATCGGCCACGAAGATGGAGTTTTGAGTAAATAGAGTCAAAATCCAACTTCGAATTGAGCAGAGGAGGGCAACCACCCCTAGAAAATCCTTTTCGTAATCCCCTCTGAGTTGGCCTCATATCCTTCTGAATGGAAATTCGTTTACAGTAGAAAAACCCTAATTCTTTGGGGTATATAGCCCTACTGGTGGCGATTATCCCGAGTGCCGCATATTAAAATTAGGTAACTTGTAGTTGTGGTTAGGCGCGACAACTATGCCTAGCTCGGTTTTTAATTGATCCGGTATATGACCGGTTCACGGGTCGACCGGTTGAACCATCGAATCAATCCAGTTTATGGTTTTCTTTTTATTTTATATATTTTTATTTTACTGCATAATGCATAAACATATAAAGTCAATAATTTGATGTCCACAAAGTTTAAACATTGAAAAGCATTGAAGAAACCGCAAACAACTCGTTGTTTTGGCGTTCGCTACTTGTATTCAACTATCCAAGCCCTATTAAAACGGGTCAATCCAGTTTTAACCAGTTCAACATAAGCGATCGAACTGCGGTTTAGGGGAAACCCGACCGGTTCGATCCGGTCCGTATTTTTACAAAAAACCATTCTCAATTGACCCGCCTTCTACCCCGGGTCACGGTCCAACACGGTTGAATCGGCTGGGTCAACTCGGGTTTTAATACATTGCTAGTTACCGAGTTAAAAAAAAAAAAAAAAAGATACATTTTGTCCTCGAGTTCAGCCTAACGAGAGAAGGGAAAAAAATATAGGTGGAAATGAGAAGAAAAAAAAAATTGATGTTCTTGAGTTTCATTAATGGGAGAAAAGTGGATGGGAATGAAATTATCACTTTCCTTCCGATTTGGAAGGATTTTGAAAGAAAGAACAAAATGATTCATTTTGTTTTCAATTCTATCCAACTCGGGAACACAAAAAAAAATTTTGTTTTCTTTTTCTTTTTCTTCTTTTCTTTCATGACTTTTTTTTCTCTTCTACTCTTTTTTTTAATAAACTCGGGAAGAAAGTCAAGAGAGAAAAGAAGAGAAATGAAATGAAAACAAAAATTTCTTTTGTGTTCCCGAGTTTGAGAGAAGATGAAGGAAAATTAATCATTTTGTTCTTTCTTTCTAAATCCTCCAAAATTTGGAGGAAAGTTAAGAGGAAAAGTGATCCTTTCATTTCCCTCCGTTTCTTTCCACTTTCCTCCTTTAATGAAATTCGGTAACACCAATTTTTTATTTTCTTTTCATTTCCACTCATTTCCATTTTTTTCTTCTCAAATACAAGACACCAGAAATCGTTTGCACCAATCACATCCTTCCAATCCTTTCTCTTTCTTCTCGCCATGGAGTTGATGAGCATCCCTTAGCGAGCGATGGGGGGCGGTGTTCTCTTCCTCTTAGCGAGAGTAGTGACCCGGTAGCGAGCCTCCACACCTTTCAGCCTTATTGTTAATTCAATTTTATTGTAATTTATAATTTCCATCTTTAACTTATGAATCAGTTTAAAACAAGAATTGTTTCTAATGATGAAGATAAAAGATTAATTTTATTTTTGTATGTTTTAGTATTGAGAAAGAATCAACGAAACCAAAAAAAATATTAATAGTTTAAATGAATTTCATGGCGATCGACAATAGAGAATAAATAGTATTTACCTTACATCAATCTAATTGTAGAAGAACAACCAAAGTTTGAAGATTCGACCAATCAATGTCGATTTGGGATTTAATTTAGCAGAATATACAAGTAAGATTGGATATCCGGTTGCATCAATGTTTGATCCTGAGGTTGGACGGTTGGAAGAGTGTGTGACATCCCCAAAATCTCGGCCAGAAAAGACCGATTTCATTTATGCTTTTTAAAATAATTTCAGAGTAAATCCTTTTGATTTAAAAGAGTTGCGGAATTTGTTCCCAAAAATAAGATATGATAAGATAATATTTATCCAAGCATTTCATCAAGAGATGCATTTTCATTATATAATCAAAACTCGGGATGTCATGTTCCGATACAGACCATAAAGCATAAACGATAACATTACAAGTCATTCAACAAATATATACATATACATACTTGTAAACAAAACAACTCGATGATTTATCCATCTTATGCCCTTGCGCCACTTCCTGTAATACAAACAAAACTGAATGGGTCAGGCTTGGGAGCCTGGTGAGCATATAGGGTTTTTAACCCATAATAAATAAATTATATTTAATTTCACCAACCAACAATAATGTAACGTCCCAAAAATTCAAGACTAAAAATTTCTTTTAATAAAACATTACTTTAAGCAAATTCATCATTTCAAAACATAAACAGAGTATTAGTATCCAAAATACATGTTCGTTATCAGAGTAAACATTCCCAGGCTGTGTGCCATGCGATCACCCTAAGCTCTTCCCTCCGCTACCGGAAGTACCTGAAACCAAAACTGAAAATTGTAAGCATGAAGCTTAGTGAGTTCCCCACCCTACCACATACCATACATAACCACATACTGCACATGCTGGGCCACGCCCGCTATCCTGGGCCTTGCCCCTACCTCGGGCCTCGCCCGATACAACGGCCCCGCCTGGCTTCGAGCCCCGCTCGGATACAGATCTGTTTCACTTAGGCCTCGCCTGTCACAGGGCCTCGCCCGCTAACATATCATAGCACATAATCATACTGCAAAACATAAGTTAAACATATACAACTGATCCTGTCCTAAGGCCTCGCCTATCCTAGGCCTCGCCCCTGCCCTGCTAATGATGATTCATGGAACCCCGTCCATACCCTACTGATTGTGAGGTACGGGCCCATCCCACACTCACTCTTTTCCTAACTCGGGCCTCGCCCCTGATCTGCTGCTAATGAGATGTGGAACACCATCCACACTCTGCTATTGGTGAGTTACGGGACCTCGCCCACACTCACCTCCCTACCAGGCACATACAAACATCACACAGACAACAAGTATAAACTACCACGTAAACCATTCCTTGGGCACCTGCCCGCTACCACTGGACCTCGTCTTGGATGTCATACTAGCATATTGTGCCTAGGGCTAACCCCCGGGTCTTCTACTCATAACTACATGGGCCGACATTGTGGCCTTAGACCCATTCACACAAAAGGAAACTCACCTGCACTGGCTGAACTTGCTGATGATCCCATTAGCTGCTGCCCGGAAACTCTCTGAACTCCTGCTTCACTCGCTCCCCGAGCTATCAATAATAATGCAACACTGAGTCTAACTAACCCCCGAAAGACAACCAAGTCAACTCTGGTCAAAGTCAACCTTCCAGGTCAACCCTACTCGCCGAGTCCCCCTATTGACTCGCCGAGTTCATATGTTCAGAGTCCTTCTATTCGCGACTCGACTCGTCGAGTCAGTCCATGACTCGCCGAGTCTACCGATTCCGAGTCCTGACTTGTCCAACTCACCGAGTCTCCACTCGACTCACTGATTCGAGCCTCAACTCGAAGGGTTTGAGGTTTCACATCTTGTAACGCCTGTGTTTCTAGGCTTGTCATTAATGTTGATATAATAGTCTAGGTTAACCTTTGTAACCTGTTTTGAAATAATAGAAGTGTATTATTTGAGTATTATGTGTTATGTGCTTAATTGTGTGTCTTAATTTAATTAAGAATAAACATAAGAGTCAAAATGAAATGTTAGATAAAGCCTATATTTATGGATAATGTTGTAGTAGTTGAAACGGGGTTTCCGAATATATAAAGAATGCTGACATCCGAGTTATAACAAAGAAGTTATGATCTGTCGAAGTTTCGCGACAGAACCGACACGACCCAGCGCGACCCAGCGTAACGTAAATAGTGAATTTAAGGTAGATAGATATCTATCCTTAGTGATCTAAATGAGAATTGAAGATCTCATCGATAGTAGTGCAACGACGGAAAAACGGACGGAATCGGAGTTCAGATGAAGGAGTTATGAATTTCGAACGGAGTTTTCCTGTCCCGGCCTACTAAAGATAATATATAAGTAATATACTTATAATATATTAAAAATAAAATCAAAATTAGCCAATGGAGTCTAAACGAGATTTGTAGAGCATAATCTCACCTTCGCGACGATATCAAGAACGTCGAAAACGGAGTTCGTATGCGAAAGTTATGAATTTCTGAAGTTCGGGGCACGAAACCCCAAAACTGTCAGAGACCACGACGTGGCAAGTCTCCTGACACCTCCGGGAGGCCCTCAGATGCAACTTGCGATGACGCATGCAGTGACGACCAATCCCACGACGTGGAAAAAGGTGCCACGACGTGGCAAGGGCCAGTTTTGCCCTATAAATAGGTTTGAAGGGCCAGCCGTTTAGGGTTGCTATTTTCTATCTTCTCTCTCCTGTTTTACCTCGATTTGTGTGCCAGAAGTACCCCGAATCCCCGGTAATATCCCCAAGACCCAAAGCAAGTCTCGAAGCCTGAAGATCTCGAGAAGTGCGACTCCTGAGCCGAAGCTCTGCCTGCGAGAAGTTCGATTTTTGTAGAGATCTTCCAGATCTGCCAAAGAATACTACTTCTACAAGTCGTAGTGTTGTCCGATCATCTTCTGATCAAGTGAGTGTGTAGTTACTTTCTTCTAACGCATAATTATGAAGTATTTTATACGAAATATATGTTATGTGTATAATTTTGTTGTTATGTGTGTGAATGTATATTCACTCTCTTCAATCTCATAGATCTGATTTGTTTTCTATGAAATACGTGTTATGTGGGTGTGCCTCATATGTTATGTGGAATATATATTGAATGAAAATGCTATACAGGTTTTAAACTATGTATAAAAATATATATTTTTATCTACTAATATGTTGGGTAGATCATGGGTAGATAGTTGGTGTGTAATAAACAGATGAGAGGCCTCGATGTTGTTGTTGTTGATCTAGTTATTCAGCGGAGTATGGATAACGACCACAGACTCCTTCTAGACAGTCTTGTGGAACGCTAGCAGGTTCATAACCTGTAGGTGTTGTGAACGATGTGTTCACCGGTGTACTCTATCCCCCTCATGGTTGCCTTTAGGATATCTATTGTGAGGAAACCCCTTAGCAGTAATGTCCGTCCCAATAAAAATCCTAGATTAGGTCCCTTGAGATAGATGTTGTTTTAGGGACGTAAAGTGAGGATAACGGGAATGGGTAATCGGGATAGTGATTGGTTGGTGAAATTAAATATAATTTATTTATTGTGGGTTGAAAACCCTATATGCTCACCAGGCTCCCAAGTCTGACCCATTCGGTTTTATTTGTATTACAGGAAGTGGCGCAAGGGTGTAAGATGGATGAATCATCGAGTTGTTTTGTTTACAAGTCTGTATATGTATATATTTGTTGAATGACTTGTAATGTTATCGTTTATGCTTTATGGTCTGTATCGGAACATGACATCCCGAGTTTTGATTATATAATGAAAATGCATCTCTTGATGAAATGCTTTGATAAATATTATTTTATCATGTTTTGTTTTGGGAACAAATTCCGCAACACTTTTAAATCAAAAGGATTTACTCTGAAATTATTTTAAAAAGCATAAATGAAATCGGTCTTTTCTGGCCGTGATTTTGGGGATGTCACACGTCTTGACTCGCCGAGTCCAAGACAACCTTCAACAGACTCGCCGAGTTGTTCTTCCAACTCGCCGAGTTCCTACCCAACTTCATCCGACTCGATGAGTTGTTCATCCCACTCGTCGAGTTCCTCCAAATCTTCATGCTACTCGCCGAGTCCACTCAAAGGACTCGCCGAGTCCATTCAGATCTCCATACATGCAGAGGACTTTTGAGTCATGCATGGACTCCAAACTGTAGATCTACCCTTCCCAAGCCTATTCCTCACGTAAAGTTGCAAACTTTACGTGTAGAGAAGGAGATATAGGTTAAATACACCATAAACTAGGGTTTAAAGCAAAGAGGCTCCATAATCAACTCAAGGGCTGAAACTTTATGCTTTCCCAGACCAAAATATACTTAGATCTGAAGTAGCAACTCCAGATCCGGCTTCTAACTCAAAAGGATCACTACTCATGGCTAAAAGCCCCAAAACTCACAACCAAAATAGATCTAAATGAAGGGGAAACGACTTAATACCTTCAGATGCTCAGAAATATCTTCCTAATCTCAGATCTATAGACCCCTCATTGCACCTTCAAGATCCTTCTTCCTTCTCCAAGCTTTAATGCACTCCTCAAGACAACAATTGGCTCAATCAATGGATATGGCGGCTAGGGTTTGGCATTCTGGGTTCAAGAGGCAGTAAAGGAACCCTAGGGGAGAGAAGGAGGCGCTTAAATAGGCCATAAGTCCCGAATTTAGGGTTTTCCTCGAACAGACCTGACTCGCCGAGTCTCCTTGGCCGACTCGCCGAGTCTCCTTGGCCGACTCGCCGAGTCGGTCACTTACTCCTCGACCCGGATCCCGCTTGGACTCGCCGAGTCCCCCCCCCCCCTTAAAGTTAGGGTTTTCTTTCCTTTCTTGGACTTTAAAACTTTGGGTGTTACAAATAACCCGATTACCCATTCCCGTTATCCTCACTTTACGTCCCTAAAACAACATCTATCTCAATGGACCTAATCTAGGATTTTCATCGGGACGGACATTACTGATAAGGGGTTTCCTCAACAATAGATATCCTAAAGGCAACCATGAGGGGGATAGAGTACACCGTTGAACACATCGTTCACAACACCTACAGGTTATGAACCTGCTAGCGTTCCACAAGACTGTCTAGAAGGAGTCTGTGATCGTTATCCATACTCCGCTGAATAACTAGATCAACAACAACAACATCGAGGCCTCTCATCTGTTTATTACACACCAACTATCTACCCATGTTCTACCCAACATATTAATAGATAAAAATATATATTTTTATACATAGTTTAAAACTTGTATAGCATTCTCATTCAATACATATTCCACATAACAGATGAGGCACACCCATATAACACGTATTTCATAGAGAATAAATCATATCTATGAGATAGAAGAAAGTGAATACACATTCACACACATAACCACAAAATTATACACATAACACGTATTTCGTATAAAATACTTCATAATTATGCGTTAGAAGAAAGTAACTACACACTCACTTGATCAGAAGATGATCGGACGGCACTATGACTTGCAGAAGTAGTATTCTTCAGTAGATCTGGAAGATCTCCACAAAATCTAACTCCTCGCGGGCAGAGCTTCGGCTCGGGAATCGCACTTCTCGGGATCTTCGGGAGCGTAAAACTTCCTTCTTAACTTGGATATGAGCTCTGGGGTGTCGGTATGGCTTCGGGGGTTTACACGCAGAGCTTCGGTGTGAAAAAGAGAAGAAATGAGCAAGAATGCCCGGAACCCTCGCATCCTATTTATAGGAGGCTAAAGCCTCGCAGTACGCTGGGCGTACTGCCTTACGTGGGGCGTACTGCCTTACGCGGGGCGTACGCCTCCGAAATCGTCACTGCATGCGTCATCCGAAGAACTCGAGTGCGAGGCGCGTCATGCTTCGCGGTACGCTGGGCGTACGCCAGTACACTGGGCGTACTTCGGATAAGTCCGGTGACTCCTCTTCGGATAATATCGGATATAATAAATAAATTTAAATATTAATTATTTAATAAATTTTGAAAATTCATATATTCTTCATACGAACTCCGTTTTCGACGTTCTTTATATCCACGCGTAAGTGAGACTACGCTCTACAACTTTTGTTTAGACTCCGTAGGCTAATTTTGATTTTATTTTTATTATTTATATTTAGTAGGCCGGGACAGGAAAACTCCGTTATAAATTCATAACTTCTTCATCCGACGTCCGTTTTCGCCTATCTTTTCATCGTTTCACTACAATTAACGAGATATTTGATTCTCATTTAGATTGTTTAGACCAACAATCACTTGATCTCGAATCGAGTATTCGGGCTGCATACTGCTAAGTCGAAACTTCAGAAAATCATAACTTCCTTATACGAAGTCAGATTTGGGCATTCTTTTTATGCATGCTCTCGGTTTAACGAACTCTATGACATTCGTTTAGATCACTAAGGCTAAATATCGCTCTAACGTAAATTTCACTTTTTACGTCATTCAGCGTTGCCGGTTCTGTCGCGAAACTTCGACATGTCATAACTTCCTCGTTATAACTCGTATTTCGGCATTCTCTATATATTCGGAAACCTCATTTCAACTACTACAACATTTCCCAAAGATATCAACTTTATCTAACATTTTATTTTGATGCTTACTTTTTTATTCTTAATTACATTAAGACACATAATTAAGCACAAAACACATAATACTCAAATAATACACTTTTATTATTTCAAAACGGGTTACAAAGGTTAACCTAGACTATTATATCAACATTAATGACAATCCCAGAAACACAGGCGTTACAGAGTGCTAGCTTCCTTTTTTTCGGCAATAACCGATTACAATCTGGCATCATTCCATCACTAATAGTCAAAATAAACTATCTAGAAATTTGGTCCAAGGCTTCCTCTATGTCCGCATGAAGATGACATGTTACCATTCAAGCTGATAAGAAAACAATTTCTAATGAGATTATGTTTCGCGATGGCAATCAATAAAGCTTACGGAGAAACAATTCCAAATGTAGGTATTTATCTCCCATAATCGGTTTCACGCATGGCCACCTTTACGTGGCATTGTCTAGAGGGATATCACGTGTCAATACAAAAGTATTAGTGAACTCTGACGAACAGTTCAACGACATGAAGTTTATACATCAAATATGGTCAACAAAGAGAATATCATTACTCTGTAGGTATTTATCTTTAAGAATCGTTTGGAGACAAGACCATTTTATTTGGAAATGGCTTTAGACAAATTCTTCTAGCAATACAAAGAGGCAGTTGTTCGGATATCGTGCATGCATCATATTCATCCAAATATCGACGTGATGTATAGTTTTACATTTAACCGAAAACATGAGATTTAATTTGGTTGTCTAACAAATGATTTGGATGAGACAAAAGCATTTGATGAGTGGATTCTTAAAATTGATGAAGGTAATACCGGCGGCCCTAATGATGGTGAAACTGAAATTGGATTTCCAGAAGACGTTGTTGTTCGCTCTGTAGGTGACCATATTTATTCAATTGTATCAACCATTTATCCATCATTTGAAAACCATCTTGATGATCAATCATATTTTCAAGATAAAGCTATTTTGGTCTCTACAAATTTAGGATTGATGAAAGATTAGAGGAAAACATGTATGAGTTTCAAATTCTTTACGTGATATAGAGTTACCAGGTTTTTTTTTGAGGAATCAATGTACTCTTCAATTATGTTGAATGATTTTAAGGCATCTAGAATTTCCAACCATAAACTTACACTAAAAATAGGTGTTTCATTCATATTACTTTGCAATATCGACCAAACCAAAGGACTATGCAATGGTACTAGATTATAGATTGGTAGGCTTGGAAGAAACATCATTGAAGCCTAAATCATATATGCTAGATTCTTTATCGAGACTACTTATATACCTTGCATGAATTTAACTCCGTCTAATAAAAGAATCTCATTTCGTTTTCAGCGGAGGCAATTCCCCATAGTAGTTTATTTTATTATGGTCATTAACAAAAGTCAATGACAATAATTATCAAATGTTGGATTATACTTCCATAAGCTCGTCTTCACTCATTTTCAGTTATATATTTTTTGTTTCTTGCATCACAAGTGAAAAGAGATTAAGGTACTCATATATTACGAAAAAGTTTGTCCAACTAATAAAACAAAAGATTATATTTACAAAGAGGTCCTTCAACTATTATAAATATTCAAGTGTTTCTTGGTTTTTTTTTCAAACATTCAAATGTTAGCAATAATGCTAAGTCTGTGTATGTTACTTTATTTTTTTATAGTGCCAACTTTTTTATACCTTTACATGTACATTTTTATATGTTCCCTGCGTTTTACGCGGATCATAATCTAGTTATTTAATTATTTGCTAATTTCTGATTGGTGCCTTTAGAAACACAATAGTTGCTAGAAACATTTGAATATCGCTTTATATATATATATATATATATATATATATATATATATATATATATATATATATATATAGGTTCACGATCTATGGAAAACAAGAAACCCTAAAAATCATAAAAATACATAAAAAAATACTTAGACATCATTTTTTTGATTTTATATTATGAATTTTTGCAACTTTTTCTCTATTATCGCTGAAATTTTTTTGAAAAAAAACCAAAAAAAAGAACAAATTGAATTTTTTTTTTTTTGTAAATAAACCTTCGATTTTTAGATAAAAAATGTCAAAAAAAATATTTGTGATCTCTAAGTTTTTTTTATGCATTTTTATGATTTTTAGGGTTTTTTGTTTTCCATATAACCCTTCCATATATATATATATATATATATATATATATATATATATATATATATATATATATATATATATATATATAAAAGGTTATTAATTAGTTATTTATAGTACAAAGTTCAATCCAATCCAATTAGTTTGTTAATCAGTAAATTATACTTCACATTTCAAAATTTGTTAATCATACTTCTGAGGCTGGTTATCAATGTCTCAGTTAATCATATTTTAACACAATCAACAAAAAAACATAAAAAATACTTAGCATTTTATCATACTTCAATACAATCACAATTAGCAAACAAATGATTAAGTAATTTGACAGTTGATCATACTGTAGTACTTCATGTTTGCAACACAATTAGGAAGACAATACATATATGGTTTCAATGGAAGTCATCACAGACACATAATCACATTTTTATTTAATGGAACGACACAAAAATTTTGGTTTAGGCTAAGAAAAAACAGTTTTATCTATTGAATGGCTCAAAACATATTTTTTTATGTAAAATCGCCTAAAAATGGAATTTATTCAAATAGCGGTTATAGCGCCGCGCTAACGTTGATCATAATCGCAGTAAATCACGATAAATCGCAACGCTGATAGCGTCACCGCTATTCCAAACCACTATTTTTAAATAGTGTTTCTTTACCTCCGATAACCTTTATAACTGCGCTATATCGTGATTAACTATATATATATATATATATATATATATATATATATATATATATATATATATATATATATATATATGAGAAATTAAATATCCTCCTACATTTTCTTACTACTTATCTTCCTACCCATATGAAATGGTGACAAGTACCATATTTAGATAAAATTAATGATATTTTATCATATTTTTAAATGAGTAGAAAGATAATTAGGAAGAAAAATAGAAGGATATTTAATTTCTCTCTCTCTCTCTCTCTCTCTCTCTATATATATATATATATATATATATATATATATATATATATATATATATATATATATATATATATATATATATATATATATATATATATATATATATGGGAAAAGTGAATTTCACATTTATTTTCCTCTTACATAATTTTCAACTTCTAACTTGATTTCATTCAAAGATTTTTATAAATTTCACATTTATTTTCCTCTTACAAAATTTTTATTTTCAACTATAATATATATAACCTAATTGATATTCGTCAAAAAGATGTGAGGTAAGAAGAAGATAATAATAAAATTTTGAAAATCTTGAAAATAAATCAAGTTAAGGATTGAAGTTGAAGAACATTATAATAAATATATCAAACAAAACAACATATTATGGTGAGTTTGAGTACCTAAACTTATATATCCTTAAAGGTATATTCACTTTTCTATATATATATATATATATATATATATATAACCGGTGTCAAAAAATTTATAATAAAGAATTTTGATTGGTCGATATAATAGACATATTTATAGATATTTTATTATTCAAATAGAAATTATTTACTTTAGTATACTTTCAGGCTTTCAATAGTCCATGGTAATATTTGAATGTATTATTATATAAAATTAATAAACTAACATGATATATATTTTTTTAAATGAACAACTAAAAAAAATTTTAAAAAAATATTATATAGATGATTGAAAGTAAATAATAGATAATTAACTTAACACCAAATAAAAACCAAAAAACAACATATATATATTACAATATTTAATGAATGTATATTATATCTATAAACAAAATAAATAAACGTGACGACCCAAATAGTATATTATCTTAATAAGTATAGAGATTTTTTTATATAAAATTATAAAATCTAGATAGATATAATTATACCTAAAGTCTTATTTTTAGTATTAGTTATAACGTAAAATCTTAATAAGTATAGAGATTTTTTTTATATAAAATTATAAAATCTAGATAGATATAATTATACCTAAAATATTATTTTTAGTATTAGTTATAACGTAATTAGGTAGAGAGGTTTAGTGTTAACACTATTTTTTATATTATAATTATAGTTTTCAGTATAAAAAATAATGTTATGGGTTAGATGCATCCTTGTAATAGTTCATGCAGCCATTTGCACTTATGCATCCCATCAATGACCCCATAATAGTTTTGTGCAATTTTTTGTTACATTTGGTGTTGTCTTTGTTTTTTTGTTCCTGTTATTGTCGCGATTTCTATTTTGGTCATCGATTTAAGTGAAGAGTAGCTGAAAACCCCGAAACCATAAGGGTACATACATAATTTCATTCTGCCTTTTATAAATAACTCATTTATACAAAATCCAATTATTTGACACTGAATTTTAATATAATCATACTAAACTGATTACTGTGTATTTCATATAATAATCACTTCCAAAGAATAGAAACACAGTTTTTACCATGTTGAGCTCATTTCAAGATCACAGGTAGATTTTAGTTTCCTCCATACAAGTATAAATCCATTTTGTCTAAGAATGAGATCAGTGAAGAATTTGTTTCTATTATGAAATAGATTTTTTCCAAAATTAAATGACAATTTTATGTGAAGTTGTTGCAAAGAAATTTAAGAAAATATTTTTAGAAAATTGAGAGGGGAAAGATGAACCATGTGAGCAAAACCTTCAGTAACATCCATATTGGAAAATA
This sequence comes from Lactuca sativa, assembly GCF_002870075.4. Lineage (NCBI taxonomy): Eukaryota > Viridiplantae > Streptophyta > Magnoliopsida > Asterales > Asteraceae > Lactuca > Lactuca sativa. The sequence continues at coordinate 70,333,494 of NC_056629.2, forward strand.
GTTATAAAATTTCAGTCAAAACTTGCAATTCAAAAACTAAATAAGATCAATGAGTTAATGTCTCATGAAAATCAAGGAAATCGAGTAGAAATCCTGATAGTTTGAGAATAAAATAAGTAGGAAATGTTCTAAAGAGGCTCAGATCTGTAAACGATCGAACAAAGAGGATAAATCCGCCATGGCTGCAAAACTTACTCGTTGCAATGAAAAAGAAGACAGAGATTCTTTCACATAACCATCCGATTTGCCCTGCCAAGACGCGGATAATCTCAACTTTGCTCGAATCCACTCAGATACATAGAAATTCATCATCACAGCCTCAGATAATGAGTTAAGTTGAATCAAGAACAAAAGCTCAGATTACCAAACCACAGGGACCATTCATGCAATTTACTCCAATAAAAAGCAGCAGCAATGCAATGTTAGACCATTTGTCTGCCTGCGTGCTTACGGGGGTTGTTTATTTTTGGGAAAATCATTGGCCACGAAGATGGATTTTTGAGTAAATAATCGGATCCGAACTTCAATTTTGAACAGAGGAGGGCAACCACCCCTATAAATCCTTTTTCGTAATCCCCTCTGATATGGCCTCATTTCTGAGTGGAAATTCGTTTACAGCAGAAAAACCCTAATTTTTGGGCGTATATAGCCCATGGATGTTGTGGCTATTATCCCGAATGCAAGGGATTAAATTTAGAGTAATTACAGTTTTGGTCCCTCTGACTTTTTATATTTATAATCATTTTAGTTTATCAAAAAAAAATTAATTGACCAAATTGCCTTCAATTCTAAAACTTTTTTTCGCTATACATCGGATTGACTAAATTACCCCAGCTATCTAACCTTTCTTTTGATAAGTAGATGGAGAACGACGTCTTCTAGGATTTATGTCTTGTGGTAATTTTTAGATGGGATTTATTTAACAACTCCAATTGAAGCTCAAAGACTTTGTATGGTTTTAAAAGAGAGAGAGAGAGATTTAACTGGGATTGCAGAAATTGGAAACTTAGACTGCTCGGTGTGGTATGCGGTTTGGAACCGCGGTGATGCCACGTGGGCCACGAACACCTCCCTCAGGGTGCGGTTTGGTGCGGTCGAGACCGCAGTGCGGCCATTGAAGACCGCGTGTGCTGATTGGTAGCTGCCCTTTTATCTTTTGACCGTTCAAAGATTCGTGTAATTTATTATTTTTTTTAACCATTTACTCTCTCTCTCTCTCTCTATATATATATATATATATATATATATATATATATATATATATATATATATATATATATATATATATATATATATATATATATATATATATGTTACCATTTTTACATTTACACAACCTTTAAACACATATAAACACAATCATTTCATCCAATTTTCTTTGAAAAAATGTCTTCTTCCAAAAGACCTAGCAAAGAAAAAACACCAGTCAGAAACACCAACACCCTAATACCTTCATTTGATCAACCGATTTTCTCACCTCCGTATTACCACTACGGCGGTATGTTTCTTTGTTTTCCACAACGACCAGGGCAACCACATCCACAAACACCACCACTACCACAACCCGACCCGGATTTTAATCCATTTGATTTTTTGTCTCAACCCAATGTTTGTTCAACAAACACAAACACAACCAGAAACGGTCGTTTCTGATTCCGAACCGGAATTCGTTACAGAAACTCAGCCCACTCGAGCAACAACTAAAAGAAAAGAGAAGGCGGAGGCTAGATGTTGGGAACCTTTGGAAGCGTTAGTGTTGGCACAATCTTGGATCGATATTTCAGAAGATGCTACGGTTGGAAAAGACCAAAAGCATGACCGCTTTTGGATTCGCGTTTTACACAGGTTCCATAAAGGAATAAACCGTGGAGAATACTGTTCAAAACATCAAGTGTACTCCAAACGGGGAAAGAAGAACAAGGAAGTCATGTTGTTTAATGACCTGTGGAACAACATGAAACGTCAATGGAAAAGTGGAGAAAGTGATGAAGTCATTTTGAAGAAAGCGTTGAAAGTGTATCAAAAAGAAAATCTGAAGGCTTTCAAGTTTCTTGAAGTTTGGAATTTTTTGAAAGATAACAGGAAATGGTTGAGTAGCAAAACATATGACCAACATATCGACAGTGGGTCAAAACGCAACAGAACATCTGAGTCCGACCATACTGCATCAGATGCTCGTATTCAGTTTGACCTGAACGAAGATGAACCTGTTCCAATTTCACCACCTTCCCGACCATTGGGAAGAAACAAATCAAAAAGCAAAGGCAAAGGAAAAACGTCGGATTTAGATGATTTGAAAGACAGAATTGACAAGATTTTGAAGAATGCTTTTGAAAGAGAGCTTCGGAAACAAAGGGAGAGCGACATGCGAATACTAGCGATGGACACGTCGAATATGACCGGGGCCGAACTTGAAGTGGTTTTGGCGATGAAGGAGGAAGTTAAAAACCGTTACATCAATCGTGGCTAATTTCTAGTTTTTTTTTCAAGTTTTTAATGGTTTCTTGTATGTTTTTTTTTAAGTTGTAGGTTTTATGTTTCTACTTTGTTTTTCTAAATTTTTAGGTTTTTTTTTTTAAATTAAGTAATGTATGGTATTTGTATTTTTAATTAATGAAATATTATGTTTTTAAAATTATGTTTTTTTTATTAAAAAAATAAGTTTTATTAAATTAAAATAGTTAACAAAAAAAACAAACAAAAATAAATAAATAAATAAAAGTAAAACTGTGGCATCACACCCTTGGTGTGGCAAGAAACCACACTTGAGTGGTAAAAAGTGATATGACGCCTACATGGCGGGGGAGGGAGTGCAGTTTCGGTGGCACCACTCCCTCCAGCCTTAGTACCATATTTAAGACCTCATCAAATGTATCTCTCGTCATTTAGTGCAACAAAACCCACTGATGATTCATCTGCTAGTTTTTTTTATGCTAGTTTTCTTTTTCTAAAAATTAGAATCCATGTCATACTTGTATGTTGTATCGGATGTCAATGGACATATAAGCTGATAGTGACATTTTTTTGTCATTTTTGCATTTTTTTTTAAATGGTCTTGGTGTTTGTGTTTAGCACCGGCAAAGAAGAGATAGTTGGTGAATTTGATTTTTATCATCGGTGAACATGTAGCGCTGGTGTATTACCGCCGGTAAAAGCTGTCAAATCAACTTGTTGGTTGGTAAAACCACTACAACACCTCAAAACTTAGGCTACCCGATATGGGAGCGTTTTCACACGTCTTGGGCTGAGGTGGCAGCATCTCCCACGCGTGAACACCGCTCCCAAGTCTAGTGGGCTGCGTGTGGTGTGAGGTTGAAGACGGACGAAGACGAGGGCTTTGATTGGCTAATAAAATCCGAATGTTGCAATCGACCGTTATCTTGCATTAATAAAAAAAATTCATTTTTTATCAAATTCTCTATATATACATCCACTTTATTCACAATTTCCACTAAACCACACCCACATTTTTTCAAACAAACACACACATCAAACCAAAAAATGGATAATTTTCCACCTCCAATTATTTCGTCTTCCGATGATAACGATTCCGATGACGATTTTATTTTGTATACGCTGTTATCCGCGGCACGAGACGTGGTACGTGAGAGGGGCAAAAGTTCAAACGTCGACAAGAAGCATAGAAAATGGATCTCTCGTCATTTAGTGCAACAAAACCCACTGATGATTCATCTGCTAGTTTTTTTATGCTAGTTTTCTTTTTCTAAAAATTAGAATCCATGTCATACTTGTATGTTGTATTGTAAGTATTTATTAACTTATTCTATATATATGCGGAAGCTTTCAAGACCAGATCTTAAACTCGAATCTGGATAAAAGAAAATAGGTGAAGGAGATTGTGTACCTGCTTCCATTGAAGCTTTTGGATCTGAAGAACAAGCTTGGTTTTCCAGTTGATCTCAAGACAACTCTAAGAACCCTTTGCACTCAAGAAAAACGAATTTGTGAATTAATTTCGTCCACTTTGATTTGCTCCTCATCACATATATTTATAGATGGAGATAAACCCTAATGTGAGAGATGGAAGGGATCTTGAGGATCTTGAGTCAAACCGGGAACTCAAGCCACAAATGGTAAGTGAATATCGGTCCATCAACAATCTTATACACTTGCCATAATATTTGGATTTAAATGATAACAATATATATGTTCATTTATAGAATGGTCCCATGATTTTCTAACAATCTCCCACTGGACCATGAATATATAAATGTACATATAACCATATTAGCGCTTTAATGTATGTTATCATGATATTGGTACCCTTAAACAGTCTTGTCCATTAATCATAACTGTATAGGATCAATGCGGTCTTTGTTACAATTTACGTAACTAAACCATCAATGGTCACATATATAAGTATAACTAACGACATAGATTAAACATGATGCGTGGTCACAAAATCAAAATTGATTTCCGACGAGTTCCTCTTTAACTTGAAGTGAGATCAAACTTCAAATAAGTGCAACTAATAATGAAATTTACCGAATTCTTAAGTCTGTACAGAAAAACATAATTGTTCTTAAACCAAAATAAAGCACCCAAAAGTAAATTGTAAAACTCCCACCAAAACAAAATATCATGAATATTTATCACACCCATGTGTGTAGTATGCTCATGAAAGACCTTGGGAGGTAATACCTTCGTGAGCGGATCCGCTATCATGGAGTTTGTCCCGATGTGCTCTATTGTGATTTTTCCATTTTGCACTCTTTCTTTAACAATAAGAAACTTAATGTCAATATGCCTTGACTTTGTGGAACTTCTGTTGTTGTTGGAATACAACACTGCTGACTTATTGTCACAATACAACTTTAATGGTCTTTCAATACTAATAATACGCAGCCCCGTGACTAAGTTCCGCAGCCATATTGCATGATCTGATGCCTCGAAACATGCTACAAATTCTGCCGCCATGGTGCAAGAAGTTACTAAAGTTTGTTTAGCACTCTTCCATGAAATAGCTCCTCCTGCTAATAAGTAAATGTAGCCTGATGTGGATCGATAACTGTCTTGGCATCCAACAAAATCAGAATCAAAATACCCAATGATCTCCAAAACATCTGATTTCCTATATGTGAGCATGTAGTCTTTTGTTCCCTGTAGATATCTCAAAACCCGTTTGGCTGCTTTCCAATGGTCCATACCTGGGTTGCTTAGATATCTTCCCAACATCCCTTCAATGAAAGATATGTCGAGACGTGTACACACTTGAGCATACATAAGACTCCCAACAACCGATGCATAAGGAATCTTCTGCATCTCTTTAACTTCAAGGTCATTTTTAGGGCATTGATCGAGACTGAATTTGTCTCCTTTTGAAATAGGGGTGTCTCCTGGTTTGCAGTTTTGCATGCCAAATCTTTCAAGGATCTTTTCAATATAGCTCTTTTGTGATAATCCTAGAATTCCACGAGATCTGTCTCGTTGAATTTGGATTCCTAATACAAATGAGGCTTCCCCAAGATTTTTCATCTCAAAATGCTTCGAAAGAAATTTCTTGGTCTCATATAAGACCCCTAAATCATTGGTGGCAAGTAATATATCATCAACATACAAGACCAGAAAAATATATTTACTCCCACTAAACTTGTGATATACACAATCATCTACTATATTTGCCTCAAAACCAAATGAGACAATGATCTGATGAAACTTGTGGTACCACTGGCGGGAGGCTTGCTTGAGTCCATAGATAGATTTATTTAGTTTGCAAACCATTTCCTTTGATTCTTTCGATACAAAGTTTTCTGGTTGCACCATATATATAGTTTCATCAATGTCACCATTGAGAAATGTTGTCTTAACATCCATCTGATGTAACTCAAGATTATAATGTGCAACTAGTGTCATGATCAACCTAAAAGAGTCTTTTGTTGAAACTGGAGAAAATGTCTCTTTAAAATCAATTCCTTCCTTTTGAGTATAGCCCTTAGCTACAAGACGTGCCTTATGTCTTTCCACATTACCTTTTGAATCCCTTTTGGTCTTAAAAATCCATTTGCAACCAATAGGCTTCGTACCTTCAGGTAATGGAACAAGATCCCAAACTTTATTGTCCTGCATGGACTTATACTCCTCGTTCATGGCATCAATCCACTTTTGAGAATTTGAACTTTGCATGGCCTGAGAGAAGTTGATTGGATCATTTTCAATCATTCCATCTGGTTCTTCATTTTCTTGGAGATATACATGGAAATCCGAAGGGATTGCACTTCTCCTTTCTCTAGTGGATCTCCTAAGTTGAGGTCGTTGAGGTTGTTCATTATGAACAGGAGAGTGAATAACATTGTCTTGTTGAGGTTCCTGAATTACTTCATCTCCGACAGGCACATTAATTTGTGTATTGTCAAAAGTAACAGTAGGAATCGAGATTGATTCCTCCTCAAAGACAATGTCTCTAACCTTATTTCTCCCCCCAAACTCAACATCCTCAAAAAACGTTGCAGTTCCTGTTTCAAAAATTAATTTTGTTGCAGGATCATAAAACTTATAACCCCTGGATCGTTCAGAATAGCCAATGAAGTAGCTGCTAACGGTTTTGGAGTCCAATTTCTTTTCATTTGGCCTATAAGGCCTTGCCTCAGCTGGACATCCCCAGATACGAAGATGAGTTAAACAAGGCTTTTTCCCTGTCCAAAGCTCATAAGGTGTTTTAACAGCTGCTTTAGTTGGTACTCTATTAAGAATGTAAGTTGTAGTCTTAAGTGCTTCACCCCAGAGTGGCTCTGGTAAAGTAGAATGACTTATCATACTCCTTACCATATCCTTAAGAGTTCTGTTACGTCTTTCAGATACACCATTCATGCTAGGCGAACCTGGCATTGTGTATTGTGGGACGATTCCACATTCCTCTAGGAATTTAGCAAAAGGTCCTGGACGTTGTTCACCTGATCCGTCATATCTGCCATAGTACTCACCACCACGGTCAGATCTTACACATTTAATCTTTTTATTAAGTTGGTTCTCAACTTCAAGTTTAAAAGATTTAAACACTTCCAGTGACTGAGATTTTTCATGAATAAGATATAGATACCCATAACGTGAGTAATCGTCTATGAATGATATAAAATATTGTTGACCATTCCATGAAGCCGAAGGGAATGGTCCACAAATATCTGTATGTATCAATTCTAAGACATCTGAAGACCTAGTGGCATCTAATCTTTTGGTTTTTGTCTGTTTTCCCTTGATGCATTCAACACAAATTTTTAAATCTGTGAAGTTGAGGTTACTTAACACACCATCTGACACAAGCCTATCAATTCTCATTTTTGAGATATGGCCTAAGCGTTTGTGCCATAATGTTGTTGAATTTTCATTATTTAATTTTCGCTTAGTACCACGTGAATCCACGTGCAAGGTTTCATTATATGAAGTAACAATATCAAGCATATATAACTTATCACAATACGTTAGAGAACTAGTACCGATAACATTTGAATTTAAAGACAAACTAAATTCACCATTTCCAAAAGAACAATAATAACCAGATTTATCGAATTTAGAAACAGAAACCAAATTGCGTCTAAAAGACGGTATAATGCAAGTTTCTTGAAAATCCAAATAAAAGCCAGTATCTAGTAATAAACGAAATGTGCCAATTGCTTTGACTTCAACCTGCTTTCCATCACCCACATAGATATATCTTTCAACATCATTTGGTTTTCGGTAGTTCAGGCAACCCTGCATAGAAACACTTATGTGAGTAGTAGCACCAGAATCTATCCACCAAGTATTTCTAGGTACAGAAACTAAATTAACCTCGGAACAGACCAAAGCACGGATTATACCTTTCTTAACTCGCCAAGCGTGGTATTTTGGACAATCCGGCTTCAGGTGACTACGTTCTTGACAAAAGAAGCATTTAGGAGGTCCTGATTCCTTTTTCTTTTGATCATTGCCTAAATGTTGTTTCTTTTGCACTGGTCCCTTAGTAGCAGCTTCTTTTCTCTTTCTTTTGCCCTTACCTTTAGAGGTACTAGCAAAATGAGCACTTTCAGTTGTTTCCTGCTTCATCCTTTCTTCTTCTTGCACACAAAAGGAAATGAGCTCATTAAGAGTCCATTTATCCCTTTGGCAGTTGTAACTGACCTTAAACTGATTAAATTGTGCAGGAAGAGAAAGCAATACCAAATGAACTAGAAAATCATCAGAAATTTCTAGTTCCAATGCCTTAAGTTTTGAAGCAAGATGAGACATCTCCATGATGTGCTCCCTTATGTTTTCTTTGCCTTTATACTTCATTGAAATCATCTTTTGCAAAAAAAGTACTTGTTTCAGCCTTATCATTTTTTGCAAAACGTTGTTCAATTTCAGCAAGAAAATCTTTAGCATTAATAGACTGCTCGTTTGCACCTCTAAAGGCTTCTGGAACGCCGCGCTTAATGATCATTAGACTCATGCGATTTGAGCGATCCCATTTTTCAGCATCCCTTTTATTTTCCACTGAACTTGTAGCAGTAAGGATGGGTTGCTCAATCCAAAGTGCAAGGTCAAGATCCATGCAGCCGAGAACTAACATAATGTTCTCTTTCCATTCCTTGAAGTTAGTTCCATTGAGAACTGGAATGTGATTCAAGTTGGAAGATATTATACCACAATTAGCATTTGCTGTATTTCAGAACAAAATATTAATTAGTTTTTATGCTCATTAAACCATAACTATAATCAATAAAATTCAAATTATGACATCACAAGGTATCAACACAATATTAATATCAAGTCTTTGAACAACAATATTAACTTTTAAGAGATATCTTGTTTAAGTAGTAAAAATATTGACAATAAAACATGTTAATCAATAAGCCCCTCTTTGGATTGACTAATTAATCACATGAAACCCAAAAAATTATCATATATTTACCACTATATATATGTATGTTTATCCGACCAAATATTAACCTACCTTTGGGTCGATTAATATCCGCATTGACAAACACATAAACCATAAAATTTAATAATAATATTTGACAATAATTCATCCCGTTTAACAAGCCCCTCTTTGGATTGACTTGTTAACGACATGTAACCAAAAATAATTGTCGCATATTCATTATCATATGCGTGTTTATTCGGCAAAATATCAACCTACCTTTGGGTCGATTGGTATCCGCAATAATAAACACAAAAACCGTAATGTCATAACTTAATTTATTGACAAGCCAAAATAATTTAATTTATTATTAACAAATCGAAATTCAAATTAACAGTGCGTCACTTTGGAGATATTCTCTACCACAGTTGATCATGATTTAGGAAGCATAATTGAAAATATATTATCATAAATAAACCAGAAAAATATCATTGTTGTTGGGACAAAAATATTAATTAGTTTTGTCCAAAGCATATGACATCGTGAATAAATAAATAAACAAATAATTTTGATGGTGATTAACAACAGAGAACTAATTATTTCATATATTGTTTCTTCACTTGTTATTATTGTGTATGCAGTTTAATTTTAGAACGGTATAATTTGAATTCTAATATGCATTGTTAATAATATATGAAATAACAATTTAAACATTAATAAACTAACCCTACAAAAATAAATAAATGACATAATTTAATAGAAACTACTTTGTAAAGCAAATAAGTGCATCACAAAAATTCAATGGGCTGAATTTAAATATAATTTAATTGTCAAATAATGCTTCTGTAGCAATACCAAAAGCAAAACCGAAAAACAAAATAAACAAATACAATTTCCTTCGTCAATTTAAAGTATTATCCTCAAATTAAATATTATAATCGAGAGTGCATACTTTCAAAAACAAATAAACAAATAAAATTCCAAAAGCAAGTATAGGCCATTAAGTAATTCGTATACACATTGGCAGAAAAATAAAATAAACAAATCATGGGTAGACTTTTATGATTGAGACAGGACGGTGAACTTTAAGTACAATATATGTATATTCAGCAGAAAAGAAAACATTTGTGTCAGCGAAAAGATATTACTTTTGACTGTTTTCAGAGAACTTAATTAAAAGAAAAGAAAACCCATCTCACTTTCATAAAACACGAAGATACATGTTAACAAGGGTTGTTCATTCAGCTTCAGGTATGTTATAGTTTATAACAAACAAAAAATATATATATTCTAATATTAGATTCAAGAAGTCTCTGATACCAATTGTAAGTATTTATTAACTTATTCTATATATATGCGGAAGCTTTCAAGACCGGATCTTAAACTCGAATCTGGATAAAAGAAAATAGGTGAAGGAGATTGTGTACCTACTTCCATTGAAGCTTTTGGATCTGAAGAACAAGCTTGGTTTTCCAGTTGATCTCAAGACAACTCTAAGAACCCTTTGCACTCAAGAAAAACGAATTTGTGAATTAATTTCGTCCACTTTGATTTGCTCCTCATCACATATATTTATAGATGGAGATAAACCCTAATGTGAGAGATGGAAGGGATCTTGAGGATCTTGAGTCAAACCGGGAACTCAAGCCACAAATGGTAAGTGAATATCGGTCCATTAACAATCTTATACACCTTCCATAATATTTGGATTTAAATGATAACAATATATATGTTCATTTATAGAATGGTCCCATGATTTTCTAACATGTATCGGATGTCAATGGACATATAAGCTGATAGTGACATTTTTTGTCATTTTTGCATTTTTTTTAAATGGTCTTGGTGTTTGTGTTTAGCACCGGCAAAGAAGAGATAGTTGGTGAATTTGATTTTTATCATCGGTGAACATGTAGCGCTGGTGTATTACCGCCGGTAAAAGCTGTCAAATCAACTTGTTGGTTGGTAAAACCACTACAACACCTCAAAACTTAGGCTACCCGATATGAGAGCGTTTTCACACGTCTTGGGCTGAGGTGGCAGCATCTCCCACGCATGAACATCGATCCCAAGTCCGGTGGGCTGCGTGTGGTGTGAGGTTGAAGACGGACGAAGACGAGGGCTTTGATTGGCTAATAAAATCCGAATGTTGCAATCGACCGTTATCTTGCATTAATAAAAAAAAATTCATTTTTTTTCAAATTCTCTATATATACATCCACTTTATTCACAATTTCCACTAAACCATACCCACATTTTTTCAAACAAACACACACATCAAACCAAAAAATGGATAATTTTCCACCTCCAATTATTTCGTCTTCCGATGATAACGATTCCGATGACGATTTTATTTTGTATACGTTGTTATCCGCGGCACGAGACGTGGTACGTGAGAGGGGCGAAAGTTCAAACGTCGACAAGAAGCATAGAAAATGGATCAATCGGGATCGAAAGGCGGCACATGAACTTTTGGTGCGTGATTATTTTGCCGTTGATAGTTTATATGATCTATCTAAATTCGAAGAACGTTTTCGTATTAGTAGAACTTTATTTTTACGTATCGCTAGAGATTTGGCACGTAATTATGAATTTTTTCAATTACGATGGGATGCTAGAGGTAAATGCGGTTTTACCACAATAAAAAAATGTACGGCCGCTCTTAGACAGTTGGGATATGGTATAACCGCAAACGCATCAGATGAGTATCTGAAAATGTTTGAGAGGACAGGTCGAGAGTGTACATATTTATTTTGTGAGTATGTCATAGAGCTTTACCGTAACATATACTTGCGACATCCGACTAAAAGCGATGTCGAACAGTTGTATGCCGCACATCAAGCGAAACATGGTTTTCTAGGGATGCTTGGTAGCATTGATTGTACACATTAGGAGTGGAAAAATTGTCCCAACGCGTGGCGTGGCCAGTTCACGCGAGGTGATCATGAGGTGCCGACTGTTATTTTGGAGGCGGTGGTTTTAAATGACCTATGGTTTTGGCATGCATTCTTTGGTATGGACGGATCAAACAATGACTTGAATGTGCTCCAAGCGTCTTTGATATTTAACGATATTTTACAGGGCAAAGCACCAGAAATGTCATATGTTGTCAATGAAAATGAATACAAATATGGGTATTACCTAGGTGATGAGATATATCCAGAATACGCTACGTTTGTCAAGTCATACACATTTTCGGCCGACGATAAACGGAAAATGTTCAAGTTAGCACAAGAATCTGCAAGGAAGGATGTAGAACGGGCGTTTGGAGTCCTCAAACAAAAGTGACACATAATCAAACATCCGGCACGAACATGGGACAGAGAAAAATTGAGGACCGTGTTGACTGCTTGTGTTATTTTACATAACATGATAATAGAAGAAGAGGACAGGGCTATTTACTCATATACCACAAACGATATACTTAACCCACCCGTAATAATACAAGTTGGGAGTCTGGCATACTTCTCAAAGGTTTTGAAAATACAAAACCGTGAAACACGTCACAATCTACGACATGATTTGACCGAATACATATGGGAACGACAATTTCAAGGGCAAAATGACGGTGAAGACGACGATGATGACAATGGTGTCGATGGTGACGATGAGGAGGATGACGATGGCGGAGACGAGGCGAATGATACCGGTGACGACAACGACGACGATTAGAATTTTCCTATGTTTTTTATGTTTTTTAATTTTTATTTTATTTAGACAACGTAATGTTATTTTTCTATGTTTTTTTTTGTGTTTTTTAAATTTTATTTTATTTAGACAATGTAATGTTTAATTTTACTAATTTAAGTTTTAAATTTCTATGTTTTATTTAATGAAATGTGCTCTTATTTTTTTATGTTTTAATAAATTAATGTCGGTCTTCTTGGTGTGGCGTGGATCGGAAGACGGATGAAGACGGAGCTTCCTATTGATTGCTTCTTTTTTGCCCCCTATTTCTGGTGGTTTTGCTTTTAATCCATCGAATTAGAAAAAAAAGGGAAGAAGAAAGAGATTGACCCGTTTTACAGAGAAATCGGGCGAAGACAACCGGATGCACATTTTATATGTTTTAATTCAAATTACAATAAGTTTTTTTTAAATTTAATCTAATGTTTTAAAATTAAAAAAATAAAAAATAAATATTGTTAGTGGTGACCATTTTCAAGGTTTAGTGGGTTGGTGGTGGGTTGGGTGTGAAGCTGACATGACGTATAGGTGGCAACATTTTTCCGGTGGGATGAGTGTAACCACTCCCCATAGCCTTAAGTGGGTTTGATAATTAGGGATAATTTGCTTAATCCAATATATCACCGAAAGGATTTAAAATTCAAGGGTGGTTTGCTCCATTAGTGTTGTTTGATAAATTAAAATGATTATAAAATATAAAAATTGATTAAAATAGTTTAAAAAGTATTAAAAAATTTATTTCGATAAATATGATATTTTGATAGTTAAGAAGGGTAAATATTATTTTTAAATTTTAGGTTGCATAAATATAACATTTTGAAATTTATGATGGGTATATACGAAATTCTTCCAATTTTTTATATGGCTTATTTATGTGGTTTCTGAAAGTTGCCTCCATAGTCCGTGATAAAATGCTTTCTTGGATACGTTTGAAATGACAAAAATTTCCTCGCATGTCTTTTTTTTTTTTTTTTTTTTCCTTTTTTAATTTAATTTTTAAATAAAATGACAATTACACATAATCCCACTAATACCGACACGACATACCAACAGCCGAAAAAAAGAACCCAAGAAGCTCAACCTTTAACCACCACTAAATCAACAATCAACACCACTACCATCACATCTCCCACTGTACAGATACTCTTTAAAAAGTTGAAAAATAAATAAATAAATAAAAATAGGACAACTTTATATAAAAAAATTCATACCAAATTTGTAACAAAAATTAAAATTTGGGTTAAAGCTGTAAATATATAAATAAGCTAGCAAACTTATAATAAACTTCAAAACACATAAAATCTAAGTTTGTTGGCTACTTAACAACCATTTGTTTAATAAAACTAGTTATAACCTAACAAGAATCCAACCACGATTGTTAAGTTAAGTTTTGATCTAAAAACTTACGATTTTAACATCCAATTCATATTGAAATGAAGCTTTCTTATTTTATCATCGATTTCTTAATTAATATCAAGTTAGAAGAAAACTTAGATGGTATTTGTTTTCTGCAAAAGCTCTTCATGACCGCTTATGTCTATGTCGCGCAAACAACACACCAACATTTGGCCAGCAAACTGTTTGGTTTTTAGAAAATCACATACCTAAAATAAATCTACACGGTTGCATCATCTTTCTTGGCACATATAAAAACCTATGTCTTCTAGGCATTTCTAGCCTCTTTTTATATCATTAGTTTTATTGCCACAAAAGACCGTAAACTTCATAATCAATTTTTTATATTTTGTTTTCAATGAATATCTTTTAATAACCATTTTTTACAATGAATATCTTTTATCAATGGTTATATACAACTTATTGGTGGTTTATACATCAAAAAAATTAAGATGTAATTATAACAAGTTTATTTATATTTTCAATTCACTTTAGCAGGTTACAAATGTTAAAAAACAAAGTCTTTTTCTTATAGACTACATACTACATATGTTAGATTTCAGGCGTTAAAAAACAAACACCTTAACACCAAATAAGAACCAAGCAACAACACATACATTACAATAAATAATGAAACGTATATTATATTTATTAACAATTAACAATTACATAACATTTTTTGGAAAAAAGATGAATGAAGTAATATACATTTGAATTTGTGTCGTCGTGATTAACATGTTGAATTGATGAATTGAAATGGTTAAATAGTGATTAATTCTCGGAATGGTTAAGTCAATATAAATTCAAGCCTAAAACTGATCTTAGTAGCAAATAAAGCTAAAGAAGATAAAAGTATCATACATTATACATTGTTTTTTAAGTTGTCTATACAATAAACCAAATACCAAAGTGATGTTTAACGGAATATCAGGAGTACAGATCACAAAGCAATTTGATAAATTTATGTGGCAATATGTTAGTTCAAAGATCACAAAGTAATTTGATTCCTTCTCGTTCAAAATTGCTTAAAAAAAAGGCAAAGTTGTGTGATTTAGCATCCTACTTGCATCTGAGATTTTTACATCTTACTTTAATTTAATATATTCAAGTGTTGTAATTTGATAAATTTATGTGGCAATATGTTAGTTCAAAGATTAAAAAATCACTTATATATGATGCAAATAACATAACACCTTTTATTGATTTAGTTGAATGGGATCCAAAAGCTAGAATCTTTCATTCAATGAATCTGAGTTAGCAAACTATACAATTAATACAAACTTTAATATTAGTAGGTATATTAAATTAAAGTTTTACGAAAGTAATGAAAAACTATATATATACGAGTTTTAGGTATAAAAAAACATAAACAGTGACAAGTCTTATAAAACTACATATATGGTTGCACAATCTTGTAGTTAGATATATCATATATGTTTTCCGGTAACTTTCTTAACACAGTTGGTATAAGAGTAAAACACACAAATAAATTTAGCAAAGAGTCTTCATGCTCAATACGACTTAATCAACTATATTGTGAGAGTATATAAAGAATTTTCTTGTTATCTTTGAGCACCCAGATTGTTTATTTAAAATGAATTTAAATAAATAAATAATAACTAACAAAAAACTTTATAACAACTTTAGTAACTTGTTTCAAAATAAAACGATTTCTTTAATTTCACTGTCACTAAATACGAAATAGCAGTCACTATCACAACGTATCATATAGATAGCTTGTCGCTATTTACCCTTGTTCGCTATCAACAACTATGTCTAAATCGTAGTATGAGCATGATGATTTTTTAATTCATTATGTAAAGAATGTGGATGACATATTAAAACTATTATATACTAATGTTATTATATAATACCAACTATGCTAAAAAAGCTACCAAGAACATGCATTTAACAATCAAATGGAGAGTAATTCAAATGTGAGATGCTCCAAAGTTATTAACATTTTAATTTTAATTTCAACAATTGATAAGTTTTTAGCCTGTTGAAAAATCTATTAGCTTTTCTTTTAACAGAATTAAAAACGTATACATTTTTAATAAGATAATTTATATTCAATCGTAAACAAAATCGTTCCATAACAAGAAAAAACAACAGTTAATGTATGCAATGTGAAATATCTACAATCACACATTTCCACTTGGCATAGTTATTGTCTCAAAATCTGAACGAAATGAAAGACATGACAATGTTAGGTTGGAAAACATACTTCATTATTTTGATAATCTCACCATTTATTTGCATCGACATTGTCGGTAGTAATAAACACTCTAACCCATTGGTTTTAAATGAGAACCTAAATAGCCAACAAACGATTTCCAGTTTGAGAAAAAAAAATCCAATTTCTCACATTTGATAAGTTTCAATACATACAACTTGAAATCATTATTTATAAAAGGTCAAAACATCATTACATATTCTTTCGAATACCCATCAAATCGCAAAACCCGATAGTTTGACAATAAAATGTAACCCACACCTCTACTTATGATTGTTTCATCCAAAACGGGATTAACATAAGATGGTAACTAGATATTACGGAGCTCCATTCATTCCCATATAATGGAATCAAATAATTCTAGCTGATATTTATCATAATCCACCTAATCCTTTTTCAATTTATTATAAAAAACATAAAAATCATAAAACCAACTAAGAAAACATAGATAACTATAATACATACAGACTTATGATGACTCTTCATATGTTAATTGAAAGATCTTGAAATGTAGCGGCCTCGGACACATAACTTTCATAACACACTTTATTGTAATGTAATAGACAATTGGGTTAGATAATGATTTGGCATCGATACTTGTTGGTTTACAAACAAATAAGAACTTTTATTGATATTCATTTCGATTATCACATTCACCAAGAGCGAGTCTGGGCATAGAAGATGCTAAAATTCCAACTTTGGTAGAAAATTAAAATAAAAAGTCTTCGTACCACATGACGGTAGAAACTACGTTTTATAGTTCTCCATGTTTTTTTGTTATATAGTAACACAAAAAACGACATTATATTTTCGTTTGTAAGATCAAGTACATGAGTGTTGTACATTAGTTTTTTAACATATTGACTTGTACAACGTAAAATATCAAACGACTTTACTAATGTTCTTAAAACAATTTCAATGGACAGCTCATACTCCAATGATGACAACTATAAAACAATAAAGATAATCAAACATTGTACAAGAACACCCACAAAGGATACTTTCATGAATTTCATTTACTCCTATAGGAAGATTAAAGTATTTTTTATGTTTTAATTTGGTTTATAGCGTATTCTTAGTTAGTATAATATCTAAAACCTTAGTTTATATTTAATTTTCAATTGGCGCTTGTATGTTTTCTATCATCTTTGTTTAAGCGTTTAATCTTTTTTTGTTGTGAATCTTTTTATGTTTGTTTTTTGTTATGTTACTTATATTGGCATATTTGTACAATGTTTGATTATTTTTTATTGGTTTACAATTATCATCATTAGAATCTAAGTTGTACACTGAATTGTTTCAAAAACATCATTATAGACATTTGATATTTTACATTGTACAAGTAAATATGTTGAAAAACTAACATACACCACCATGTACTTGATCTTTAAAAACGAAAACTAACATACAATACCCATGCACTAGATCTTTACAAACGAAAAAACAATGTCGTTTTTGGTGTATTCTTCAACGAAAAAAACATGGAGAACTATAGAGCGTAGATTATATGTGTAACGAAGATTTTTTACTTTGATTTTCTACCAAAGTCATGTATAACTTTAGCATCTTCATTGCACGAACACATTGGTGAAATGTGATAACCAAAATGTTGCTATATTTGTTTGTAAACCAACAATTATTGATGTCAAATCATTATCTAATCTAATTGTCTAATACGTTACAATAAAGGTTGCTATATTAGTTATGCGTTAGAACCTGTTACATTTCAAGATCATTCCATTATCATACACAAAAGTCATTGTAAGTTTGTATATGTATTGCAATTACCTATGTTTTTTTAGTTAGTTTTATAACTTTTATGTTTTTTTATAATGAATTGATAAATGATCATGTGGTCTATGATAACTTTCAACTACAATTATTTACTTCACTATATAAAAATGGATATAGCTTCGTAATATCCAATTACCATCTTCTGTTTATCTCGTTTCGGATGAAACAATTATAAGTAGAGATGTGGTTTACATTTTATTGTCAAATTATCAAATTTTGTGATTCGATGCATATTCAAAAGAATATGTAAAATGATGTTTTTGACTTTCTATAAATAATGATTTCAAGTTGTATCAAGGCTTATCAAGTGCGAAGGAAATTGGATTTTTTTTCTCAAACAGGAGATCGTTTGTAAGCTATTTGTTTAGAGGAAATATATTAAGTATGTTGTTCCGACCCAACGTTGTCATGATGTCTTCTCATTTCGTTTATATTTTGAGACAATAACTATGCCCAGTAGAAATGTATGATTGTAGATATTTCATATTGCAATCATTAACAATTGATTTTTTATAAGAAACTATTTTATTTAATATTGAATACTTTGTTTTGATATAATTTATGGTTTAATCATCAAATTCTGTTGTTTTATGTATGATTTTTATTTAATATATGTTTTGAAAATTTTAATAAAATCATTTTAAAACATTAATATAAAATTACTTTTTATATCTAATTCTTTATATATATATATATATATATATATATATATATATATATATATATATATATATATATATATATATATATATATATATATATATATATATATAGTTAATATGATTTAAATAGAGACGTTAAGTTTTTAATGCATCAAATCTTGATACAAAATTACATATAAACTGATTATGTAAAAAAGTTCAAATTAATCAATTTTATGTCAAAAGTTATATTTTTTATTATGAAACTTGTTTTGGTAAATTTATTAAAAGTAAAGCAAGTAAATTTATTGTATCTTAAAAAAAACAGCCTATATATTTGGAAATCAACAAATCAACAACAAACATTTATTTGTTGAAGAATCTAATTCAATCGAGTTTTCTAATTTTACAGTTGTGATTATGGTAATACTATTAGCAACATACTTTGAGATTTATTTTAGGGATATTTACCCAAGTTGATGACCAAAATAAGCTCTGGATACCGGAGATTGAAAAATAAATTCGACCTACTTTTAAAAACACTCTTTGATATTTGGATTTGAATTTTGCACAAAAAATAATCATGCTTTAAAACTTTTTTTTTAATTTATTAGTTTACATAGATTTGGTTTAGTATTTAATGATTTGCTTAATATTTTACTATTTTTATGAATTGGTTTAATTAGAGTTACTTTTCTTTCATTTTTGGTTACTTTTTAAATTGATTTGTACTTCGATGATAATTTACCACATAAATTTATCAAAAATACAATAGGCAAATAAAGAGTAAATTACTGAAATCGTCCCCTATGGTTTGGTGAAAATTTCACGTTTGGTCCCTAACTTTTCTTTTGCACTCGGATCGTCCCTATGGTTTGATTTTGTTGCGTTTTTCGTCTCTTGCATACATAAAATTAGAGACCAAATGTGAAATTTTGACCAAACCATAGGGACAATTTTAGTAACTTACTCTAAATTAAAATATGATGTTGGAATTAAAAAAAAAAAAAAAAAAGAAGTCAATGCAAATAAGATACAATTTCACACACCTTTGCATTTCCTCCTAAAACGAGGAGAAAACAATTGCATTCTTTGCTTATACCTAAAGAGATTACCCCTAAAGAAATTGTCCCTATAAATAGTCATTATTAATTACAAAAACGGTCCCTATAAAAAAAAATAATCTTTGATCTAACTAGGACAATAAAAACATAAATGGTCCCTATAAATGTTTTTCAATATTTGGTCTAACGGGGACAAAACATAAATCCAAGAAAAAATTATAGTAAACTAGTGTAAAATAGTAAAAGTATTTATTTGTTTCCAGAAAATAGTCCCATGAGCTTCATTGTACAAAAAAAATTTTAATTTTCGATATCATCTTAAAATAACAAAAAAAAAATGTAATTTTTAAAAGTACGATGCTATTAATGAATTTTTAAAAATAATCCGAAAAAAATAAAGCTTTCAATGCACAACACAACACAAACACCAAACATACATTATGCAATAATTTTGTTTTGAAAACACATCACAATAGACAACACACACTTAACATACATCATGCATAAACAATAAAAACACAGGGAATGATTAATCAAAAAAGTATGAAAACTAACCTGACATTCTGTTCTTTGTTGTAGAGACAAACGTATTTTGGAGCTGTATACAAAATACAAAGTTAATGAAAACATATTTATAAGAGATTAAGATTTTATGGATACATCGATTCCACTTTTAAGATTTTAGGAAAATAACAAAAAACGAATGGTAGTAACCAGAAATTAAACCGAAATCAACTTGTTTGATTTCACAATCAAAGATTGTGATTAAAATTCACAATATTGTGATTAAAAATTTAAAAACAATATCGAGATAATCCAATAAAAGTCAAGATGAAATCAAATCGTAATAATCTTTTACAAAATCCAAAAAGTGAATTTACATAGATGTGATATGTTAAACAAAATTTGAAACCCTAGAGCATGCTAAAATCATTAGAACATCTCAAAACGAGGAATCAAACTAATAAACGAAGAAAAAAAAAAACTCAGGAATATCACAAAAAGTTAAAAATAAGATAAGTGATTTCACATACTTTGAAGTGTGTATTTATCGGAGGCTCAGATCTGTTTTACGATCGGAACAAGAGGATTAAACCGCCATGGCTGCAAATACAGAGGTTGCATTCTCACAATCGCCGTCCTCCGATTATATGCCCTGCCAAGCTGCGGATAATCTCAAATCATGTCCCGATTTGACTCAGATCACTTTTAATCATCATAGCCTCTGGGTTTAGGGGTGTTTGGATGGGGAATTGCATGTCATAACTTCAACGATCTTTCTCTGTCTCTCTCTATATATACATACACATACATACATACGAATATATATAAATATATACATATATATATCAGAGGGTTGTTGGAGTTTGAAAGAAAACAATGGAAATCATCGGCATGGAGAGGCGGCAACCACCCTCAGAAACCCTTGTTCCTCTCACTGCCTCATTCTCATACTCTGAGTCGTAAAACAAATATCCCTAATCGTCAGCCGGTTACTCTATATTTATACTATATGCCTCCGCTTTGATTTTCCAATTGGATCTTCACTTTTCAAATTTACAAAATTAGTCCATTTTGTTAATCTAATTTTAGTTTAGATCAATGTTTTAAAACCCGGGTTTTCAGTTGATCCGGTGTGATTATCGGTTTACGGTTCAATCGGTTGAATCGTTGGGTCAACCCGATTTATGGTCTTTTTCTATTGTCATATATTTTACTTTCTAGCATAATATATAGACATATAAAACAAATAATTTGATGTCCATAAAGTTTAAACATTGAAAAACATATCAAAACATGGTATAGATCAATCTAAACACAATCAATAACCCAACAAGAACATGACTCATTGAGACCCAATAACTATTTTAATCCATTAAAACCCAACATGAACATACATGAACTCAAAAACTCCACAAAGCTTACACATTTATGAATGAGGGACCTTAGAAATGTCCAGATCTACTAGATTGAGCTCCCAAAACAGCCCTAGCTCACCAAGACCAAGCAAAAGGGACTAAATGGCCAAAAACCTACTCAAAGTAGATCTATGAAATAAGAAGACAAGATCAAAGCTTTTTACCTCCAATAAACTGCAAAATATGGAAAACCTCTGGATCTACAAGCTCCCTTCCAGGTAGTGACTCTTCAACAAGCTCCAAGTTCTTCAATGTAAACAAATATGCTCAAAGATCCTTCACAATGACTTAAATGCTCCAAGTTCTTCAATGTAAACAAATATGCTCAAAGATCCTTCACAATGACTTAAATGCTCAAAAATATGGCTAAAGGTCGTCTTTTAGGGTTTAGGATGATGAGGGATGGATACAAGATGAGGCTCATGAAAGAAATGGGGTTTAAATAGGGTCGAGGGTCCTAATTTAGGGTTTCATGACTAAAGGGAGTACGCCCCACGTACCCCTTGGTACACTGAGAGTACCCAAAGACCACATGCAACAACTTTTCTTTATACGCTGGGCGTACCCCAGATTATGTTGGGCATACCCAGCTAAGCATGCGCATGCATCCTTGCATGCAGGGGACTGATCTGCCAAATATTTCCTCTAGGGGCCAAATCTGCCAAAATCTTCAAACTACCGTAACTCCCTCATCCTAAGTTCGTTTCCAACGAACCTTATATCCACAAAAAGGAGGCGAGAATCCCTACGCTCCTAACAACACACCCAAACCTTAAAACCTCCCGAACAAAACCCAAACTTCATAAAAGACCGAGATATCAAATTACAGTCATGCCCTTGGCTTCCGAAGACACAATCGAATACATGGATCACTTATACCTTCACAACTACATCCGAAATGGGGCAAATCTTTCCTTTCTCGAAGCCCTAAGCCCCATGAAAGCTGATGATTGGGCCGTAACCCCAAGCAATGAGGCAAATCTGAAACCAAATGTTACAACTCTCCACCACTTAAATTAGATTTCGTCCTCAACATCACTCCTTACTAATACCCATAACAAAACAACCATTATGAGGAACACAACCGAGAAATTATGCGCATAAGATAACCTTCCCAAGACAACCGAAATTTCCATCCCGAAGAAAACAAACCCTAAGTCCCTGAAGGAACCCACTTCTACCTCTCTGAAACGTAAATTCCGCATTGGTCTGACTTCCTGACAGAACGCCCACGCTATAACATTACCAAACCCAACCTTTATCGAATAACAGACCAACATACCCGTCTAACCCTGATCATCTTGATGCTACAAATAGAACAAAACCACTGACCATGAACAACTGCAGAACAGTTATACTTGACAGAAGGCTTAGATAATGCTCCGAGTAGAATATTCATCCTTGCAACGGTTAGACTCAAATGAGAGTTGCACAACAAGGTCAAATTAATTACTTTGATATTATTTAATCCAACTGCAAGTGACTTAGAACTTTTGACCCACAAGCTACTCCATGCACACGAATCCTCAAATCAATACTTTTGCCTAAAACATCATGCTGCCTCTTATCTACTTTCCAAATTGACTAAGACCTCCGTGATCCCAACTTATCTTCCAACTATTATAAATATCGGGTTTGCGACCGGTTGTTGAGCCAAGGAACACCCTCATAGTCGCCTCACGCGACTTTCGAAAGAAACTTCAACAGGCAAAGCTACCTAAACCACCTCAACACCAACCCGGTGCTATGTTGAACACCACAGGACCAACCATGGTCTTGCTGATGGGTTTTGGCCATAAGAACATCCTATGTGCTCATACAAACCCTAATGCTTGGATCTAGGTTTCTCTATTGTACATGCAAGTTATCCAAGACTATAAACCCTAATTCTAGCATACAAGTAATCATATTAACATAAGAATGGGTTTAAGATATTACCTTGATTGTTATGTAGCAATAACAATCCCAAATCCTTCTTGTATTGACTTTAGAAAGCTTAGAGTCACAAATGTCACTCCTCTAATGGTTCACAAACACCAAGAGCAAGAGGATGAGGAGGAGAGAGGATGGAGGCTGCCCAAAACTGTCTACAAAACCCCAGAGAAGTCTTTTTTTTTCACGTTTTTGGGTCACCAGGGATGTATATATAGTTAGGCTATTAGGGTTATCTAACAAGGAAACCCTAATTTGGATGTTTAAGCCCTAAGCAACCCATGGATCCCTTTCCTTAAGGCCTTGGACGATTTCCTTATGGGTTTCCCCATAGAATTCGTCCACTCCTTAATACAAGGCAATCCATGGCCCAATTGCAATTATCTTATAATTACAATTCCAGTCCCTTAAGTTTAATTAATCTCTTTTAGTCACAAAACTAATTACCAATTAATTATTGACTAATATTAATTAAACAATATGATTTCTTCTTTAATATATTATTCTCATAATATATTAATAAATCATATTTAATCCTTTCTCTCCATAATTCATCCTATCAAGTTGCTTTGGTGAAGGCAACCCAAAAGGACCATGCACCATCGGGTCAAGTACATACCAAAATAGTTATGGACTTAGACACTAATCCAACAGTCTCCCAATTGGATAAGTCTAATAACCATTATGCGTATGACTTCAGATCCTGTTCTGTAATCGTAGCTTACCAAAGCCGCTGTCAACTCTGATCTTATCAGATACGCGTGTCCTTTAGATAAGAGATCATATATTCCTCCATTCTAGATATCGTAAGACATGATTTCTAATCATTCTCCTTTGTACTATTTCTCGACTTTCGATTTATGACGACTGACTAATTGAACAAATCAAATTAGCCCTAGCCCGGCCGAGCATTTACGTTTGTCATCACTAAATCATCGAGGGGCCCAAAGATATCGCTTTTATCCTACTTTGGATAAAAGGAACGGATAAAATTTGATACAATGCTCACTTGCACTTACTCACCGAATCACACACAACAATATGTTTTATGACACCAAGTTACTGGTGCGTTTACATATTATCAATGTGCAACCGATTTGCAAGATACAACTCACACATCTTGGTTTTAAGAATATAAGATGTTATCGACTCACCAATCACTCGTGATACAATTCATGGAGTGATCCAAGTGAGCGTGGGTTTAATCCAAATCATATTCATAAGCACTCATGAACGTCGCAGCAAACATTTGCTTATGTCTAATACCTTTTAGACAATCCACACACCAATTCACGACAGTCTTCATTCATACCTACTCCCAACATATGAACGACTGTGGCCCGTTCGAATAATTTGACTGTTCCCAACCAATTAAATTATTCAGGAAGTCAAAACATGCAAAGTGAAACACAAGAATAATACTAATCCCATATGGCCTCAAACATTTGAGCATAAATAAAACACCTTTTATTTATCACCATATCGATTACTGATTATTTGTTGTTTCGGGTAATCAACTTTTTTTTTACTTGAATTATCACAACACTTGTCCCATGCTCTTAGCATGCACACAATGTTTACCTATGGTTCTTACTTTGTGAAATAGATCAAATGAACACATTTCCAATCATACTCATTTCACAACTCCTAATCCTTTTCACAAGTGAAAGAATATCAAATTCTTTCCACTTATGGAATATGTTAGATTCTAACATTTATGCAATGATCCTTTCGTAATGTCACTGCACTAAAGTCACAATGACTATTGCCAATGATATTACTAAGTCCTCCATCGGAGATTGTTACAATACAATTCCTTAGATATGATGTCTCTCACTCAAATTACATTCCTTTGAACATCATTTTGCATAAAAGTTTCTAATCTAGACATAGATTTTCAATATTCAATTCCCAATATGGACACGTTTCCATATTTTCCATATGACAACTCATTCTTAATAGAATCTTATCTATTCATAATAATGTCGATATGGTTCATCCAATACTATACTTCAAACTACTCACAAGCGACCAATCCTCGGCGAACTTTGGATTGTCCTTTGATAGTTGTTTAATTATCTTAGTCAAAACCGATTCTAGTCCTTTTTCCTCTAAATGCGCTAGACATTTTGAAAATTTTAGAATGGTCAAATATTATAGCATTTGCAATCAATCCTATACCCGAAGCGTATGGAACACGATGCATAATGTCTTACACGAAGATTCGATACTTTATCAATCTTCTGCCATAATATTTTATGTGCTACGTTCTCAAAATTCGAACTATGAAGAGGAATGCCGTAATCATAATCAGATTTTTAAGAACGCACTATGTTTCCTTGACTAAATTATTAACATTCCACAACCTAAGCCTTTAGATTTGAAATGAAGCATAATATTCTCTCCCTTAATTATAGCAAAACAACTTTACAACCCTTACGACTTTGCAAGGTGTAACTCTTGTTTTTCTATAATTAATATTGCTAACTTGCAATACTTGCCTTAATAATCATACAATCATAACATTTATGCTCCCACTATCATGATGATTATTATAAACATAACACTTATGCTCCCACTAGCTTTGACATGTATTCAAAAACCATCTTAACTTCCAGAAAAACAATGCCTAATGAATTTCTTTAAGTTCATATTTCTAATACCCAATGCTTTGATAATCTTTTATCAAGGCTTCTTAAACTTATACACCTTTGCCATAGATAGCTCATAAAACAATTCAGACTAATTGCCAAATCTCACAATTCGAATCATGGAAATGGATACCGTAACCATAATCGAATTCGAGAATACAATTTTACAATCACTACCTTCTTAAAATCTCTATTAGTGAAAGCATTTCTCACAGTCATTTTCATGAAGGAGGGAATCTTATGACACTTAGATTTTAATGGTGTATGTGTTCCTATCCATGTGAATTTGTCAAAAACCAAAGTTTACAATAAATTCAAACTCATATGGACCGAACTTTCTTAATCTTGATTTCTTGCCTTATGGTAGCACAACTGCCCATCATGTCTTCCAAGTAGTTAAGCAGCTCACCCTTTCTTATCAATGTACTTTTCATTGATCAAGGTCCTTGCCTTTTATGCATTCAAATGAGAACTCATAGAACCCACATGCATAATTAACTTATTTGGAACGACACAGAAACAAAATAATGTCAACACGTTAGGTTCTAAACCTCAACTCGTGTGCTAGTGATGATCGATAAGGTCTATTTTGATTTGTTCTTGAAACCTTTCAAGACCATTAAGACTCCCACTGACTCCTTGACATATAAGATTCTCTTGTCAATAAACATTTCTTGACAAACAAATATTCAAGAGTTAGTGTAGTTTTTATCAAAACATTTCATAAATTGGTCCTAGTTGGTCTTTGTCTTATCCAAGACATCACAACTTTCCACATTTGATGAATGTTATAAACCTTCTTAATACTTATCACTCAATTTCACAATCTTAACTCTAAGACTTGTTCTGGAACGAAGTATGATTGACTTCTTGATTTAACCATTTCTTCAATTCTTGATTCCTCTTCTTAGGCATACAATTGCACTAAGACTCACTTAGAGGATCAATTGAGATATGGTTCTTAATCATTAAGACATATCATAAAGCATAAAAGGTACTCTCCCTTCTTCTTAGAATGGAGAAACTTTTATCTTTCTGCTTACTTGATTCTTCTTATTCATTCTACTATTGATTTAAACTTTTGCAATCAATTCATAATTACACTTAATCTTATAAGTATAATCATATTTACAAAACCTTTAGTAAATCATGACGAATATCTTGTTACTCTTATGGTGGACTTGATCAACACGCAACTTTGTGTACTCGATCTCCTAGTCCTTCACTTGACACTTTGTCAATGAAGTAGTCTAATTTTCAAATATGGAATTTCTCATTCATCGTGCAACCAAGTTGCATGATTCCAAGTTTTTGTCCAATTGAAACTTGGGCGATTACAAATAACATAATTAAGAATCAAATCCATTATTGCTAATAATAGAAACATTCTAACATCAATTTTTCATACACGCCATTGCAAGGATAAATAAATAATATAAAATCAAAATTTATTTTATTGCGGGAAAAATTTGTCCTTACAATGCAATTTATTGAAAAAACTATGCTAATACATATTTCTTAGCAATCTAATTCTAACTCTAAGTAGTAGCTCAAGAATCTAGTCTTCAAGTAATGCGATCGAAATCCATTTCTTCACGGTTAGATTCTGCTCACTTCTTCCCTTAAGCTTCCTTTCTTTTCTTCGATCCTACAAAACATCAATTATAATCTTATCACATTATGTATTAAGAATCTAGAATGAAGCTTAAAAGAGTTAGTCAATGGATTTTACCTAAAGCAAAGCCATACGTTTTGACTCTCCCATCTCTTAGATCTCTTAGGTAAATAGGGCAGCTTCTTCTCCGTTGCCTCTTCTCTTGGCAATAAAAGCAAATTGACTCTTTTGGAACAGGACATGGAACTACTTCAGACATTGCCTTTCTCTTATGATCAAACTTTTCGATCATATCATGTCTTTCTTTGCCATTGTCTATATCCATAGAGGTCTTGAAGGCAGATTCACCAATCAACTTTGCTTTTCTATTGCGCCAAACCATTGCTGATTCAACAACAATAAGCATATAGGTGAGATCTATAAGGGTCACGTCGCAGTTCATCATATAGTACTCTCTTACGAACTCACTATATGAGTTAGGAAGTGACTGAAGAACCCAATCAACAACCATCTCCTCACAGACAACAGATCCCAACATTCTTAACCTATGAATGTGTGACTTCATCTCTAAGACGTGTGCACACACTGACTTTCCTTCTTTATGTTTACTTGCCAAAAGGGCTTGAGTGAGCTTGAACTTTTCAAGCCTTCGATCTTGTGGGTTAGGGAGAATAATTGGAGGAGGTGGAGGAAGTGAAGCATGATCTCTTGTTCCTCGATCGAATCATGGAATATCATCTTCATGCGGAATGCTTGTTCCATGGGATTTGGGAAGACCATAGTTGTCGTACTTTGACATCTACAAAACGGGAGAAAACGAATTCAAGTTAGTTGATTGATTGAGTCCTTAGTAAATCACCCAAATGAGATACTAAGGCTAGGACCCAACACAATATGCTACAACCTAGAAAAGGGATGCCGTAATCTAGTTGCAGAATATTTGAAGGTAAGTCAATGACGATTCACTAATTTCCACCATGAAAAACGAAAAAGAAATTTAAGTTTTAATTCTATGAAAACTCCTAGATCCTTTGAGATTCATTGAACATTTCAATGACATGTTTAAATCTCGATATGCCCCTCTAGTTTGTGACTGGGATGCAGAGGATCACAAAGCGGGTGTGAACCACACACGCTCAAAGATAAACAGCAAGAAATCCCGAAACCACACACGCTCACATGTTACAGTTACCTATTCGATGTGCCGGTAAACCACACACGCTCCACCGAACTATGACAAACATTCAGTCACCCTTTGCTACCTTTGCTTAGACCCATTTAGTGTGCCGGTAAACCACACACGCTCCACTAACGTCTTCGCAAGGGCACAAAGTGTAATTTCATGGAATTGCATCAATTCACTTTGCCTAAGTAACTAAGATTGGGAATTTAAAAAAAAAACATTTAGTTACTTTTGTACTTCATTATACTTATAATGGAAGGTTTCGTCCTATCCTACCCGTTCGGCTAACGACCCTCCACTAGTCAAGAGTGTGGTGGGTAAGAGTGGATACCCATTCAATCGCCATTTTATAGGCAATTTCCTTAAACACCCCTGATAGACCAGCTTCGTGAATGAGGCCTACTAACGGTAAGACTGACTTTTACCCATACATATATATAATGTTAGACTTTTAATGTTATATATAGTATAGGGTATATTTTACACTTTTAAAATACTAGGTGGTCAAATTTAATAATTATACCTTTAATTCAATTAAATTGTAAACCAAAACTTTTATGGATTTATTAAACCTCTTTTAATTATACATCTTAATTAATTAATAAAACCATAAGGGTTTTCAAAACAAAACTAGGGTTTTAGAATTTAACAATCCTAATTAAAATTTTAATCAACTTTTAAATTCCAAAACTTGAGGACAAGTTTTGAAACATTTCAAAACATTAGGGTTTAGAATTTAAATATACATCAAAATTAAACTATTAATCAAAATTAAAATTCCAAAACTTGAGGGCAAGTTTTGAAACCTTTTTTCAAAACATTAGGGTTTCAACTATTAAATTTCAAAGCAACAAAACTTTTGAGTTCAAATTTAAACTATAAAACCTAAAGGGGAAAATATGAACCATTTCATAACACAAGGATCAAATAACATATAATCTAAATTAACATTTAATCACATAATTATCCATATTTGATTTATTTAATGATTTCTTGCAAAACAATTTACCAATTTAATCAAAATAATTAGTCAATTATCACATAAGGAAATAAATATTTTATTAATTGATAAATATCTTCAATTAGATCAAGAATATACTCATATATATCATAAAATCGGATTTATATTGATCTAATATGATAAAGGCAAGTATCTCAAAGATAAACAGCAAGAAATCCCGAAAATAGCTCCATCTGACGCTCGAACTCGCCGAGTACCCCCATGGACTCGCCGAGTCCACAGTGGGACTCGCCGATTCTATCATGCAGAACCACAAAAATCGAATTTTTTTCAACATACAAGGCATCAATACAATAGAAACCAATCTAGGCTCTGATACCACTGATGGGTTTTGGCCATAAGAACATCCTATGTGCTCATACAAACCCTAATGCTTGGATCTAGGTTTCTCTATTGTACATGCAAGTTATCCAATACTATAAACCCTAATTCTAGAATACAAGTAATCATATTAACATAAGAATGGGTTTAAGATATTACCTTGATTGTTATGTAGCAATAACAATCCCAAATCCTTCTTGTATTGACTTTAGAAAGCTTAGAGTCACAAATGTCACTCATCTAATGGTTCACAAACACCAAGAGCAAGAGGATGAGGAGGAGAGAGGATGGAGGCTGCCCAAAACCGTCTACAAACCCAAGAGAAGTCTTTTTTTTCACATTTTTGGGTCATAAGGGATGTATATATAGTTAGGCTATTAGGGTTATCTAACAAGGAAACCCTAATTTGGATGCTTAAGCCCTAAGCAACCCATGGATCCCTTTCCTTAAGGCCTTGGACGATTTCCTTATGGGTTTCCCCATAGAATTCGTCCACTCCTTAATACAAGGCAATCCATGGCCCAATTGCAATTATCTTATAATTACAATTCCAGTCCCTTAAGTTTAATTAATCTCTTTTAGTCACAAAACTAATTACCAATTAATTATTGACTAATATTAATTAAACAATATGATTTCTTCTTTAATATATTATTCTCATAATACATTAATAAATCATATTTAATCCTTTCTCTCCATAATTCATCCTATCAATTTGCTTTGGTGAAGGCAACCCAAAAGGATCATGCACCATCGGGTCAAGTACATACCAAAATAGTTATGGACTTAGACACTAATCCAACACTTGCCTCATACCTGGTCTCCCACGACCTACCATTCCTCGATTCCAAACACGTTGTGGCCCTCTCATAGCCTTGCGAACAGACCTGCCTTGGCCTAAACCATCTGAAGGAATCCATGAACAAGTGAAAGATTTCCCGCAATATCATCGTTGAACATGTACAGGGACTGATGAATGCTACGGGCCACCCTGCAATCTTACAACATGTCACACCCCCAAACCAGAACGGCGGAAACGTTCGGGGGCGAATGACGTCATATTCAGTATCATAACGATTCATAGTAAGGAAAGTACACACCACCATATATATAAAGGTTTCAAAATGTTTACATAATTGTATTTGTTACATGTTCAAAATATAAATACATAAACATATTTAAAAAGAAATAATTAAAGCCAGAGCGTTAATCCCCAAAAGTTGGTTTCCAAACCTGCTTAGCGGTTCCCTGAGAATACAAGTTATTTCAAAGAAAAAGTGTCAACAATTAATTTGGTGAGTTCATAAGCGGTTTTGAGAAAATGTATACAATTCCAAAGTTCGTGCGTTTTCTAAGAAAAACCCTTATTTTCTTATAAAAAGTATGAAATGCATATGAATGTTCATGTCGTAAATTGTAAATGGTTGTACCAGGAAAATCTCTTATTTTCATATTAATTGATTGTTTTGGATACAGGAAAATCCCTTATTTTCTTAAAGTAACATGCACTTTCTAATGTCTAAGACTGAAAATCGCAAGCAACTGACATGCTTAAAAGGTTGAGGCATAGTTTTATATAATAAAGCTATAAGAAGATCGCACTCGTTAGATGAAGAATAGTTTTAATAGCTACTCATTCATAAAATCAGAATACCATAATAATTGTCTATCCGGTGTGTTTTATAACCATACTAAACATAATATGCATATGACGACGGTCTTCAGGCGTCGAAACGTTATGATAAATTGTCACCCAAAGGAATGTAGCTAACAGTCAGGGCGCGGGATCATGACTTCCCGTATAGATCTATATACATTTGACACGCTCTCCAAACGGGAGACTCTGGTTATAATAAACAAGACTTTAGGTAGTACCTTTTAACAAAAGGGTAGCATTGAAGATGTAACCGTCTCACAGATTCTCAACTAAGTCTGTATTAAAATAATAGCTTTGTATGAAATGTTTATCCTCTTTCACAATGTTTGACAAAGCATAAATCATAAGTTCTTTGAATGCATAAAAATGGTTTAACAAGGATGGCTACCCTGGATACTATGTATTTTGTATAAATCTAATGCATGCAAAGTATAACAAGAGTTTTCACGTTTTCACTCAGGATCAACCGTGTGTTTACTTGTATTCTCCCCCGAAATGTATTAAAAGTACATTATAAAGTATTTGAACTTGTATAAAATGGGGTATGAACTCATTTGATTGAAGTGGTTGTTTTGAAGTAGTCGAGAGAAGAATCGAGCAGAACTTCGACTAGTGAGAGTTAAATTCTCGGGAATCTCGGGAGTGTAGAACTTCCTTCTGATCTTGAGTATGAAAACCGGGGTGTCGGGATGGCTTCGAGTGGAAAAACGCAGAGCAAAAGTGCGGGAAAAGAGAAGAATTGAACAAGAAACTCGGAACTCTAGCCTCCCTTTTATATGAGGCTGAACCGCCTCCGTACGCTGGGCGTACGCTCTTACGCGGGGCGTAGCGTATGTCAGCGCTTACGTCATCCTCCTGACGGACGATGGGATGTCTGCTGCCAAAGGGACTGCGCCCTTATTACCTGGTATGCTAGGCGTACCCCTTTACGCGGGGCGTAAATCGATTTTCAGAACTTCTAAATTCCATAACTCTCGCGTACGAGCTCCGTTTCTAGCATTCTTTATATCCACGCGTAGGTGAGACTGTACTCTACAACTCTCATTTAGACTCCGTCGGCTAGTTTTGACTTTATTTTTAATAATACCTTTTTAGCAGGCTGATACTGGAAAAGTCCGTTAAAAATCCATAACTTCTTCATCCGGCGTCCGATTTTATCTGTCTTTTTACCGTTGTATTCCTATGGTCAGGGTCTTCAACTTTCGTTTAGGTTGTTTCTGTCAAAAATCCGTCGATCTCTATTTCGAGTTTTTAGCTGTCTACTGCTACATCCGAAACTTCGAAAAATCATAACTTCCCAATACAAAGTTAGATTTGGGCGTTCTTTTTATGTATGTTCACGGTTTAATGATATCTACAATTTTCATCTAGATACTTAAGGTTAAAAGGTATTTTATTAAAACTTCGCGTTTTATGTTTAATCGTATTGACGGTTTTGTTGTGAATCTTAGGTTGGTCATAACTCCTTCGTTATAACTGTTGGGTTTTGAGCATTCTAACACTTCCTAAGTGTACATGCAACCCTAAATACCTTGGATCTATGTTTTCTCTATTATACATGCAAATAAGAACATCCAAGGTATTATCCTAATCTCGCATACAAAAACTATGAATGTAACAAGATAGAATACATACCTCTTGATGTAGCTTGATGTCTTCAAGCTTTAAGAGCTTAGCCCCAATAGTGTGGAAGCCTCAAGTGGAATCACAAATCACCAAGACACCTTGGAATACTTTAGAGAATATGATTACTTGGTTCTCTCTAGTGAAATTGGCTAGCCCTTCTTTAGTGTATCCACACTAGTGCCAATTTCACCAACCAAAGACATCTTTATATAGTATGGAGGATTAGGGTTAAACCCTAATACCCATGACCTTTCATTTCCTAGGATCCATGGGTTAAACACTCCATGGACTATCCATGAAAGCTTAGCCCAATCTAAATGAACTTGGCCCATTCCATATATATAAGAGTCCATATTTAATTAGTTCCTTTTGATCACTTAATTAATTATAAATTAATTCTTGATCAATACTAATTAAATAATATGATTCCATATTAATATATTAGAACTTATAATATATTAATATTAATCATAAACATACTATTCTCAAAAGATTATCCATATAAATTGTGTCGGTGAAGTGCAACCCAAATGGACCATGCCGGGTCGGGTCAAGTACATACCAAATATAGTTATGGACTTAGACATTAATCCAACAGTCTCCCACTTGGATAAGTCTAAAACTATTATTGCGTATGACTTCAAACCTAACTGGCAATCGTAGCTCTCAAAAGCTTCTGTCGTACTCTGACCTTGTAGATGAACTCTGACCTTTGTCAGTGACTTGTCCATTAGATAAGGGATCATATATTCCTCCATTCTAGATATCATATGGACTGAAACATGGATTATAATCATTCTCTCTGTCCATTTGTTGTTTCCCGATTTTCGATTTATGACGACTGACTAATTGAACATATCAAATCAGTCCTGGCCCGGCCGAGCACTTCCATTTGTCATCATCAAATCATCGAGGGGCCCACAGATATCGCTTTTATCCTGAAGGTAAAAGGAACGGATAAACTTCGACTCATATGGCTTGTTCTACTACTTGTTGAATCATACACAAAGGCACGTTTTATAGCACCGAGTTACCAAATGCGTTTACGTGCAATCAATGTATTATCAACTCATAGTAACAACTCATATCTCTAGGTTTGAAGAATATAAGATATTATCGTCTCATGATCACTCGTGATAAAATCCATGAAGTGACTCCAATGAGCGCGGGTTGAATCCAATACTCAGAACTTATGAGCACTCATGAGTGTTGTAGCCCTTTGTCCAACACCTTAGACCTCTACAAGCCAACCCATGACAGTCTTAATTCATATCTACTTCCAACATATGACCGACTGTGGATGGTTTGAATAACTTAGTCATTCCGGAAGAATAACCTAGTTTATTCGGGAAGTCAAAACATGCAAAGTGAAACACAATAATAATTGAATCCAATATGGTATCAACCCTTTGAACATAAATAAAACACCTTTTATTTATCACCATATGATTACACATTATTCATTGTATACTGTTTCAGCTATCAACTTTATTCTTGAATTTAAAACAATAGTTGTCCCATGCTCCAAGCATGTACACTATGTTTTCTTAAACACTAGTCATGCCACACACCAAGTATGCATACTATGTTTGTCTATGATCCTTACTTTGTGAACTAGATCAATTGAACATAACTTCAATGATTCTCTTTTCACACTCCCAAATCCTTACCGCAAATGCAAGACTTCCAAATTCATGCCATTTACTGAAATCTGTTAGATTCTAAACTTATATGCATTGATCCTCTTGTAACGATTATGCACAAAGTCACAAAGACTTGGCAACAATCATTACAGAGTATTCCAAAGGAGATCAACTCCTTGGAAATATCCTTCTTGCATTAAGTTTCCTTAATCTTACACAAATTGAAAATTCTAACTTTGAAACATTTCCAGATTCCATTTTGACTATCACTTCTGAACAAGAGTTGCCTCCTTACAGATTATGTCAATATGGTCCTTCCAGAATTATCACTATACTTCCAATTGTCCTTGAGTAACCAATCTTTGGTAAACCTTAGATTGTCCTCGACAATTTTTTAATCCTTTTAGTCATATCCAGTTCTAAACCTTTTCCCTTCTTAATGCCCCAGACATTTGGAAAATTTTAGAACGGATGAATATAGCACATGTAATCGATCCTATATCCGAAGCATATGGGACACGATTCATGATGTCTTACATAAAGACTAAACCAGTCTTTTGCTATAATATTTCCATTTCAATTTGCCAAGTTCTCATAATTCAGATTATGAAAAGGGATGCCGTAATCATAATCGAATTTTAGAACGCAAATAATGGACCCATATACATAATTTCCTTATGTTGAGCCATTCCAACATGAAATTCATATATATCCTTGACTAAATGATTAAAACCTCACGATCTAAGCTTATAGATTTGAGATGAAGCATAATTTCCTCTCCCTTAATTATAGCAAAAGAACTTTTTCCCAATTGAAACTTTTGTTTTCTATAATTAACATTGCTAACTTGCAATACTTATCATAATTATCATGCTCCCACTAACATGATGATTATTAGCATAACACTTATGCTCCCACTAGCTTTGACATGTACTCAGAAATCAACTGGACAGTCTGAAATTTAGATTCATACACCCTTTCCGTAGATAGCTCACCTGTGTGTCTAAGCAATTTCAAGAACCATGAAAAGGGATACCGTAATCATGGTCTCAATTGCTTAGGCATTTGCCATTTCTCACAAGTCCATGTTAGTGTGCCGGTTAACCACACGCGCTCCACTAACGACTTTTGAAAATGCAAATAACACAATTGATATCTTCGTAAAATCTACTTAGTGAAAGCGTTTCCTCACCATCATTTTCATGAATCGGAGAGAAACCTTATGACACTTAGATTTATATGGTGTATGAGTTCCTACCCATATGAATTTGTCAAACCATAATCACAAGACAAAGATAATGACAAATCCAAAACCATATGGATTGAACTCAATCTTAACTTCTTGCCACCTGGCAGCTCAAGGGCCTGCCATTGCTTCCAAGTTGTTATGCAACAAACTGAGAACTCTAAGAACTCATATGCAAAGCCAACTTTAACTGGAATGGGCACAGATATGTCAACACGATAGGTTATAAACCTCAAGTTGTGTGCTAGTGAAGAACTTCAGGTTTTATTCTTGATTATTTCTTGAGACTTTCAAGACCTTTAAGACTCCCACTGTCCTCTTGACATATAAGACTCCCTTGTCAAACATCCAAGAGATAGTGCGTATTCTAATCAAGAAAAACACTTTACCCAATTGGCCTAAGTTGGTCTTTGTTTTATCCAAAACATCACAACTTACCAATTTCAAATGTACAAGAGTAAACTTTTACTCTTACATTTGACAAGGGTTTTAAACCTTCTTTAAGACATGTCACTCAAATGAAAATCTTGGAGTATGACTCTAAGACTTGTATTGGAACGAAGTATGACTCATCTTCTTGATTTAACCATTTCAACAATTCAAGTTCCCTCTTCTTAGTCATAAGAATGCACTAAGACTTCCTTAGAGAACTAATTGTGCTATGGTTTCTAATCATTAAGATGATCACAAAACTGATACTAAAGTACTCTCCCATCTTTTCAGATTTGAGAAACTTTTATCCTTCTGCCTCAGTTGATTCTTCTTATTCGCTCTGCCATACATTGGGACCTTTTCCAATGTCTCAGAGTTACACTTAAGCTTGTAAGTATAATCATATTTACTGAGCTTTAGTAAACTATGACAAATAGTCTTATCAATCTTTTGTGGTGGACTTAATCAGTGCACAAGAATGTGTACTCGATCCCTTAGTCCTTTACTTGACTCACACATCCATGTGACCGAGTAGTTAGTCTTAATTTTCCAATACTTGAAAGTTCTCATTCATCATGCTATACAACTTGCATGATTCCAAGTTCCGGTCCAATTGAAACTTGGGTGATGAGAATCTTTCCTTATTTGGTAAATCTAGACATTACCACAAATGAAAGAATCAATTTCATATTTCCACTCTTGCTCTTAATGGAATCATATAAGCAACAAATTTTCCTTAAATGCCATTGTAAGGATATTTTAAAATAAATAAAATCAAAAAAAAAAAATTTCTTTTATTTTAAAACTTTGCGGAAAAACTTATCCTTACAATCCATATGAAAACTTGTTGTTATCTATTCCTAAGCAATATCTCATAACTCCTAAGAAGTAGCTGAAGAATCCGATTTTTCAAACTATGTGATAGAAATCCATCTATGCGATCAGATTCAGCATATTCTTTCTTTAGGTTTCTTCACTTTTCTTTGATTCTTAAAACATCACCATGTGACCCAGTCACATAATGTATCAAGAATTTCAGAATAGAAACTTAACAGAGTTAGATAGTGGACTTTACCTGAAGTAGAGTCAAACTTATTGACTTTAACATCCTTAGGTAAATCTGGCAGCTTCGCAACCAATGCCCCTTCCTTTGGCAATATAAACATATGGACCCTTTGATAAAGGTACACGGGACTATCACAGACTTAGCTTTTCTCTTTACCATTTGGTCAACCGAGTTGACTATGGCCGATCCCTTTCCACTGGGAAGAGAGAGCTTTACTAGATATCCAATGTCATCATTGTCAATGTCCATAAAGATTTAGGAAGTTGATCTTAGCAAATAGATAAGATCATTAAGGGTCTTGTCATAGTCTGTTTCATAGGTGTCCCAAAGGAACTCACTATGTGACTTAGAAAGTGATTGAACCACCAACTTTCTCAAGACTTTGACACCCAACTCTCCCGGCTTGTCAATATGTGACTACATCTCCAAGATGTGATCACACCTAGACCTTGCCTTGCCAATAGGGCTTGAGTGACCTTAAACTTTTCAAGAACTTGTGGGTTAGGGAGAATAGTTGGAGGAGGAGAAAGAAGTATGATATCCATGGGGCATCATCTTCATTAGGAAACCTTGTTTCAAAAGATTTGGGAAGATCATATATGTCTAAACCAGACATCTTTTGGGAGATATTCAAGATAGTTGATTTTAAAGTCCTTAATATGACACCCAATATGAAATATTAAGGCTAGGACCCAACAAACTATTTTATAACTCAGAAGAGGGATGCCGTAATCCAAGCTATAAAATATTTGAAGGTAGGTGAATGACGATTCACCAATTTCCACCAAGATAAACGAAATGTATTATTAGGTTTTAATTGGTTTTGAAACTCCTAGATCTTTGAGATTCATTGAACTGTTCAAAGGCATGTTTCAATCTCGAGTGTGCCCTTCAGGTTTTGTGACTGGGATGCCGAGGATCACAAAACAAGGTGTGAAGTAACCATGCAAATCACTTGGTACCCTTAATAAATTACCCCTCAATCGATGTGCCGGTTAACCACACACGCTCCATCGATACTATGATAAATATTAAGTCACCCTTTACCTACCTTGTTAAGTCCAAGTTAGTGTGCCGGTTAACCACACACGCTCCACTAACGACTTAGACAAAGTGTAAAGTGTAATTTCATGGGTTAGCACCTTATTCACATTTTTCCTAAGTAACTAAGATTGGGTATTATTAAGAGTTTAGTTACTTAGTATTATCATTAATACTTTTAATGAATGAGAATTATAGTCTTGTCAAACCCGTTCGGCTAACGACCCTCCACCGGTCAAGCAAGCGGTGGGTGAGAGTGGACACCCATTAAGTTGCCATTTTATAGGCAACAACCTTATACCCACCTTATAGACCGGCTTCGTGAATGAGGCGTACTAGCGGTAAGACTGACTTTACTCTTATACATATATATATATTATTAACTTATAATATTATAAAGTATAAGGGTTGAATTTTAACTTTTAAAATTCTAAGGGCTAACTTGGAATTAAAGTATTCATAAGAGAAAACTTTACAAATTCCAAAACTTGAGGGCAAGTTTTGAAACTATTCAAAACTAATTAATTCCATAACTTATGTGTTTAAAGTAGTTTTAATCCAAAAACTCTTCAAGTTCCATAACTTGAGGACAAGTTATGGAAGACTTTAAACTAATAAAAGAATTAACTTTTCTTTATTTTATAACTTATGGAATTAATTAAGGTTACACCTTTTTTTATTTTATTTTATTTTATTAAATGAAGAGACTCTTGGTCCTCCATAACTTGAGGACAAGTTATGGAGTCATAAAACCATTTAATTAGAACTAGACTCTTCATTTTTGTAACCTTTGCCAATTTTTATGAGTTTTATGATTCTTAAATGTGACTTTTCATATAACTTGAGGACAAGTTACAAAAACACATTTTAGAATCAATTCTTAGATTAATTTGGATTAAAACCAACTATCACATAATATATTCATTAATATAAATTCACTCATAAAACAAGGTAACACAAAAAACTTTTGGTGATCCATAACTTATTCTTAAGTTATGGAATCCTTTAAAACATTAACACCAAATTTTGTAACTCCATAAAAACTTTGAATCATTTTTTTTTTTAAAACCTTTTCATATCCATAACTTATGGAGGTTTCAAAAAATAAAACTCTTTAGATCAAACTTTTAAAACTAATAAAATAATCATATTATTTTATCTTTTATTAAATTTGACCTAATTCAACTCATAAAGCAAATTATTCAAATTTTACAAATAATTAGTTTTTCACAAGAACAAGTAATTATCTTAAAATTTGACAAACTTCATGTTTTTTTTTTCAACTTTGAAAATAAAATATTTGCATCAATATAACAGAAAACAACCCGTGGCTCTGATACCACTGTTGGGTTTTGAGCATTCTAACACTTCCTAAGTGTACATGCAACCCTAAATACCTTGGATCTATGTTTTCTCTATTATACATGCAAATAAGAACATCCAAGGTATTATCCTAATCTCGCATACAAAAACTATGAATGTAACAAGATAGAATACATACCTCTTGATGTAGCTTGATGTCTTCAAGCTTTAAGAGCTTAGCCCCAATAGTGTGGAAGCCTCAAGTGGAATCACAAATCACCAAGACACCTTGGAATACTTTAGAGAATATGATTACTTGGTTCTCTCTAGTGAAATTGGCTAGCCCTTCTTTAGTGTATCCACACTAGTGCCAATTTCACCAACCAAAGACATCTTTATATAGTATGGAGGATTAGGGTTAAACCCTAATACCCATGACCTTTCATTTCCTAGGATCCATGGGTTAAACACTCCATGGACTATCCATGAAAGCTTAGCCCAATCTAAATGAACTTGGCCCATTCCATATATATAAGAGTCCATATTTAATTAGTTCCTTTTGATCACTTAATTAATTATAAATTAATTCTTGATCAATACTAATTAAATAATATGATTCCATATTAATATATTAGAACTTATAATATATTAATATTAATCATAAACATACTATTCTCAAAAGATTATCCATATAAATTGTGTCGGTGAAGTGCAACCCAAATGGACCATGCCGGGTCGGGTCAAGTACATACCAAATATAGTTATGGACTTAGACATTAATCCAACAATAACTCGGATTTTAGTGTTCTTTATATTTTTGGAAAACTTATCACGATATCTACCACATAGTGTACTCAAACGGAGTTTTTTGAACATTTCATTTTTGATGATATTCTTATTACTTCACAAAGAGATTACAATACTCGACTTTTAGACATTACATTGACCTGAAGTAATGGGTTGTTACATCATCCCCTCATTACAGGGAATTTCGTCCCGAAATTAATTACAAAATAAGTGCCAATGGACTACGGAAGATATGTGGGTACTTTTGTTGCATCTGATCTTCTCTCTCCCAAGTGAATTCAGGTCCTCGCTTAGCGTTTCAATGAACCTTCACTATTGGTATGCGACTCTGTTTAGTTCGTTTGATCTCTCTATCCATTATCTCGACGGGTTCTTCCATAAAGTTAAGATTTTCGTTAAGTTCGATTTCGTCGAGTGGAATCACAAGAGTTTCGTCGGACAAACACTTTTTCAGGTTCGATACGTGGAACACTTGATGTACTTTGTTAAGCTCGATTATAAGTTGAAGTCTGTAAGCCACTGGACCAATCCTTGAAGTAATTTCGAAGGGTCCAATGTACCTTGGATTTAGTTTTCCACGCTTCCCAAAGCATATCATGCCCTTCCAGGGTGAGACCTTCAGTAGAACGCGGTCACCAACCTGGAATTCCAAGGGTTTTCGTCTTTAGTCGGCATAGCTCTTTTGCCTATCCCTAGAGGTTTTCAGACGCTCTCGAATTTGGACGATCTTTTCAGTTGTTTCCCTAATGATCTCCGAACCGGTGAGAGTGCTATCAGGGACTAGACCTTTTGCCAACTGCGTGTCGCCCACTTCCGCCCAACACAGAGCTGATCTGCACTTACGGCCGTAAAGGGCTTCAAATGGAGCAGTCTTGATACTAGTATGATAACTGTTGTTGTAAGAGAACTCGACTAATGGTAAGTGAACATCCCATGCTTTACCAAAGTCGATCACACATGCTCGCAACATGTCTTCTAGAGTTTGGATCGTTCTCTCACTCTGTCCGTCAGTTTGTGGGTGATGGTTGTACTCATATTCAACCTTGTTCCCATGGATTTTTGCAACGATTGCCATATCTGTAAGTGAATCTATTGTCTCCGTCCTAGATGATAGACATAGGCACTCCATGAAGTCGCACGATCTCTCGGATGTAGGTTCTCGTTAGCTTTTCCATCTTATCAGTTTCCTTGAACGGTAAGAAATGAGCAGACTTGGTTAGTCTGTCGACGATCACCCAAATGGTGTCATGACCACCCTGAGTCTTGGGTAGTTTTGTTATGAAGTCCATGGAAATTTGTTCCCATTTCCACTTAGGTATTTCGGCTTGATGGAGTAGACCTGAGGGCTTCTGGTGTTCTACTTTTATCTTGGCGCAAGTCTAGCACTTGCTCACATAGGTAGCAATTTATAATTTCATGTTTGGCCACCAGTAGAGTTGTTTGAGATCCAAATACATCTTATCTGAACCTGGGTGTACGAAGTATGGAGTCTTTTGTGCTTTGTTCATAACTATCTCTATGAACCCACCAAACTTTGGTGTCCAGATTCGGTTCATGAGGTAGCGTACTCCGTCACTCTTGATCTCTAGATTCTTGTCCATCCGTCTAAAGGTTTCACCTGTCACGTTTTCGGGTTTCAAGGCTTCTATTTGAGCTTCCTTGATTTGTGTCGACATATGTAAATGGATCGACATGGTTAATGACTTCACTCTTTGACCAGAGTACTCCTTACGACTAACGACATCAGCCACCACATTCGCCTTTCCCGGATGATAATGAATCTCACATTCGTAGTCGTTGAGAAATTCGACCCAACGTCGTTGTCTCATGTTTAACTCCTTATGGTCGAATATGTGTTGAAGGCTCTTGTGGTCTATGAAGATGGTGCACTTGGTACCGTATAGGTAATGTATTCCCTGTATGTTCAGACTAAACATACCAATAGTCACCATATTCATATGAGCTACTGAGGAGTAAGCAATGATCTTCTTAAGATGTATCTGTCTTAAAGTGGTCAAGGAAGTATATATTATAGCAATCACGCTTAAAGTATAAATGAAAGGAGTGAAACAAAGTGTCGCTTCAGGAAACAGGGGTATTAAAAATCATAAAAAGCCGTAGGTTCCCAATTTTAAAAGAATTCCCGCCAAGATGACGGATCCTGCCGTAGGTGCCTCTACATGAGCTTCGGGTAACCAAATATGAACTGTTGGATAAGGTGTCTAAGTCCATAACTATTTCTGGTATGTACTTGACCCGACCCGGCATGGTCCATTTGGGTTGCATGACATCATGCATTTGGATAGACTAAATTAGAGAAATAACATTTGTGGTTTATTAATATATTATAAGTTCTAATATATTAATAGTATTATTTAATTAGTATTGATCAAGAAATTAATTTGGAATTAATTATGTGATCAAATGATAACTAATTAAATATATGGGTTGATTATGTAAATCATCCATAACTTGTATAGTGGGCTAAAAGGCTCCATGGATTATCAAGTTGGGTTATACCCATAGGATGTTCCATGGATGCTCCATGGGAGTTACAAACCCATGGGTCATGGAAATGAAGAGCCATGACACATTAGGGTTTACATGGTGTAACCCTAGATGTGTCACACTATATAAAGAACACATTCTCCACCAAAATCGGCTACACAAAGAGAAGTGAGGGATAGGTCGATTTTAGAGTGTGTGCATTCTCTCTAAAGTCATTCCAAAAGCATTTGGTGTTGTGTGAAGCATTTGAGGCATCACACTTGGGGTGCTAGGCTCTCAAGGTTTCATGGAAACAAAATCAACTACAAGGTATGTATTTCTAGCTATCTTTTTAGGATTAAAATTCCCATGTATGCTAGATAGGATTATGAACCTTGGAAACCAAATTTTGCATGTATTTAGACAAACATAGATCCAATGTTTATTAGGGTTGCATGTACACTTAGGAAGTGTTAGAATGCTCAAAACCCATCAGTGATATCAGAGACTAGGCTTGTTTGTTAAATACTTGATGCAAAGTTGTTTTTCAAAAGCCAAAAACTGTCCAGACAAGAAAACTCGATGATTTCTGGCCAAAAACTCGTTGAGTTTGTGTGTTATAGCATGAACTCGACGAGTTCCCAGGTGAACTCGACGAGTTTGTCATCCAGTGAGCCGTTTTTGGAGTTTGGTTGCTGGAAATGGACTAGAAACATTACCCTAAACTATTTTGGTGTTATAAAACTTGTTTTAGATGGTGTAATGTTTATGCCAATCCATTTACAATGGCTAATATCAATTTTTCATGATTATATATGTTCATATGTTCTTGAAATTTTGATATGCATGTTCATGTTCTTATGAGTTCTAGATAGATCATAGGAATTACTTGTTTATATGGTTAATTCATGATATTTATGTGTTTTAATGGAGTCCATAACTTGTCCTCAAGTTATGGATAACCAAAAGTCTTTTTGTGTTAAAAGCCATTAAATGAAGACATAAGTTATAAAATGAAGAGTCTTCATTTTAATGACTCATAAGTTATGAATGTGAAAGGTTTTGTAAAGTTACAAAACTTGCCCTCAAGTTTTGGAACATGTAAAGTCATTTAATAAACTTAGGTCCAACCATTAGAATTTTAAAAGTTAAAATTCAACCCTTATACTTTATATTATAAGTTAATTATATATATATATATATATATATA
This sequence comes from Lactuca sativa, assembly GCF_002870075.4. Taxonomy (NCBI): domain Eukaryota; kingdom Viridiplantae; phylum Streptophyta; class Magnoliopsida; order Asterales; family Asteraceae; genus Lactuca; species Lactuca sativa. The sequence goes on from NC_056629.2 coordinate 70,378,303, forward strand.
TATATATATATATATATATATATATATATATATATATATGTGTATGTATAAGATTAAGTTGTCTTACCGCTAGTACGCCTCATTCACGAAGCCGGTCTATAAGGGGGGGGGGGGGGGTATAAGGTTGTTGCCTATAAAATGACAGCTTAATGAGTGTCCAGTCTCACCCACCGCTTCCTTGATCGGTGGAGGGTCGTTAGCCGAACAGGTAGGACAAGGACTTATAAATTCTCATTAAAAGTATGATGAATATTATAAAGTAACTAAATGTTTTATTAAATTCCCAATTTTAGTTAGTTTAGGAAAAATGTGAATAAGGTGTTAATCCATGAAATTACACTTTACACTTTGTATAAGTCGTTGGTGGAGCGTGTGTGGTTAATCGGCACACTAACTTGGACTTAACAAGGTAGGTAAAGGGTGACTTAAGGTTTATCATAGTATCGGTGGAGCGTGTGTGGTTTACCGACACATTGATTGAGTGATAAACTTTAAGGGTACCAAGTGATTTGCATGGTTACTTCACACCTCGTTTTGTGATCCTCGGTATCCCAGTCACAAAACTTGGAGGGCACACTCGAGATTGAAACATGCCTTTGAAAAGTTCATTGAATCTCAAAAGAATATAGGAATTTCTAAGAACCAATTAAAAACCTAATACTTATATTTCATTTTTCATGGTGGAAATTGGTGAATCGTCATTCACCTACCTTTCAAATATGTTATAGCTTGGATTACGGCATACCTCTTCTAAGTTATAATATATTGTGATTGGATCCTAGCCTTAATATTACATTTGGGTGTTTTATTAAGGATTTTATTAATATCTAAACTAATATTGTCCTCTTCTTTCATATGTCTTCAAACAATGCTGCTTCTGGCTCTAATCCTAATGGCTCCTTTACCCTTATGAACTTGTGTGGGAAAGTCACTTTTGATGGATCCAACTTCAATGGATGGATCAAAAATATTAGGATGATTACCCGCTACGAGGACAAAGAATATGTCCTCAATAAGGAGCTTAAGGAGATTGATGAGACCACTGCAACTCCCCAGGAGATCGCTGACTTCCAGGCACATGAAATGGATGCTACAAAAGTGGCATGCATCATGTTGGCCACCATGACAGCAGAACTCCAAAAGTCCTATGAGGACTTCTACCCTTTTGAAATGCACCAATATCTGATGGAAAGATACCATCAAAGTGCACGACAATAGAGGTATGAAATCATTTGCTACATGATAACAACCATGATGAAGGACGGGGAATCCGTCATGAGCCACATGCAGAAAATGCAAAGGCATGTGGATCGATTGCTGAAGCTTAATGTGAACTTCCCTGAGGAGCTTGCAATAGATATCATTTTGCACTCCTTACCATCGTGCTATGATCAATTCTGCATGACATATCACATGAATAAGAAAGAGGTCACACTCAACAAACTTTAGGGACTCCTCAAGACCGTAGAAACGGGTCTTAAGGGTAAGTCAGTTGTTAACACTCCTACTCCAAACTCCGCCCCGGTTTTGGCAATCGGGAAAGGTCGAGGGAAGAAGAGGAAGAGATCTTCGAAGGGTACCAAGGCTAGGACCCTTGATGGCTCTTCTTCAAGTGGAACCAAGAAAGGTTTCGTCACTCCTTCTTCTGATCCTAAAAGAGGCTGAATGTTTCTATTGCCATGAAAAGTCACATTGGAAGCGGAACTGCCCAAAGTACCAACAATATGTGAAGGATGGAAAAGTAAAACCTAACCATGCAGGTATTTACACTATCTTAACTAATAACTCACCCCTTTCTAACTCTTGGGTCCTTGATACAGGTTGTGGTATTCATATATGTTCTGATTTGCAGGGACTAAGAAGAAGTGAGAATGTGGAGCATGGAAGAATAAACTTAATCATGGGGAATAGGAAAGAAGTACCTGTCACCAAGATTGGAGTTTATACTTTATCGCTAAGTAGTGGGTTTAGTTTATATTTGAATAAATGTTGTTATTCGCCACAAATGGCAAGAAATATTATTTCCTTTCATGCACTGTATAAACAAGGTTTCACCTTTTCATTTGATAATGAAGTTGGTTCGATTAATGATTTCTTTAATAATGTTCTTTATTTTAAAGCATTACCTTGTGATAGTGTGTATGAAACTGTATCTGTGGTTGATAACATAGGAAATAATGTATTGTGTATTGATTCTGTTAATGATAATAACTTGGATAAAGCATCGTTATGGCATTGTCGTCTTGGACATATAAGCAAGAAACGCATAGGCCAACTCCAAAGGGATGGAGTCTTGGAGTCATTTGACCTAAAGTCAGATGATAGTTGCGAATCATGCTTACTTGGAAAAATGACAAAGTCACCCTTCACAGGTTCTTGTGAGAGGGGTGAAGGTTTGTTGGATCTGGTACACACGGATGTGTGTGGGGCCTTCAAACATGCCACAAGGGATGCTAATCGTTATTATTTGACTTTTACTGATGATTACCGTAGATATGGATATGTCTACTTAATCAAGCATAAGTCAGAGACTTTTGAGAGGTTTAAAGACTTTAAACAGGAAGTCGAGAATCAATTGGGTAGGAACATTAAGATGCTTCGATCCGATCGAGGTGGTGTGTATCTTAGTTCAGAGTTCCTAGACTATTTTAAGGAATGTGGGATTGTCTCACAATTGACACCTCCTAGGACACCACATTTAAATGGTGTGGCTGAGAGGCGTAATCGAACCTTGTTGGATATGGTTCGTTCCATGATGAGTCGAGCTTCGCTACCAATCTCATTTTGGGGGTATGCCTTAGAGACTGCCGCCCATATCCTTAATCTGGTCCTTACAAAGAAAGTTGCCATAACTCCTCATGAGATGTGGACTGGTAAAGTACCCAAACAAGACCACATCAAGATCTGGGGTTGCGAGGCTTTCGTGAGATGCGAGACTCATGATAAGCTCGAACCTCAAAGTGAGAGGTGTATTTTCATCGGCTACCCACAACAATCCTTTGGTCACCTCTTCTACAAACCTGGTGAAAATGTGGTCTTTGTAGCAAGGAGGGCTGTCTTTCGAGAGAGAGAGTTTATAAGCCAAGGAAACAGTGGGAGGAAAGTTGACCTTGAAGAAATTCAAGAGTCAAGTGGTGAAGGAACTTCGAACCCTAACACTCAACTTGAGGAGGAAACTCCTGTTGAGCCAATTGACAAGTTTGTACCTCTGAGGCATTCCACAAGGGTTAGGAATGCACCTGAGCATTACTATGGATTCCATATTACTGTGGAAGGTGATACACTTATCAGTGATGAGACACTAATAGGTCTGGATGAACCTAACAGTTACGCGAAAGCCATTGTAGGCCCTAAGTTAGCCAAGTGGAAAGAGGCAATGGACAGCAAGATACATTCCATGTATGACAATCAAGTTTGGAACTTGGTTGAGAATGTACCAGGTCGTAAGACTGTAGGGTGCAAATGGATCTTCAAGAAGAAGACCGACATGGATGGTAATGTACACACTTATAAGGCACGACTGGTTGCAAAGGGTTTCTCACAAACTCCGGGAGTTGATTATGATGAGACCTTTTCTCCAGTAGCCAAGATTAAGTCTATTAGGGTTATGTTAGCCATAGCTGCATTTCATGACTATGAAATATGGCAAATGGATGTCAAAACCGCTTTCCTTAATGGAAAGTTGGCTGAGGATGTTTACATGAGTCAGCCAGAGGGTTTTGTCAATACAGAGTACCCTAATAGAGTGTGTAAGCTTGAGAAATCCATTTATGGATTAAAGCAAGCACCTCGCAGATGGAATCTTTGCTTTGATGAGAAAGTCAAAGAGTTTGGCTTTTCTAGGAGTGAAGATGAATCTTGTGTATATGTCAAGGCTAGTGGGAGTATAGTTAGCTTTTTGGTATTGTATGTGGATGACATACTACTCATAGGAAATGACATCCCAACTCTGCAGGAAGTTAAGTCCTGGTTTAGGAAGTGTTTCTCTATGAAGGACCTAGGAGAAGCTGCCTATATTCTAGGGATAAGGATCTTGAGAGACCGGAGTAAAAGACTAATTGGACTTAGTCAGAGTACCGACTTGGATAAGGTGCTGAAGAGGTTCGGCATGCAGGACTCCAAGAAAGGAGAGTTACTCATCCAGAGTAACGACAGATTGAGTAAGACACAAAACCCTAGTATTGAGGCTGAGATAGCAGAAATGAGTCGAATACCTTATGCGTCGGCGGTAGGATCGATCATGTATGCTATGACGTGTACTCGACCTGATGTAGCCTTTGCCTTGAGCATGGTTAGCAGGTATCAGGGGAACCCTAGCAAGGCACACTGAACTGCGATAAAGAATATTCTCAAGTACCTACGGAGGACTAAGGACTGGGTCCTTACTCTCGATGGGAGTGATGACTTGAGATTTGTAGGGTATAGTGATGCTAGCTTTCATACTGATAGGGATAATTTCCGCTCTCAGTCAGGCTGGTTCTTTACTTTAAACGAGGGAGCAATTTCTTAGAAGAGTTCCAAGCAAGAAACATTGGCTAATTCAACTTACGAATCAGAGTATATAGCAGCGAGCGAGGCAGCAAAGGAGGCGATGTGGCTGAAGAACTTCATTAGAGACCTTGGAGTTGTACCAGCTATTAAGGAGCCAATGGAAATTTTCTGTGATGGTGAAAGTGTTGTTTCCTTAGCCAAGGAACCAAGGGATCACGGGAGATCCAGACACATCGACAGAAAATACCATTTCATCAGACATCGAATAGAAGAAGGACTCCTCATGGAGAAGAGGGTATCATCGGATGAGAATCTAGCAGATCCCCTCACGTTAAGCATCTCCAGCATGCTCGGAGCATAGGGCTAAAGGATGATATTAGATTTAGTAGTTAGATAACCTCGAAATTTGTAAAGTGTAATTGACATTAGATGATGAATAAAAGGTGTTTTATTTATGAGTAAAGTGTTGTTATCTCTTGTTAATCGTTTACTATATTTCTTTTGCATGTTTTGACTTCCAGAATAATTATGTTTGGTATATCATATTATTCAAACCTCCACAGTCGGTCATATGTCGGAAGTAGGTATGAATCAAGACTGTCATGATTGGTTGCAGCGATCTAAGTTGTTGGACATGGCTATAACAATCATGAGTGCTCGTAAGTTCAAAGCATTGGACTCAACCCACGCTCACTGGAATCACTTCATGGAATTTATCTCGAGTGATCGTGAGACCGTAATATCATATAAGTCTTCAAACCTAGAGATATGATTTGTTACTTATGAGTTGGTTATGCATTGATTGTACGAAAACACATTGGTAACTCGATGTTATAAAACGTGCTCTTATGTATAATTCAATGAGTGGTAAAACAAACATGAGTCGAAGTTTATATATTCCTTCTTGGATTAGAAGCTGATATTTGGGCCCCTCGATGATTCTGTTTTGACAAATGTACCGGGCCCGGTCAAAACTAAGTTGATGTGTTCAATTAAGTTCTTTGTCAAACAAATCGGAAATCGGGAAATAAATTGTTGGACAATAAGTAAGACATTGTTCCATGTATTTGTCCGGCTGATATCTAGAACAGAGGATTATATGATCACTTATCTTAAATGGCGTATCATCATATTCTCAGTTCTGAGAGACCTTGAAAGAGCTAAGATTGCTGATCGGTTCCTGAAGTCATACTTGCAATTATAGTTATTAGACTTATCCAAGTGGGAGACTGTTGGATAAGGTGTCTAAGTCCATAATTATTTCTGGTATGTACTTGACCCGACCCGACATGGTCCATTTGGGTTGCATGGCCTCATGCATTTGGATAGACTAAATGAGAGAAATAACACTTGTGGTTTATTAATATATTATAAGTTCTAATATATTAATAGTATTATTTAATTAGTATTGATCAAGAAATTAATTTGGAATTAATTATGTGATCAAAAGATAACTAATTAAATATATGGGTTGATTATGTAAATCATCAATAACTTGTATAGTGGGCTAAAAGGCTCCATGGATTATCAAGTTGGGTTAAACCCATAGGATGTTCCATGGATGCTCCATAGAAGTTACAAGCCCATGGGTCATGGAAATGAAGAGCCATGACACATTAGGGTTTACATGGTGTAACCCTAGATGTGTCACACTATATAAAGAACACATTCTCCACCAAAATCGGCTACACAAAGAGAAGTGAGGGATAGGCCGATTTTAGAGTGTGTGCATTCTCTCTAAAGTCATTCCAAAAGCATTTGGTGTTGTGTGAAGCATTTGAGGCATCACACTTGGGGTGCTAGGCTCTCAAGGTTTCATGGAAACAAAATCAACTACAAGGTATGTATTTCTAGCTATCTTTTTAGGATTAAAATTCCCATGTATGCTAGATAGGATTATGAACCTTGGAAACCAAATTTTGCATGTATTTAGACAAACATAGATCCAATGTTTATTAGGGTTGCATGTACACTTAGGAAGTGTTAGAATGCTCAAAACCCATCAGGTAGTGCTTCCAGATTTTCAGAGCGAAGACCACAACTCCAAGTTCTAAGTCATGAGTGGTGTAGTTGACTTCATGTGTTTTCACTTGTTGTGAGGCATACACAATAACCTTTCATCGCTGCATTAGCACACATCCCAAACCTTGATTTGAAGCATCACAATACACCACAAAATCTTCGATCCCCTTGGAAGAGAAAGAATGGGTGCACTGCATAGGCCCTTTTTCAGAGTCTGAAATGCAGCATCTTGCTTTTCTCCCCAGTTGTAGGTCACACCTTTCTGAGTTAGGGAGGTAAGAGGCTTTGCGATGCTGGAGAAGTTTTGAATGAACCTTCGATAATAACCAACAAGGCCTAGAAATTGGTGAATCTCCGTTAGTGTAGTTGGGGCAGACCAATTTTCGATAGCCTTGATTTTAGATGGGTCCACGTGGATTCCTTCTTCGCTGACCACGTGACCTAGGAAGTTCACCTTCCTAATCCAAAACTCGCATTTTGAGAACTTCGCATAAAGTCTCTTAGCTCGTAATGTCTCTAAGACTTGTCTCAGATGTTGACCATGCTCTTTTTTACTCTTTGAATAAATGAGTATGTCATCTATGAATACTATCACAAATTTATCCAAGAATGGACGACATAACCGATTCATTAAGTCCATGAACACGACAGGGGCATTGGTTAGTCCGAATGCCATCACTACAAACTCGTAATGCCTGTATCTTGTTCGGAAGGCCGTCTTGGGAATATCACTCTCTAGGACTCGCAGCTGGTGATATCCCAATCTCAGATCGATCTTGGAGAAGTAGTTGGCTCCTTGGAGTTGGTCGAATAAGTCGTCAATTCGTGGTAGGGGATATCGGTTCTTGATGGTAAGTTTGTTGAGCTCTCGGTAGTCGATGCACATCCTAAATGATCCATCCTTCTTTTTCACAAACAACACTGGTGCTCCCCAAGGCGAGAAGCTCGAACTGATGAATCCTTTGCTGAGTAGCTCATTCAGTTGGCTGGATAGCTTCTGCATCTCCGCTGGGGCTAATCGATAGGGCGATTTGGCTACCGGGGTAGCTCCGGAAATCAGATCGCTTCTGAATTCGACTTGTCTCGCGGGAGGTATTCCTGGAACATCCTCGGGAAAATCGCATACGTCAGGCATGCTCTTGATGACCTGGACTTCGCGTTTCACATCCATGACATGTGCTAAAAACGCGTGACATTCCTTGCGTTGGCACTTCTGAGCTTGGATACACGAGATGATATGAAGAGTGTGTTGGGTTTGTCGCCATAGATAATGAGGGTTTCGCCGGTTGGCAGATTAAGGTGAACGGCCTTATCGTAACATAAAATGTCCGCACGATGAGAACTTAGCCAGTCCATGCCTATGATGACATCGAAACTCTTAATCGAGACTAGCATGAGGCTGATTGGAAAGGGATTATCGTTTAGAGTTAGGGTACAGTTTAAGTATATCTCCTTAGTGCCTTCTGTTTTACCGTTGGCCATTTCTACTATAAACGGTTCACTTAATGATTGGGGTGTTTGTTTTAGCAGGCCTTTAAAATTATGACTCACAAAACTCCTCTCCGCTCCATTATCAAAAAAATGCATGCATACGAGTTATCGAGAAGAAAACGTACCCGTAACAACAGTGGGGTATGCAATGGCTTCATCCTGTCCCATTGCAAATACTCGGCCCCTTCCTCTGGTATTCCTGTTGTTTGCCTTTGGGCAGTCCCTGCAGTAGTGCCTCGTGGCTCTGCACTCAAAGCAGGCGTGACTTACTCTGGCATTAGCAGTGGGGGCGGCTTGTTGGGCTGGCTCCTTGCAGAAGCGGACCGTATGCCCCTTTTTATTACACCTGGTGCATTGGAAGTCACTGCAAGGACCGTGGTGGTGGAAGTTGCATTGGTTGCACTTCGGAAATCTCCCACTATATGAACTTGTGGGTTCAGTGGTGGTAGGAACTGTTGGATTAGATGTCTAAGCCTATAACTATTATTGGTATGTACTTGACCCGAGAGTAGCATGGTCCATTTGGGTTGCATATCATCATGACAATTTGTTAGGATGGACTTTTGAGAGAAGGTTATTTATGGTTTATTAATATATTATAAGTTATAATATATTAATATGAAATCATATGTTTTAATTAGTATCGATCAAGAATTAATTTAGTGATCAAAAGAGACTAATTAAATCTATGGGGACTAATTATGATAATTAGTTATATTTATATGTGTTGGGCTTATGACCCATGTTGGACCAAGTTTATGTATGGATACATAAAGAGTTGGGCCACATGAACCATGGATCATAAAACCCATGGGTATGGATTATGGGTTATACCCATGACCCTTGGAATCCTACATATAAATAGGTTACTCCAAAGCCAAAATCACCACTTCTTTTCCTAGAGAAATATGGAGGTGTTTTGGTGCATTGAATTCTCTCTCAAGATCCACCTTTGTCCTAGGTGTGTTGTGATTCCATTTGAGGCATTTCATACTATTGGTGCTAAGCTCTTAAGGCCAAATACATCAAGACTTCAAGCCACATAAAAGGTATGTTTCCCTAACTAGTATATTATATGGTTTATGTCAAATGCATGCTAGTTATAGGTTTAATGCCTTGGAAACCATTTGCACGTATAATTAGTGAAAACATAGATCCAAGGTATTTAGGGTTGTATGTGCACCATAGGATGTTGTATTATACCAAAACCCAACAGTGGTATCAGAGCCACGGGTTGTTTTCTGTTATATTGATGCAAATATTTTATTTTCAAAGTTGAAAAAAAGGAAAAGAAAAACATGAAGTTTGTCAAATTTTATGATAATTACTTGATTTTATGAAAAACTAATTATTTGTAAAATTTGAGTCACTTTACTACAAGAGTTGAATTAGGTCAATTTATCAAAAGATAGGATGATATGATTATTTTATTTGTTTTAAAAGTTTGATCTAAGTGGTTTTAAAGAGTTACAAATTTTGTCATAAAATTTTGGAACTCAAAAGTTTTTTTAAAGTTATGATCTTAAGACTTTTGAAACTTCCATAAGTTATGGATGTGAAATGTCTCATTTATTAACTCTTTAGGTTATGAAGTCCAAGAGTCTTCAAAGGATAATTGTCAAAGTTTCAAGATTTGTATTAGCTTATATGATTATCTAATTTCTTGAAAATTGTTGATGTGAATTATCTATACTTATGAGTTTAATCTAGATCATAGAAAAATTATTTGATTATTGTGTTAATTGGAATATTTGATCTTAATGGTTTTTATGAACTCCATAACTTGTCCTCAAGTTATGAAAAGTGAAGAGTTTTTCTTTTTAAAGTGTCATTAAGTCTCATAGGTTATGAAAATATAAGAGTCTCTATTTTTAATGTCATCATTAAATGATTTAATGTCTTCCATAACTTGTCCTCAAGTTATGGAACTTGAATTTTTTTTTCATTAAACCTTAATTAAACTCATAAGTTATGAAAAAGCCAAGAGTTTTGAAAGGTTTCAAAACTTGTCCTCAAGTTTTGGAATTTGTAAAGTTACCCCTCATGTGTACTTTAATTCCAAACTAGACCTTAGAATTTTAAAAGTTAAAATTCAACCCTTATACTTTATAATATTATAAGTTAATAATATATATATATATATATATATATATATATATATATATATATGTATGTATGTATGTATAAGAGTAAAGTCAGTCTTACCGTTAGTAGGCCTCATTCATGAAGCCGGTCTATAAGGGGGTATAAGGTTACTGCCTATAAAATGGCAGTTTAATGGGTGTCCACTCTCACCCACTGCTTCTTTGACCGGTGGAGGGTCGTTAGCCGAACGGGTAGGACAAGGACTAGAATTCTCCCTTCATTAAAAGTATTAATGATAAATACTAAGTAACTAAACTCGTATAAATACCCAATCTTAGTTACTTAGGAAAAAGTGAATAAGGTGCTAACCCATGAAATTACACTTTGCACTTTGCTTAAGTCGTTAGTGGAGCGTGTGTGGTTACCCGACACACTAACCTGGACTTAACAAGGTAGGCAAAGGGTAACTTAATATTTATCATAGTATCGGTGGAGCGTGTGTGGTTAACCGACACATCAATTAAGGGTACCCAGTATATTTGCATGGTTACTTCACACCTTGTTTTGTGATCCTCGGCATCCCAGTCACAAAACCTGAAGGGCACACTCGAGATTGAAACATGCCATTGAAAAGTTCAATGAATCTCAAAAGATCTGGGAGTTTCAAAACCAATTAAAACCTAATAATACATTTCGTTTATCTTGGTGGAAATTGGTGAATCGTCATTCACCTACCTTCAAATATTTTATAGCTTGGATTATGGCATCCGTCTTCTAAGTTATAAAATAGTTTGTTGGGTCCTAGCCTTAATATTTCATATTAGGTGTCATATTAAGGACTTTAAATCAACTATCTTGAATATCTCCCAAAAAGATGTCTATTCTAGACAGTTATGATCTTCCCAAATCTCTTGAAACAAACTTTCCTAAATAAAGATGATGTCTCATGGATATTGATATGTGCATATTTAGTGTGTATTTAGTATAGTTTTTTATTCATATATTAGCTAAATTATCGTATATTATGGACAAAAGGTACTTAAAAGTGTTAAATTATGTTTTTCAGTCCAAAAATGAAGTTCGGAAGCAAAAGGAAGCAAGAGAAGCGGTAAGAAGATTGAGAGTGGAATGAAGAAGGAAAACACTGAAAAAGAAGCTTCTACTCGTCGAGTCATATATCTACTCGACGAGTCCGGTCGAGGAATCAGAAGGATAACGACTCGGGATCCCAGATAGTTATCGCAATACGTAGAATGTGAGAGGGACTCGACGAGTCATCACTTGACTCGACGAGTCGAACCGCTTATTTAAAGATAATTCTACAGATCGAGAGCAGGAAGTTCTGGGACAATTCAGAAGTGCTTAGCTGCGAATAAGAAACCAGAAGAACCCTAGAAGTCGACCAAGGAAGCTAGAATCCAATTCCGGGAGTAATTAAGGCATAATTCCACCATTCTATTTGTTTCTTTTGTTTTGTCAACATGATTAAGCAACTTGAACTTATTTGTTTGCTGTTATTTACCTTAGTTATGAGCTAAATTCTTTAAACTTCTATTTGGGGATACGAAATTGGTAATATGGTTTGATTCTTGGTAGGATTAATTCTATGTTGGTTAATTTAGTTATTTTAGCTTGCTAAAGAACCTTGTGTATGAATGATAATTGATTTTCTGTTAATAGGGAGATAATTAATTAGCATGAACATCTATTAACTATCAATCTCATATGCTTAGTGAACACTTTTTGTCATATGTCTAGTGTAATGAACATGAAACTAGGATTAATAAGAAAATCAAGTAAATTTATGTGCAAGCTTGTGAGATGACCATTAAACAAGAAGTTAATTAAAAGATAAATTAATTAGCTATTGCAAGTCTAACTTAACCCGAATATTATATCTAGTAAATTTAATTGAAATAGACAACTGGCCATTGTTTAAATTAATTTATTTGCTAAGGATTAATGAAGTGAATACGGAATTAATCAATTGAATCGGTAACTAGCAAAAGAATTAATCCATTGCACTTTTACCTTGAAATCAACCATAGGATCAATTAAGTTGAACTAAATAGAAGTACTTCTCCGTTATTGAATCTAGTCAAGTCTTTGTTTTCTAGTTTAAGTTAGTAATAATTAGTAAGTTTCTGGTCTTGTAAAACTAGAGAAAACCCCTACTTATTAGTTAAATTAGATAAATTAGGTTTTAATATTTAATTTGCCGTTCCCTGTGTTCGATACCCTACTTGCTTGAACTATACCACAATTGATAGGTCCACTGCCTTTTGTGTGTTATTTGATAATTAAAAGTAGGTTTAAAACTAGTGAGTTTTACACACATTAAGTTTTTGGCGCCGTTGCCGGGGAACGGTTCTAAAATTAATAGTAAAATCTAGTTTAATCGATCCTTTGTGTGGGATTTATCTTACACAAAGTTATTTACAAAGCAAATCAGTAAGTAGATTTAGTTTTAATAAAATTTCGTTTATAGAATAAATAAGAAAATTTCTTTTCTGTTTTGACCTTGAACTCGCCGAGTGCATTCGAGCAGACTCGGCGAGTCCATCGCTGTTTCAGTCTTATTTTTTCATTTCGTTTTTATTCCTTTTACGCATTTCGTTTCTTTTATTTCGTTTATTTTCAGCTGTTTCATGACCCGAGGATCGGAAACACCTCTAGTACCACCTTTGGAAGATCCAGAATCCGCACTAAAAAGAAGCAAGGGAAAAGCCGTAGGAGAAACCGCAACTTCAAAGAACTCACCACTCAAGAACTTGAAATTCGTTTTCAGCAAGAAGAAAGGCAGCAAATCAGGAGCGTCCAGTGCCTCATTAACAATTGAAGAACCAATTCACGAAAGTAACGAGTACGAGACCGAGGAAGAAAAAGAGCATATTTCCGAGCACGAAACCGATTCCGAAGTAAACATCGATGAAGTCCCCATGGGGGAGTGGAAGAAAAGGATGCGTGATGACACCGGGCCGGGACTTGTGCAACCCGCAATTCCCGCAACCGCTACGTTTGAGCTAAAGGGCCATATTCTCGCTCAACTAAAGGAGATCCCTTTTTACGGGAGAGATCATGAAGACGCTTACAAGCATTTGGACGAAGTAAATGATGTGGCTGACTACTTCAACGTGCCTAATGTTCCACGCGAGACCCAGCTTCTTCGAATGCTTCCTGTCACGTTTAAAGGCGCTGCGAAAGATTGGTTAAAATCACTTCCTCCCGGATCGGTCACCACATGGGCCAAAATGAAAGAAGAGTTCATTGACCATTTCTGCCCACCTTCCAAGATAGCCAAGCTAAAGAAAGCCATTGCCAACTTCGAGCAACAACCCGGAGAATCTCTTTATGAAGCTTGGGAAAGGTACAAGAGCCTACTTAGAAATTGCCCACACCATGATCTAAATAGCCAACAGGAGGTCTCCATCTTTTATGATGGAGTTAATGTCACCACAAGGCAACTACTCGATTCACAAGGCCCGCTCACCCGAAAGCCACCTCCGGAAATAAAGGAATTGATTGAAGAATTCTCTAAGCATTCTAGAGAATACCACAATCCGAGGAATGAAGTGAGTCGTGGAGCAGTAAACTCGGTGAACGATGGCATGGCGGCGGTAATAGCTAAACTCGATAGCCTAGACCGAAGAATGACGAAAATGGATCAAACGATCCATGCTATTAGGGTAGGATGCGAAAATTGTGGCGGACCCCATCTTACCAAGGATTGTGATCGAGACGAGAATGGAAATAAAAAGGCTCAAGTATTTTATTCCAGTGGCGACAGATACGATGAAGACTGGAGGAAGCCCAAGAAGGAATGGCTCCCATACGAAGAGTATAAAAAGGCTAAGGAGGAGAAATACAAACAGAGGGAGAGGGGATTCTATCAAAAGGAAGAGCCGGTGGCGGAAAAGAAAGCAAATTTAGAAGACATGCTCACAAGATTCATAACCGCGTCCGAGAAAAGACATAATGATCATGATGTAGCAATGCAAGAAACCAGAAACATGCTGAGGAATCAGCAAGCCTCCATTCTCAACATTGAGAAACAGCTGGGACAGCTTGCACATCAAGTGAATGAAAGAAGACCGGGTCAACTTCCGAGCAACACCGAGCCCAATCCAAGAAAGGAGAACGTGAGCGTAATAACCTCCAGTAGTGAAGAAGAATTTACAGAAACACTAAGAGTCTCCAAGAAGAAGGCAGGGAAGGAAGAAAAACCAGAACCAGAAAAACCCGACCAGCCTCGCCGAGTCACTCTCATGGACTCGACGAGTCCAGTCGGGAATAAAGACACTGTCAGTTTCCTAAAGCCATACAACCCTCCTTTGCCATACCCAACCAGAGCCATGCCTGTAGAAAAAGTTCAAGCCTATAGAACCTTCATGGAGCATGTTAAAGCCTTACAAGTCAATTTACCATTTGTGGAAACAATGCTCCAAACTCCTAAATACTTTAACTTGCTTAAAGGCCTTTTTGCTGCTAGAAAGGATTTGGCTGAAGTCGCGGAGATATTGATGAGTGAGCTGCCTGAGAAGAAGGGTGATCCGGGTAACATAGTAATTCCTTGCCAATTTGGTAATGAAGTTTCTACACGAGCATTGGCTGATTCAGGTGCAAGCATCAATTTGATGCCCTACTCATTCTTTAAGAAGCTAAATTTACCAGCACCAAGGCCGGTAAATATGAGAATCCATTTGGCAAACAAAACGATAATTAATCCACAAGGCATTTGTGAAAACCTCCTTATCAAAGTAGACAAGTTTATTTTTCCAGTAGACTTCGTGGTGGTGGAAATGGAAGAAGACCCCGAAATACCAATTATTTTGGGAAGATCATTCTTAAACACCGCGTGTGCCCTAATTGACATATGTGAGTCTACATTGACATTAAGAGTGGGGGATGAGTCGGTGATGTTTAAAGCTATTCCAGAAGTCAAGCAAGAAGAAAAAAAAAAAGAGAAGAGATCTCATTTATCCAATTGGATGATGAGGTATTACAAAAAGAGCTTGAAATTTTAATAAAAGAAGACCCAAGTAAGTTCACATTACACTTTGAAGAAGTTGAAGATGCTAACAAAGACTTGGAGGAGCTAGAAAAGCTACTGGAAGAAGCCAACTCAGAAAACACTCCAGGAGTGATCGAACACGATCCGACTCGCCGAGTCGTCATAATGGACTCGACGAGTCCAATCGATCTGGATAGAAACTTGACCAAAGCTGATCTGTTTGTGAATAGTCCTTCACATACCCTGGTTTCAGTTACTATTTTTGAAGAACAATTGGCAGAAGAGGAAAAAGGAATGGAGGTACAACACGCCAATGTGGCATGCATTGATACGATGCCATTTGGAGAAGGGATAAGCACGACAAAGGATGCAGGAATAAAGGAAAGGAAGGAGGAAGCTGATCACCAATTCAACACTAAACCTAGAGCACGGACCATCATGAAATATGAAGTCATCCAATTTAAAGAGAAAGATGTTCAAGAGTTGGTGAAAAAGAAAAGGGTAAAACAGAAAAAAAGAAGAAGGAAAGACCAAACAGCTGAAGATGAGGCAATAAAAAGGAGAAAAGACGAATTGAAGAAGGCTTACAAGAAGAAGATTCACGCCTACAAGACCAAGTATAAACCACAAAAAGAGAGGCGTACATTCCCGATGCTTGAAGATGACAAAA
This sequence comes from Lactuca sativa, assembly GCF_002870075.4. Classification (NCBI taxonomy): domain Eukaryota; kingdom Viridiplantae; phylum Streptophyta; class Magnoliopsida; order Asterales; family Asteraceae; genus Lactuca; species Lactuca sativa. The sequence continues at coordinate 70,394,073 of NC_056629.2, forward strand.
CGTAAATGGGAAGGAGTCTAGCTCATGACTCCTCAAAAAGAAGCGCTTGGCGGGAGGCAAGCCGTCGTTAGAGTTTGCTTTCTTTTACTCTTTAGTTTTTTTTAGTTTTTGTTTTGTTTCACGATTTTAATCTTCCAAATTATCGGACATGTCTACTTGAGAGTGTGCCTAGCCTAAGTGTGGGGTGAAATGATTCATAATACACAAAAGAATTTTGAAAAATATGCAAATTTGTTAAATGACTCGCCGAGTCTGACCTTTACTCGACGAGTATCTATTGATCACTGAAAATCTTTGGCTGCGCGACTAGACTCGCCGAGTCTGACCCTGACTCGACGAGTCGGTTTTATTTACAGAAAAAAAAATTAATTTTGAAATTACTTTTACATCTGGTAAATAGGGTTTTAACCCTAAAAATTCAATTTCCACATCACACTCGCCGGGTACCCCATTCGCAAACACTCTCAAGCATTCAAAGAAATCTTCAAATCTTCTTCAATTTCTCAAGGTTTAAACTCAAAAGGTAACAACTTTCTTCTTGATTTCTAAAGAAAATGAGAGTATAAGGCCATCTATACCTGCAATTGCATGTAAAAAACCCGTTTTTGAAAAATAATGAAATTCTAGGGTTTCGATTTTTCATGAATATTGTTGTTTTGAATGCTTAGTTTGACCTTATTACTTAGTAGGAAGTCCTTGAACAAAAACCCTTGACAGAAATTACAAGTTTTAAGGTCCAATTTCATGCGACCCGTCGACTGACTCGTGCAGGTTACGCGACTCGTCGAGTCAGGCATGGACTCGACGAGTCCAGTCGATTTCCAGATACCTTCCAGTTTTTAATTATATATTCTGGGTTTTGTGTGTTTATTTTGCAGAAATCATGTTCAGAAGAGGACAATCTTCAACTGGTAGCCAAGGGGAGTTTCCATGGTTAAACTTCCCGCAAATTGAATCCGCTTCAACAATGAGGAAGTGGAAGAAGAAGCTCTCCGACATTAAGAAGAAGGAGGTGTATGTACCGAACAGAATTGATTGGGAATGGCTGCAGAGCGTTAGCTATGAAGAAGAACTAGCTCCTTACCTTTTGAAGGAGTTCCAACATGAAGGCAACAACATGGTGTGTGATGGGTGGAGCCGGGTCTTCCGTATTCAAGAACCGGTTTATTTGGAGCTATGTTTAGAATTCTTTTCCACGGTATCTTTCACCGGGGGAGTGGATGTGTATCACCCGACAAGCTTTACTTTTTGTCTTGGGGGCGAGTATCGTCAATGCTCGGTGGTGGACCTTGCCTGCCGACTAGGGATCTATGATCAACCCTTAGTGGCAACAAACATCTTTCGGGCTTTCTTGGCAAACACTCATATGGCGTTCCCCGATGGAGTCACGAGCACGGGTTGGTGGAATACCATAGGAAACAAAGTCTACATCCCAAAGTCTGCACAAGAAGGGAGCATCCGATCCCCGACTCACCGCCTCATTCACCGCCTTATTTCCTCCACCATCAACCAAAGGAAAGACGATGACAAGGTCTCCAACCTTGATGTTTTCTACTTATGAAGCATAATAACACCCGGCGTCTTTTGCAACATTCCATGGTGTATTGCTTCATACCTTTCGGAGGGTGCGGTCAAAGATCGCAAAACATCCTGTATCAATGGAGGAATGTTTGTCACTCGATTGGCGAATTCATTCGGGTTGATGAACCGCGGAGCCTGGAACTTCATGACAATGATCCCAACGCCCCCGTTTAATCCCATTCTTTTCCGACGAGCGCGGATAATTGAAGACTATGGTGGTGGCCATTATGCCATCCCAAATGATGACCCCGTTGTTGGTCCCGATGCACCGGGAAGGAGGGTGAGACCGAGAAGAGAACGGGATGTGGAGGACGAGCCGCCAGTGATTCCGGTCGAAAATGAAGATGTACCAATGGATTGGTACAATGTAGAGATGAGGCGGATGCAGGATCAATTGGCTAGGGGGCTGAATTTTAGCAACCAATCCCACATTCGACTTTTTGACCACTTCAATATCCCACATATTGATGGTGGGAATTACCCATTCATTCCGTCTTGGGATGAGAGGATTGCTGCTAGACGAAGCGGAGCCGGGGGAAGTGGAGCCGCTAATGATGATGAGGAAGATGAAGATTGATGTTTTTGTGTTTTTAATCAAACAATTTTAATTTGTTTTGTTTTGTTTTATTTTTTTATTTGGTGTGTATGCTTTAAGATTTTATGATTAATGGTTGTTTGCTTTAGTATTTTTCAGGGTTGAATTATGCTTGCTTATTTAGGATGGGTTAGAGATGTAAAGCATGGATGTTTTCTAGAGTAAGAGCGAGTCAAGGAAGCGAGTTTTTAACGTCAAAGTGTCGAGTCCAGTCCTGGGGGGTATGAGCAATTGAGTCCAAATGTGAGGAAGGGTTAAAGAAGTATTTAGAGGCTAAAACAGTTGCAAAATACCAAGTTTTTTCGTTCAGTGGCCTACTCGACGAGTGCACTAAACTAACTCGCCGAGTCGCGTTGTATTTCTACATATTCTGAGAAGGCGCGCTGGTACTCGACGAGTCCACTATAAGACTCGACGAGTCGATCATTTATTATCTCGATGGACTGCTGATTTGATGCTGCTACTGGTCCCACTTGCTCACTTATTCTTCCATTTCCTTTCTTGAAGATCTTACACTAATTTCCGCGTATTTGGAGCGACCCACATGAGTTTTGACACCCAAGGCATGGATGAGATGTTACCATGTCTAAAGTTGATTGAAGTTGGAGCTTAAAATGGTTATGATCAGCCTATTGACTGCTATCCCAGGGGAGTTTGTTCCAATTCTCTTCTTATTTTTATTGTTATTTATCATGCATCATATGCAATGAGGGCATTGCATTACATAAGTGTGGGGTAGGGGGTTGGTTACATAATAGTCAATTTAAAAAAAATTTGCATACCAAAAGTATTATTTAGGATTTAATTAGAAAATTTTGGTAAAAATTAGGATTCCATATTAGAATTGTGTTAATAATTACATGAAGACCCAAATGTTTAGTTGAGCCTATATACGTTCTAGTGCATTTGTGGCTTCCTTATTCCAGTGAAATCATGAGACAAAAACACGACCTTGCTCGGCCTGAGGGATGCAATATGTTTAGCAGCCTAAACCTGAAATGTATCTAGGAAAATTTTTATCATTAGTCAATAAAGGTTGAGATTGAGCGCCCCTGCTTAAGCATGTAGGGATTTGAGTGAAAAAAAAGTGAGAAATACATGAAAAAAAAGAGAAAAAATTACAAGAAAAGTTATAAGAATTTTGGAGCATCAAAGTTAAGTATGAAGTTCAAAGATCAAAAATCCAAAAAAGTTGAAGATACCAAAAGCTAGTACAAGTTGGTGAATTCAAAGATATCAAAGATGAAATGTTCAAAGAAGTGAAGAATTCAAAGAATTCCATAGTGGTATCGGAAAAATTGTAATTTTCTAGAATATGTATGCTTGGGTTGCTCGATTAAAAATACCTTGAGGGTAAAGAGGTTTTCTGCGGATGGATTCGGAGGGTTGCATAAAATAAGCATAGTTCGGGGTGAGTGGGTGAATACATCAAGACTTCAAGCCACATAAAAGGTATGTTTCCCTAACTAGTATATTATATGGTTTATGTCAAATGCATGCTAGTTATAGGTTTAATGCCTTGGAAACCATTTGCACGTATAATTAGTGAAAACATAGATCCAAGGTATTTAGGGTTGTATGTGCACCATAGGATGTTGTATTATACCAAAACCCAACAGTGGTATCAGAGCCACGGGTTGTTTTCTGTTATATTGATGCAAATATTTTATTTTCAAAGTTGAAAAAAAGGAAAAGAAAAACATGAAGTTTGTCAAATTTTATGATAATTACTTGATTTTATGAAAAACTAATTATTTGTAAAATTTGAGTCACTTTACTACAAGAGTTGAATTAGGTCAATTTATCAAAAGATAGAATGATATGATTATTTTATTTGTTTTAAAAGTTTGATCTAAGTGGTTTTAAAGAGTTACAAATTTTGTCATAAAATTTTGGAACTCAAAAGTTTTTTTAAAGTTATGATCTTAAGACTTTTGAAACTTCCATAAGTTATGGATGTGAAATGTCTCATTTATTAACTCTTTAGGTTATGAAGTCCAAGAGTCTTCAAAGGATAATTGTCAAAGTTTCAAGATTTGTATTAGCTTATATGATTATCTAATTTCTTGAAAATTGTTGATGTGAATTATCTATACTTATGAGTTTAATCTAGATCATAGAAAAATTATTTGATTATTGTGTTAATTGGAATATTTGATCTTAATGGTTTTTATGAACTCCATAACTTGTCCTCAAGTTATGAAAAGTGAAGAGTTTTTCTTTTTAAAGTGTCATTAAGTCTCATAGGTTATGAAAATATAAGAGTCTCTATTTTTAATGTCATCATTAAATGATTTAATGTCTTCCATAACTTGTCCTCAAGTTATGGAACTTGAATTTTTTTTTCATTAAACCTTAATTAAACTCATAAGTTATGAAAAAGCCAAGAGTTTTGAAAGGTTTCAAAACTTGTCCTCAAGTTTTGGAATTTGTAAAGTTACCCCTCATGTGTACTTTAATTCCAAACTAGACCTTAGAATTTTAAAAGTTAAAATTCAACCCTTATACTTTATAATATTATAAGTTAATAATATATATATATATATATATATATATATATATGTATGTATGTATGTATAAGAGTAAAGTCAGTCTTACCGTTAGTAGGCCTCATTCATGAAGCCGGTCTATAAGGGGGTATAAGGTTACTGCCTATAAAATGGCAGTTTAATGGGTGTCCACTCTCACCCACTGCTTCTTTGACCGGTGGAGGGTCGTTAGCCGAACGGGTAGGACAAGGACTAGAATTCTCCCTTCATTAAAAGTATTAATGATAAATACTAAGTAACTAAACTCGTATAAATACCCAATCTTAGTTACTTAGGAAAAAGTGAATAAGGTGCTAACCCATGAAATTACACTTTGCACTTTGCTTAAGTCGTTAGTGGAGCGTGTGTGGTTACCCGACACACTAACCTGGACTTAACAAGGTAGGCAAAGGGTAACTTAATATTTATCATAGTATCGGTGGAGCGTGTGTGGTTAACCGACACATCAATTAAGGGTACCCAGTATATTTGCATGGTTACTTCACACCTTGTTTTGTGATCCTCGGCATCCCAGTCACAAAACCTGAAGGGCACACTCGAGATTGAAACATGCCATTGAAAAGTTCAATGAATCTCAAAAGATCTAGGAGTTTCAAAACCAATTAAAACCTAATAATACATTTCGTTTATCTTGGTGGAAATTGGTGAATCGTCATTCACCTACCTTCAAATATTTTATAGCTTGGATTATGGCATCCGTCTTCTAAGTTATAAAATAGTTTGTTGGGTCCTAGCCTTAATATTTCATATTAGGTGTCATATTAAGGACTTTAAATCAACTATCTTGAATATCTCCCAAAAAGATGTCTATTCTAGACAGTTATGATCTTCCCAAATCTCTTGAAACAAACTTTCCTAAATAAAGATGATGTCTCATGGATATTGATATGTGCATATTTAGTGTGTATTTAGTATAGTTTTTTATTCATATATTAGCTAAATTATCGTATATTATGGACAAAAGGTACTTAAAAGTGTTAAATTATGTTTTTCAGTCCAAAAATGAAGTTCGGAAGCAAAAGGAAGCAAGAGAAGCGGTAAGAAGATTGAGAGTGGAATGAAGAAGGAAAACACTGAAAAAGAAGCTTCTACTCGTCGAGTCATATATCTACTCGACGAGTCCGGTCGAGGAATCAGAAGGATAACGACTCGGGATCCCAGATAGTTATCGCAATACGTAGAATGTGAGAGGGACTCGACGAGTCATCACTTGACTCGACGAGTCGAACCGCTTATTTAAAGATAATTCTACAGATCGAGAGCAGGAAGTTCTGGGACAATTCAGAAGTGCTTAGCTGCGAATAAGAAACCAGAAGAACCCTAGAAGTCGACCAAGGAAGCTAGAATCCAATTCCGGGAGTAATTAAGGCATAATTCCACCATTCTATTTGTTTCTTTTGTTTTGTCAACATGATTAAGCAACTTGAACTTATTTGTTTGCTGTTATTTACCTTAGTTATGAGCTAAATTCTTTAAACTTCTATTTGGGGATACGAAATTGGTAATATGGTTTGATTCTTGGTAGGATTAATTCTATGTTGGTTAATTTAGTTATTTTAGCTTGCTAAAGAACCTTGTGTATGAATGATAATTGATTTTCTGTTAATAGGGAGATAATTAATTAGCATGAACATCTATTAACTATCAATCTCATATGCTTAGTGAACACTTTTTGTCATATGTCTAGTGTAATGAACATGAAACTAGGATTAATAAGAAAATCAAGTAAATTTATGTGCAAGCTTGTGAGATGACCATTAAACAAGAAGTTAATTAAAAGATAAATTAATTAGCTATTGCAAGTCTAACTTAACCCGAATATTATATCTAGTAAATTTAATTGAAATAGACAACTGGCCATTGTTTAAATTAATTTATTTGCTAAGGATTAATGAAGTGAATACGGAATTAATCAATTGAATCGGTAACTAGCAAAAGAATTAATCCATTGCACTTTTACCTTGAAATCAACCATAGGATCAATTAAGTTGAACTAAATAGAAGTACTTCTCCGTTATTGAATCTAGTCAAGTCTTTGTTTTCTAGTTTAAGTTAGTAATAATTAGTAAGTTTCTGGTCTTGTAAAACTAGAGAAAACCCCTACTTATTAGTTAAATTAGATAAATTACGTTTTAATATTTAATTTGCCGTTCCCTGTGTTCGATACCCTACTTGCTTGAACTATACCACAATTGATAGGTCCACTGCCTTTTGTGTGTTATTTGATAATTAAAAGTAGGTTTAAAACTAGTGAGTTTTACACACATTAATATCATACTTCTTTCACCTCCTCCAATTATTCTCCCTAACCCACAAGTTCCTAAAAAGTTTAAGCTCACTCAAGCCCTATTGGCAAGGCAAGGTCTAGGTGTGATCACATCTTGGAGATGTAGTCACATATTGACAAGCCGGGAGAGTTGGGTGTCAAAGTCTTGAGAAAGTTGGTGGCTCACCTACTTTCTAAGTCACATAGTGAGATCTTTGGGGAATCCTATGAAACAGACTATGACAAGACCCTTAATGATCTTATCTATTTGCTAAGATCAACTTCCAAAACTTTATGGACATTGACAATAATGACATTGGATATCAAGTAAAGCTCTCCCTTCCCAATGGAAAGGGATCGGCCATAGTCAACCCGGTTGACCAAATGGTAAAGAGAAAGGCTAAGTCTGTGATAGCCCCATGTTCCATTACCAAAGCGTCCATATGTTAAATTGCCAAAGGAAGGGGCATTGGTTGCGAAGCTGCCAAATTTACCTAAGGATGTTAAAGTCAATAAGTTTGGCTAAAGTCCATTGTCTAACTCTATTAAGTACATGCTGATTTTGATCGCGAAGATGGATTTCAATCACATGGTTTGGTGATCAGAATTTTGGGCTATTATTTAAGAGTTATGATATTTCTATTGCTTAGAATAGATAGCAATAAGGTTTTCATATGGATTGTAAGGATAAGTTTTTCCGCAAAGTTTTTAAATAAAAGAAAAAGGTTTTGATTTTATTTATTTTAAGTATCCTTACAATGGCATTTGTGAAAAGTTGTTGCGTATAAGATTCCATTGATAGCAATATTGGAAAAATGGATTTGATTTTTTCAGTTGTGGTAGTGTCTAATATTACCAAATAAGGAAAGATTCTCATCACCCAAGGTTCAATTGGACCGGAACTTGGAATCATACAAGTTTTACAGTATGATGAATGAGAACTTTCAACTTTGGAAAATTAAGACTACTCCTTGTTCACATGTATATGTGAGTCAAGTGAAGGACTAAGGGATCGAGCACACGTTCGTGTGCACTGGTCAAGTCCACCACAAAAGATCGATAAGATTATTCGTCATAATTTACTAAAGCTCAGTAAATATGGTTATACTTACAAGCTTAAGTGTAATTCTGAGACATTGGAAAAGGTTCCAATGTACGACAGAGCAAATAAGAAGAATCAACTTAGGCAGGAAGATAAAAGTTTCTCAAATCTGAAAAGATGGGAGAGTACTTTAGTATCATGTTTATGATCTTCTTAATGATTTAGAGACCATCTCACAATTCATCCTCTAAGTGCATTCTGATAGCTAAGAAGAGGAGATATGAATTGTTGAAGTGGTTAAATCAAGAAGATGATTCATACATCATTCCAAAACAATTCTTAGAGTTATACTCTAAGAATGTAACTTGAGTGACATGTCTTAAAGAAGGTTTAAAACACATGTCAAATGTAAGAGTAAAAGTTTTCTACTCTCGTACATTTGAAATTGGTAAGTTGTGATGTTCTGGATAAAACAAAGACCAACTAAGACCAATTGTGTGAAGTGTTTTGTCTTGATTAGAATCCACACTATCTCTTGAATATCTGACAAGGAAGTCTTATATATAAAGAGGACAGTGGGAGTCTTAAAGGTCTTGAAAGTCTCAAGAACTAATCAAGAATAAAACTTGAAGTTCTTCACTAGCACACGACTTGAGGTTCATAACCTATCATGTTGACATATTCTGTGCCCATTCCAATTAAAGTTGGCCTTGCATATGAGTTCTTAGAGTTCTCAATTGGTTGCACAACAACTTGGAAGCAATGGCAAACCCTTGAGTTGATGGGTTTTAGCCATAAGAACTTTCCTATGTGCGCATGCAAAACCCTATTGCTCGGATCTAGGCTTTCTAATAAACATGCTTTGAATCCAAGTCTTCTAATAACTAATTAGGTTAAATAACAATATTGAAACAGATCTAGAATCATACCTTTGAGTTCCTTGTTAATCTTGAGGTCTTGGAGCTTCTAGAGTCACAAATGTCACTCCTCTGATGGCTTACAAACACCAAAGCAAGGAGGATGATTTGGGAGAGAGGAGAGGGGAGGAATTTCGACCAGAGGTTCCTTAGTTTAGTTCAGGTGTCAAATTCCATCAGCCATAGGGTCTATTTATACTTGTAGACTCCTTAAGGGTTACAACCTAAACCCTAATTGGATAATCTTCTCTTAAGGCTATCCAAATCCATTCCATAGATAAGCATATAGACGATTTTGGCTATCCTAACCTTCTTAGAATTCGTCCAAACCATATCCCAATGGATTTACAGTCTAAAGCTTAACTATCAAACAATTGACAGTTTATACCCCTTTATTTAATTAATCTCTTTAAGTCACCAAATTAATTCTAATTAATTCTATGACTTATATTAATCAAATAATAAATATATTATTCATTATTAATAATATTTACTCTCTCTTATTAAATCATCCTATCAAGTTGCTATGGTGAAGGCAACCCAAAAGGACCATGCACAACCGGATCAAATACTTGCCTAATATAGTTGCAATCGTAGCTCTCAAAGACGCTGTCAACTCTGATCTAATCAATCTTGTCCTTTAGATAAGGGAACGTACAGTCCTCTGATAGATATCATGCTGACAATCCTATGGAATGGTTAGTCAAGCATTTAGGTTTCTCGATCTCTGATTTATTTGACATAGAACTTAATCGAACACATCAATTTAGTTCTGACCGGGCCCAGCACATAAGTCAAATCAAATCATCGAGCGGCCGAGATATCACTTTTACCTTTTTAGATAAAAGTTACAGATAAACTTCGACTTATATGCATTTACTTATTCATTAACCAACTATACACAACAATGCGTTTTATAACACCGAGTTACTGATGCGTTTTTGCATTATCAATGTACAACCAATTAACAAATAACAAACCATATATCTAGGTTTTAAGACTATATGATATTATCATTTTGCGATCTCCTTTTTATATCTTATTCCATAAGGTGATTCCAGCAAGCGCGGGTTTGTTCCAATGCTCAAAACTAGTTCATAAGCACTCATGAACGTTGCAACAATCTTTTGCTATGTCTAACACCATTTAGACATTCTACACACCAATTCATGACAATCTTCATTCATATCTACTCCCAACATATGAACGATTGTGGACTATTTAAACAATTCTATTATTCCTAATAAACTCAATTATTCTGGAAGTCAAAACATGCAAAGTGAAACAATAGCTAAACAATTAACATAAGATAGTAACATTACTTATAAATAAAACTCCTTTATTTAATCATCAAATGTCAATTACATTTATCTATTACATGTTTCTGATACTATCTAATCTATGCTAATATCATCCTTCAGCCCAATGCTCCTAGCATGCTGCAAGTGCTTAACCCTACTCAGTCCCTTCGTAAGCGGATCTGCTGGGTTATCTTCTGATGATATCCTCTTCACTACGAGTTGTCCTTCTTCTACACGATGTCTAATGAAGTGATACTTTCTGTCGATATGTCTTGATCTACTATGATCCCTCGGTTCCTTGGTCAAGGCAACCGCGCCTTCGTTATCACAGAAAATCTCCATTGGCTCCTTTATGGCAGGTACAACTCCAAGATCACCGATGAAGTTCTTTAGCCATATTGCCTCCTTCGACGCTTCGCTCGCTGCAATGTACTCTGATTCGCACGTTGAATCAGCTACGGTTTCTTGCTTGGAACTCTTCCATGTCACTGCTCCTCCATTTAGGGTAAAGACCCAGCCCGACTGCGAACGGTAGTTGTCCCTGTCGGTCTGAAAGTTGGCGTCACTATACCCTCGCACCTTCAAGTCATCACTCCCTCCGAGGACTAAGAACCATTCCTTCGTCCTTCGAAGGTACTTAAGGATGTTTTTTACCGCAATCCAATGTGCTTTGCCAGGATTCCCTTGATATCTGCTAACCATGCTCAAAGCGAAGGCTACATCAGGGCGAGTACAAGTCATAGTGTACATGATTGAGCCAACTGCGGAAGCGTATGGTACTCGGCTCATTTCCGCTATCTCAGCTTCGGTACTCGGACTTTGAGTCTTACTCAATTTGGCATTACTTTGTATCGGTAGTTCTCCCTTCTTTGAGTTTTCCATACTAAAACGTTTTAGTACCTTCTCTAAGTAAGTGTTCTGATTAAGTCCAATTAGTCTCTTACTTCTTTCTCTTACTATCCTTATTCCCAAAATGTAAGAAGCCTCTCCGAGGTCCTTCATAGCGAAGCACTTCTCGAGCCAGGACTTAACCTCCTGCAGAGTCGGGATGTCGTTTCCTATGAGTAATATGTCATCGACATATAAGACGAGGAAGCTTACTATACTCCCACTGGCTTTGACATATACACAAGATTCGTCTTCGCTTCGTACAAATCCAAACTCTTTGACTTTCTCATCGAAGCAAAGATTCCATCTGCGAGATTCTTGCTTAAGTCCATAAATGGACTTCTCAAGCTTACACACTCCATTCGGATGCTTCGGATCCACAAACCCCTCTGGCTGAGCCATGTAAACATCCTCAGCCAACTTTCCGTTAAGGAAAGCGGTCTTGACATCCATTTGCCAAATCTCATAATCATGAAATGCGGCAATTACTAGCATCACTCTAATAGATTTAATCTTCGCAACTGGTGAGAAGGTCTCATCATAGTCAACTCCGGGAGTTTGAGTAAAGCCCTTCGTGACCAATCGCGCTTTATATGTGTGTACGTTTCCATCCATGTCGGTCTTCTTCTTGAAGATCCATTTGCACCCAACGATCTTACGTCCGGGCACGTAATCAACCAAATTCCAAACTTGGTTATCATACATGGATTGGATCTCGCTATCCATTGCCTCTTTCCATTTCGCAGACTCCAGGCCTGCCATGGCTTCCTTATAGCTATTAGGTTCATCAAGATTTATTAGTGTACCAGCACTAATATACGTGTCCCCTTCAGTAGTAATATGAAAACCATAAAACTAGGGTAGAACTCTAACTCTATCGGAACGTCTAAGAGGTAAGGATTCGTCAATCGGTTCAACCGGAGTTTCCTCCTCGGGTTGAGTGCCAGCGGTAGAGGTTCCTTCATCTATCGACTCTTGAATCTCTTCAAGCTCGATTTGCCTCCCACTGTCTCCTTGGCTTATGAGTTCTCGCTCTCGGAAAACTCCTCTCCTCGCAACGAAGACAACATTGTCCTTCGGTCTATAGAAGAGATATCCAAAGGATGTCTGTGGGTAGCCGATGAAAATACATCGCTCACTTCGAGGTTCCAGCTTGTCGTGAGTATCTCGTCTTACGAAAGCCTCGCAACCCCAAACCTTGATATGTGCCAATGAAGGAGCTTTCCCTGTCCACATCTCGTGAGGTGTTTTGGCAACCTTCTTAGTAGGGACTCGGTTAAGGATATGGGCGGCAGTCTCCAAGGCATACCCCCAAAAACAGATTGGTAGTGAAGCACGACTCATCATAGAGCGAACCATATCCAATAAAGTTCGATTACGCCTTTCTGCCACACCATTCAACTGCGGTGTCCTAGGAGGCGTCAATTGTGAAACTATTCCACACTCCTTGAGATAATCGTGGAATTCAAGACTTAGGTACTCTCCTCCTCGATCGGATCGAAGCATCTTGATTTTCCTGCCCAATTGATTCTCCACTTCACTCTTGAATTCTTTGAACTTTTCAAAGGTTTCTGACTTTTGCTTGATTAAGTAGATATACCCATATCTACTATAGTCATCGGTAAAAGTCACATAGAAGCGGTTCCCATCCTTCGTGGTTGATCTAAACGGTCCACATACATCGGTATGTATTAGGTCCAATAGACCCTCGCCCCTTTCACATGTACTTGTGAAGGGCGACTTAGTCATCTTTCCAAGTAAACAAGACTCGCATGTGTCATCTTCCCTAAGGTCGAATGACTCCAACACTCCATCCTTTTGGAGTTGGGCTATGCGTTTCTTGTTGACATGTCCAAGACGACAATGCCACAAGGATGCTTTATCCATACTAGTGGAAGAATCAATATTCAAAACATCATTTCCTAGGTTATCAACAATCATAACAGTTTCATATATTCCATTACATGGTATAGCTTCAAAGTAAAAGACACCATTTAGATAAGCCAAAATAGAACCATTCTCATTATTAAAAGAAAATCTAAATCCTTGTCTATATAAACCATGAAATGAAATGATGTTTCTAGCCATTTCTGGCGAATAGCAACAATTGTTCAAATCTAAAACCAAACTATTCCTAAGCACTAAAGAATACACTCCAATCTTGGTCACAGACGACGATCTTCTGTTTCCCATGATTAGATTGATCCTTCCTTGCTCCACATCCCTACTTCTTCTTAGTCCCTGCACATTAGAACAAATGTGATAACCACAACCGGTATCAAGAACCCAAGAAATAGCATGATTAGAATCGTTAGATTTGATTGTGTATATACCTGCGAAAGATGGCTTAATCTTTCCTTCTTTGATTGCTTGCAGGTAATCCGGGCAGCTTCTCTTCCAATGTCCTATCTTGTGGCAGTGGTGGCACTCTGCCTCCTTCGGGTTAGGATAGGGCTTAGCGGGATCAACTTTGGTCCCACTAGAAGAGGCACCATCTCGGGCTTTCACCTTGCGATAGTTCTTCGATGAGGCTTTCCTCTTCTTTCCCTTTCCTTGACCAATAGCCAAGACAGGAGCAGCGGGCGGATTGGGAGTAGGTGCAACAGACTTGTCCTTGAAGTTGCTCTCAGCGACTCTCAAGAGACCTTGGAGTTTGCTTAGGGTGACCTCTTCTTTGTTCATGTGGTAGGTCATCCTAAATTGGTTGTACATCGGAGGTAAAGAGTGAAGCACCATGTCGATCGACAAGTCTTCACCGAAGTCAACATTTAACTTGCGAAGGCGGTCGACATACCTTTGCATCTTTTGCAAGTGCACGGTAAGAGATTCTCCATGACCCATCTTCGCGGAAATCATGTTGGTGAAAATCTCATACCGCTCTTGTCTCGCGTTTTGGTGGTACCTCTCCAATAAGTCTTGGTGCATCTCGTATGGGTACATGTCCTCGTAGGACTTTTGGAATTCGGAGTTCATGGTGGCGATCATGATGCAATGTACCTTCGTTGCATCTCGCTCATGAGTTTCAAAGGCAGTGATTTCGGCTGGAGTAACGATTTCAGTGTTGATTTTCTCGAGCTTCTCATCAAGGACATACTCTTTGTCCTCATAGCGAGCAATTGTGCGAATGTATCTTATCCATTCGCTAAAGTTCGTTCCATCGAAGGTGACCTTTTGGCAAAGGCTCATCAACGTGAAGGAACTAGCAGCAGCGTTGTTTGCGTTTGACATCTACAATTAGAAAAGGACAAAGATAGATTAGAATAAGATTCCCTAATTATCACCCAATAAGAAAATTAGGGCTAGGATCCAACAATAACATTTACATATTAGAAAAGGGATGCCGTAATCTAACATGCAAATAAATTGAAGGTAAGTGAATGACGATTCACTAATTCTCCATCACAAAAACCTAAACTATTAGCCCTAAGTGTTTTTGAGAATTCCTAGGTTCGGATGAGATTCATTGAAACTATTCAATGGCATGTTTAAATCTCGATATGCCCCTCTTGTTTGTGACTGGGATGCCGAAGATCACAAAGCGGGTGTGAATTACCATGCAAATTCACATGGTGCCTTCATTGTAACGATCACCTATTCGATGTGCCGGTAAACCACACACGCTCCATCGAACTATGATAAACAATGAATCACCCTTTTCCACCTTCGCTTAGAACCAATTAGTGTGCCGGTAAACCACACACGCTCCACTAACATCTTAGCAAGGTGCAAAGTGTAATTTCATGGGATTGCATCAATTCACTTTTCCTAAAGTAACTAGAATTGGGAAATTTTAAAAGTATGTGTAGTTACTTTATATTTCTTATTATACTTTTAATGAGAGGAGGAGGTTGCCCTATCCTACCCGTTCGGCTAACGACCCTCCACCAATCAAGCAAGCGGTGGGTGTGAGTGTACACCCATTAAGCGCCATTTTATAGGTTGCAACCTTATACCCACCTTTTAGATTGGCTTCGTGAATGAGTCCTACTAACGGTAAGACTAGCATTTAGTTATACATATATATATATATATATATATATATATATATATATATATATATATATATATATATATATTATTCTAGTAATATCATATTAGTATAGTGTTGTATTTTAAACCTTTTAAAATCTAGGGTTTGAAATTTAAGTTGTCTAAATTAAAACTTTTAATCACAAATATAAATTTCAAAACTTAAGGGCAAGTTTTAAACATTTAAAACATGGAGGATCAAATAACAAATAATTCCAATTAACAATTAATATCCTAATTATCTATATTTGATTTATTCAAGATTTCTTTTAAGATAATTACCAAAATAATCAAAATAATTAATTAATTATCATATAAGGAAATTAAATATTTTATTATATGATAAACATCTTTAATTAGATCAAGATTGCAGTTACATTTATCAGAAAAACGAATTAACATTGATCTAATTAGTTTATGGAAAGTTTAGATAAGATAATTACAAAGAAATCCCGAATCTGGCCATTCCTGACGCTTTGACTCGCCGAGTGCACAAGGGGACTCGCCGAGTCAGGCCTACTCGCCGAGTCCACCTTGGGACTCGCCGAGTCAGTGACTCAGAAACCTAAAAATCGAATTTTTGTAGGTTTGTTTCAGTTAATCAAGCAACAATTTAAAGAAAACCAAGCTAGGCTCTGATACCACTGATGGGTTTTAGCCATAAGAACTTTCCTATATGCGCATGCAAAACCCTATTGCTCGGATCTAGGCTTTCTAATAAACATGCTTTGAATCCAAGTCTTCTAATAACTAATTAGGTTAAATAACAATATTGAAACAGATCTAGAATCATACCTTTGAGTTCCTTGTTGATCTTGAGGTCTTGGAGCTTCTAGAGTCACAAATGTCACTCCTCTGATGGCTTACAAACACCAAAGCAAGGAGGATGATTTGGGAGAGAGGAGAGGGGAGGAATTTCGACCAGAGGTTCCTTACTTTAGGTCAGGTGTCAAATTCCATCAGCCATAGGGTCTATTTATACTTGTAGACTCCTTAAGGGTTACAACCTAAACCCTAATTGGATAATCTTCTCTTAAGGCTATCCAAATCCATTCCATAGATAAGCATATGGACGATTTTGGCTATCCTAACCTTCTTAGAATTCGTCCAAACCATATCCCAATGGATTTACAGTCTAAAGCTTAACTATCAAACAATTGACAGTTTATACCCCTTTATTTAATTAATCTCTTTAAGTCACCAAATTAATTCTAATTAATTCTATGACTTATATTAATCAAATAATAAATATATTATTCATTATTAATAATATTTACTCTCTCTTATTAAATCATCCTATCAAGTTGCTATGGTGAAGGCAACCCAAAAGGACCATGCACAACTGGATCAAATACTTGCCTAATATAGTTGCAGCCTTAGACACTATTCCAACAGTTGCCAGGTGGCAAGAAATTAAGATTGAGTTCAATCAATATGAGTTTGGATTTGTCATTAACCTTTTCTTATGACTATGGTTTTGACAAATCACATGGATAAGAACACATACACCATTAAATCTAAGTGTCATAAGGTTTCTCTCCGATTCATGAAAAATGATGGTGAGGAAACACTTTCACTAAGTAGATTTTAGCTAGATAGCAATTGTGATATTTGCATTCTCAAAGTCGTTAGTGGAGCGTGTGTGGTTAATCGGCACACTAACATGGACTTGTGAGAAGTGGCAAAGGTCTAAACAATCGAGACTATGATTACGGCATCCCTTATCATAGTTCTTAAAATTGTTTAGACACACCTGTGAGCTATCTAAGATAAGGTGTATGATATTGATAAAGTGTTATCAAAGCAATCTAGTATCAGAAATTTGAACTTTGGTAAGAAAGTCAATAAAGTATTAATTTCTAGAAGTCCAGCTAATTTCTGGGTACATGTCAAAGCTAGTGGGAGCATAAGTATTATGCTAATAATCATGATGTTAGTGGGAGCATGATAATTATGATAAGTATTGCAAGTTAGCAATGTTAGTTATAGAAAACAAAAAGTTTCAATTGGGAAAGAGTTGTTTTGCTATAATTAAGGGAGAGGAAATTATACTTCATCTCAAATCTAAAAGCTTAGATTGAGGTTTTAATAATATTTAGTCAAGGATATATATATGAATTTCATGTTGGAATGGCTCAACATAAGGAAATTCTGTATATGGGTCCATTTTTTGCGTTCTAAAATTCGTTTATGATTACGACATCCCTTTTCATAATCTGAATTATGAGAACTTGGCAAATAGAAATGGAAATGTTATAGCA
This sequence comes from Lactuca sativa, assembly GCF_002870075.4. Classification (NCBI taxonomy): domain Eukaryota; kingdom Viridiplantae; phylum Streptophyta; class Magnoliopsida; order Asterales; family Asteraceae; genus Lactuca; species Lactuca sativa. The sequence goes on from NC_056629.2 coordinate 70,411,502, forward strand.
AAAGACTGGTTTAGTCTTTATGTGAGACATCATGAATCGTGTCCCATATGCTTCGGATATAGGATCGATTACATGTGCTATATTCATCCTTTCTAAAATTTTCCAAATGCATGGGGCATTAAGAAGGGAAAAGGTCTAGAATTGGATATGACTAAAAGGATTAAACAGTTGTCGAGGACAATCTAAGGTTTACCAAAGATTGGTTGCTCAAGGACAGTTGGAAGTATAGTGATAATTCTGGAAGGACCATATTGACATAATCTGTAAGGAGGCAACTCTTGTTCAGAAGTGATAGTCAAAATGGAATATGGAACTGTTTTAAAGTTAGAAATTATTCAGTCTGTGTAAGATTAGGAAACTTAATGCAAGAAGGATGTTTCCAAGGAGTTAATCTCTTTTGGAATGCTCTGTAATGTTTATTGTCAAGTCATTGCGACTTTGTGCATAATCATTACAAGAGGTTCAATGCATATAAGTTTAGAATCTAACCGATTTTAGTAAATGGCATGAATTCGGAATTCTTGCATTTGCAGTAAGGATTTGGGACTGTGAAAAGAGGATCATTGGAGTTATGTTCAACAGATCTAATTCACAAAGTAAAGATCATAGACAAACATAGTATGCATACTTGGTGTATGGCATGACTAGTGTTTAGAAAACATAGTGTACATGCTTGGAGCATGGGACAACTATTGTTTTAAATTCAAGAATAAAGTTGATAGCTGAAACAGTATACAATGAATAATGTGTAATCATATGGTGATAAATAAAAGGTGTTTTTATTTATGTTCATAGGTTTTGATACCATATTGGATTCAATTATTATTATGATTCATTTTGCATGTTTTAACTTCCAGAATAACTAGGTCATTGTTCTGGATGACTAAGTTATTCAAACCATCCACAGTCGGTCATATGTTGGAAGTAGATATGAATTAAGACTTTCATGGGTTGGCTTGTAGAGGTCTAAGATGTTGGACAAAGGGCTACAACACTCATGAGTGCTTATAAGTTCTGAGTATTGGATTCAACCCGCGCTCATTGGAATCACTTCATGGATTTTATCACGAGTGATCATGAGACGATAATATCTTATATTCTTCAAACCTAGAGATATGAGTTGTTACTATGAGTTGGTTGTACATTGATTGCACGAAAACGCATATGGTAACTCGGTGTTATAAAACGTGCCTTTGTGTATGATTCAACAAGTAGTAGAACAAGCCATATGAGTCGAACTTTATCCATTCCTTTTACCTTCAGGATAAAAGCGATATCTGTGGGCCCCTCGATGGTTTGATGATGAAAAATGGAAGTGCTCGGCCGGGCCAGGACTGACTTGAATTGTTCAATTAGTCAATCGTCATAAATCGGAAATCGGGAAACAACAAATGGACAGAGAGAATGATTATAATCCATGTCTCAGTCCATATGATATCTAGAATGGAGGAATATATGATCCCTTATATAATGGACGCATCATTGATTTGTTTAGAGTTCGACAACGGCTTTAAGAGCTACGATTGCTAGTCGGGTTATGAAGTTGTACTTGCAATAATAGTTTTAAACTTATCCAAGTGGGAGACTGTTGGATTAGATGTCTAAGCCTATAACTATTATTGGTATGTACTTGACTCGAGAGTAGCATGGTCCATTTGGGTTGCATATCATCAGGACAATTTGTTAGGATGGACTTTTGAGAGAAGGTTATTTATGGTTTATTAATATATTATAAGTTATAATATATTAATATGAAATCATATGTTTTAATTAGTATCGATCAAGAATTAATTTAGTGATCAAAAGAGACTAATTAAATCTATGGGGACTAATTATGATAATTAGTTATATTTATATGTGTTGGGCTTATGACCCATGTTGGACCAAGTTTATGTATGGATACATAAAGAGTTGGGCCACATGAACCATGGATCATAAAACCCATGGGTATGGATTATGGGTTATACCCATGACCCTTGGAATCCTACATATAAATAGGTTACTCCAAAGCCAAAATCACCACTTCTTTTCCTAGAGAAATATGGAGGTGTTTTGGTGCATTGAATTCTCTCTCAAGATCCACCTTTGTCCTAGGTGTGTTGTGATTCCATTTGAGGCATTTCATACTATTGGTGCTAAGCTCTTAAGGCCAAATACATCAAGACTTCAAGCCACATAAAAGGTATGTTTCCCTAACTAGTATATTATATGGTTTATGTCAAATGCATGCTAGTTATAGGTTTAATGCCTCGGAAACCATTTGCATGTATAATTAGTGAAAACATAGATCCAAGGTATTTAGGGTTGTATCTGCACCATAGGATGTTGTATTATACCAAAACCCAACAGGAACAGTAACAGCGTGAGCCACTACCACTCTTTGATTCTTGGGGTTCCCCTGTAGGGTTTGCCCCCTTCTCTTGTTCCAAGGCCTTCCCTGGCCCTGTACCTCCTTTGATGGATCGGCTGTAGCTGCAACAGTACCCTGTTTGACCCCGTGGTCGATGAGTCGCTGAGCCAGGCGCTTAGCGCTGTTGAAAGTGATAGGGTTGGAGGCCAAGACGTGACCTTGAATCTGGGGTGACACCCCCCAAATGTACCTCTCAACCTTTTTTGGTTATGGGTTGACCATGGCAGGGCACAAGGCAGCAAGGTCGTTGAACCTGGCCGTGTAGGCTACTAGGTCAGACCCAGTCATCTTCAGATTCCAGAGCTCCTGATCTAGCTTTTGTATCTCACCCCTTGGACAGTATTCCTCCAGTAGTAGGACCTTCAAGTCCTCCCAACTTATGGCGTTGGCGACGGTGAGAGTCACGGACTTCACACGACTTTTCCACCATGTGAGGGCTCGATCAGTGAGGGTGCAAGCGGCGAACTTGACTTTGATCACTACTTGGCAAGAGCAGATCTGAAAGACCATTTCGGTCTTTTCAATCAGTGCAATGAATCCCCCAGTGCCATTAAAAGTTTTTGTTTTTGCGTTAGAGAACTCCTTGTAAGTACATTCCCTTACGTGACCATGACTGGTGCCATGGTTGGAATTATTCGTGCTGCTTCCTGTCCCTCCATTTCCATTGGAGTTTATTTACAAGAGGGCGGCGGTTACTGCTGCTATGATAGCAGCCTGGACCATGGTCGGATCATAAGCTGATGGTGGAGGTGGTGTTGGTATCGTGCCCGACCTGGGTCTTAGGTTTGGACGAGGAGGCATCGCGCTGCCAAGAAATAAAAATGAAAGACTATAAGTTTTGGTGGTTGAGGGTTGAATGATCATGAGTTAACTATCTTTAATAGTTCAAGAATTTGGTTTGACCTACACAGGGCTTTGAGTTTGATTCACAAATGGAGTTTGAATAGAAATAGATAAACTCATGAACTCGAATGAAATGCACAGAATTAACACACGAAAGAGATATGCCTTATATATATTAAACATATGGTTGCGTTACATACGAAGTTATAAAAAATGACCTTTCTAAAGGGCTCCGATTACAGAAAGTCAAAGAAAGTAAGACTTTTAGCCGATGGTCCTATTCTATATCAAAATTTGGGAGTTAGGCAAGCACAACTCGCGGCGCGGATTGCGCTTGGAGCTTGACTCCGCATCTGATTGCTTGGCTCCCATGAGACGCCTGTCAAAGGCAGCTTGTTGCTCCCTCAAATCCCTCATTTCGGAGAGAGCTGCAGTCATTTGCTCCTGGAGGGAGTTGGTGTGGAGTTGAGCATTCCCTTGTAGCATGTATAGGCGTCGGATATTAGCTGCATTATCTTCCATCCTTATGCCAACCTCGTGAATCCGGTTTGCTTGGACTCCAGATTGATAAGCCTGATTGGCAAGTTTTCCTACCATAACTGGGAGTGCTCGATCAGCTGAACTTCCTCCGCTGGCATCGTAGAAGTCCCGACACATACCGTAAGGAGGACACAGTCCTTGCTGCTGGCTCCAATGGTGGATGTGGCTTCCCTAGATGGGATTTGGTCCTTGAAATCCCATCCTGAAAGGAGGTCGAACGAATGGATTTCGGACGGCTGGCGGATTGATCACCTCAGGCTCTGAGGTTGAGCTATCTGAATCTTCCTCCTCCTCATCTTCCATGGGTTCCTCCTCGGGGTCGTCTTCAATCCATCCCCCATTACCTTGGTTGGGGTAGTAGGGGTCGTCGGGGTGATGGAATCCAGCCATTAAGTCTATACGAGAATAGGGTTAAGAATTGACTATAAGCTAAAGCATGTAAAATTTACCCTTAAGTTTGTAGGTTGAAGATACCCAAATACTCCCATAGGATTCTTAATGATATGCTCTTCGTAAGTTTTAAATTTGTTTTCTACTGCAGACACTCCCTGGCATACGTTAGTTGGCTCTCGGACAAATATAGTTGACCAGGCTATATTCATCCCAGTTCCGATTACATGTCCTAAGGCACACCTGCACTGCACAATTTATTTATAATACTTCTATATTGATCTATTTATGACATTGTTATTAATATGAAATGAATGCATGCCAACTTTACAAAAATTAAATACATATGAATGCATATGAATGTTCATGTCGTGAATTGTAAATGGTTGTACCAGGAAAATCCCTTATTTTCATATTAGTTGATTGTTTTGGATATAAGAAAATCCCTTATTTTCCTAAAGTAACATGCAGTCTCTAATGTCCAAGACCGAAAATCGCAAGCAACTGACATGCTTAAAAGGTTGAGGCATAGTTTTATATAATAAAGCTATAAGAAGATCGCACTCGTTAGATGAAGAATAGTTTTAATAGCTACTCATTCATAAAATCAGAATACCATAATAATTGTCTATCCGGTAAGTTTTATAACCATACTAAACATAATATGCCTGTGGCGACGGTCTTCAGGCGTCGAAAAGTTATGATAAACTGTCACCCAAAGGACTGTAGCTAACAGTCAGGGCGCGGGATCATGACTTCCCGTATAGATCTATACACATTTGACATGCTCTCCAAACGGGAGACTCTGGTTATAATAGACAGGACTTTAGGTAGTACCTTTCAACAAAAGGTAGAAAGATGTAATCGTCTCACGGATTCTCAACTAAGTCTGTATTAAAATAATAGTTTTGTATGAAATGTTTATCCTCTTTCACAATGTTTGACAAAGCATAAATCATAATGTAACGCTGAAAAATTTAAAATAAATTTTCACATTTTAAAAACAATTCAATTCACAATATTATAAAACACATTGTTCTTATATTCCACATAAGTCAAAATCCCAAGATCATAACATATCAATAAAACTCCACGCGTGTGTGTGTACTGATCATGCCGGCGCCTCCCGCGATCCTCACTAGTACCTGAAACACATAACACAAAACACTGTAAGCATGAAGCTTAGTGAGTTCCCCAAAATACCACACATAACACATACTAGCCACTCAAGGCTATAACTCTGCGGGCCCTTGGGCCCTAACTCTGTAGACCCTCTGGTCCTAACTCTGTGAACCTTTCGGTTCTAACTCTGATATACTCTGGTATACACACGGCATAAATCACATAAAAATAATGTAGTGCAACACATCACATAAATAGCATACAATAACTCTGTCACATAACTCTAATTACCACTCAAGGTAAAGTATAGTGAGAAGACTCACCTCGGATGTCTTAGTAATATCTCGCTCGCGTAACACTGATCTAGCCTCTGCCTAAACACATAAACGATCATCTTAATTAATAACGGCTCTCCAGGCTAGACTAAATCCTCACACATCCTCTAAGAAGGCTAAAAGACCAATTTACCCTTCAAACAGTTCACAAGTCCAATTGTTGACCATACCCTAAAAGTCAACAAAAGTCAACGGTCAACCCTTTGACCAGACTCGTCGAGTGTACAATTGTGACTCGGTGAGTTCAGTCATGAACTCAAGTCCTCAAAATCCCCAATGACTCACCGAGTCACTTCCCCAACTCAACGAGTCATCAACTGTGTGATTCATGGGGGAAAACCATCCTACTCGCCGAGTCTGTTCTTGGACTCGGCGAGTTCAAGCCATGCTCAAACTCAAATGACCTCCTGAGGTCAGATCTGTTCTTCCAATCCATAGATCTGGCCTTACCAACCACTATAATCACGTAAAGGTATGACCTTTACACTCATGCAATGACCAAAAAGCTTCTTTGGGCGAAATAATCCCTAAAATGGAAACCTAGGGCCATATCTCTAATGGAGTAGCAAAAAGCAATGTGAATGGGACTCTCTGGACCTCTTAAGGTCCAGATCTAAAAAGAACTCCACCTTAGGACCTCACATACTTCGAATCTAATCCAAAGAATGCACAAGAAAACCCTAGATTTAACTAGAACACCAAATACACGAGTTTGAGCACAGATTAGTACCTCTAGTAGCCTCCTCTAATGAAGGGATGATAGATCTGAGCTCCTCAACCTTCCTTGTTTGACCTCCTTCCTTCTTTCTTGAAAAAACACACTTAGAATGATGAGATAGCCCTCCTCTTGCACTACAAGCCTTCTCTCTGATCTCTAGGGTTTCTCAGGGGTCTAATAGCCGCAAATGGTGGCTAAAAGATCCTTAAATAGGGCTCAGGCCCCGGAGAATTAGGGTTTCATTAAACAGTGTGGACTCGCCGAGTCCGCCATTAAATCAGTCCGACCATGCGCGGTCCTACTCGGCGAGTTTGAGCGCCTGCTCGCCGAGTCCCTCTCCAAAACTCAATATAAATGCATAAAATAAGATACCTAGGAATCCAGATGTTACACATAAGTTCTATGAATGCATAAAAATGGTTTAACAAGGATGGATACCCTGGATACTATGTATTTTGTATAAGTCTAATGCATGCAAAGTATAACAAGAGTTTTCACGTTTTCACTTGGGATCAACCATGTGTTTACTTGTATTCTCCCCCGAAATGTATTAAAAGTACATTATAAAGTAATTGAAATTGAATAAAAGGGGGTATGAACTCACTTGATTGAAGTGGTTGTTTTGAAGTAGTCGAGAGAAGAATCGAGCAGAACTTCGACTAGTGAGAGTTAAATTCTCGGGAATCTCGGGAGTGTAGAACTTCCTTCTGATCTTGAGTATGAAAACCGGGGTGTCGGGATGGCTTCGAGTGGAAAAAGCAGAGCAAAAGTGCGGGAAAAGAGAAGAATTGAACAAGAAACTCGAAACTCTAGCCTCCCTTTTATAGGAGGCTGAACCGCCTCCGTACGCTGGGCGTGCGCTCTTACGCGGGGTGTAGCGTACGTCAGCGCTTATGTCAGCCTCCTGACGGACGATGGGATGTCTGCTGCCGAAGGGACTACGCCCTTATCACCTGGTACGCTGGGCGTACCCCTTTACGCGGGGCGTAAATCGATTTTCAGAACTTCTAAATTCCATAACTCTCGCGTACGAGCTCCGTTTCTAGCATTCTTTATATCCACGCGTAGGTGAGACTGTACTCTACAACTCTCATTTAGACTCCGTCGGCTAGTTTTGACTTTATTTTTAATAATACCTTTTTAGCAGGCCGAGACTGGAAAAGTCCGTTAAAAATCTATAACTTCTTCATCCGGCGTCCGATTTTATCTGTCTTTTTACCGTTGTATTCCTATGGTCAGGGTCTTCAAATTTCGTTTAGGTTGTTCCGGTTAAAAATCCCTCGATCTCTATTTCGAGTTTTTAGCTGTCTACTGCTACATCCGAAACTTCGAAAAATCATAACTTCCCAATACGAAGTCAGATTTGGGCGTTCTTTTTATGTATGTTCACGGTTTAATAATATCTACGATTTTCATTTAGATACTTCAGGTTAAAAAAGTATTTTATTAAAACTTCGCGTTTTACGTTTAATCGTATTGACGGTTTTGTTGTGAATCTTAGGTTGGTCATAACTCATTCGTTATAACTCAGATTTTAGTGTTCTTTATATTTTTGGAAACCTTATCACGATATCTACCACATAGTGTACTCAAACAGAGTTTTTTTTTTGAAGATTTCATTTTCGATGATATTCTTATTACTTCATAAAGAGATTACAAGACTCGAATTTTAGACATTACATTGACCTGAAATAACGGGTTGTTACACAACACTCCCACACTAACTGACCACTGATGAATGCTATGGGTCACCCCACAGTCTTACAACACCCCGAAACTACTGCTAACCAGTGAATGCTACAGCCACCCCGCAGTCTTACAACACTTCCATATTAACTGACCACTGGTGAATGCTACGTGCCACCCTACAGTCTTACAACGCTTCTACACTAATCGCTAACCCATTGACCTGAACGCCACCCGGATTCAAACTCACACCCAACTGAACTCGAACCATGAATGGAGCCCCACCCTGGGTTCCCCTCCCGAAGCCTTCTAGCTGAAACCAAGAAGACGCGAACCCAAAGTTGGGAAGTTTCCTGAACTCCCATCTCATGTAATCCTCAATTCATACAGCCACTTAGGTCGCTCTCCTCCCTGATGAGAATGCGAAACTCACCCTAGTTTCAATCCTGCTTCTGATCCTGATTACCTGAGCGATTCTCCCACACTTAGATTCGACTAAGCCTTCACAACACCAGAGAATTGAAGGATTTCCAATCCTTTTTACCCTCTAACAACCATACATAGACAACCTACACTTACTAATGCTAGTGCTCCATCACCAACCAAACCCAGAAGACTGCACAACCTCTAAAGTCAAGATGAACACCTTTCGAATCCTAGCGAAATTGATAACCCCAGATGTCTTGAAATGGTACCACACTCAAATCTTAAATTCCAACTTCCAAGTAACCGACGTCTGACCAAAATCTCAACAATAGAACACTTCCCTTTGCGCTTCCAAAAGCCAACCGAAGCACAAAAACCGAACTCACCGAACCCTGACGATGTTGGACAACCAACCTGTTGAACCTTGACCATAGACATCCCATACAATACCCCTGAACCAATCCTCGACCACAACCCATGATAACGCTAAACACTCCAAACCCGCAAAAAGGGAAACAACCTTCACTAACCACTAATAATTCACGACATGCAAACGATAGATAACATTACTTGAAGATATAACCCAACATAATCAAAGAAATAGACCAGAGATACACTTATAACAACCACATATACAGATATAACTAAAAAGAAGCAAAAGATACATACCCGCAACATTGCCTACTGGAGTCCTAATCTCTTATGTTTGTCACTACAAGGCCTGACTCCCGCTGTCCTACCCTCTTGTCCACTGGTGATCCTCAAAGTAGTTGGAGTAGGCGCACACACTGCTTCTCCCACCAACGTCGGACAATCAGCCTTCTTGTGGCCCACCTGATTGTAGTGAAAACATAACGGGCTTGCCCCCTAAGGACAATCCTTGCTGATGTGACCGACCCTACCACACTTGTGGCAGCCCAAACCCATGGAACGACAAACTCCATCGTGCAGTTTCTCACACGTACTGCATTGACTCCAACCCTACCCGCCTCTCGAATGCTGGTCAGAAGTCTTGGGTCTCTTCCCGGGACTCTCCAATGTTTGCACCTGATCTGACCCCCTCTTATAAATGTGCTCCAAATCAATCTCCCGCTCGCGGGCTCTAGAAATCATCATCATCATCATCATGTGTGTGGGATGTTCTGATGGGTTTTAGGTAAAACAAATAAATTAGAAAACAATTCCTAAGTTCACATGCAACCTACTTTGGATCTATGTTTTAACTATTGAACATATAACTTTGAATTGCAAAATAAGAACCCTAGAGGAGAGAGGTTATTTTCGAAAATAACTAACTAGGGTTTAAGAGTTACATACCTTTCAATTATTATATTAAACAATTGATAATCCTCTTGAACTTGATCTTGATCTTCTTGGAAGCTTAGCACCACAAATGTAATGCCACTAATGGAATCACACCCAAGAACTAGCAAGAAGGAAACTAGAAGGAGAGAGAGGGAGGGAGTATGCAATTTTCGGCCTAGGGTTTCTTCCAAGGTAGGAGTGGTCGATTTAAGGAGGTGGGAGGCTCCTTATATAGCTGAGGGATCTATGGTTTAGAGAAAACCCTAATACTCCTTTGCTTGGGGCCTAAGATAATTCAAGGCCTTATCCAAGCCCCCTTGGACGAAATCTTTAGGGTTTCCCCTAAGAATTTCGTCCACCTCCTTCCAAGGAGGTGCTGGAGCCTTCCACTCAACTATTTGATAATTGCAAATCAGTCCCTGCACTTTATAATTAATACTCTTAACCCCGAAATTAATTCTAATTAATTTCTGACTAACTATTAATTAAATATTATGATTTCTAATTAATATATTATTTTCATAACATATTAATAAATCATTTATATTAATTTATTAATCTCATAATAAATTAATATCTCTCATTTCATAATTTTCTTGTCCAGTTGCTGCTATCAATTCAAGTACATACCAATTATAGCTATGGGCTTAGACACCTAATCCAACATGTTCCCATTATCTTTTTTCAATTAGCAATAAACCTATTAAGATAAGGTATTATTCGGTTCTCTAATAAAGTGATATGTATCATAACCAACAGAGTGTTATATATCATTTAATGACCCACATGTCAACTTATCTAAGAGGGCCAAACTTTATCGTGATTAGTTGTTGACTAATAAACACATCTACTGTTGATGTACTTGATTGCTATTGGTGATATTTGTTGTGCAATACAAGAGTGAGTTGCTTATTTTGAGCACAGCTGTGAAAGCTTTTCAACAATTGACAATGGATCTTAGACATGTTGTGAAAGTGTAATATTATGAAGGAAAAATAAATTTTGTTTGGATGATGGTTTAAAAACTCTAAATCTTAAGAGATAACTTATAACCACTAAATGTGGTTTTGTTAATAACACATGTTAATTAAGAATTAGCAAGACATAATATACTATTGCATTAAAAATCTACTATCTTTATCATAATTAATGCAATGATTTTATAGAAAGATTATCAATATTTCTATTTAAAAAAATAATATTAAACTACTATTGTATCTAATCATAACACAAAATTAATCATTATATATTTTAATCCCAAAATAATATATATTTTGCAAATCTTTATTATTTATATAACATTTTCTTCTTTAATCGTAGTTTTCACACGTATTAAACTAGTATTATTATATAATTATGCCGTAATTAAAAAAACTACCCCTTAACAAAGAAAAGAAAATAAGAGTACATTAACAAGTATAAGATGTCCCTAACAGAGTAACAATATCATATGTTAAAAGTGACACCACAATAAGGTGACCCTAATAGATAAACAGTACCATATGTTAAAAGTGATACCACAATATCTTCGACTTATTATTAAAATTAAAAATATTATATTATATTGACTAAAAAACAATATATATGGTTTACTAAAGTCTTTGTATTATCCAAAATGAAAAAGAAAAGAGAAAGACAACAGTGACACGAACTACAAGGATCTAGCACGTGTATCCGCAGACCCGAAGAGCAATCAGAGTACGGCAACGATGGCGACGGCGACGGCGACGGAGCTATGTTTCCTCCCAAACTACCACCGTCGTATTATGAGTCCACCGTCATCTTCACCAAAAGCATGGCGCTCTTCTCCGGTGAAGTTAGCGATCAAATCCCAAATCCAAACTCAGAGCTTACAAAAGAAGAAGCGACGTCCGGAGAACGTTGATGGAGAGTTCTTCGTTGGTTTGTGATTTCCCTCCTTTCTCAATACCAAAAACCTGCAATTAATCTGATTATTCTGAACAAAAAACAATATCTTTGTTGCAATTTTATCAATACGAAGCATTAGCCTCTCTTTAATACTTTAATTTGGGTTAAATGCAAACTTCCAGTTTTTTCGATCTTATTATGCTGTGATTGATTGCTCCCCTTTTCACAAATTTCTTCTTGTTTTGATAAAGCCATTGATGCTATTGGGTTCGAGTTATTCAACCACTTTTCAACTGTTTAAACAAGTTACCAGAAAAATATTGCATCTTTTTGTCCTAAAATGGAAGCACTTGACATACAGATTTGACATGATTATATAAGCAAATCCAAGATCCACCATTTTTTTTTACTTTGATGGTTAAAACATTGCTAAGATTTTAAAAAAGAGCGATAACTAATTTGATACTTTCTCAAATTTGCAGATCATACATGCATTGATTGTGATACATGTCGTTGGATGGCCCCAGTAAGAATCAGAATTTTCAATATGGTTAATGTCATAAATTGGCAACAAACTATTTGTTTTTTATTTTTTATTTTTTACAATGGTGTTTTGTTAAAAAAAAAAAGTTTGTTATCTATTTATGACATTAACCCATTTCAATATGGGTGTTACATATATTGCTTTCTAATTTTTTTTTTTAATAAAATAGATGATTACTGATTTGATATTTTCAGGAAGTATTCACCCGTGTTGATGGCATGTCGGCTGTTAAAAAGCAGCCAAGTTGTCAAGATGAACGCCTTAAGGCTCTTCAGGTATTAATATTATGTCAAAAGTGATATATATATATATATATATATATATATATATATATATATATATATATATATATATATATATATATATATATATATATATATAGTTTATGAAGATTTAAGCACTTACAATAATTGTTACAAATTAATTTTGTTATTGTTTTATTTTCAGGCATTACTTTCATGTCCAACAAGCTCAATTTCTACTGAAAAACCCGCTCATGATATTTTAGAAGTTCAAAAAACGTTTCCAATACCCATTGACATAGAGAGAATTCCCGTAATTTAACTCCTATAATAATTCTGTGAAGTTTTCAAAAAGTAAACGTGTAATGTCTTATTATGAAAACAATTATATTTATATAATCCTATAAAATGTTCATCTTTAGGGGGTGTATCATTGTGGTTATCACTCTGATAAAACGTATGGAGCAGCATCCTATTTCATTGTTCACCCTGAAGGGAACATTCTTATCGATAGGTATTCTATTTCTAACCATAAACTTCTTATAATTCATAGGATGCTTAATCCCCCGTTTGTTACACTGATGTCAATGATACAAAAATTGCAATTTTTTTATCCCTTAGGGAAAAAGATGTGAATGCCCTCCTCATCCTTCTAAGAGTAGCCTTTGAAAGCTTGTCGAGTGTAGTCCCATGTAACACACACAACATTATAAAACAAGTTCATAGAGATTATGGAAATAAAGAATCTTTATTTCCATGCAAATATCTTTATTTCCATGCAATATTTGCTCAAGGAAATTGATTTTTTCTTTTAAATATTTTGTAGTCCTAGGTACACAGAAAGGCTGGCTGGCAACATTGAGAAATTGGGTGGAGCTCAATACATGTTTCTCACTCACAAGTATAGTCATGATGAGTTCAAGCAACATTCGATAATTGTAATATTATATAAGCTATTTATTGACTTTTCTTCTTAAAATTAGGGATGATATTGGAGATCACAAGAAATGGTCCGAGCGATTTAGTTGTAAAAGAATTCTCCACTCCAAAGAAGTATGATATTTTTGCTATTTTATGTCTTGTCTTTTGTCAGCTGCCTAGAGGGCCACTGTGTACCTGATTTACATCAGGACAGTGTGGGCCAACTTAGTGGTTGGCGGAAGAATAACCTTTTTGCAAAAACATATATACATGTTTTTGAATCATTTTCAGGGTGTTAATTTTTCGATGGATAAGTCTTGATGTGTTTGTTTTCGTTAAAAAAGTGGTAAATTTATATTTTTGATGCATTTAAGGTAAATGTCTCGACAAAAGATGTTGAGATGAAGCTGGATGGATGTGGGCCATGGAGTCTTAATGACGACATTCAACTTATACACACACCGGGACACACAGAAGTGAGTAGACAACTGATTATCTGATTATTACAACTTTAAATAGTAGAATTATATACAAACATTATCTTGTGCAACACGTTTTTTATTATATTTTGTTATCTAATTATAGTTATTTCGTATTAAATAATCACATTCAAAACACGCATCCAAATAATATCTTTTATAAACAGTTGATAATTTATATGGGCAGGGGTCAGTGTGCTTGTTTTACAAGCCCTTAAAGGTGCTTTTCACAGGAGATCATTTGGCAATGGGTGAATCTGAGCTGGCAGTTTCTGAGATATATAATTTTTATTCAGGTATACCACATTTGATCTCTATAATTTTAACATAGTAAAATTTAGTGTTATATTATTCATTTACACCAAAATTATGTCAAATATTCATATGTCATTTTGGTGTGGTAATTGGTATTAATGGTGTTATGGGTTGCAGATGTCTAAAGAAGAAAGCTTATAACCTAAAATAAAAGGGTTAATTACATAAACTGATAAAAGACCCTATATATTGGGGCAATCTTTTGCGGATTAAACATTTACTTTTTTTTTTTTAAATCCCTTACATTTTTTCATTATTTCGGTTTGATCTTTTAGCATGTTTATCGGTAATCTTCTGATTTTTATATAAAGATGTAAAAGTTTTTTTTAGAAAAAAAAGAAAATAAAGTTGAGGTTTTAATCCGAAAAAATGGAAAAATGTAAGGGCCAAATCGAAAAGATGGAAAAATATAAGGACCAAGTTGAAAAATGTAAAACTAAGAGGGCCAAATCTAAAAAAGATGACAAAATTAAAAGGCTTTTTAGAAGAAAAAAAAAAGTTGAAATTTAATTCCAAAAAAAAAAAAGCCCAATACAGTGTCTTTTGTATAGTTAACCCAAAATAAAAGACCAAGTTATAACGTAAAATAAGAGTAAACTACAATTTTCGTCCCTTAAAAAATATTTTCCTTTTCGTCCCTGTAATTAAAAATGAACATTAATAAGCAAGTTTGTACTTCATAAAGATACAACATTATTTGGAGAAGTAATCATTAAAATATAAAACTTGTATGCCATATTTTATTTCCAATTTTCAGTGGCTATACAGTTGGACAGTGTCGCTATGTTGCTTGAGCTCGAGTTCGAGTGGATATTACCAGGTACATACTTTTGCCCCACCCAAAAAGATGGGATAAAGACTTGTTTTTCTCAAAAGACATTAGTACCCTCATCCTTTGAAAATAGCCTTAAAAAGCTTATCTAGTTTAGTCATGTCCTGTGTAACAAACATCAAAAATAACCACATAAAACTGTGTTTGTTACAAAACTGTGTTTGTTACACGGGACATGATTAAACTGACGTATCTTGTAAAGATATGTGTCAGTAAAAAAAATTGCTTTAATATTGTGGACAGGTCATGGCAGGAGAGTTGCATACAAGGATGTTGAAGAGAAGAACTCGAGCCTAAAAGCTTTCTTGATTGCTAAGCAACATCCCCATGGGTTTTAATTTGTGTATAACTCACTTAATAAGTTTAAAAATATATAGATTAAACCCATGTTATCAATGTATGTTGTGTGTAAAATAAACGAGCTTAAAAGAAATTTATAGTTTATATTTTCCTAATAAAATGTTTACAAAATTATAATATGTGTTTAAAAAAATGTGTTAAGTATAAAATAGTATATGTAAATATGTAAATATGTAAGCAATGTCATTTTTAGTTACTTTACATGTAAAAGTTAAACAAAATATTTTTTAAAAATAATTTTGATATAATTTTAAATATATAAACATGTCATTTCTAGTCATTTTACATATAAAAGTTAAACCAAACAATTTTTAAAAACAATTTTTGACTTTTGCCCTTCAAAAGCTAATCCAAACATATTTTTAAAAAGACAAAATTGCAAAAATGGTTGTAGTGGTAAGTATTTTTTTGGGATTTTAATCCAAACCACGACTTTTTTTGGATTGATAGTCATTTTAAGAGAGTTTGCTTGTGACTTTGGTCCTTCGTTAAACTGAAAAGACTAAATTACCCTTACTATATTTATTTTCCATTTTTATTTTTTTCATATATATATATATATATATATATATATATATATATATATATATATATATATATATATAAGTAAGGCCTCTCTCTCTCTCTCCACAATGAGAAATCAAAGAGCATTGACCTCTTTAAGTATGTCAAAATCATAGCTTCAACCCAAAAATTAAAAGAACATTCAACCTGATCATTTCTTCAACCAAAACAGGGCATTCAACACGCCCATCTCTTTAATCTAATCAAAATCACAATCGCAACTCTAATTACCACCATAAATCAAACACATACATACCATTTTCAACAAACACACACACAATAAATCACCCAAAATGAGAAAAATAGATTTGACATTGTAATTTTCCTTTGTTGAATCAAGGGAGCTCAAGTGCAACCGAGAAAGATTAAAAAAAAAAAAAAAAAAAATCCTAGAGTCCAAAAATGCAAAAGTAACCTGAGATGAAGGATAATAGACTAATCCATTTTCGCATTTAAAATGGTGCCTCCTTGAACCATGCTTCCCTGTATAGTTGTACTTTCAGAGAATAGGCATATGAAGATGATGGTTCGACCATCGGAAACGTTGGTCCCATCGTCAACTTAACCTTCCAAATGAAACCGGATTCAATAAATCCTATGCTATCTCTCAAATCCCCCCACTATTACCATGACCAACGACTACCAACATAGATGAAACCTGGATGCAAAAAGAGAACATTAGCCAAATCGAATGAACTCAAATGCTAACAAAAACTTTTTGAGGGTTGGGTTCCATCAATGATGCAAAAAAATTGAACATGTTTGGTGCACAAGGGGGGAAATTCAGATGACGATAATTAGGTCAAGAAGGGGAAACTCAGATTACAATAATTAGGCGACGAAGGGGAAATTCAGATGACACAGGTGGTTGGTGGAGAGGGAGGAGTTGATGGTGAAGATGGAGGAGGGAAGAGATGCAGTCAGCGGTCAAGAGGGAGGAAGTATCGATGCAAGCTATTGTACATGCTCTGGTTCATAATCAGAAAGTGAAGTGGGTTATGGTTTTTGGTCTTGAACGACACTGTTTTTGGTATCGGGAAACTCTGCCGGAGGAGTTACAGACGAATAAGGAGAAGCAGTGGGAAGGACACAAACAAAGAAAAAATTGATCCTCTGATATTGGGAAACTCCATTAATGGATCATTAATCTTGACAGGCCTGTAAATCTTTTTTTTTTTGATGAACACTCGTCTGATCTTGTTTGTTTACTAGCTATGGATCGAAAGAGAGAACCATCGACTCCTCTGTTCTGATTAAGAAAGAGAACGATCTACTCCAACACCTTGTCGAGAGATCGAGAGAGAGAGAGAGAGAGAGAGAGAGAGAGAGAGAGAGAGAGAGAGAGAGATTTTATTAATAAAACTTTAAATTAAATAGGAAAAAACATAAAAAATATATTAGAAGGGTATTTTGGTCTTTTCAATTAAGCGAAGGACCAAAGTCACAAGCAAACTACCTCAAAAGGACCACCATTCTAAAAAAATCGTGGTTTTGACTAAAACCCCAAAAAATACGTACCACAGAGACCATTTTTGCATTTTTGTCTTTTAAAAATTCCTTTTGTAAAAAATCTTTTTATAAAAAGTCGTATTACAAAAAAGACTTTTGAAAGTAAAAAGTAATCTCAAACACCCACTTAGTTTTAAAAACAGAAAATATCAAGGGAACTTGAATATAGCATGTTGTAGTGTGTTGCGACGCCTTAATTTTCATAACATGATTTACTACATAATCATTTTGTTATTGCTTCATCATGCTTAATTTGTTGCCTGATGATAACATGTTGTATTTGATATTGTAGTTGGACAGAATATACCCTAACTTTACCAACTTAGTTTATGGGTATCTTGAAAGAGAAATTAAATATCATCCTATATTTTCTTCATACTCATCATCCTATCCACTATTTCCATCAGGGATGAGTATTTGATCTATCGAGGCTACCAGGTCCAAGTCAAGGTACCGATTCTTGGACTTAAGAGTGTGCATTTTGACCAAACCGGCCCGGTTATTGGACCAAACCGGCCCGGTTATTGGACCAAACTGGTTTTAAAAAAATTGATGGATCTTTGACCGAACCTGTTGAGGCTTACTAGGTCAAGATCCGATTCTCTGTCCAGAGATCTAAATACTCACCCCTACGTTTAATATGCTCCTCTTATAAAGATGCTTATTCTTTTGTTGAATTCCCCATGTTAACCCTTTCTAGAATGGGAGACTTAAGTGGATGCTTAGCACTATGTCTCTTGCTTGAAACATTAGAAGGATTAATGGCAAGTAAAAGTATAGATATCAATGAACAAGTTGTCATTTTATTTCATATGATTGCTCATAATGTTAATTAAGCCATGATATGTCGGTTAAGTTTCAACATTTGGGAAAACCGGTAAGTTGATATTTTAGACAAGTTTGCAACTCAATAATAAAATTATATCTACACATTTGCTTAAGAAACCATAACCAATTTTCAACAACACTATCAACTTTAAATTGGAACGGTTCAAGCTATATCTAGTTTTTATCGATTGTTATTGTCCTCTAGAATATGAATCAAACAAAAGAACCATAAACGCAAATATCAAATCACAGTTATTGGGATATCAAACAACTACACCCAGTTTAGAGATAAGTTTAACTTGATCAAACTGACATTTTGTTACTTTCTCTAGCACCTCCCTCAGGTGCTCCTCATGCTGCTCCTGAGTCTTGGAATAGACCAAGATGTCATCAATGAATACTATCACTGACCGATCCAACAACGGCCGACAAACGCGGTTCATGAGATCCATGAACGCGGCTGGAGCGTTGGTGAGCCCAAACGGCATCACCACGAACTCATAATGACCATACCGGGTCCTGAAAGCAGTCTTCTGCACATCTTCATCCCTGACTCGCATCTAATGATACCCGGAGCGTAAATCGATCTTGGAAAACCAAGACGCTCCCTGCAGTTGATCAAACAAATCATCTATCCTCGGGAGTGGGTAACGGTTCTTCACCGTTACCTTATTCAACTCCCGATAATCTATACACATACGGTGTGACCCGTCCTTCTTCTTCACGAACAAAATCGGTGCTCCCCAGGGCGAACTGCTTGGCCTGATAAAACCCTTGTCTAGTAGCTCATGTAGCTACGTAGACAACTCCTGCATCTCTGGGGGAGCCAACCGATACGGTGCCTTGGCTATCGGAGCCGCACCAGGGACCAGGTCAATCGTGAACTCAACCTGTCTCTCGGGAGGTATTCCAGGAAAATCCTCTAGAAATACATGTTGGGTTTTGAGCAATCTAACACTTCCTAAGTGTGCATGCAACCCTAATAAACCTTGGATCTATGTTTGTCTAAATACATGCAAAATAATAATTTTCCAAGGTTTATAACCTATCTAACATGGCATGGGGAACATTTCAACATAAAAGAGTTAGAAGAGATTACATACCTTTTTGTTGTGTTGGGTTCTTAGGAGTTTGAGGGCCAAGCACCAATAGTGTGAATGCCTCAAATGGAATCACAAACACCACAAACTCTTGGAAAACTTTGAGAGAGTATACACACTCTTGTATTTTCGGCCACACACATGCACACACACACTAGAACACTAGCTTTCTCTTAGGCTATCTTAGGCTATCTTTCATGCTCCATAAGCATGCTTATATAGTATGCATGGTTAGGGTGAAACCCTAATAACCCACGTCTTTTCCTATTCCAAGGATCCATGGGTTAAAAGCTCCATGGATCATCCATGGACTTCCACATAAGCCTAGCCCATTAACAAATGAGTATTAGCCCACACTATAAAAAACAAATAGCCCATAATTTAATTAGTATTCCTTTTAATCTCTAAATTAATCTATAATTAATTTAAGACTAAAACTAATTAAATAACGTAACTTCATATTAATATATTATAACTCATAATATATTAATAAACATATGTGTATAACTCTCATAAAATTATCCATAATAGTTTGGATGAGATGCAACCCAAATGGACCATGCCGGTCGGGTCAAGTATATACCAAATAAGTTATGGACTTAGACACCTTATCCAACAGACTCCCACTTGGATAAGTCTAATAACTATATTTGCCTATAACTTCAGGAACCAACCAACAATCGTAGCTCTCGAAAACTCCCTCGAACAATGAAGACTCTGTCGAACTATGAAGCGCCATTTTAGATAAGTGATCACATAATCCTCTGTTCTCATGATATCAGCCGGACAAACACATGGAACTATGTCTTGCTTATTGTCTAGCAGTTGTTTCTCGATTATCCGATTTGTTTGACGAAGAACTTCACTGAACACATCGGTTTAGTTCTGACCAGGCCTGGTATATGGGTCAACACAAAATCATCGAGGGGCCCGGATATCGCTTCTATTTCTAGAAGGAACAGATAAACTTCGACTGATATGCTTGTTCTACTACTTATTGAATTGTACACAAAGGCACGTTTTATAACATCAAGTTACTGATGCGTTTACGTGCAATCAATGCACAACCAACTCATAGGTAACAACTCATATCTCTAGGTTTAAAGATTTATATGATGTTATCGTCTCACGATCACTCGAGATAAATTCCATGAAGTGATACAAGTGAGCGTGGGTTTATACCAATACTCATAACTTATGAGTACTCATGAATGTTGCAGCAACCATTGCCATGCCTAAACACCTTTAAGGCATCTACAAACCCAATTCATGACAATCTTGATTCATACCTACTTCCGACGTATGATCGATTGTGGAGGTTTGAACAAATTAATTATTCTGGAAGTCAAAACATGCAAAACTGAAACAATAGTAAATAATTGACAATGATAGTAACACTTTACTCATAAATAAATCACAAATTTTATTCATCATCAAACGTCGATTACATTTTACAAGTTTCAGGAAAACTATCTAATCTGTAAAACTAATATCGTCCCTCAGCCCGATGCGTCTCGCATGCTGAAAATGCTTAACCCTCGTCAGTCCCTTCGTAAGGGGATCTGCAGGATTCTCATCCGACGATATCCTCTTTGTCACAAGGAATCCTTCTTCAATCTTGTGCCTTATGAAGTGATATTTTCTGTCAATGTGTCGAGATCTGCCATGATCTCTTGGTTCCTTGGCTAAGGTAACCGCAGCATTGTTGTCACAGAAAATCTCTATAGGTTCCTTAATAGCTGGTACAACTCCAAGGTCTCCGATGAAGTTCTTTAGCCATATCGCCTCCTTCGCTGCTTCACTCGCTGCTATATACTCTGATTCACAAGTCGAATCAGCCACCGTCTCCTGCTTGGAACTCTTCCAAGAAATTGCCCCTCCATTTAAGGTAAAGATCCAGCCCGACTGAGAGCGGAAATTATCCCTATCAGTTTGAAAACCAGCATCACTATACCCTAATATTCTCAAGTCATCACTGCCACCAAGGGTAAGGACCCAATCCTTAGTCCTCCGCAGGTACTTGAGAATGTTCTTTACCGCGGTCCAATGAGCCTTGCCAGGGTTCCCCTGATACCTGCTGACCATGCTCAAAGCAAATGCCACATCAGGACGGGTACAAGTCATAGCATACATGATCGAGCCAACTGCGGAAGCATATGGTAATTGACTCATCTCAGCTATCTCAGCCTCTGTGCTCGGACTCTGAGTCTTACTCAGTTTGGTATTGCTTTGGATCGGTAAATCTCCTTTCTTGGAATTCTCCATGTTGAACCTTTTCAACACCTTATCCAAGTAGATACTCTGACTAAGTCCAATTAGTCTTCTACTCCTTTCTCTTAATATCCTTATCCCTAGGATATAGGTAGCCTCCCCTAGGTCCTTCATAGCAAAGCACTTCCCAAGCCAGGTCTTAACCTCCTGCAAGGTTGGGATGTCATTTCCTATGAGTAGTATGTCATCCACATACAGTACCAAGAAGCTAACTATGCTCCCACTAGCTCTGACATACACGCAAGACTCATCTTCGCTTCTCAAGAAGCCAAACTCTTTTACCTTCTCATCAAAACAAAGATTCCAGCTACGAGATGCTTGTTTTAATCCATAAATGGATTTCTTAAGCTTGCATACTCTATTAGGGTACTCTTCATTGACAAAACCCTCTGGCTGATTCATGTACACATCCTCAGCCAGCTTTCCATTAAGGAAAGCGGTTTTGACATCCATTTGCCATATTTCATAATCATGAAATGCTGCAATGGCTAACATAACCCTAATAGACTTAATCTTGGCCACCGGCGAGAAGGTTTCATCATAATCAATACCTTGAGTTTGAGTAAAACCCTTCGCAACCAGTCGAGCCTTATAAGTATGCACTTTTCCTTCCATGTCGGTCTTCTTTTTGAAGATCCATTTGCACCCGACTGTTTTACGGCCTGGTACATTGTCAACCAAGTTCCAAACTTGATTGTCATACATGGACTGTATCTCGCTGTCCATAGCCTCCTTCCATTTAGCAGACTCCGGGCCTGCCATGGCTTCCTTAACACTGCTAGGTTCATCCAAATTTACTAGTGTACTATCACTAATAAACGTATCACCTTCCGTAGTAATATGAAAACCATAATAAAACGAAGGTGTGTTCCTAACCCGTGTGGAACGTCTCGGAGGTACAGACTCGTCAGCTGGATCAACAGGAGTTTCTTCCTCAGGTTGATTGCTAGTGTCTGAGGTTCCTTCACCAATTGATTCTTGAATTTCTTCAAGATCAATCTGCCTCCCACTGTCTCCTTGGCTTATAAATTCTTTCTCGCGAAAGATCCCTCTTCGTGCTACAAAAACCACATTCTCACTGGGTCTGTAGAAAAGGTAACCGAAGGATTTCTGTGGGTAGCCGATGAAAATACACCTTTCACTTCGGGGTTCAAGCTTATCATGAGTTTCACGCCTCACGAAAGCTTCGCAACCCCAAATTTTGATGTGGTCCAAATTGGGAACCTTCCCAGTCCACATTTCATGAGGTGTTTTGGTAACCTTCTTTGTAGGGACTAGATTAAGGATATGGGCGGCAGTCTCTAAGGCATACCCCCAAAAAGAGATTGGTAACGAAACTCGACTCATCATAGAGCGAACCATGTCCAACAAGGTACGATTACGCCTCTCAGCTACACCATTCAGCTGTGGTGTCCTGGGAGGAGTCAATTGTGAGACAATCCCACACTCCTTAAGATAGTCAAGGAACTCGGTACTAAGATACTCACCACCTCGATCCGATCGAAGCATCTTAATGTTCCTGCCCAATTGATTTTCTACTTCCTGTTTGAATTCCTTAAACCTTTCAAAGGTTTCGGACTTGTGTTTGATCAAGTAGACATACCCATATCTACTATAATCATCAATAAAAGTCACATAATACCGATTAGCGTCCCTTGTGGCGGTTTTGAATGGCCCACATACATCAGTATGTATTAGGTCCAACAAACCTTCACCCCTCTCACAAGTTCCAGTGAAGGGTGATTTTGTCATTTTTCCAAGTAGACAAGATTCACAACTATCATCTGATTTGAGGTCAAATGATTCCAAGATTCCACTCTTTTGGAGTTGGTCTATGCGTTTCTTGTTTACATGTCCAAGACGACAATGCCACAATGATGCTTTATCTAGGCTAGTAGAAGAATCAATATACAACACATTATTTCCTAAGTTGTCTACAATCGACACAGTTTCATACACGCCATCACAAGGTAATGCTTTAAAATAAAACACATTATTAAAGAAAGCATTAATACCACCACATTCATTATCAAACGAAAAGGTAAAACCTTGTTTGTACAAAGCATGAAAAGAAATAATATTCCTCGCCATTTCAGACGAGTATACACATTTATTCAAATCTAATTTTAACCCATTATTAAGCAACAAAGTATAAACTCCAATCTTGGAAACAGGTGAAGCCTTCCTATTCCCCATGATTAAGTTTATCTTCCCGTGCTCCACATCCTCACTTCTTCTTAGGCCCTGCAAATCAGAACATATGTGAATACCACATCCTGTATCAAGCACCCAAGAGTTAGAATATGTTGAGTAATTAGACAATATAGTGTAAATACCTGCATAGGTGGGTTTCACTTTCCCATCCTTTAGATCCTGCAAGTACTTAGGGCAGTTTCGCTTCCAGTGTGCCTTTTCATGGCAATAAAAGCACTCAGCATCCTTTGGAATGGCAGAAGGAGTGACAGAACCGTTCTTAGTCTTGGATGAGGAGCCTTCAAGAGACTTTCCCTTGGTACCCTTCGAAGGGTGCTTCCTCTTTTTCCCTTTGCCTTGCCCAATAGCTAAAACAGGGGTAGAAGTTGGAGTAGGAGTAGTAGAGGTAACAACCGCTTTACCCTTAAGACCGGTTTCAGCGGTCTTCAAGAGTCCTTGAAGCTTGCTGAGGGTAACTTCCTCCTTGTTCATATGATATGTCATTCGAAAATGATCATAACAAGAAGGCAAGGAGTGCAAAATGATGTCAATTGCTAACTCCTCGGGGATGTTAACATTCAGCTTCAGCAAACGGTCCACATACCTTTGCATCTTTTGCATGTGGCTCGTGACGGATTCACCGTCCTTCATGCGGGTAGTTATTATGGAGGAGATTATTTCATACCGCTCCTGACGAGCACTCTGATGGTACCTTTCCATCAAGTCTTGGTGCATCTCAAAAGGGTAGAAATCTTCATATGACTTTTGGAGCTCGGCTGTCATCGTGGCCATCATGATACATGCCACCTTAGTAGCATCTCTCTCATGAGTCCTGAATTCAGCGATCTCCTCAGGAGTAGCAGTAGACTCATCAAGTTCTTTTAACTCCTTATCGAGGACATATTCCTTGTCCTCGTAACGAGTAACCATCCTGATGTTCCTAATCCAATCCATGAAGTTGGAACCATCAAAGATGACCCTCCCACAAAGATTCATGAGAGAGAAAGAACCAGTTGGGTTAGAGCCTGAAGCATTAGGGTTGGAAGACATCTGAAAGAAGAAAGTAAGTTTAGATTAGATATTTAGGATCCTTAATAAGACACCCAAATGTAATATTAAGGCTAGGATCCAATCACAATATATTACACTTAGAAGAGGGATGCCGTAATCTAAGTAATAATATATTTGAAAGGTAGGCGAATGACGATTCACCAATTTCCACCATGAAAACGAAATGATTAATTAGGTTTAATTGGATTTGAAATTCCTAGATTCTTTTGAGATTCATTGAACTTTTCAATGGCATGTTTCAATCTCGATTGTGCCCTTCAAGTTTTGTGACTGGGATGCCGAGGATCACAAAACAAGGTGTGAATAACCATGCTAACTCACTTGGTACTCCTAATATTATCACCTAATCAATGTGCCGGTTAACCACACACGCTCCATTGATCTATGACAACATTAAGTTACCCTTCGTGATCCTTACTAGTCTAATTAGTGTGCCGGTTAACCACACACGCTCCACTAACGACTTGGTAAGGTACAAAGTGTGAATTCCATGGATTAGCACCATGTTCACATTTTCCTAAAATAACTAAGATTGGGAATTAAAAGAGTTTAGTTATTTTATAATATTCATTATACTTTTAATGAGGATTTAAAGTCGTTGTTCTACCCGTTCGGCTAACGACCCTCCACCGATCAAGCAAGCGGTGGGTGAGAGTATACACCCATTAAGTCGCCATTTTATAGGCAACAACCTTATACCCACCTTATAGACCGGCTTCGTGAATGAGGCCTACTAACGGTAAAACGACTTATTCTTATACATATATATAATAATTAACCATTAATGTTATAAATAGTATAAGGGTTGAATTTTAACTATTAAAACTCTAAGGTTTGGAATTAAAGTTTATTAAAGTGTGTGAAACTTTACAAATTCCAAAACTTGAGGACAAGTTTTGTAACTTTG
The DNA here is from genome assembly GCF_002870075.4 of Lactuca sativa. Taxonomy (NCBI): domain Eukaryota; kingdom Viridiplantae; phylum Streptophyta; class Magnoliopsida; order Asterales; family Asteraceae; genus Lactuca; species Lactuca sativa. The sequence continues at coordinate 70,437,282 of NC_056629.2, forward strand.
CAAAACTCTTCATTTCATAACTTATGAATTAAAGGTTCATAAAAATGAAGACTCTTCATTTTCATGTAACTTATGTGTTTTAAGTGTGTGTTAAATGAAAGTGACCTTTGGTAATCCATAACTTGAGGACAAATTATGGACTCCATTAAAACACATAAATGATCAAGAATTAATTCTAAACAATTCAGCAAATAATTCCTATCATTTTCTAAATTCATAAGAACATGAACATGATCATCAAAAATTCAAGAATTATATGAACACATAAAATCATGGATTTTTGATATATGCTATTGTAAATGGATTAGAACAACCATTACACCAACTAAAATAAGTTTTACAACACCAAAACAATTTAGGGTAATGTTTCCAGTCCATTTCCAGCAGCAAAAATCGAGATTCTGCATTCTTTCGATCCTACTCGCCGAGTGCACGAACGGACTCGTCGAGTAGGTTGAAGTTTGCCTTGGACTCGGCGAGTCCCCCCAATGGACTCGGCGAGTCTAGCATGCAGACAGCAACGATTTCGACTTTTTTCACTATTTTGCATCAAGTATCAAACAAGCAAGCCTAGGCTCTGATACCACTGTTGGGTTTTGAGCAATCTAACACTTCCTAAGTGTGCATGCAACCCTAATAAACCTTGGATCTATGTTTGTCTAAATACATGCAAAATAATAATTTTCCAAGGTTTATAACCTATCTAACATGGCATGGGGAACATTTCAACATAAAAGAGTTAGAAGAGATTACATACCTTTTTGTTGTGTTGGGTTCTTAGGAGTTTGAGGGCCAAGCACCAATAGTGTGAATGCCTCAAATGGAATCACAAACACCACAAACTCTTGGAAAACTTTGAGAGAGTATACACACTCTTGTATTTTCGGCCACACACATGCACACACACACTAGAACACTAGCTTTCTCTTAGGCTATCTTAGGCTATCTTTCATGCTCCATAAGCATGCTTATATAGTATGCATGGTTAGGGTGAAACCCTAATAACCCACGTCTTTTCCTATTCCAAGGATCCATGGGTTAAAAGCTCCATGGATCATCCATGGACTTCCACATAAGCCTAGCCCATTAACAAATGAGTATTAGCCCACACTATAAAAAACAAATAGCCCATAATTTAATTAGTATTCCTTTTAATCTCTAAATTAATCCATAATTAATTTAAGACTAAAACTAATTAAATAACGTAACTTCATATTAATATATTATAACTCATAATATATTAATAAACATATGTGTATAACTCTCATAAAATTATCCATAATAGTTTGGATGAGATGCAACCCAAATGGACCATGCCGGTCGGGTCAAGTATATACCAAATAAGTTATGGACTTAGACACCTTATCCAACAATACATCCAGGTAGTCTCGCACTACCGGAACATCATTAACCGCCGTCTTGCCCTTCTCCCGGGCATCTACGACATATGCAATATAACCGGCGCAACCCTGCTGGAAATAGCGCCTCGCTCTCGCTGCTGAACACAGAACTGGTCCGTGATGTGGCCTCTCGCCCTGAATCACTAACTCTCCCCCACTGGGGGTGCGAACCCTCATTAACTGCAGCTCACAATCTATCACCGCCCCATTGGGGCTCAGCCAATCCATGCCTACTATGACTTTATTCCCTCGCATGGGAATAGGGACCAAGTCCATTGAAAACTGCTTATCAAATAACTGTAGAGAACATCCTCTGTGTACTCTCGCGACCCTGACGGTCCTGTCATCTGCTATCTCAACCTTAAGTGGAAAATACAGCTCCCCCGGAGCTCTACTAAACCTCTTGCTAAGCGCAAGTGAAACAAACGATCGGGTAGCCCCCGAATCGAACAATACTATAGCTGGAATGTCGTTCACTGAGAACGACCCTATACAAAACATATAGCCATAAGTAACAATCAATAATAAAAGCAGAGATAAGGGAAAAATACATACATGTAACCACATCAGGAGTTGCTCGCGCCTCCTCTGCGGTCAACTGAAAAGCCCATTCTCTTCGCCACCAGCGTCTCACCCCGGCCCTAACGGTCGTCTGTAATCCTCAAAGTAGCAAGAGCAGGTGCTGACACCTTTCCTGCAACAGCTAAACTCGGACACTGGGACTTTTTTATGTCCCCTCTGATTGCACTGGAAGCAAATCAGATCTGTTGCCGCAATGGCGGTAGTAGTGGCTGTACAATCTCTGCTCATATGCCTAGTTCGACCGCACTTGTAGCAGCTGGAACTCCCTGCCTTGCACGCCCTGTTGTGCAATCTCCCACACTTGCCCACCGACCGTGGCTCTGCTGACTCCTGGATCTGTGATCTGAAACCTTGGGCTTTTTGCCCGAACTCCCTGGACCCGAAGCCGCCTCCGATTTCCTTTTTCTCTCCATCTCAAGGTCAATCTCTCTCTCTCTCTCTCTCTCTCTCGCCCTAACAATCATGTCATCCATCGTTTTACAGCTGGACCGACTCACAAACTGGCGGATATCACTTCGCAACATCTCATGATAACGAGCCTTCTTCATTTCCTCATCAGTTGCGTACTGAGGAACGAGAAGTGCCCTCTCCCTGAACTTGGCGGTAATCTCCGCCACTGTCTCTGTCGTCTGGGTGAGGTCCTGAAACTCCCTGGCTATCTGCTACACCTCAATAACCGATGCAAACTCAGCCCTGAACCTGGTAGTAAAGTCAGCCCAGGTCATGGCATCCAAAGTTGTGTCATCCCCGATGACATGTCTGATCTCCTCCCACCAATCCCGTGCCCTGTCCTTCAGAAGACAGGACGCCAATCTGACCTTTCCCCCCTCGGGACATCTGCTCGTGCGGAAAGCGTTGGCCACATCAGCCAACCATCTAGTACTCGATATGGGGTCCCGTACCCCATGATAATCTGGAGCTCCACAAGCCCAGAACTCTCTGAACGTAAGCGTGCGTGACCCCATCATGGCCGCCACCTCAGCATGAAATGTGCCTAGCTTCTCCTCCATCAACTCTAGTATACCCTCCTTGATCGAACCGAAAATCATTGGTGTCTGCTCAAGAATGATACGGGTCACCTCTGAAGTGAAAAACTCCCTAGTCTGCTCATCCAACTGCCCGGCCACCGAGCCTGGTCTTGATCCCACCCCAGCACCTGAACTGCTGGTCTAGAGCGTAAAACCACCATTCTGGAAACACATAACGATAAACGTCAGAAACACTGATATATCTCGAGGGATCACTACTACTACAGGCCTTCCGGTCTCATCTCAACCTTCCTCGATTTAAGTACGGATCCTCTGCTTCCAGTAGTATGGGCCCCTACTACCTTCCACATCTATCCGTACTCTCCTCAAGGACCGCCTCGACTCCACCAAGCCACTACTACTCCTGATGATCTCTACTACTCTCATCCTAGGCTTTCCCTAGAGAAACCTTTGACTCGACCCAAACCAGTCCTCAGCCGCTGAAGGCCTCCTTGTAATGCCAATTAGTCGCCACCTGAATACCGTCACATATGATGAGGCTTGGATAATCCTTCAAGTAAAAGACTCGTCCCTACAATGGTTAGACTCAAACGAGAGTTGCGCAGTAGGTCCAAATCCAGCACTCTGAGATTATTCAACCCTGGTCACATGTGATGTGATGTATTCACCTAACGGCTAACTCCCATTACTCGGAGTACCACAAAGCACATAGCAAGTAGCATTTGGACACAGGAAACTACTCAAGCAATTTTATCCTCATAACGAGAAACTGTACTGGCATATAATGCTAAGCTCATACTATCAGGCATAACCTAAACAGGCTATCCTACTGCTGTCTAATCAATACTAGCATGCAATTCTCATAAAGCTGAAACACATATAGCAGGTACATAAGGCATCCTCCTAGATCCTTAGTCCTATTCTAGCATGTTGTTCTACTGTAACTGAAATTGATAATCATAACATAAACTTGTATGGGTAATTTGGGAGTACTTACTTGAGCTCGGCTGGTCGCATGCACAACACCCTTTTTGATGGGTTTGATCCATAAGAACTTTCCTATGTGCACATGCAAACCCTAATTGCTTGGATCTAGGTTTCTCTAATTGAGCATGCATTCTATCCAATACTTTCAATACTAGATCTAAGGTAAACAATTGATTCTAATCATATGAATTAAGTTCTAGAATAATACCTTGGATTACTTGCTTGATACTTCTTCTTCTTGGAGCTTAGAGTCACAATTGTCACTCCTTTAATGGCTTACAAACACCAACTAGCAAGAAGATGATTTGAGAGAGAGGGAGGAGGGTGAGAAATTGGCCCTAGGGTTCCTTGCCTTGCATGAGTGCCGATTTCCCTCACCCTAGGGATCTATTTATACTATGGGATACTAGGGTTTCACCTTTAACCCTAATTGAATAACTTAGGCCCTAAGCAATCCAAGATCCTTCTAGATTTTAGGCTTGGACGAATTTAAGGTTCCCAAACCCAAAATTTCGTCCACCCCATTATCTATAAGGATACATAGCCCAAAACACAACTATCACACATTTGACAGTTTATGCCCCTTTATTCAATTAACCTCTTTAAGTCACCAAATTAATTCTAAATTAATATATGACTTATATTAATCAAATAAAATTATTATTCCTTTAATATATTATTCTCATAATATATTAACAATAATATTTCTTCTCTCTTAACAAATCATCCTGTCAAGTTGCTATGGTGAAAGCAACCCAAAAGGACCATGCACAACCGGGTCAAGTACTTACCAAATATAGTTACAGCCTTAGACACTAATCCAACACTTTTCTCTTTTCAAAGTTCTTTTCTTTCTAAAAATTCTTTTCACTTTTTCTAAAACTCTTTTCTTTTCTCAAAACTCCCTTTTTACAAAAACTGATTTTTCTTTTTTTAAAAATTCCTATACCAATTCCTTAGTTTGAGTTCAGACACACTCGAAAGTGTGCCCGAATCCCTCAAACCAAGGCTCTGATACCAACTTGTAACGACCCAAAATACGACCCAAAATTTTTTGTTTAATCATTACTAAAATCATTAGATCAATACCATAAAATAAAACCCATGAGTCAATGTATCCAAAACCATAACAAAGTATCACAAGAAAACTGTATCAAATCATATCAATGAAAAACTAATCAACTCCCAGGACAAGAACTGTAGCTGTGGTGTGTGCGATGCCATCATCCCGAGCTCTTCCCTTTACTTGCGGAAGTACCTGAAACCAAAACTGAAAACTGCAAGCATGAAGCTTAGTGAGCTCCCCCAAACTACCACATACCATACAATAACATGTAACACATACTGGGCCTTGCCCACTGTATTGGACCGAAGTCCGGAAACTGAACCGGACCGAAGTACGGAACTAACCAGGGCCCTGCCCACTGCATCAGACCGAAGCCCGGAAACTACATCGGATCGAAGTCCGGAACTAACAGGGCCTTGCCCTCTGCATCGGACCGAAGTCCGGAAACTGCGTCAGACCGAAGTCCGGAACTAACTGCATCGGACCGAAGTCCAGAACTGACTGAACATAACATTGCATAAACATATCAACTAGCATGAACACATATACGGCATACTACATCGGACCAGGGTCCGGAACACATAACACAAAACATGCTTGAATCACAAAGACATCAAGCAATCTAACTACTGTATCGAACCGAGGTACGGAACTACTGCTAACTAAACGGGCCGACATTGTGGTCGTAGACCCGTTCCTTCTGGAAGGAAGACCCACCTCATAGTCTAGCTGCTGAATGAACTGCTCTGGAATCTGTCTGTTGCGGCTCCGGTTTCATCCCGACTACAATTTCCATAAGTACACTCAATCAATTACTGATAACCATACTGAGGGTAAAATGACTATTTTACCCCTAGTCAAAGTCAACCCTCTGGTCTAAGTCAACATACAGTTGACCTGACTCGTCGAGTTGGGCCGCCAACTCGTCGAGTCCCTATTCTCATCTCTCAATCTTGCCCGCTACTACTCGTCGAGTTGGGCATAAACTCGACGAGTTCCTTTTCAATACTAACATTCAGTCAATCTGCATCTGACTCGCCGAGTTCTATGAACAAATCGTCGAGTTCTCCTTCATCATATGAACACTCTGGCTGTGACTCGCCGAGTTGTATGAACAACTCGCCGAGTCTGTTCTTGAGATATGAAGATTGTCTTAGACTCGCCGAGTCAGGGCATTGACTCGCCGAGTCTCTCCATGAATGATTCTGATCTCCGACTCACTGAGTCCATCTACAACCCACTGGTTCCACTCAGCATAACTCACAAAGAGAAACATCAGGGACTCGCGACTCGACTCGCCGAGTCCGAAGAACGACTTGCCGAGTCGGTTGCATGCAACTTCTATACAGTCGATTCTGCTCGAATCCAGTGCATCCAACTTATAGATCTAGGTTCCTAAGGCTTGATTAACACGTAAAGTTTCCAACTTTACGTGTACATAGGCATCCATAAAGGTTTAAAGGCTCAAAATGCACTAAAAGGGGTAGATCTAGGGTCCTCATGCAAAATGGTTCCATAAAGGCAATATATATGAGCTTCTAGATCTCCAATCTTGGTAGATCCGAAGGCTATTCGACACCACATGCTATCCATAACACTATTAAGCCAAAATGGCAAAAACAAGCTACTTATGAGATCTACTTGAAGAAGGATAAGGGTTTGGGGCTAATACCTCAATGAAGACTGTGATACCACCAAGAACTCAGATCTACTTGCTTCTCCCTTGATTCCTCCTCTTCTCTTCTCTTCTTCTAATTCACCAATGAATCACAACTTCACAAAGTGAGGAAAATCACACCAAAATGATAAGGGAGGCTAGGGTTTTCGTGTGAGGCTTTTCTGTGGGTGAGGGGGCTAATGGATGCCCAAAAGTTGTTTAAATAGGGTACAAACCCGCGGATTTAGGGTTTCTTCCAGACTGGCGGACTCGCCGAGTCCCGAATATGGACTCGTCGAGTTGCCTAACTACACGTGCTCGGGAACCCATCTCTACTCGACGAGTCGGGCTACTGACTCGCTAAGTTCCTCTTAAAAAAATATTTGACTAAAACAAAATTAAATAGCATACCAGAATTGGGGCATTACATAAACTCATGAAACATTTTCTACATGTTACCTTATTATAATCCCCCATCTTCTTGATTATGGTTGATGATTAAAAAAGTGCATTGAAATTATGTCGTTGTTTACCGATAGGAAAATGACTTATAATGATAAGTTTACTAAAATTTAGAAAATCAGTAAAATCAACATCAGGTGATGGGAAACCTACTTTTATGTAATGATATGTATTTTTTGAAATGATATTTTTTTCAATAAATTATATAACGACAAAACTACAAATTTGGTCCATGTGGTATTCAAAAAACTTTGGATAGGGTCCAAAAAGTTTTCAAATTGCATGGAATGTCCAAAATCAAGGTTTTTCTGGGTATTTGGTCCAAAAAAACTTAAAATGACAAATATGCCATTTTGATTTCTTTTTTCCTTTTTCTATAAGTATTTTAATGCTATACTGATTTAAAAAAAAAAAAAAAGAATTTTCCACCCCCACCCCAACCGTACACACTCTCTCTCTCTATCACCCTATCTCTCTCTCTTTGACTCTTTCTATCTCATTTCACTGGTTACTCCACCAATTTCTGATGAACGTACATACACATGACAATCTCTATCACAAAAGAAAACCCACAAAATCCAATCTACAATTGATTTATGTATGTGTGTATGTGTAGGTTTCATTCTGGAAAATTTTCCCCCCATAAGATCCAAATCAAAAAGCTTTTTATGCCTCTTTCTGAAACTGAAATCGAAGTCAACACCCGCCTCCCATCCCTCATATCTACTTCTCATCTTACTCTGAACCAAAGGAGACTGAATCGATGTCGTCATTGAATCATTTCAAGTGGGAGTTTTCAAAGGATTTTGTTGTTGTTGTTGCTGCAGGTTGGTTCTTGAGAAATCGAGTTTTCTGATGATTCTGATTTCTTGGATATGTTGAGAAGGGCTAGAGTTTCAAATTTAGGGACGTTGGTTGTTGGTGATTAGGACATAGCACTGGGGAGACAAGCTGATTTGTGGGTTCCATTAAATAGGGTCAAGAATGGCGAGATTACAGAATAGTATTTGGTACTCAGAACCAGAAATGATTTCATATGAATTTTTATGTTCATTCCCAGAAATCTAGAGAGATAGAGAGGCTACGGTCGGTTTAGGTGGGGTCGAGTGGGCGATGGATGCCGACAATGGGAGAGGTGGCTAGAGATTGGCAAGGTTGCTGGAGGTGGGTGATGATGGATATGGTCTGGTTTGTTCATCTAGAAATTGCAGGTGAAATGTCAGGAGGAAGAATGAGATAGAAGAGAGAGAGAGAGAGAGAGAGAGAGAGAGAGAGAGAGAGAGAGTAAAAAAGGAAAGAGAAAGGGGAAGGGTACGATGGAGAAGGATAGGGGTGTAGTTTTACTTTTTATTTTTTAATAATTATTTAAATTCTGAAATAAATAAAAAATGTAAAAAAGAAATAATAAGGGTAAAATGGTATTTTCATATTTATTTGGACCAAAACCATAGAAAAGTTTTGATTTTGGACCTTTCATGCAAGTCAGAAACTTTTTGGACCCTATCCAAAGTTTATTGCAAACCACAAGGACTAAATTTGCAGTTTTGTCTTATATAACATTAATGGTAAAATGTGTACAAAAAAATTTTAATGGTAAAATGTGTACAAAAAGCAGTTTAATGGTATAATGTGTACAAAAAATAGTTTAATGGTATAATGTGTATATAATAAACAGTAAAATCCACGTCAGCAGCCACATGGCATGCCACGTGGCATGCTACGTGGCTAATGACCTATTATTATCGGTAATATAATGGTATTTTTTGAACAAATGTGAAGTTTAATAGTCATATGTGTACAAAAGCTATAGTTGATTGGTGATATGTGTACAAAAAAAAGTTCAATGGTATTTTTTGTACAAGTCTAATACTTTGTTACCCATACAAGTCATTTTCCCTATCTTAAAATAGACAAAACTGTAAGATTGGTCATAAAACTTTGGATAGGGTCCAAAAAATTCCCAACTTGTATCGAAAGTCCAAAATCAAAGTTTTTCTGGGTTTTTGGTCATTGAGACACTTGAAAAGTCGATTTTGCTCTTTTCGTTTCTTTTTTCTATTTTCTTTATTTACTTTGGTATTTAAATAATTAAAAATAAAAAATAAAAAATAAGTTCTCTCTCACACACACACACACACACACTCTCTCTCTCTCTCTCACGCACACACAAAAACACAGATCGGTTTCTCTCTCAGTAAGCTGCATTCCCCAACAAACTACTTGTCGGAACTACTCTCAATACACCACTATTAACCACATTTCAAAATGGGAAAGAACTCGAAATTCTTCAAATCACTCCTTGGATTCCGGACCACTAAAGCCCCCGCCACCTAATCTTCACGTTCAGAGCTTAAAAAGCCAAAGTGACGGTGGAGTTTTGCGAATTTGCACAAAGAGATTCCTCAGCGTGGACTCCGGGACACTTCCAAAAAAATCCCTTTTTTTGGACCTCCGATGTTAGATCTGCGTGTTCTTGGGACTCCGATTTTGCTCTGTAACTCAACTTTAGATTTCATCTTCTCCCATAGAGTTGCCCCGACGAATAGAATTTGGTTCAAAACTCGATTTCAGACGTTCAACCCTTTCAGATCAAAAATCGATTAAAAAAATGGGTTGGAGATTTCAAGAAGATGATAGTGTTGTATATTTGGCCATTGATGTTCCTGAATCGAGGTGGAGGTAAACAGAGACAAAGTTTTGTTGAGAAATCGATATCTTGCCTTCAATTTTCATTTCGTTTTCAAGGTTTTGTTGAGATATAGGCTTTGTAGCGTTGCCTACCATGGAGGTTATCTTCGAAATTGCAGAGCTAGGGTTTCCAGCGATGGTGAAATAGTAATGGTTTTTATGCGTCTTCTTTGTTTCCCAGTGCGAAATAAATGAACGTGAGGACGACAAGGCAAAGGTGTGGATCGGAAGAGAGGAAGGTATCGTACAACCAATTACAAAGCAAATCCGTGCCTGAGTCGGATTCGAGAGAGGACGTGAGCGAAGAAGATACAATGGTGTTCTTGAATGTAGAAAGAACAAATAAATGTGAGTGTTATTGGTTGCTGACGAGAGAGATAGAGAGGGAGAGGGGGGGTACGGTGGGTGGAGTTAGAGGGGTAGGGTGATATTTTTTTTATTTTTTATTATTTTTTTATTTTTTAAATACTAAACACAATAAAAAATGGTAAAAAAGAAATAATAAGGGTAAAATGGACATTTCAATATTTTCAGGACCAAAACCAAAAAACCTTGATTTTGGACCATCAATGCAAGTTGGAAACTTTTTGGAACCTATCCAAAGTTTTTTAAATACCACAGGTACCAATTTTGCAGTTTTGTCCTTAAAATAACTACTTTCTTTTGTAAATAACTTTTTTAATTAATTTTTTATTAATATTATTTAACTTATTTGATTTATTATTATTATTAAAAATATTATAAATAGTAATAATATAAATAATATAATAAAACAAAATTTGTTTTTATTAACCATCACATATACAAATAATTTTGAGTATTATAATAGTGAGGTGCATTATACTTATTATGAGGAACATAAATATTAAGTTGAGCGCCCGATCCATATATACGCAATATACAAGGTTTTCTCTATAGTTTTCTAATATAACTTTTTTTCTTTTACTAAATGATTTTTTTTGTAAATAATTTGCATCGAAAGTTGTGATACAATTATGAAAAATGTAGTAGGATACTTAGACTAGAAGGAGTGGGAGGGATGGTTCCCTCACTTTTGGTGGGCCTTCCTTCCTCACTCTCCTTTCCCTCACCTAAAAGCCAAGGAGTGGGAGGAAAACCCTTCCCTCACTTTTTTTTTTATTTATTTTTTATAATTTTAAAATTAATATCAAACATAAAATTTAATTAAAAATAAAAAGCATTTCATTAAGTAAAATAAAAATTACATTAACCCTAAAATTTAAATAAGTAGAAAAAAAAAACCCAAAAAAAAAAATCAAACAAACTACAACATAGTAAAAATTATTAATTAATATCCTAATATTATTTAAACCTAGATACGTCACTCGGAATCATCGTCTTCATCCTCGCCTACATCATCTGCATCATTCTCCCCAGCGTCACTCTCGTCGTCGGAATCTTCACTCTCGACGAACATATCAGAATCCTCGTCTGATTCGTCAAACAAATCATCATCGTAAGATAACTCTTGCGGGGGCTGAACATGAGCCATATAAATGTGCTCCACCAAATCAGCACGAAGGGCCTGATGAAGATCGCGATTGTGTACTTCTCTTCTGTTCACCCTATACTCTTGTGTACCAACGGCTACTCCTTCGACATTTGGCAAAACTTCATTTTCATTATATCGGCATATCGCTCTTCCTTCGTCTTCAAGAATCATATTATGCAATATGATACATGCATACATTACGTGTCGTAACCTTTTCACCTCATATAACCTTGCCCCATCCGTTAGTACTTGCCAACGTCTCTTAAGTACACCAAATGCTCACTCCACATCCTTTCTAGCTGACTCTTGCGCCTCTTTAAACTTTTTCCTTTTCGGGTCGTTAGGACATGTAAACGATTTCACAAAAACAGACAAAGGAGGATATATACCGTCAGTAAGAGAGTATTCATGCTTATATGCTACCCCATTTGCTTGAAAAGGTACATCGTGTGACTTTCCAAGGTAGATATCGTTGAATACAGGCGACTGGTCTAGCACGTTAACGTCATTGTTTGCACCAGCTGGACCAAAGAATGCATGTCATATCCAAAGATCATGTGATGCGATAGCCTCTAGAATAATCGTCGGCTCTTTGTGGTCGCCTCTCATGTACTGACCACGCCATGCGTTGGGGCATAATGCCCAACTCCAATGCATGCAATCGATACTACCTAGCATTCCAGGGAATCCATGTTTGCCTTCATGTACCGTATACAATTGGTGGATATCGTTGATAGTTGGTTTGCGCAAATATCGTTGCCCGTAAACCAAACAGGTCGCTTTGCAGAACTTGTACACATAGTCCCTCACGGTACGCTCTGACATTCTAAAATACTCGTCCCATTTGTCTGCGCCCATGCCGTATGCTAGCTGACGAATTGAAGCCGTGCATTTTTGAATGGGAGAGAAACCTTTTTTCCCCTTGCATCCATTTTCCATTGGAAATATGGAAAACGGCATTCCAAATCGCCAACAATACGTAAAAATAGTTCATTTCTCATCCGGAACCGACGTCGAAATTTTACAGCGTAGACGGCGTCATCTGTAAAATAATCTTCTATAAGACGATCGTGTCCGGCTTCGTGATTTCTACGTAACGGCGGCATTCTTAGGTTAGGTCGTGGACGTGATGTTTCACCAAGTCGGTTTTGATAGTATGCAACCGTTTTCGCCATGACGGAACCGATAAACTTAGTCTCCTCTACTGCCGTCGAATCGGATGATGAAGATGATGACATTTTGAGTAATATTTTTAAGAAAGAAATATAGAGAAATATAGATTATGGTTTAAAAAATGATAGAATGTGTGAGTATTTATAGATTAAGAAAAGGAAAGGAAAAAAGATATATATATATATATATATATATATATATATATGTGTGTGTGTGTGTGTGTGTGTGTGTTAACGGCTATATAGTTGTTTGAGTTTAAAAAAGAAAAAAAAATTGCAGCCAATAGTTGGAAGAGAGAGAGAGAGAGAGAGAGAGAGAGAGAGCGGGACTCTCTCCCCCCGGTCCATTTCCGCGGTTCCTTTCCCGCACCCACGGTGCGGTGTGCACAGGTGCGGGATCGGTCCCGCCCCTTCCCTGCATAGCCAGTCCGTCCGGTCTTACTTATTAACTAATTTTATATAAATGGTCCCTAAAGTTTAGAACGTCTATCAATTATTAACTAATTTTCATTATTATTGAAAATAAAAATTAATATTAATAATGATTTTAACATCTTTCATTTATTTGAATGTTTGTCAATTATTCAAATGATTGTAGAAATTCGAAAGACCGTATAAATCTGAATAACTATTTGTACAACAAAATATATATATATATATATATATATATATATATATATATATATATATGAAAAAAATTAATAATAATAATAATAATGATAATAATAAACAAAAAACAAAAAAAAGGACCAAAAAAACAATACTCTTTGTGATGTGATTGATATTGGGGGTTTGGATGATACAGTTAGTGTTGGGGGTACGTATAGTAACACCTTATTTACATACAAGTATAGCATTACGACCACCAAGGTTGTTATTGACTTGCAGTTCTATCAATGTTACAGCCACCAAGGCTACCATCTTAATTCGTTAACAACATATAAAGTATATCATTACAGTCACCAAGGTTGTCATTGATTTGCCATTCATCTACGATGATATTACGGCCACCAAGGCTACCACCATACCCCAAAACAACATACAAGTATAGAATTAGTTCAATGATGATATTATGGCCACTAAGGCTAACATCATAATCTGGTACAAACATATAAGTATAACATTATGACCACTAATGCTAACATCATAATCGATACTAACATACAAGTATAACATTACGGCTACCAAGGCTGTCATTGACTTTTATTTCTCAAAGATGGTATTACGACCAACAATGCTTCCACCAATATCAGGCATGCAGACTCACAACACGATATCGTTCTTACCAACATCCCATCGGAGGCATACAACCTCATCATACTGCCTTATTGCTAACAAAACTATATCACTCTAGTCTAACACATGTTTTCCACAAAACGGTACACCAACGTCCTACCTTACAACAGACATACAATTTCACATATAATAGAATAGGAAACCCCTTTCATATAGTTCAATGATCATCAACTAAATAATCTGTATATATATTGCACAACAATACTCCACTATATAACTTCTTTATTTCGCATAGCCATTAACAACTTCGCCGACATTCTACTACTCATAACCACTACAACTAGATTTATCGTTTAATCAATATAATATAACTTATCTATAATTTAGTTGAACCATCTCATTGTTTCACATAACAATAACCCACTATAATATTCAACCATTTCGGTTCACCACAACTCTCAACCATACATAACCTTACAAGTTCCAAACCCAAACGTAAGATTTCATAATAATCATAATATTGAAATTATCATGCAATACAATAATAAACACACATATGAATAACATATATCTAGAAGAAGGATGCGATTACTCACCTGGTCAATCAGTGGGGCCTAAATATGATTTTGGCATCAAGCTTTGCTCTGATTTCCAACTCATCATTTGTCCAGACCTATTCAGACAATATATCAAATTCATTAGAACTTACCTAAACTCACCATTATCAACCACAATGATCAGTTACCTGATTCCCAACTAAACTCGATCACCATTCATTAACAAACCAGTCAAGTTCCCATATATAACCGCTAGATGACTTAACCCCATAAGCCGTTAGCCTAATCGACAATTATGATAAATTAGGGTTTACAACCCTTAACCAAATAGATTAAGATGTTCACTATAAATTCATTAATTAAAAATTGGTCACTAAGTTGTAACAACACCATACCACGACCTTTATAACATACTTGGGGTCTAACAACCCTTTATAATATGCTACGTAAGTATAATTACGTATCAACGAATCAAGAGGATATTTTAGCTCGTATGACAGTCGTACCCTCATTAATCGGTCTCACGGCCTCTGTCTCAACGCTATAATTGTTGTTCAACAATTCTAAATTTGTTCAGCCAAAGCACTGTTTCAACTATTTATACAAGACTGATTACGTAATCCGAGTTGCGACATTAACATAATCAGGCCCCGACCATGTGTAGCACCTCAAAATCAGCCATGTAGCTCATTTCCTCACCACGTGTCTATTCTCACACCGCATGTCCCCTACTGTCACGACTCTTCATCGCGTCGCGATATTAACATACTCACGTCGTGACATAGCAATGTACTTTAAGTTATAACAGTGTTGTGACACTCGTTTTGTTTTTAGTAAATTATAATCTAAGATATATTAATAGTATAAAATATATAGGTGAATGTGTTAGAAATTAAGTAATGTCGTAATAAAAGAGTTTAAATCAAAAGAGTATTTTGGCCATTTTGTGTAATTCTTGAATTTCTGGTAAATTTTATGATTTTATAAAAAAGAAATGTTGTAGCATAAACATGTGCTATAAGATGAATAATTTATGAGTGCAAAGGACTTAATGCTACATAATGTTCATCTTCACGGGGTGTATCATTGTGGTTATCACTCAGATAAAACATATACAATATTTCATTGTTCACTTTGAAGGGAACATTCTTATGACAAGTATTCTATTGCTAACTATTAACTTCTTACAATTCATAGGATACAAAAGATGTTTTATCCTTTAGGAGAAAAGACGTGAATGCCCTCGTCCTTTTGAGAGTAGCCTTTAAAAACTTATACAGTCCTGGCCCATGTAGCACACACAACATTATAAAACAAGTTCATAGAGATTATGGAAATAAAGAATATTTATTTCCATGCAATATTTGCTCAAGGAAATTATTATTATTATTATTTTAATATTTTCTAGTCCTAGGTGCACAGAAAGGATGGCTGGCAACATTGAGAAATTGGGTGGAGCTCAATACATGTTTCTCGCTCACAAGTATAATGATGATGAGTTCAAGCAACATTCGATAATTGTAATATTATATAAGCTATTTATTGACTTTTCTTCTTAAAATTAGGGATGCCACATGATTTGAGATCACAAGAAGTGATCTAAGCGATTAGGTTGTAAAAGAATTCTCCACTCCAAAGAAGTATGATATTTCTGCTATTTTGTCTTGTCATTTGTTAGCTACCTAGTGGGCTTATGTACCTGATTTATATCATCATTATAGTGTGAGCTATATATTTCAGGGTGTTAACTTTTTAGTAGATAATTCTTGATATGTTTGTTTTCATTAAAAAAAAGTGGTAAATTTATAATTTTTGATGCATTTAAGGTAAATGTATCGACAAAAGAGGTGGACTAAATATCTACAGTCTGAAAAAAGAAAACTGTTAGAAAACTGTTTGTTTTTTTAACATCTGCAAACTACTAAAATAAACTAAAATTTAAATAAACTGATTTTTTTAAACTACAAAGTGATCTTTTAATATATTTATGACTTTGTTATAAATAATTAACAAATCTAAATCAACGTTTAGTATTATTATATAAAAAGTGAAAATAAAAATGGTACAAATCAACGTATATATTTAAAAAAAAAACCAACAATTTTGGTCGTAAAGTTATGCCTAAACATTGTAATTAGGAATCAAAGAATTTGATATATAAATGAATGAAAATGAACTTCGATTTTGTCAATTAAATCAATTAAAAACATGCACAAATATTTTTTCTAAAAAATTGATGATGTTTTATTAAATAATGTTTTATAAAATTTGGCACAAAAAATATAAAAATATATTATTATTTTTTTCATATATATATATATATATATATATATATATATATATATAACTGTAACAACCATTATTGTAATAAACTTTTATTTATAGATTTGTCAAAAATATTACGTTTGTGTCGTCGAACTTTTTTTTCAACTTTGACGACTATTATTGTAATAAATTTTTATTTATAAATTTGTCAAAAATATCATGTTTGTGTCGTCGAACTTTTTTTTTTAAGTATTGTAACTTTTTTTTTTCAAATTGTTTATCACTAATAAAGTTGGAATAAATATAAATTCAAAAAAGATAAAAATAAAGTATATGTGTTTTTTTAGGCTAGAAGATGTCTGAAGATGTTAAAAGACTTTGGTTCACATCTGCGCCAAGAAAAGGGCGCACAAACATTTTTAGGTCTGCAGTTTTCAAATAAACAAACAGTCTACGAAAGATAATGTATGTGCGTGGTCTGCGCCGCGCAGACTGAAAAGGCCAAAAAGATCTGCGGACAAAAAACAAACACTACCTTAATGATACCACCTTAATGATGACATTCAATTTATACACACACCAGGACACACAAAAGTAGGGGTGAGCAAAAACCGCACCGCAACTAAAATTAACCGCAAAAACCGCAACCGCAATAAAAACCGATGGTGAGGTTTCCTGTTTTTCAAAAACCGCAAATTTGCGGTGCGGTGCGGTTATTAGTTTCCAAAAACCGCAAAAAAACCGCACCGCACCGCATATATTATATACAATTTTTTTTTATCAATTATTAGTTTATTAAATATTAAAAATAAGACAAGTTTCATGAATGAGAGACAAATAAAATAGTAGAAAACAAAAATGTTGGTTTTTTTTATGTTTAACTTTGAAAATAATGAAATTAGATAATTTTAAGATACTTATTGTTAATTACTAATGATTTGACGTTTTTAAGATATTAGTTGTTTGTGGTTTAAGTTAAATAGTTAATTGTCTTATACCTTATGTTTTTTTTTATTATTACAAGTAATATGTTTGAACTTTTAAAACTATTTGAGCTCTAAACTAGGATTAAAAACCACACAAATTAATCGCAACAAATCCATGCGGTTAATAACCGCAACACAGAAAAAACAAAACCGCACCGCAAAAATAACCGCCTAACCGCACCGCAAAAATAACCGCACTATACGGTTTTGAAAATGGATTAACCGCATTTGCGGTTAGTGGTGAGGTTTTGGCTAATAACCGCACCGAACTGCACCGCGCTCAACCCTACACAAAAGTGAGTAGACAACCGATTATTTGATTATTACAACTTTGATTATTACAACCGATTATAATTATTTTGTATTAAATAGTCACTTTCAGAACGCACATCCAAATAATATGTTTTATAAACAATTGATAATTTATATGGACAAGATCAGTCTGCTTGTTTTACAAGCCCTTAAAGGTTTGGCAATGGAGGAATCTAAGCTGACAGTTTATGAGATATTTAACTTTTATTCAGTTATAACGCATTTGATCTCTATAATTTTGACAAAATAAAATTTATCTAGTTATATTAAAAAAGTTAATTATTGATTTTATACACTAAGTTATCAACATTCTATAAGGGAATCTCAAACCCAACACTAAACTAATAGCATTTTTTGCACCACTTTGCTTGAACCAACACCATTTTTTGCATCATTTTGGGGTACATGATTATTAATATACTATTAAATTTGATGTTATACCATTTTTTGCATCATTTTTGTGTACAAGATTATTAATATAAAATTAAATTTGGTGTTACATCAACTTTCATATGTCAATATTGGTGTAGTACAAATTATTGGTGTTATGTGTTGCAAATGTCTAAAGAAAGAAAGCTTATAACCTAAAATAAAAAGGTTAATTACATAAAGACCCTATATATTTATTGGGTTTTTTTTTACAGATTAAACTTTATTTTTTCCTGAAAAATCCTTTACATTGTTTCATTTTTTCGGTATGATCTTTTACTTTTTAGTATGTTTATTGGTAATCTTCTGGTTTTATACAAAGATGTAAAGGTTATTTTTTAGAAAAAAAAAATAAGTTAATGTTTAATCCAAAAAACATTGGTAATCTTCTGGTTTTATACAAAGATGTAAAGGTTATTTTTTAGAAAAAAAAAAAATAAAGTTAATGTTTAATCCAAAAAAATGAAAAGATGTAAGGGCTAAATCAAAAAAATGGAAAAACATAAGGACCAAGTTAGAAGGCTTTTTCGAAAAAAAAAAAAAAAAAAAAAAAAAAAACGAAGTTGAATTTTTAGAAGGCTTTTTATTGAAAGTCCTGGATTTTGTTCCTTCTTTCAAATTTAAAGTTTTTCGTCCCTTAAAAAATATTTTCCTTTTCGTCCCTTGAATTAAAACTGTCAGTTTTTTTCCTACCTAATATAAAAATGAACATTAATAACTAATTTCATACTTCATAAAGATACAACATTGTTTGGAGAAGTAATCATTAAAATATAAAACTTGTATGCCATATTTTATTTCCAATTTTCAGTGGTTATAGTGTTATACAGTTTGGATAGTGTTGCTATGTTGCTTGAGGTAGAATTCGAGTGGATATTACCAAGTACATACTTTTGTCCCACCCAAAAAGATGGGATAAAGACTTGTTTTTGTCAAAAGGTGTTAATGCCCTCATCTTCACTTTCAAAAATAAACTTAGAATCATGTATCGTGTAAGTTGTAACAAACATCAAAAATAACAACAAAAAGTTATGTTTGTTACATAGGACATGATTAAATAAATGAGTGTATCAGTAAAAGATTGCTTTAATGTTGTGGATAGGGCATGGAAGGAGAAAATATCAAAGGGAACTTGAATACAACATGTTGTAGTGTGTTGAACACCCCAACTTTATTATAATTAACTTTTTTTTAAGTAGTAGTTACAAAAAGGATTAAAAAGTCAATGTCCGTATGTACATAAATGTTAAACAAAAAATTAACACAAACTATTTTTTAGTATATGATTATTGAAATTCAAATTGCAAACCCCATCGACAAAATTACATACCAAACCAACGGAGACACGAAATTGAATTATTCGAGTTCAAATGCCAATTTCTTTGATTGAATTTCTTCGATTTAAAATTGTTTGACAAAATTCCGGCGTAATAGAAGCAAATAAAATCATCAGTGATTTAGTGATCAGAAATAATACAATAAAATCAAATAAGATAATTAAAAAAAGATCAAAAAACAGTCTTGACATAAAACAGTTAAAGTCGAGGAAAAAAGCGATAAAAAAAAAAAAAAAAAAAAAAAACGAATTAAAAAATGCAACAAAAAAAACGAATTAATAAAATTATACGCAGTGAATCAACGACCTTTTTCACAAAGTTTGAAGTGTGTGTATGTCTAAGAAGAATATACGAGGCTCAGATCTGTTTTACCTTCGGAACAAGAAGATTAAACCGCCATGGCTGCAAATACAGAGGTTGCATTCTCACAATCGCCGTCCTCCGATTATATGCCCTGCCAAGCTGCGGATAATCTCAAATCATGTCCCGATTTTGAATCAGATCACGTTTAATCATCATAGCCTCATATTTGTGGACAATAATTTTGGACGGAAGGAGTATAATATGAAGAAAAGATAGGAGGATATTTAATTTCTCTATATCTATATATATATATATCAGCAAAAGCTGTACCAGAGGGTTGTTGGAGCTTTAAAGAATGACAATGGAAATCATCGGCGTCGAGAGGCGGCAACCGCCCTTGGAAACCCTTCTTCCTCTCACAGCCTCATTCTTTGAGCCGTAAAACAGAAATCCCTAGCTTTCATCCGGTTACTATATAGTCTATAAAGTTATATTAAGGCCATCGATTTGGGTTACCAATTGGATCTTTGGATCTACTTTAATTTGTCATTTATCTTAAAATAATTACTTGCTTTGTAAATATTTTTTTTTTTGAAAATGTATTTACCAAAATTATATAAATTTTCATTATATCAATGAACGGTGTCATTATGAAAAAATAAACATAAAACTGTAAGATTGATTCTTATGTTATTCAAAAAACTTTCGATGAAATCCAAAAACTTTTCTACTTAATAGAATGTTTAAAATCAAATTCTTTTTCCCTTGTTTTTAGTCATGGTAAACTTGAAATTAAATTTTTATCCTTTTAATTTATTTTCTTCTTTTTTATTTTTGTTTTAATGGCATTTTAATTTAAAAATAAAAGAAAAAGAGAAAAGGGCCCACCGCACCCCGTTGCTCTCTCTCTTTCTCTCTCTCTCTCTCTCTCTCTCGCGCGCGCGCGCATGCGCCCGTGCCAAACAGACAATATACTCATGAGTATCAGAGATTCCTTATATCACTCTTCAAATCCCTAAATTCATTTTGCTCTCGTTGAAGCCCATTTACTTTCATTCCCTAAAATTTGCCAGCGATTCGCTTCACCATTTTTTGATCTGTAGTACACCGCTACAAGCGGTGGCGATGACCTTTCATCTCCAGTGCTCAACCTTCTCGATCAAAAGAAAGGATATTCATTTGGAATTCTGGCTCCAACTGTTACCTCACCGTTTGTAGTTGCACAACGTCATTCACATTCAAATTCCAATTCGTCTTATCTTCATTTCGATACCGATTCAGATGATGATTTCGACAACGAAGACGACTCTCTTCATTTACACTCCGAGAACAGTGGTTCACCTCCCCTGCATCAAAAAGTGGTGGATAAACAAGATGAACTGGTGGAGTATGAGGTTCATGTGGTGGATAATGAAGTTGTTGACAATCAACAAACCCCTTTTCTGATTCAAACATAAGGATCCAATTTGAACCCCTTTCTGATTCAAACATAGAGATCCAATTTGAAGTTGTTCCAACTCCTCTTTATCCTTCTGTTTTTGGTTATTCTTGGCTCTTCTGTTATGCGACTCTTCTATCTCCTGTCTCGTTTTTCTTTTCTTACCTCTTCTCAACTTGTATTATCACTTTAGACTCCATTAATAGTGAAATTTCATCACCATTTTGTCAATTAAAAACGTCAATGTTATTTGATTTCTCAAATAACTTCCAGTTTTCCTTCCTTTAGGTTTTAAACTCAATCTCAAAATCAATATGGGATTAACTGTTAAGAATTTTGAGAAACTCTGAAAACCCATTTGATTTCGGATTACAATAATGGGATGGATATGAATTTGGTGTTGAATTTCATAGGTAGACCATATATTTTTAAGATTGAAAATTAGTATACATATTTGACATAAGTAAATACCTTTTAACATATGAATGATATTCCGATCAGAATAACATCAATTCCCATAACAATGAGACTTGACTGCATTAGAATGTTGTACTCTATGCTTGAAAATGAGTATATTTGATGTCATCAAAGCATGCATTTTCAATGTTGTTGATTTCTCAATGTTGTTGATTTTGTTACATGCTTCCAGTGTAGTGCTTTTATTTCTTGATCAACATCATGTTATTTGTCATCAGCTTTAGATTCATTTGAATCAAATGTTTCTATTTTATGTTGTTTGTCTAACATGTTGTAATCCATAGATATGAATCATGAAGTTTTTTATTTTTAGTTTTTTAAGTCGGTTCTTTCATGGACTTAAGTTATAATGTTATTATATATAACTTGTCTAAATGGGAGACAAACTACAATGGTCGAACAGTCAAGTAAAATGTTTATTAGATACATGTATCGAAGAGGTCAACATAATTGGTAGAAAAAGAGGTAGCATGCACAAGGAGTATTGGGTTATGTTAGGGAAAGCTCTAAAAGAAAAGTTTGACATGGATACTTCACAAAAACAATTGAAAAATGCTTTTGATAATCTAAAATCTAAATACGCAGGGTAGAAATATTTGAGAAACAAGTTAGGGAATTTATACAATGCTCAAACAAATTCATTTGCCTTACGGAACACAGAATGGGAAAAATTCAAGAAGGTGTGTCTATACAATTTAATTTTTCTAGTTTATGTCCAATTTTAATAATGATGTCAAAATACTTATAATTACTATTCATCATGGTTTAGGGTCATCCAAAGGCAGGATCACTAAGGACACACCCATTGCCTTATCCCAACCTTTGTGCGTCTTTGTTTGATGGAAGTAGTGCCAGCGGTAGCATCAATGGACCTCTACTCAAACTACACCCGCATATACATCATCTTCTTCTCATCGTGTCCAAAGACTTCTGGTTGATAACAACCCTTTTAATGGCCTAGAAGATGATGATGATGATGACGCTTCCAATGACACTAGTGCTCGAGCTCCTAGTGATAAAGCTCATGGTGGTTCTACTGAGAGGCCTGATATAAGGAGTAAAACCACTAATGCCTCTACTGAGAGGCCCGATAAAAGGGCTAAAACCAGTAATGCTTCTACTGATAGGGCCAATAGGACCGATATGGATAAAGCCTCTAAAACCACTGTTAGTCTTGATGAGTTGAGTCTTGATATGCAAAAGGCTTTGCAACATATGGTAAATAGCAAGGAAGGACCAACAGTAGAAGAATGTTATGAGAGTTTGAAGCTAGTTGAATTAGACCCAAGTGATCCTATATTTTTGGTAGCTTTTCACCTTTTTGGAATGTCCATGAATATGCGAGAGGCATGGATGACATTGCCACCGATACCTGGGGTCTTAAAAGGGTGGATAAAGATGACTGGAACCACATTAGGGATGTTTAAGTAGTCTTTATGCTTATGTTTTTTTCTTTCATTTTGAACAATTATGTGTTTCTTGAACTTATGTTTGACATTATGGTTTTTTGCTATCATTTGAATGATTGTGTACTTATTTGACACAAATATTGCTAGTATTGGGATTATATGCTTATTTGAAACAAAATGTGTGCTTTTAATATGATACAAATGCTTATGTTTTTTGCTTTAGCATATTGGGATTTAACAAGTGTTGATGGTTTAACAGGTTCACAATGGATTACGATAAAAAGTTGTGCCTCCTAATTGTTATGTATTTGTATCTTCGCTTTTTTTGGAGAAGAGGTTTGAAAAGAATGCGAGATAATACCTCAAAAATGTCTGGGCATCAATTCACATTAGAGTTATTACAAGGAACTAATAACCAATGCATTGAGCTCTTGCGTATGTCATGTGATTCTTATGTTCGGCTTTGCACACATTTTAGAGTAAAAAGTTGGTTAAAGGATAGTAAACATATATCGGTTGAGGAGAAGATGGCGATGTTCTTGATGATGATTGGTCACAATCAACGTTATGTAATAATCAAACATAGATTTCAACAATCAAAACAAACGATTCATAAGTATTGGATAAAATGATGATGTTCGCAAAGGATATAATGGTACCAACTTCCTTTAATCCAAATCCAAACATTCCGGGACATAATAGGAGGTTACGAAGGATTTTCAGAGGAAGAGTTGGTGCACTTGATGGAACTTTGGTACATGCTATTGTCCCTATCGACAAACAACATTTGTATAGAGGAAGGGGAAAAGGTGATTGTTATCAAAATGTATTAGCAATATGCGACTTCAACATGATTTTTACGTTTGTCGTGGCTGGGTGGGAAGGGATAGCACATGATTCAAGAATATTATCTGAAGCTTTAGCAGATCGAGATGCACCATTCCCATTTCCACTGCCAGTTTTGTTTACATTTTCATTTTAATATTTCTACTGTTTTTTAAATTAATTATTTCCTTATATTTACAAATAAGTATTATCTTTGTGATGTTGCGTATACACACACTCGAGGATTTATGGCTCCTTATCGTAATGTGTGGTATTTGCTTGGAGATTTTCATCGAAGACGTGCATTAACCAACAAAGAAAAATTTAATCACTCACATGCAAAACTTCGAAATGTCATTGAGCGTGCTTTTGGTGTCTTGAAAGCACATTTACCTATATTGAAGAAAATGGCGCCATTTCCATTGGTTACACAAAGAAACATCGTCATTGGATGTTTTGCGCTTCATAATTATATAAGAAAAGAGGGATTAAGTGATGAATATTTTTCTCAATATAATCAAGTCGATATATCACTTCAAAGCAACAATGTACAAGATGATGATGATGATGAGGAGGAGGAGGAAGAGGAAAAGGATGACGTGAATGAGGTATAACCACATGGAAGTGCAAGAGACCGGGAATATATGGTTCATCTACGAGATCAAATTGTTGACCAGTTAATGGGAAATGTAGAATGAATAAATTCATAAAAAATATGTTAGTTTTATGAATTTAGTTTTAATATTGTAAGACAATCATTGAAACAATCCTTTATGTTTTTAAAAATATCAACTTTAATGAGTAAATGGCCTTCTAGTTTGAATCGAAATATATATAGTTTATCTAATGTTTTAAAAAGCATTATATGTTTGAAATTGTTATTGGCAAAGTTTGAGTCAAGTATAAATTTTAATAGATTAGCAATGTATGAGATGTTGAGTTTTTAGCATCTGGGCTTTGGTTTTTTCAACATTAATTTCAAAGATCAGTTTTGTTGTTGAACAATGGAAATTATTGCAAATCGGGTGGCAACGTGTAACTATACAGTTCTTATTAAGAAAAAATATAATTTGTTTTTTTATGTTGCTTTTTCATATTATCTAATATTTTTTTACAAAATACTATAATTCTATTAAATTGTTTGTAAATATTATTAAATGGTTAGATTTTCAATTTATTAAAAACCAACGTGAATTATGAGAAAAGAAAATATGGTTAATTGATTTCCTTTATTACAAGATCTCTTGAGTTTTAGTTCATTATAATTAAAAAAAACAAACAATCTTTTTGCATTAAGGCTTTTTGTATGAATACATAAAAAAATACTTTTAGTCCACGTCTTTTTCCACAAACATGGAAAAAGACAAAAAACATTTGACCACTTCCAAAACAAACACCACCTTAGTGTGCATACTTGGTGTATGACATAACTAATGTTTGGAAAAACATAGTGTGTGTACTTGGTGTATGGCATGACTAATGTTTAGAAAACATAGTGTACATGCTTGGAGCATGGGACAACTATTGTTTTAATTCAAGTATTAAGTTGATAAATTTGAAACAGTATGCAATGAATAATGTGTAATTAATATGGTGATAAATAGAAAGTGTTATATTTATATTCATAAGTTCTGAGACCATATTGGATTCGATTATTCTTGTGTTTCACTTTGCATGTTTTGACTTCCATAATAACTAGGTCGTTCTTCCTGAATGACTAAGTTGATCAAACCATCCACATTCGATAATACGTTGGAAGTAGGTATTAAGGCAAGAATGTCATGAAGCTGAATTGTAGATGTCCAAGGTATTGGACATAGCAAGAGTTGTTGCAACATTCATGAGTGCTCATAAGTTCTGATTATTGGATTAAACCCACACTCATTTGACTCACTTCATGGATTTTATCACGAGTGATCATGAGACGATAATATCTTATCTTCTTCAAACCTAGAGATATGAGTTGTTGACTATGAGTTGGTAATACATTGATTGCACAAAAACGCATTGGGTAAATCGATGTTATAAAACGTGCCTTTGTGTATGATTCAACAAGTAGTAGAACAAGCATATGAGTCAAAGTTTATCCATTCCTTTTACCCTTATAGAGATAAAAGCGATATCTGTGGGCCCCTTGATGATTTAGTGATGACACCCCGAAGTCCTTGGCCAAGCCTGGACTGATTTGATTTGTTCAATTAGTCGGTTGTCATAAATCGGAAATCGGGAAACAACAAATGGACAGAGAGAATGATTACAATCCATGTATCAGCCCATATGATATCTAGAATGGAGGAATATATGATCCCTTATCTAATGGACAAGCCATTGACTAGATCAGAGTTCAACAACGACTTTAAGAGCTACGATTGCTAGTCGGGTTTTGGAGTTATACGCAATAATAGTTTTAGACTTATCCAAGTGGGAGACTGTTGGATTAGATGTATAAACTCATAACTATTATTGGTATGTATTCGACCCGAGAGTAGCATGGTCCATTTGGGTTGCACTTCACCGGGACAATTTATATGAATAGTCTTTTGAGAATAGTATATTTATGATTTATATTAATATATTATAAGTTCTAATATATTAATATGGAATCATATTATTTAATTAGTATTGATCAATAATTAATTTAGAATTAATTTAGTGATCAAAAGGGACTAATTAAATATGGACTCTTATATATAGTATGGGTCAAGTTCATTTAGGTTGGGCTAAGCTTGCATGGATAGTCCATGGAGTTTTTAGCCCATGGATCCCATGGATATGAAAGGTCATGGGTATTAGGGTTTACATGGATGAAACCCTAATCCTCCATACTATATAAAGAGGTCTTTGGCACATGAAATGACACTAGTGTATGAGCAAACAATAGTAAGCCAATTTCTAGTGTGCTTACTATTCTCTCAAGTTCTCCAAGGAGTTTTTGGTGATTTGTGATTCCACTTGAGGCTTCCACACTATTGGGGCTAAGCTCTTAAAGTTCAAGACTTCAAGCCACATCAAAAGGTATGTCTTCTAACTAGACTTTTGTAGTATAGTTGCTTCATAATATGTTAGTTAAGATAAAACCTTGGAATATTGAATATTTTCATGTATAATAGAGAAAACATAGATCCAAGGTTTATAGGATTGCATGTACACCATAGGAGTGTTAGAATGCCCAAAACCCTTCAATAATGATCTGCTACAATCAAGTAGGCACGAAGCCCAAATTAAACAAGTCCAAAGCCAAACACTAATCGAGCCCAAAAATCATCTAAGCCCACAGACTGCGTATGTGCGGCGTACACGGCTCGTACACCCAACGTATGTTGATGTCCATCCGGAGTCGGGACACTAACCCAGTACACGTAGCTTACTTTAGAGTACGCCCGACGTATTGTCCAATCAACCCATTTTCATTCCCAAGTATTAATCCAATCAATATTTACGTCAAAAACTTAGATCCAAGCTCAAAATAACATCTTAAGCCATAAAGTTACAAATTTTGTGCTTTTGCATGCATGAATGGGGCTCAAACCATGAATTAAGTCCACTAACTCACTTCGATGGTCACTAACGCTTGCATGGTTGGGTCTAAACCACCAAGATACGATTTTTATGATTCAAAACACTTCCAAGGGTCCAAAAAGACATCTCAAAAGGCCTGGATTTGCTCATACTCCAAGAAACCAAGCTATGGGACCAAAAGATACCATATTTTACCCTAAACCTAGATCTAATCTTATAATGATCAAGGTTCAGACTTTATATCTTTAGTGGACTAGAAATGGTGCACAAACTCTAGATCTTCAAGCTCCTTATTATCCTTTGCTCCTTCCAAGCTTCCTTCCTCTTCAAAACCACCAAAGATCACCCAAATACTCAAGGTAAGCTCAATATGCACTAAAAACGGCTAGGGTTTCTAATTTGACACTAAAAGAGGTAATGGGGATGATAAGGTAAGGAGGGTGAAGGATTAAGGTGCTTAAATATGGTGCAAAACCTAAAACTTAGGGTATGTATATGGCTTGAGTACGCCTAGTGTACATTGGTATCACCCCGATGACTTGGGTGTTACATCGTTCGTGCAACTTCTCAACTACATCCGAGTTTGTTGGGTTGGAGTTAAACAAAGAACCTGCAAAGACACCACTATTCGTACGAGATTGACTTATATGATGAACCACCGAGCCATGATCCATTTCAAATAAAAAGTATTACAGATATATTTCATGATTACATCAACGATGTACAAGATGTAAACGGTGATGAAAATTGTAGGTTTCAAGCGATAGTTGTTTGTCTACGGTACAATGTAGACCGATGGCTATACATTTGACTTAAATTGCTTGAAGAGTTAGAGAGTCGATATAACGGATACCATGATGTTTTTACTACTGAATTAAATAAGATATACAAGTCTTTGCATTGGTTTGAATCACCTGCACCTTTGCGATATTGGTTGCATATGCCTTTTACTGGTTACCTAATTGCTAACAAGTTTGGCGTGATTGTTTATTGTTTAAGCCACGAACAATCTACGACTTGCTTTCCTCTTTGGAGAGGTCCTGAAGAGTTTCCATCCCACCAATCCATTACATTGGCACATGTAAATGGCAACCATTATATGTTGGTGTCTTTGAAAGAAAATTACCAAATGCCTCCTATCATAATGTATTGGAATAACCACAAAAACCCGTAAGCATACACATGACAAATTATGTATTGGTCGCGTTTCGAATTATACAATCAATTTAGGTCTCGTAATTTTGTAACACCTTAGATACATATCAAAAAGTAAGTGTGAATGTATTTGAACTATTTTTTTTACTATTCATTGCATCAAAATATTTTTTTTATTATTGTTGTGTCTATTTTAGTTTTTTTAATTAAATATTATTTTTTATATAAAATAATGTTATTAGATTTTTTTTAAACCACATATCTAACCTACTTTAAATTACTTCTAATTTCATGTATTTTATTAGATGCACATAATAATATATAATACAACTTTTTTGTTTTATAAATTTAAAATATAAAAAAGATATTTTATTAAATAGATTGATATAAATAATATATATAATATGCATTTTTGGTTTTATAAATTTAAATTATAAAAAATATTTTATTAAATAGATTAAATAGATAATCACTTATTTGTATATTAAACAAAATTTATTAATTATCACTTTATTATTAGCTAATAATTATAAGTAAAAATGTAATCATTATAAATAAAAATTATTAAATTATTATTTAATCATTTTAATCATTTAAAGAAGTTATTGATTAAGGATACTTTTAGAATCTGAAGAGAGTATTGATATCTTTACTTTTTTAGATTTTATAAAAACACAACTTATAAAAAAAATTAACACAACAAATTTTACACATTAAAAAATCTATTCCGAAACGAGTGTCGAAATCCTAATCCAATGTTCCTAAAAACGCTCTAAAATGTTTACCACCCTCGTAGGACAAACCAAATATATATATATATATATATATATATATATATATATATATATATATATATATATATATATATATATATATATATATATATATATATATATTGTTGTTTTTGAATAATTAACTGCTTAATGCTAGAGACATGGTAAAATAAGTTATTTAGTCACATTCAAATGGTTTTTATTTGTTCTATAAAAAACACTTTATATAGACAAACATTATTATCAATTCCACCACTGCCACTTTACCAATATATCAGTGTCGATCGGCAAGATGACATGATTACAATAATCAGGTAACTGTATTTTCGTAGTGGAAAGCAGTTTAATAGAATGACGACACAAAATTAGACAGTAACTTACAATGTTATAATAATACTTTGGATGAGAGACACACACACACACACTCACACAGAGAGAGAGAGAGAGAGAGAGAGAGAGAGAGAGAGAGAAGGATATGTGTCAGTCCTTTATTAAAATAGGTTGTTTCTCATGTATTTTATTATTTATTTCATGATCTAAGACCTAATACTCTACACAAATCTTTACCCAAATCTTTACCACTAAAAAAGAAGCCTAGATTCGAATATTCTATCCAAGATGAATCCCATGGATGAAGAAAAGAATCGTGAATCTTAACATGAGCAAAAGCTTCGAGATAACATTCAAGATAAAAACCAATTTCAATAAGGACATGCCATTTCTGCAAGAAGAAGTTGTATAGCCCACAAGCATTTGGGGGTCGCCAAAATGCTCACGAAAAAGAAAGATGGAGCAAGAAGACACCACTTGTTCACTATGGACAATGAGTTTTCAATTCATCGAACACTTGGTGTGCATTCTCACTCACTTTCACGTAAACCAACCACAAATGAAGTGGGGAAAATCACAATTAGAGAGTATGGAGAGGAAGTAAGTTTAATATGGTTATTTAAAAAAAAAAAGTCATTTTTTTCAAAAAGTTTATTTATATGGATTGAATTACTTAATTTTTTTTAACTTCAAGGACCAATAATGTAATTATGTCTTACAATTAACTTTTGTATTTTGTATTTAAAAGTAGATTAAAAAATTAATTACAAAGTCAATATAGTCATGTATATATCTATTAAACAAAAAATTAGATAAATTTACAAAAATGGTCTCTGTTGCGAAAAGTCATAAAGTCAGTTATTTTAACCTCTCTATTTTTTAAATTTTCGTGTTTAATCTCGTATTGTATATAATTTGATTTTTATTAATACTTTTCATTCGTTAACCTAAGACAAATTATTTTTACGTGTTTATTTTATATATTTGTCGGTAATTCAAGATGGTTAACGTTTCGACTTTAATTTAGAACTTTCTTTTGTTAATTTATTTAAGAAAAATTACATGGGTTTTTATAAACTTTTCGGTTTTAATTTGAGTTTGTCTATGTTTCGTCAATTTTTTTTAAACTTTATGTATGTTTCCTACGTATGAGATAGGTCACATATAATAACTTTTGTTTGTTAATTTTAAAAAATGTATTATATTCGAGTTTGTCTACGTTTCGACGTATTTTTATATATTTGTCGATATAATTCAAGGTGGTCAACGTTTCGACTTTAATTTATAACTTTCTTTCTTTAAATTTTTTTAAAAAAATTACATGTTTTTTTTAATAAACTTTTCAGTTTAAATTCGAGTTTGTCTACGTTTCGACATGTTTTTTTAAACTTTATGTATGTTTCCTACGTATTTCATACACATATAATAACTTTCGTTTTTTAATTTAAAAAAAATTATTATATTTGAGTTTGTCAACGTTTTGGCGTATTTTTATATATTTTGTGCGAAATTTTATATACATTCATACGTATCAGTCGGGTCAAGTATGCTAACTTTCGTTCGTTAGCTTAAAAAATGTATTATATTCAAGTTTGTCTACGTTTCAACCTAATTTTTTTTTCATGTTTTTTTACGTATTAGTATAGATTCGAGTTCGTCTACATTTCGACATAATTTTTTTTTATTTTATGTTTCGTGCTTATTTTTATGTACGTGTTTTTTTACATAGAAACGTAACTTTTATCAATAAATCGTCAAAAATCAACTTACAAAATTCAATGTTTATAATTACGCTTTTATTTATTATATGTGAACAAAGTCATACGTAGGAACATACATAAAATAAACACCAAAACATATAAAAAAACCAAAACATTAAAAAAATAAAAAATAAAAAAACTCAAATTTACATCAATACGTGCATAAAAATAAATAAATAAGATTTTTTTTATAGTTAACAAATGAAAACTTAAATAATAAAAAATGTATAATATGTGACCTTAGTCATACATATGAAATGTACATAAAATTAACGAAAACGTTAAAAAATACATTTCGTGAAACGTAGACAAGCTAGATGATAATACATTTTTTTACAACGAACGAAAATTATTATGTGGCACGAAATGATGTGGGAGTGTATATAAAACTAAACACCAAAAATGTAAATGAATAATAATAAATGAATAAGTAAAAATTATTTCGAAACGTAGACAAACTTAAATATAATATGTTTTTTAAAATTAAAAAACAAAAGTTATTATATGTGATCGGTACTTGAAAAGACCAAAATACCGACAAATATATAAAAATTATTTTGAAACGTAGACAAACTTACAAATATGTAACTTCTTCACAAAAAAAAAACGAAAAATATTTTAAATTACAGATAAAACGTTGATCACCTTAAATTATACCGATAAATATATAAAAATAAACATATAAAAAAAACTTTTTTAGGTTAACAAACAACAATTATTAATAAAAATCAAATTATAATACGAGGTTAACCACTAAAATTATGAAAATAACATTTTTCAAAATTCAAAGTCAAAAATTCAAAATGATAATTTAAAAAGTAAAATGATGAAAAAGCCACAAATTCATAAACATAAAATATATAAAAAAAAAATTACATAAATAATCTCCTATAGTTTACCTATAATCACAAACTTTGTCTCTATTATTTAAAAAGACCAAAATACCCTTACATTAACGGATGAACAATAATGATTAAGACTGTGCATGGCTCGATTTAGGTCGGTTTTGGACCCAGACTCAAACCCAACCCATGAATGTTCGGTTTCTAGTTTTCAGAACCCAATAGATTCGATTTCTTAGGTTCTAAGGTCGGTTTGATCGGCTTTTCAGTTTCTTGGGTTCAACCCATACACTCATGGGTTTTGGATTAAATCCATAGATTTTGATTTTCAGTTTCTGGTTTTTCGGTTTCTTGGGTTCAAACCGAACCCGACTTTTTGGTTTTTAAAAAAGTCAAACCCTAACTGTTGGTTTTGCTTTGGTTTCGATTTCATCGGTTTTAGTCGGTTTCTTGGTTTATTGGTTTGGGTTTGCTCACCCGTAAACGATTCATGTCGGCAAAAAAGAGTCATTCATGCAATTTTGAAAATCACATGGACCATATTCATCCAAAAAAATTTTAACAGGGACTGGTTTCATGACTTTTGACAAACACAATGATCATTTTTATAATTGTCAAAAAAATTAATACAAACATTTTTTTTAATATAATTATTGAAATTCAAATTCCAAACTACATCAAGAAAATTACCAAAACAAATCCAAAAGACATGTCAATCCAAAATATTCCATATGTACAACCCAAACGCCCCTATTTGGATTTTACAAATCGTGATGTTTTCCTGAATAGAAATAATAAAACTACAAACACAATCTTTATCAATGCAAATTACCTGTTTAACCGCTCTCCAAAATCAACGATGATTCAGTGATCATAAAGAAAAAAAAAATGATCTGTGACTTATAATACAAATAAAATGATTAAGAAAATCAAAAATAACAAAACAATTCAAAATATAAAAGTATTTCCGAAGAACACAGATTCGTAAAAATGCAGCAAAAAACCCAAATTAATAAAACTGTCCCCAATGAATCAACAATAAAACTTTAACTTTAGAATATAAATGAGGCTCAGATCTGTTTTACAATCGGAACAAGAGGATTAAACCGCCATGGCTGCAATTACAGAGGTTGCATTTTAACAATTGCCGTCCTCCGATTCTGCCCTGCCAAGCTGCGGATAATCTCAAATCTTGACCCGATTTTGACTCAGATCATGTTTAATCATCACAGCCTCATACATTGGGTCTCTCTCTAGTCTCTATCTCTCTGTATATGCATACAGATACAGATACATACTTGCATACATTATATGATTAGATTACTCAGTTTCTCTTTATATATATATATACATATATCATTGCTACACAAGAAAGGCGAAACCTTTCATGACAGCTAGACTTGTCAGCAAAAGCTGAAGTAGAGGGTTGTTGAAATTTCAAAGAAGACGATGGAAATCATCGGCGTGGAGAGGCGGCAACCACCCTCAGAAACCCTTTGTTCCTCTCACAGCCTCATTCTCTGAGTCGTAAAACATATATCCCTAATTTTGACTCGGTTACTTTATTTATACTGCGGGCCTCCGATTTGGGTTTCCAAATGGATCTATATGTCATTAATCTTTAGTTAGACACTAAAATATCAAAATGAGATGTCTCTTGTTAAACAACTCTTTTAAAATAATTATTTTTTCTATTCTAATTTGTTATTAATCTATTCCAATTATATCTTTAAATTGCATGTTTGATGCGTAATTTTTTTTTTTGCTTGGACAATCTTGGGTATTTTTTTTTGCCAATATGAACTATGAAAAGGACTCTTTTGACATTCATTATTAATTGGGTATGTTCCTGTTATTTGTCACTATCCACGCCACAATAAAATGGTCACCGCAACGATATATCAAAATGATTTTCATGTCATTTGTTTTAGTTTTAAATTTTTATTTTATTTTTTATAATTTTAAGAATATATTACATAATTTCATAAAAAAACAATTTTATCTTAGCCACTAAATTATGAAACTTTAATCTAGTTTAAAAATTTTTCCAATTAAAATATATAGTTATGGGGTTGTTTGATTTATTGTTGATCGGGTCTGGTCAAACATTATTAGTTGATTCGGTCTCGTTAATATATTTGATAAATCCAAACAAACCATTTACTCGGTCAGCCAATCTCTTATCCATCTCTTATTAGATTCGGGAAAAATATTAGTTGTTTGAGTCATTTGTCTTGATTGCCCCTCATTTACATCGACTCTTCCCCTTCTCCACCAATCATCACTATAACATCTTGTTTCGAGAAGTTTTATAATTCGAGATCATGACCCGAATATCAAGTATAATAAGGCTTCAAGCCTTAGGAATGAGAGTATTAGACCTGTTTGGTGGTGGATAATGTAGGTTGTGGGTACTGAGTGTTCGATTTGTGTTTTGGAGCCTAAAGGTATAACAATAAAGTGATAGTGTGGGCCTTTTATGAGTTTTGGATTTAAGTTCATAAAGTTTGAAGGCAAAGGAGAGTTGATAGGATTGTAGAGCTTCTCGTTAGCTTTATGTGGATATAAGGATCATCAAAATCGGAGTTGTGATGCAAAAGTTATGGCCATCAGAAGATTGATCGGTAAGGAGCATGTCGTGTACGCTGGGCGTACAAGGAATGTACATTGGGCGTACATGGATGGAGTGATCTTGAATGCTCCTCCGTGAACGTTGGGCATATCAGATGTACGTTGGGCATTCGCGACTCGGTCCCAAACCCTAATTTAGGGTCTTGGACCCTATTTAAAGGCCTTAACTCATTCTCAAACCCTCTTATCTTCAGCCTCCATCACCCTTAACCCTAAAATACAAAACCCTAGCTTGTTCTTGAGCTTTGGTGGTTAATCCTTGGTGTTTTTGCTCACTTTGAAGAATAAGGAGTTTGGTGTTCAAGTATTGGTTGGAGTGGAGCTCATAAATCCATATTCTTCATCCATTTTACTAGCATTTGAAGATATACAGTTTCTATCTTGGTAACTTTATGTGTCAGATCTGATGGGTTTGAACCATAAGAACATTCCTATGTGCACATACAAACCCTAATGCTTGGATCTAGGTTTCTCTAAGTGAACATGCAATGTATCCAAGACTTTGATTGATAGATCTAATGAAAAACGTTCAAATCATATATGAAAAACAGATCTAGAAGATTACCTTGAGTTGCTTGCTTGAATCTTCTTATCCTTGGAGCTTAGAGTCACAATTGTCACTCCTCTAATGGCTTACAAACACCAACTAGCAAGAGGATGATTGTAACGCCCGCAAATCCGGGCTAGTCAAATTAGAGGTAATAGGGGTCGAAAACGACTTTTCGATAAAAGATTATTTAGAATAAATAATCTTAACCAAGTTGTAGAGTATGTTACAAGGTTTTCGTACATATAAAGAATGACGAAATCCGAGTTATAACGAAGAAGTTATGACCCGTTGAAGTTTCGCGACGGAACCGGCACGATACCGGGAAGCGTAAATAGTGAATTTACGATAGAGCGAGATTTAGCCTTAGCGATCTAAACGAAAGTCGTAGAATATGTTAAACTAAGAACATCGATAAAAAAAACTCCCAAATCTGACTTCGTATGAGGAAGTTATGATTTTTCTAAGATTTAGCATAGCAGTGCACAACCCGAAATCTGAATTTTAGATCGGTCGATTTTTAGCCGACGGGATCTAAATGAAAGTTTTAGTACTCGTAAATACCAACGCGTGGATATAAAGAACATCGATAATAGAGCTCGTATGCGAAAGATATGGACGAAGCTTAGTCCCTACTTTTCGAGCGCGGCGAATTCGATACAGTTTTGTAAATCCGAGATAGAATGAGAATTAGCCAACGAGGTCCAAATGAGAGTTGAAGATCTCATTAATAGGAACTCAACGGTAAAAAGACAGACAAAAACGGAACTCGTATGCGAAAGTTATGGACGAAACTTAGTCTCTACTTTTCGAGCGCGGCGAATTCGATACAGTTTTGTAAATCCGAGATAGAATGAGATTTATGTGACATCCCCAAAATCTCGGCCAGAAAAGACCGATTTTCATTTATGCTGTTTAATATTTTCAGAGTAAATCCTTTTGATTTGAAAGAGTTGCGGAATTTGTTCCCAAAAACAAAACATGATAAAACATTGTTTACCGAAGCATTTCATAAAAGAAATGTATTTTCATTATAATCAAAACTCGGGGTGTCATGTTCCGATACAGACCAATAAGCATAAACGAATACATTACAAGTCATATAACAAATATAAACATATGCAGACTTGTAAACAAAACAACTTGATGGTTCATCCATCTCATGCCCTTCCGCCACTACCTGTAATACAATTTAAAACTGAGTGGGTCAGGCTTGGGAGCCTGGTGAGCATATAGGGTTTTCAACCCACAATAAATATCATATTTAATTTTCACCAACCAACAATAACCCAATTACCCATTCCCGTTATTCTCACTTTAATGTCCCTAAAACAACTAACATAAGGGACCTAGTCTAAGAATATTTCATCGGGGCGACAACACATGCTTCGGGGGTACCTCAGCAATATAAGTCAAATAAGGCAACCATGAGGGGGATGGAGTACAGCGAATGAACACCCAAGTTCATTAACACCTATAGGTGGCGAACCTGCTAATGTTTCCACAAGACTGTC
This sequence comes from Lactuca sativa, assembly GCF_002870075.4. Classification (NCBI taxonomy): domain Eukaryota; kingdom Viridiplantae; phylum Streptophyta; class Magnoliopsida; order Asterales; family Asteraceae; genus Lactuca; species Lactuca sativa. Next base: position 70,474,443 of record NC_056629.2, read on the forward strand.
TAGAATAGCCAGTGGTCGTCATCTAAACTCCGCTAGATGACTCAATCAAACAACAACGAGGCCTCTCATCTGTTTATTACACACCAACGGTCTACCCATGTTCTACCCAACATATTAGTAGATAAAAATATACATTTGTATACATAGTTTAAAGAAAACCTGTATAGCATGCTTTAATCAACACATATATCACATAACAGATGAGGCACACACACATAACACGTATCTCATAAAAAAATAAGCAGATCTATAAGATAGAAGAGAGTGAATACTCATTCACACATAACACAACCAAATATATACACATAGCACGTATTTTTATATAAAATACTTCGTATTATTGTATTAGAAGAAAATAACTACACACTCACTTATAAACAACAATATACTTAATACACTCGAACCAAACTCGTATTATTATTGTGTTTAAGAAAGTTAGTATACACTCACTTGATCAGAAGATGATCGGACAACACTACGGCTTATAGAAGTAGTATTCCTCAGCAGATCTGGAAGATCTCCTCGAAAATCGAACTTCTCGCGGGCAGAGCTTCGACTCGGGAACCGCACTTCTCGGGATCTTCGGGATCTCGGGACTTGCCTCGGGGCTAGAGTATGATACCGGGACCTCGGGATAGCTTTGGCACGAAAAACGATGCAAAAGACTAGAGAGAAGATAAGAAAATGAACAACAAAGAAGGTTGTCTTCGGATCCTTTATATAGAGGCTGGAAGCCTCAATTACGCGGGGCGTACAGCAGTACGCAGCGCGTACTGCTTCAAGTTCGTAAGCGCATGCGTCATCCGAAGCCACTTGCTGCGATGTCGACACCCTCGGAGTACGCGGGGCGTACTCGAGTACGCGGCGCGTACCTCGGATCAGATCAATGACTCCTTCGGATAATGCTTCCGAATTTTGATTTAAATATAAATACAAAATGATTAATAAACTTCGGAAATTCATAACTTCTTCATACGAACTCCGTTTTCGACGTTCTTTATATCCACACGAAGGTGAGACTACGCTCTACAACTTTCGTTTAGACTCCGTCGGCTAATTTTGACTTTATTTTTATTAATTATTTTTAATAGGCCGGGACAGAAACTTTCGTTATAAATTCATAACTTCTTCGTTTGACGTCCGTTCTCGCCTAACTTTTTATCGTTTCAATACCAACAATGAGATCTTCGATTCTCATTTAGATTTCTTCGGCTAACAACCGCTCGATCTCAAATCGAGTAAAACAGGTTGTATATCGCTAAGCCGGAACTTCGATAAATCATAACTTCGTCATACGAAGTCAGATTTGGGCGTTCTATATATATTCGGAAACCTCGTTTCAAGTACTACAACATTAACCAAAGATATTAAGTTTATTTTACACTTAAATTTTGACGCTTATTTTTATTCTTAATTAATCAAACCACATAATTAAGCAATTAAGCACCAAACACATAATACTCAAATAATACATTATTATTATTTCAAAACGGGTTACAAAGGTTAACCTAGACTATTACATTGCTAAAAGTGGCAAGCCCGGAAACACAGGCGTTACAATTTAGCTAACGAGGTCTAAATGAAAGTTGAAGATCTCATTAATAGGAACTCAACAGTAAAAAGACAGACAAAAACGGAGCTCGTATGCAAAAGTTACGGACAAAGCTTGGAGACTACTTTACTATACACTTCCTATAAATACAAGGGTGAACTCCTCATATTTTCTTCACACCATAAGCCTTTCTTTCTCTCTCTAACTTCTCTCTAACCTCCCTAAACCCCTCCCAAGTCTAGGGAACCTCCCTTTCACGAGAAGAAAGCCCCGGAGCGCCCAACGACTCGGAGAAGAAAAGCTTTCGGCTCGGAAACGCTGCTCCAGCGAAGCCCGGTTTTTAATAAAAACCCGCTGTAAGTGAGCTACGCCTATAGTATATTTAATATAGATTTTATTTAATTATAGTAACATTGTTAGGACCTTAAAATAATTATTTGGGCTATTATTATGAGTTATATTGAGTGTTATTTAACGCTTATATAATAGTAATAATAGCTAGACTATTAAATTAGTCTCGTCAAGCGTTAGACTAAACTCTAGTGGTAATGATACTAGGTTTCGTCAAGGGATAATTGTTTTAAGAGTAACGAAGTGCTGTCCGAGTGCCGACTCACCACCTTTCAGGTGAGTGCATAGTCCCTTTCGTCTTACACATAGATATGAAGTATTTTATATAAACTACGTGCTATGTGTGCACATTATCTGGATACTTGCTGTCTATGCTGGTTGAACATTTTATACATGTTTTAAAGGACTTAAACTGTATACGTATTTTATATATACGAAAATGTTGGGTATGAGATGGGTAGATGAATGATGAGAGATAGAAGATGGCGTGAGTATACATTGGCAACTAAAGACTTAGTGCCTATGGGACAAACACCGGTAGCTATGGACTTAGTACCTTTTAGACGTTGGTAGCTATGGATTTAGTACCTGTTGGGAATTGGTAGCTATGGACTTAGTACCTATTAGTTAGACGCTGGTAGCTAAGGATTTAGTACCTGTAGGAATTGGTAGCTATGGACTTAGTACCTGTTGAACCTTGGTAGCTATGGACTTAGTACCTATTAGATAAAGACTGGTAGCTATGGATTTAGTACCCGATGAATAGACTATAGCAGCTATGGAATTAGTGCTTTATGAACGAACATTGGCAGCTATGGATTTAGTGCCAGTCCTATAACCCTGGAAGTAAGGGACTTCGGAATAAACGAATGCAGGATAGATGACTCTTAGGTTAAATCCTTAAAGAGTAAAGAAGATAATGGGGATGGGTAATTAGGTTGATCGTTTGATTGAACATAATAATTATATTATTGTGGGTTGAAAACCCTATGTACTCACCAGGTTTCCCAACCTGACCCACTCAGTTTATGTATATCACAGGTGACGAAGTGAAGTGACATTACACTGAGAGATTTAAAAGAGATGTAGATCACTAGTGTAAATCATTGTAAGTTCTGTTTATGCTTATGTTTCGGTATTAACGATGACATCCCAAACATTTTAAAATGAAATAAATACGTTTCTTCGAAAATGTTTTAATAACGTATTTACCATGTTTTTCTGGGAACAAATTCCGCAACCTTTTTATAAAATGAAGTACTCTGATTTTTATAAAGCATAAACAAAATCGGTCTTTTCTGGCCGTGATTTTGGGGATGTCACATGATAATAGAGAGAGAGAGAGAGAGAGAGAGAAAAAAAAGGGTGAGAAATCGTCCAGGGTTTCTTGAGATGCAAGAGTGCCGATTTCCTCAACCCTATGGGTCCTTTTATACTAGTGAGCTTCCTAGGGTTTCACCCTTAAAACCCTAATTGGATAACTTAGGCCCTAAGCAATCCAATATCCTTATTGATAAGCCTTTGGACGATTTCTAGGCTCTTCCAAACCCTAAAATCATCCATCCCTTATTCATAAGGAATCACAGCCCAAAATACAACTATCATACAATTGACAGTTTATGCCCCTTTATCCAATTAATCTCTTTAAGTCACCAAATTAATTCCTAATTAATTTATGACTTATATTAATCAAATAACAATATTATTATTTCTTATATTATACTCATAATATATTAATAGTATTTCTTCTATCATTATAAATCATCATGTCGAGTTGCTATGGTGAAGACAACCCAAAAGGACCATGCACAATCGGGTCAAATACTTGCCAAATATAGTTGTAGCCTTAGACACTATTCCAACAGTCTCCCACTTGGATAAGTCTAGTAACTATATATACAAGCATAATCCGATTAGCAATCGTAGCTCTCAAAGACGCTGTCAAACTCTGATCTCATCAGTCCTGTCCTTTAGATAAGGGATCGTATAGTCCTCTGTTTAGATATTACGTGGACAATTCTATGGAATCATTTGTCCAGTAGTTGGTTTCTCGATCTTAGATTTATTCGACATAAAACTTAATCGAACACATCAATTTAGTTATGACCGGGCCCGACACATAAATCAAATCAAATCATCGAGCGGCCTAGATATCGCTTTGACCCTCTTAGGGTAAAAGTAACAGATAAACTTCGACTTATATGCATTTACTTATTCATTAATCAATTATACACAACAATGCGTTTTATGACATCAATTTACTGATGCGGTTTCACATTATCAATGTACAACCAATTAACAAATAACAAACCATATATCTAGGTTTTAAGACTATATGATATTATCGTCTTGCGATCACCTTTTTGTCACATTCCATAAGGTGATTCCAGCAAGCGCGGGTTTGTTCCAATGCTCAAAACTAGTTCATAAGCACTCATGAACGTTGCAGCAAACTTTTGCTATGTCTAACACCATTTAGACAATCTACACACCAATTCATGACAATCTTCATTCATACCTACTTCCAACATATGAGCGATTGTGGACTGTTTGAATAATTTGATTATTCTTAATAAACTCAATTATTCTGGAAGTCAAAACATGCAAAGTGAAACAATAGTTAAACAATTAACATAAGACAACTTTACTTATAAATAATACTCCTTTATTTAATCATCAAATGTCAATTACATTTATCTATTATAAGTTTCCAAACTATCTAATCTAATCTAATATCATCTCTCAGTCCAATACTCCTAGCATGCTGCAAATGCTTAACCCTACTCAGTCCCTTCGTAAGCGGATCTGCTGGGTTCTCTTCTGATGATATCCTCCTAACCACGAGGTGTCCTTCTTCTACTCGATGTCTAATAAAGTGATATTTTCTGTCGATATGACGAGATCTACCATGATCCCTCGGTTCCTTGGTCAAGGCAACCGCTCCTTCATTATCACATAAAATTTCCATAGGCTCCTTTATGGCAGGCACAACTCCAAGATCACCAATGAAGTTCTTCAACCATATTGCCTCCTTTGACGCTTCGCTCGCTGCAATGTACTCTGATTCGCACATTGAATCAACTACGGTTTCCTGCTTGGAACTTTTCCAAGTTACTGCTCCTCTATTAAGGGTAAAGACCCAGCCCGACTGCGAACGGTAGTTGTCCCTGTCGGTCTGGAAGCTGGCGTCACTATAACCTCGCACCTTTAAGTCATCACTCCCCCCGAGGACTAAAAACCATTCCTTCATCCTCTGAAGGTACTTAAGTATATTATTGACCGCAATCCAATGGGCTCTGCCAAGGTTCCCTTGATATCTACTAACCATGCTCAAAGCAAAGGCTACATCAGGGCGAGTACAAGTCATAACATACATGATTGAGCCAACTGCGGAAGCGTATGGTACTCGACTCATTTATGCTATCTCAGCTTCGGTACTCGGACTTTGAGTCTTACTCAACTTGGCATTACTTTGTATCGGTAATTCTCCCTTCTTCGAATTTTCCATACTAAAACGCTTTAGTACTTTATCTAAGTAAGTGTTCTGACTAAGTCCTACTAGTCTCTTACTTCGTTCTCTCACTATCCTTATTCCCAAAATATAGGAAGCCTCTCTGAGGTCCTTCATAGCGAAGCACTTCCCGAGCCAACACTTAACCTCCTGCAGTGTCGGGACGTCGTTTCCTATGAGTAGTATGTCATCGACATACAAAACGAGGAAGCTAACTATACTCCCACTGGCTTTGAAATATACACATGATTCATCTTCGCTTCGTACAAATCCAAACTCTTTGACTTTCTCATTCAAGCAAAGATTCCATCTGCGAGATGCTTGCTTAAGTCCATAAATGGACTTCTCAAGCTTGCACACTCTATTGGGATGCTTCGTTTCGACAAAACCCTCTGGCTGAGCCATGTAAACATCCTCAGCCAACTTTCCATTACGAAAAGCCGTCTTGACATCCATCTGCCATATCTCATAATCATGAAATGCAACAATGGCTAGCATCACCCTAATAGACTTTATTTTCGCAACTGGTGAGAAGGTCTCATCATAGTCAACTCCGGGAGTTTGAGTAAAGCCCTTCGCAACCAATCGCGCCTTATATGTGTGTACATTTCCATCCACGTCAGTCTTCTTCTTGAAGATCCATTTGCACCCAACGGTCTTACGTCCGGGCACATTATCAACCAAATTCCAAACTTGGTTGTCGTACATGGATTGAATCTCGTTGTCCATTGCCTCTTTCCATTTTACAGACTCCAGGCCTGCCATGGCTTCCTTATAGCTATTAGGTTCATCTAGATTTATTAGTGTACCATCACTAATATACGTGTCCCGTTTGGTAGTAATATGAAAACCATATAACCGGGGTTGAACTCTAACTCTTTCGGAACGTCTTAGAGGTAAGGACTTGTCAATTGGTTCAACTGGAGTTTCCTCCTCGGGTTGAGTGCCAGCGGTAGAGGTTCCTTCATCACTCGACTCTTGAATCTCTTCAAGCTCGATCTGCCTCCCACTGTCTCCTTGGCTTATGAGTTCTCGGTCTCGGAAAACCCCTCTCCTCGCAACGAAAACAACATTGTCACTCGGTCTATAGAAGAGATATCCAAAGGATTTATGCGGGTAGCTGATGAAAATACATCGCTCACTACGAGGTTCGAGCTTGTCGTGAGTATCTCGTCTTACGAATGCCTCGCAACCCCAAACCTTGATATGTGCCAACGAGGGAGCTTTCCCTGTCCACATCTCGTGAGGTGTTTTGGCAACCTTCTTAGTAGGGACTAGGTTAAGGATATGAGCGGCAGTCTCTAAGGCATACCCCCAGAATGAGATAGGTAGTGAAGCACGACTCATCATAGAACGAACCATGTCCAATAAGGTTCGATTACGCCTTTCTGCCACACCATTTAACTGCGATGTCCTAGGGGGCGTCAATTGCGAAACGATTCTGCATTCTTTGAGGTAGTCGTGGAATTCAAGACTTAGGTACTCTCTTCCTCGATCGGATCGAAGCATCTTGATTTTCCTGCCCAATTGATTCTCCACTTCATGTTTGAATTCTTTAAACTTTTCAAACGTTTCTGACTTGTTCTTGATTAAGTAAATATACCCATATCTGCTATAATCATCGGTGAAAGTCACATAGAAGCGGTTCGCATCCTTTGTGGCGGATCTAAAGAGTCCACATACATCGGTATGTATGAGATCCAACAAACCCTCACCGCTTTCACATGTACCAGTGAAGGATGACTTGGTCATCTTTCCAAGCAAACAAGACTCACACGTGTTATCTTCCCTAAGGTCGAATGACTCCAACACTCCATCCTTTTGGAGTTGGGCTATGCGCTTCTTGTTGACATGTCCAAGACGACAATGCCACAAACATGCTTTATCCATACTATTGGAAGAATCCATGCATAAAACATCATTTCCTAAGTTATCTACAATCATAACAGTTTCAAAAATTCCATTACATGGCATTGCTTCAAAATATACGACACCATTTAGATAAGCATAAATTGAACCATTCTCATTATTAAAAGAAAATCTAAATCCTTGTCTAAACAAACCATGAAACGAAATGATGTTTCTTGCCATATCTGGCGAGTAGCAACAGTTATTCAAATCTAAACATAATCCATTACTAAGCACTAAAGAATACACTCCAATCTTGGTGACAGGCGACGATATTCTGTTCCCCATGATTAGATCTATTCTTCCACGCTCCACATCCCTATTTCTTCTTAGTCTCTGCAATTCAGAACAAATGTGGTAACCACACCCAGTATCAAGAACCCAAGAAATAGCATGAGACGAATCATTAGATTTATTTGTATAAATACCTGAGACAAACGGCTTGATCTTTCCGTCCTTGATGGCTTGTAGATATTCTGGGCAGCTTCTCTTCCAATGCCCTATCTTGTGGCAATGGTGGCACTCTGCCTCCTTTGGGTTAGGATTGGGTTTAGCAGGATCAACCTTGGTCCCACTAGAAGAGGAACCATCTCGGGACTTTCCCTTGCGGTAGCTCTTTGACGGAGCCTTCCTCTTCTTTCCTCTTCCTTGCCCTATGGCCAAAACAGGAGCAACGGGTGGATTAGGAGTTGGTGCAACAGACTTGTCCTTGAGGTTGCTCTCAGCAACCCTTAGGAGACCTTGGAGTTTGCTTAGGGTGACCTCCTCCTTGTTCATGTGGTAGGTCATCCTAAATTGGTTGTAACACGGAGGCAAAGAGTGAAGGACCATGTCGATAGACAAGTCTTCCCCAAAGTCGACATTCAACTTGCGAAGACGATCGACATACCTTTGCATCTTTTGCAAGTGTACGGTTAGAGAATCTCCATGTCCCATTTTAGCAGAGATCATGTTAGTGAAAATCTCATAACGTTCCTGCCTCGCCTTTTGATGGTATCTCTCCAATAAGTCTTGATGCATCTCGTACGGATACATGTCCTCATAGGACTTTTGGAATTCGGCGTTCATTGTGGCTATCATGATGCAATGAACCTTCGTTGCATCACGTTCATGAGTCTCAAAAGCAGTCGTTTCAGCCGGAGTAGCGATTTCTGGATTGATCTTCTCGAGCTTCTCATCAAGGACATACTCCTTGTCCTCGTAGCGAGCAATCGTGCGAATGTATCTTATCCATTCGCTAAAGTTTGTTCCATCGAACGTCACTTTTTGGCAAAGGCTCATTAACGTGAATGAGCTAGCAGCAGCGTTGCTCGCGTTCGACATCTACAAATAGAAAGGACAAAGATTGATTAGAATTTGAATCCCTAATTATCACCCAATATGAAAAATTAGGGCTAGGATCCAACATCATTGTTTACACATTAGAAAAGGGATGCCGTAATCCAATATGCAAACAATTTGAAGGTAAGTGAATGACGATTTACTAATTCTCCGCCATGAAAACCTAACCTTAAGTTCTAGATATATTGAGAATTCTTAGGTTTCGATGAGATTCATTGAACTTTTCAATGGCATGTTTAAATCTCGATATGCCCCTCTTGTTTGTGACTGGGATGCCGAGGATCACAAAGTGGGTGTGAATAACCATGCAAATCTACATGGTGCCTTCATTGTTATAATCACCTATTCGATGTGTTGGTAAACCACACACGCTCCACCGAACTATGATAAACAATGAATCACCCTTTGCCACCTTTGCTTAGAACCAATTAGTGTGCCGATAAACCACACACGCTCCACTAACTTCTTAGCAAGGGTGCAAAGTGTAATTTTATGGTCTCTTGAGTCATCCTTGTGAGTATGAGCTACTCAAAGAACTTAAAGTGTTGGGTATTAGCATTTATGAAGTCGTTAGCGCATAAAAATGTCATCGTGTTGAGTTTGGATAAACCATTTAAGAGTTAATGTTCATGTTATGGACTTAGTTGGATAAAAATGGGTTTTGAGTTCATTTGAGCCATGCAAAGGCTCTAAGTTAGTGATTCTATGTATTAAGACCTTATTTAGAGGTCAGTTATGAGTTTGGATGTTATGGTCTAAAGTATTAGATGCTTAATGAAAGTTTTGGTCACCTGGTGGGAATACTCGGTGTACGTATGTGTACGTTCAGTGTAATGCATGAAGTCCCAGATTTCAAGCTTAGGCAATTTGTACCTTATGCATCGAAGAGCTGTACGCCGTCACGATACAAGTTGGTATGCAGGGAGTACGCTGTAGAAGACTTTTCTTGATTTTAGGCCACTTTTTGGACTTTAGGGTTTTGGGCTTACGTTGGGCCACAAGTATTGCTAAGATGGCTTATTGTTAGGCTTTGGGCCTTTATGGAATTAGGCCCATATTGAGCCTTGAGTGTCTTTTAGATTTAGGTCATTATTGGACTTTAAGTGTCATTGAGTTTGGGCCTTACTTAATTCGGTCAATTAACGGAGGGAGGGGGTGCAAAATAGTCTTTTACCCTAGGAGTTGGGAAAACTCTGATATAAATCATGTTTTGAAAAGTAAATTGTAAACAATGATGATTTGTGGGATGCTTTTAAACATTTAAATTTCCATGAATGTTATGGATGTTACAAAATATAGGCATAACTGACAATTATCACAAAGAAAATCATCACAGGACATCATAAACTAGTGGGCCGACACTGGTGCCTTTGACCCACGGATAAAGCGAATGACGACTCACCTCAGACTATAGTTATCAAATCGCACTATCGCTTGACTCATGAAATCCTCTTCCCATCACATAAGCATAAAACGCTAATTAGAAATCAGGCCACATTTTAACCCGAAAGTCCAAAACCCTAATTTTTGACTTAAGGCAAAAAAGGGCTCCTTCACCCTTGCCTCAATGGGCCACCCTTCCCCCAAGACCCAAGTCCATCAAAAGCCAAAAATGCATTCAAGCCTAACTACAAGGCCTCCAAGGCCTAATATACCTTTATTATTATATTGTAAGTACAATGGATTCCTTGAAGATCTTGAACTTAGAGAACAAGTGTCACAAGTGTAACACCTCTAATAGCTCACAAACACACTAGGAAAGAGGATGATTATGAGAGAGGATGAAGCTTATGATGTTTGGCTCTTCTTAGGGTATTGAAGCATAATCCGAAATCTAAAGGGTAAAGGCTCCTTTTATAGTTGAAGTAGCTTAGAGCCAAAACTAGGGTTAAGATAATGAAACCCTAATTACTTTGCTTAAGGACCAAACAAGCCTTAAACCTTCCATAAGGAAGTCCGTGGCTGAAAATTCTAGAGCCTCTCTAGAATATTTTCGTCCATGCCTCTTAGGAGGGTTCTTGAGCTTCTTCCTCAACTATCAATAAAATACCAAATAGCCTCTGCACTTTTAATTAATACAATTAACCCCAAAATTAATTCCAATTTAATTTTTGATTAACGATTAATTAAATAATATGATTTCAAATTAATATATTATTTCCATAATACATTAATATTTTATTTATATCAATTTATTATTCCAATTAATAAGTTCTTCCGTTTTCAATTAATAATCATGTCAAGTTGCTAGTATAAAGGCAACCCAAAAGGACCGTGCTACCATAAATTCAAGTACATATCAATTATAGTTATGGTATAACACACCTAATCCAACACTTCTAAGCTTCCTTCTTCTTCAAAACCACCAAATATCACCCAAATACTAAAGGTAAGCACAATATGCACTCAAAAACAGCTAGGGTTTCGAAGTTGACAGTAAAAGAGGTAATGGGACTGATAAGGTAAGGAGGGTGAATGATTAGGATGCTTAGATAGGGTGAAATCCTAAAATTTAGGGTTTGTCTCTGGCTTGAATATGCCCTACGTATGTATAGGTACGCCCAGCGTACATCGAGATCACCCCGATGGCGCACATGCAATGAGTACGCCGTGTGTACGAAATGTACGCCCAACATACTCACAAACCTCAATCAACATTAAGGTAAATTGAACAAATAGATTAAATCATTACTTCATACCTGGCGACTCAGGTGCTACAACTTTCCCCCAAGTGAAACATACTTCATCCTCGATTTTTGTTGTTGGAGGTCGTTGATGCTCGGGCTTGACTTTCTTGTAAGCCAAGTACCTCTCCACGTACCAAGCTACATACTGCTTTATGCAGGGCCACCAATAATCAGGACGAATATCTTTGTACATCTTCTTCGGCCCGGGATAAATGGGGAATCTCAATTTGTGCGCCACCTCCATCAGAAAGTGAAGCACACTACCTCAATAGGGAACCCATACTCTCTTATGGAGATTCAATAAACCTCGACTATCATAATCAAAGGAAGCCACCTGACCCATGATGTGCTCACTCCTCCAGTGCTCCTCCTTCATAACCTCAACATGAGCCTCTCGAATCCGCTCCAAAATTGGAGTAATCACGGTCATCCTCAAACAAATATCCTCTATCAGAGTTGCGACAGCCTTACGGCTAAGAGCATCGACCACCACATAGGCCTTCCCCGGATGGTAAAAAATCTATCAAGCATAATCCTTCGCTACATCCAATCACCGACAATGCCTCATATTCAGATTTGGCTGATCCATCAAGTACCTCAAGCTCTTATGATATGTGTAAATAGTACAGCGGACCCCACAGAGGTAAGGCCGCTAAATCTTGAGGGAAAAAACCACATCCCCCAGCTCTAAATCATGTGTCAAATAGTTCGCCTCATGAGGATTCAACTGTCTCAAAGTGTAGGCAATGACACGACCCCTCTGCATCAAAACTATGCTCAATCCCATGACATACACGCCACAATAAACCATGAAATCCTCAACACCCTCTGGCAGGGTCAGAATCGGTGCCTCGTACAATCTCTGTCTCATGGTCTCAAACGTTGCCTGTTGCTCAAGCCCCCAACGAAAAGTGGCACTGTTCTTCGTCATTCGTATGAGGGGAACTGTTATTTTTGAGAAATCCTTAATAAATCTCCGGTAATATCTTGCCAACCCAAGGAAACTCTGAATCTCAGATGGAGACCTTGAAACCTCCCACCTCATCAAGGCCTCCACCTTGGCCGGATCGACTAGAATACCATTTTGGTTGACAAGGTGCCCTAAAAACTGTTGGATTAGTGTCTAAGTCCATAACTATAGTTGGTATGTACTTGAACCGATAGTAGCATGGTCCATTTGGGTTGCATGGCACCGGAACAATCTGAAGGATGGATAACTGAGAAGAGGTTATTTATGGTTTATTAATATATTATAAGTTCTAATATATTCATATGAAATCATATTATTTGATTATTATTGATCAAGAATTACTTTGGAATTAATTTTGTGATCAAAAGAGACTCATTGAATATATGGTGATTGATTATGTAAATCATTCATTCTTATAATGTGGGCTTATGATCTGTAGTTCTTTATGTTGGGCTAATCCATGCGGTAACCCATGGGTGATCCATGGAGTTTTAAGCCCATGGAGCATGAGGAATATGGAAGGTCATGCACATTATGGTTTGCATGGTGTAGCCCTAATTAAGCCACACTATATAAGAACCCCTCTAGATCATGAAATCGGCACCTAAGAAAGCTTAGAAGAGTGCTAGTCGATTTAGTGAAGCAAAACAACCTCCTCTCAAGTTCCTCCATTGTTGGTGGTGTTGTGTGATTCCATTTGAGGTGAAACACTTGGGTCACTAAGTTCTTAAAGGTCCAAGGTTTCCAACTACAACAAAAGGTATGTTATCTAACTAGAATTTTGTAGTAAAGATACTCCATTGTATGCTAGTTAGGATGATGCTTTGGAAAAACAAAGTTTGCACGTATATTAGAGAAAACAGAGTTCCAAAGCATCTAGGGTTTCATGTACCAGTGGCGGGGATAGAAAATTTTATATGGGGGTACAAACATTATCAATAAATATTCTATGTAGTTATCATATTCGAGGAATTAAAAAACATGATATAATCTTTTTAGTTTGGGGTACAATAACATAGAATATGTCTACAAACAATTTTTTATATACATAAACAAATTTTTTGGGGGTGTTGTAGTACCCCCAACTCCCCATCTGGCTCTGCCACTGGCATGTACACCGTAGGAGTGTTAGAATGCTCAAAACCCTTCAGTAGTATCAAAGCTTAGGGTTGTTTTCCAATATACTTGATGCTACTTGCTTTCAAAAGCTTAAAAAATTGATTTTCTACTTTCTGGACAGTAGACTCGCCGAGTCCCCTCACAAAACTGACCAACTCGTCGAGTCAGTTCACGCACTCAACGAGTTGGTGCTCCATAATGCAAATTTTCGAGTTCTAAGGTTGGAATTAGACTAGGATCACTATCCTAAACTGTTTTTGAACTTATAAACCTGTTTTTGATGTGGTAATGATCATGCTTATCCAACTTAAAAGATAATTGTCAAAGTTTCATGTTTTGTATTAGTTTATATGGTTAGGCTAATTACATGAAATTTGTTTGATATGAATTGTCTTTTTCTTATGAGTTTAATTTAGATCATAGAGAAATTGTTTGATTTTGTAAGCTCCAATAGTTGATCTAAATGGCTTGGACGAGTTCCATAACTTGTCCTCAAGTTATGGAAAGTGAAGATTCTCATTTTTAAATGTCATCATAAAATGCTTTTAAGTCTTCCATAACTTGTCCTCAAGTTATGGAACTTCAAAGGTCTTACATAAATGTTTTTTATAAACTCCATAACTTGTTGTCAAGTTATGGAATGTCAATAGTTTTTCATTAAAACATATATTAAACTCATAAGTTATGGACTCCAAAAGTTTTTGAATAGTTCAAAACTTTCCCTCAAGTTTTGGAATTTGTAAATGTAGAAGTCTAACTTTTGAAACATTTAATTCCAAACCCTAGAATTTTAAAGTTTAAAATTCGACCCTTATACTATTATAATATTATAGGTTTAATATATATATATATATATATATATATATATATATATATATATATATATGTGTGTGTGTGTGTGTGTGTAAGAACAAAGTCAGTCTTACCGTTAGTAGGCCTCATTCATGAAGCCGGTCTATAAGGAGGGTATAAGGTTATTGCCTATAAAATGGCAGTTTAATGGGTGTCCACTCTCACCCACCACTTCCTTGACTGGTGGAGGGTCATTAGTCGAACGAGTTTGACAAGACATTTAGATTCTCATTAAAAGTATAATGAAATACAAAGTAACTAAACAATTATAAATTCCTAATCTTAGTTACTTAGGAAAACATGAATTTGGTGCTAACCCATGAAATTGCAATTTGCACCTTGTTAAGTCGTTAGTGGAGCGTGTGTAGTTAACCGACACACTAATCTGGGACTGAAAGTACGTGGCAAATGGTAGCTTGATGTTAATCATAGATCAATGGAGCGTGTGTGGTTAACAGACACATTGATTAGGTGGTTGTAACATTGGGTGTAGCAAGCTAATTTGCATGGTCATTCACACCTTGTTTGTGATCCTCGGCATCTCAATCGCAAACTTGAAGGACACAATCAAGATTTAAACATGTCATTGAAAAGTTCAATGAATCTCAAAGGATCTATGAGTTTCAATTCACTTACAACCTAAAATTCTTTTTTCGTTTTCGTGGTGGAAATTGGTAAATTGTCAGTTACCTACCTTCAAATATTTTGCAATAGGATTACAGCATCCCTCTTCCGAATTGTAAAATATTATGTTGGGTCCTAGCCTTAATATTTCATTGGGTGTTATATTAAGGACTTAAATCAACCGACTTAAATTTCTACCATTGTAGATGTCTAGATCAGACAACTACGGTCTTCCCAAATCTTTTTGAACAAGATCTTCTCCTGAATATGATGTTCCACGATTGGATCGTGGAAGTAGGAATCACACTTCACTTCCTCCACCTCCTCCAATTATTCTCCCTAACCCACAAGTTTGAAGACTTGAAAAGTTCAAGGTTACTTAAGCCCTACTTGCAATGAAACATCAAGATGGAAGGCATGTGTGTACTAATGTGTTGGAGATGAAGTCACATATTGACAAGCTGAGAGTATTGGGTGTCATTGTCTCAAGGAAGTTGGCTGTTGAATGGGTTCTTCAGTCACTTCCTGAGTCATATAGTGAGTTCATTAAGGACTACTATGTGACAAACCACAACATGACCCTTATTAATCTTACCTATTTGCTTGTTGTGGCTGAATCAGCAATGATTTGGCGCAATGGTAAAGCAAACCTGATTGGAAGATCTACTTCTGAAATTTCCATAGGCATTAACAATGGAAACACTGGAAGTATAGAAAAGATTTCTCTTCTTAATGGAAAGAGATCGGCCATAGTCAACCCGGTTTACCAAGTGGTAAAGGGAAAGGCTAAGTCTGAGATTGTCTCATGTGCCAATGCAAAAGAAGCCATTTGTTTCTACTGTCATTTGAAGGGACATTAGAAGCGAAGCCGCCCTGACTACCTGAAACATCTGAGAGAAGGTTGAATCAAAAAGTTTGACTCTGCTTAGGGTAAGTCTACTGTCTAACTCTGTTAAGTTCCTAATTGTTGATTCTTAATACATGACGTGACAAGGTTGCATTTTGATGTTTTGTAGGATCATGCAAAGGGAAGGAAGCTTAAAGGAAGAGTATGCTAAATCTGGTCGCGAAGATGGATTTCAATCGCATGGTTCGATGATCGGATTTTTGAGTTCATGCTTAAGAGTAATGATAGATTGCGTAGAAATATGTGGTAACATAGTTTTCATTTGTAATTGCATTGAAAGAAAAAGTTTTTCCGCATTTTATAAATAAATAAAATTTTATTTTATTTTATTATATATCCTTACAATGGCATTTATGAAATTTGATGTTTGTATGTTTCTATGTTAGCAATATGAATTTGATTCTTTTGTTTGTGGTAGTGTCGACAAATTGCCAAATAACGAAAGATTCTCATCACCCAAGTTTCAGTTGGATAGAAACTTGGAATGATGCAACTCGTATTGTGTGATGAATGAGAACTTCATTATTAGGAAATTAAGACTAATTCCTTGTTCACACGAATCTGTGATTCAAGTGAAGGACTAGGGGATCGGGTACACTGGTTATGCGTTGGTCAGGTCCACTACAAAGATCGATAAGACTATTTGTCATGATTTACTAAAGTTTAGTAAATATGGTTATGCTTACAAGTTTAATTGTAATTCCAAAACATTGGAAAAGTTTCAATGTGTGGCAGAACAAATGAGAAGAATCAAAGACGACAAAAAGATAAAAGTTTCTCCAATCTGAAAAGATGGGGGAGTACTTTAGTATCGTGTTTTATGATCATCTTAATGATTATGGAAACCTATATCACAATTGATCGTCTAAGGACATCTTAGTGCATTGTTATGGATAAGAAGAGCATTCGTGAATTTTTAAAATGGTTAAATCAATAAGATGAGTCATACTTCGTTCCAAAATCAAGTTTTAGAGTCGCACTCCAAGATTGTAATTTGAGTGACATAATCATGAGAGGGTTGATAACACTCATCAAATGTAGAGTAAAATGTTTCTTACTCTTGTACATTTGAAATTGGTAAGTTGTGATGTCTTGGATAAGACAAAGACCAACTAAGGCCAATTGTGTGAAGTTTTAGTCTTGATTAGAATCCACACTAACTCTTGAATATTTGTTTTTCAAGTAATGTTCCTTGACAAATTAAATCTTATATTTCAAGAGGTCAGTGAGAGTCTTAAAGATCTTGAAAGTTTCAAGAACTAATCAAGAATAAAACCTATTGTTTATCACTAGCACACGACTTGAGGTTTGTAATCTGTCATATTGACATGTTCTTGTTTCTGTGCCCATTCTAGTTAAAGCTGACTATGCATGTGAGTTCCATGAGTTCTCAATTGTTTTGCATAAGGAAACAAATTGGAAGAAATGGTAGGCCCTTGTGCTGCCAGGTGGCAATAAATTAAGATCGAAAAAGTTCAGTCTGTATGAGTTTATATTTTTCACTAACCTTGTCTTGTGGTGTCACAACTAGGAATTTGGTGCCTTGTAAACATTGAACAACGATAACAAATGTGAACCAACAATGTGAAAGCATGTATGATGCTTATTAAAATAACAACAAACTTCCATCAAACACTTTATACAAGCACTGCAAATAGTCAACAAAGAATTGGAAACCCTAGAAATCCTGGTTTAAGTCCATTATGGACTAGGATCTCCTTATTGGGCCTAATGGGCCAATAAGCTTCCAATTTGTCTATCTTGGACTTAGAACTCTTAAATGGGCTCTAATTGGACCCACTTTCATTTATTTTAACATTTTGGGCCATATTGGGCCTAGAATGAAATAAAATACACTAATGGACCTCAATGAATCACAACAAGTTTAATTATCCCTAATGTGTCAGAAGAAAATCATCCTATGATTTATTTGGGTCAAAAATCACCTAATGGGTTGGTAATTTGGGCTTAAGCATTTAAGGGCCCAAATCTTTTTTCCACTCTCCTTTTCTCGGCCCAACTACTCAAATGGAGGAGGGTTGACTTTTGCGTGCCACATCATTTTTATTTTGTGGATAACTAAGTATTACACTTCAAACAACCAAGCACACTCATGTTTCCATGCACTCTTCTCTCCCTCTCTATTTTTCTACTTCGGCCGAGAGCAAGAGAATGAACACACACCTCACAAAACTCTCTCTAAAACACTCAAGACTCATCCATTCTTTTTCATCAAAGATCTCGAAATTTGCTTGTGTTTCAAGAGGTTTTCACAAGATAATCATCATCTTAGGTAAGTTGATGCCAAAATCCATGATCTACTTACTTCCTTTCATCAAAAATCTCTTCTTAACTCATTTAAACTCTTTATCATCATCTTAGAAACCCTCTAAGTTCAAAATCAACCCAAGAAGGCTTACTAGGGCCGGAAATAGCATCAAACTTCTCCCAATCTTCTTCAAAACCGAACCCACAACTCAAGGTGAGCTTCATACCCTCTCATTTCGGTTTTCATATGTTTTATGGGGGAGAATACAAGAAAATGTGTAGATCTATGTGTATGTGTATGCTATGTGTGATTTTGTGCATGTATGTATGATTTTATGTGTTTTTGTGATAAACATGTAACTAAAAAGGGGTGTTAACTCGAGATCTATGACATGAGAAAGAAAATAAACATGATCTAAGTTATTTTACACCAAACAAGTCAAGAATAATAACTTATAAGATTGTGTTAAATATACTTCAACATAAAACCCATTTTTGGGCTTAAATTGTCAAATATACAAAAATTTGGGTTAAAAGTTGCCAAATCACGGTTTCTTAAGGGTTAAAGAGTCAAAACAGATAAAATAATTGATTTTATGAACATTGAAATATTCAAAGGACTTGAAATGTAAATTTTTGGCTTAATGGGCTAATTTTGGGCTTTTCGGCCCAATAGGCCCAAAATTGCGAAAAATGACATTTGGAAGGGCTGAAATGATAACTTCCTCCAAAAAGGGGACAAAAAGTGTATCAAAACTATTTTAAGGGTTGAAAATGCTTTTTATTTCCAAACAGGGATCAAAATGTAAAGTTTTTGGATTTTGGGCCAAAAGTGTAAAAATTGCAAAAAGTTGGGCTTTAACCGGAAAATATCATTCTGGAAGGGGTGAATCTGTTAACAAAATAAGTTTTGAGTTAAAAATATCATTTCAACTAATCTATGATGCAAAATTGTCAAGAAAATGTTTGAAGGACCTAAAATGACTTTTCTTTTATATTAAGGACTAAATTTGTCATTTTACAAAAGAAAGGGGGCTGAAAAGGTCAAACCACTATTTTTAAATCAATTATGTTATTTATAGAAGATTGAGTCAAAAATATTAATCTACCGTTGACAAAAATTCGAAAGACAAATACACGTATAACCCAAAATATCGTATAAACAAATCGATCGGTCTCTTGTCGATACAAAAACAAAAACTGTTAAATCGAACCCTACAAAAGATAAGCGATACCTAAGACGAGTAATTATTCAAACTTTGGGCTTGAAAGTTTCAAATCATGCTTGTTGGACCTTGCAAGTCCATTAACATGATCTTTGGGCCCAAAGGGATAATGCTTATAGGTTATTGGGCCTCCTATGGCCCAATTCCATATAAAGGGATCTTAAATGGCTCTCAAGTGCTGTTGGGTCTTAGTGAACCAATAGTATTGCCATTAAGGTCAAGGTAATCAAATGCGAGATGGGCCAACGAGTCTTTCGCATCCCCGGTGGCCTAAAGTAAACTCACGGAAGTAGCAGGATTGTACCCCTCTTTTTCCTCGTTTGCTAGGCTTATGGGTAATCGAAGTAAACAAATTTAGGGCGTTAATCGAGAGTAATCAAGGTGGTTAGATTAGGCGAGTTATAACGGGCGACGCCTCTAAGGATCGTTCGTAAACGGTAGTTATAAACTAGTCATTACTAATGCATGGTTATAATAACTCACAAACCTTAATTAATCCAACACCACCCGAGTAATCAAGGAAGAGTAAACAGAATCATTCATTGCAGCGGTATAATAATTCGAGAAATCATTGGATTTTATGTATTTGGAAAACGTCGGGTTTTCCGGGGAAGTTCAACAATTTCACTTGTACGTTTAATGCTAAGTTCTTCAATGGTACATGTTTGGAAATCATCATGCATATTGTACGGATCTTCACTTTTTTTTGTAAACAATGGTCTCTTCAGAAAATATCAGATTTTCTGGGTTTTACAAACTACACAAATCATTTTAACACAACATACTTATGAACTCACCAACATTTCATATGTTGACCGTTTTTCAAAAAACTTGTATTCTCAGGTAACAGGTAATCCGAGGAATAAGTACCAAGTGTGTTAGGGTGTTTTTTCTTTTGAAATCTATCAAACAATGTATGTATGGATTTGAAATGTTAAAACAATGTACTTAATGTGAACAATTCCAGTTGTAATATATTGATGCATGGTGATGTTTATGTTATGATTCATGTATACTCATTGTGATGATATTCAATTTAAGTCACGCGAGCCCTCGGACGTTTTCGCCGTCTGGTTCGGGGGTGTGACATGTGGTCATGGTTTTGACAAATTCACATGGATAGGAACACATACACCATAAAATCTAAGTGTCATAAGGTTTCTCTCCAATTCATGAAAATGATTGTGAGGAAACGCTTTCACTAAGTAGATTTTAAGGAGACAGAATTGTGATGTTTGCATTCTCCAATTCAATAGTGATTACAACATCCCTTTTCATAAATTGAATAGTGAGAGATGGCAAAAAGGTCTAAACATTTGGAACTTATTGTCGTAAGTTCTGGATAGTTATGTAACACTAGTCAAAATAGGTCAGTAACAATCACATGTGATTATGCAAATCATGTAATGTGATTTTATTAAACTAGTAATGTGATAAATGTACTATGTATTTTATGATAAATTCTAATACAAATATGAACTTTCTTTATGATACAGCTCAAAGTATACGTCCATACGATTCCAAAAATATAGAGAACGTCTGAATCTGACTTCGCATGAAGAAGTTATGATAAACCGAACACTATAAATCTCTATAATAAGAGGAATTTAAAATAGACTTAAAATTAGCTATTGGAGTCTAAAGAAGATTTGTATTACTCATAAATACCTACATGTGTATATAAAAAACGTCAAAAATGGAGTTCGTATGCAAAAGTTACGACCTTCCGAAGATACAACTGTCAGAAAACCTAATTCGACTGAGCTCACGACGTAAGCATAGAAACTCACGACGTGAGGAGTCAAATTGCCACATTTTGGATCTAGAATGTGCGTGACAAGGCTATGAAGGGATAAGTACTAAGCTTACGACATGATCAAGGATATCTCACGATGTGAGGAGTCATCTGGCCACCTTCCGAAGTTCGGGACGCAAATGGCAAGTCTACGAGGTGAGCATGCTTGACTCACGACGTGAGTCTTATAAAACTCATGACATGAGAGTCCAAAAACTTGCTATAAATAGCAGGTTCGACCTCAGCCATTCTTGCATCTGAACTCTTTCCTTCTCTCTCATTTGTTGAAGCCCTCTTAAATCTCGAGCCCGACGATCTCGAACTGCTAACCGTTTCTAGTTAACCACACTACTAGGGTGAGTTTCACGGCCCCGATTTCTAATATTTTCGGGGGAAAACGCATGCGAAATATTGTATATACGTAACTATTATGTCTATATGATGTTATATTAGTATCAACGTAAATAGTTATATTAACCGGGATATAGTTGTTCTAAATATAATATTTTGAATATATACAACTATTATCAACTTGTTAGCATGTTCTTGTACTAATGTAGATCTTGAGTTATACTTAGGATTCTATATATATATATATATATATATATATATATATATATATATATATGTTGTGTGCGATATAGTTCCGAAGTTATATTCGGATGTTCTATATGTTAAAAAGTATGTTTC
This sequence comes from Lactuca sativa, assembly GCF_002870075.4. NCBI lineage: Eukaryota > Viridiplantae > Streptophyta > Magnoliopsida > Asterales > Asteraceae > Lactuca > Lactuca sativa. Next base: position 70,496,244 of record NC_056629.2, read on the forward strand.
TATTATTGGTTTGTCAAGATAAAACTTGGTATGCTATATGTTGTTATTGTTGGTTTTATGTTAAGATAAAACCATATTTTTCCTCAAGTTATAGCTGGTGTACTGCCTAAAGTAATATAAACTTAGGAGTAATGTTTAAAGGCATAGTCTAATAACTTAGGGTTTTAGACATGAAAATGCTTTTGTTGTTAGAGCTATAGAAAGTCGTCGAAATCTACAGGAGTAATTGTATTCATCAACTAAGATTGGGGATCTTAGAGGAAATCCACTGAACTGTAACCGTTAATCCCGTGTGAGCGAGGAAGTCATGTATAATTAGTATACAGGTTGACAACCCCACTCGTGGTTGTTAGCTACAATCAAATTTAAGCGAGTGACGAACTATCCTTTTACTTGTTATTGTTATGACGTTGATGAAGCGTGCAGTGTTGTTTCTCATGGAAATTATGAGTGTGTTGTTTCTCATGGAAATCACGAGTGAGTTTTATCAGAGGTATTATGTCGTAGCAGTGGTTACAGGCTCATGGTAGCAAATTGTTAGAAACATTATACTTTGTCGTATACAAGTATTAATGTTAAGTATAAGTTTCCCCCTACTTATACCCTAGGTTCAAAGAACGTTTAGGTATAACACTTATTTGATAAGTAAACTATTATACCTAATATATATACTAAATGCTGGAGCGTTAAAATGATACTTTCAAAACTATACTTTTGAACTTGGAAAATGTATTATATTTATATGGAGTCAAAACCTGTGGACTCACCAACTTTATGTTGACATATTTTAAATGCATGTGTTTTCAGGAATTTGAAAAGCTGGTATGTATTCGAATAGGAGATGTTTTACTATCACCCTTTCTGTTCATTAAGAAGTATGCCATAGTCGGATATTATGTAATAAGTACTTGGAAAACAATATTGTAACTTTCAATCATCAATAAAGGTTTGTATTTTCTTTAGTACTGTTCAATGTATGTTATATAACTGTGATACAAAGAATAACGTTACACCACCCGGTGTTTCCGCCGACGGCCGAGGTGTGACAAGTTAAGACACACATGTGAGCTATCTAAGGAAAGGTGTATGAGTTTGAGAAGCCTAGATAAAGTCTTATCGAAGCATCTCGTATCAGAAATTTGAACTTTGGTAAGAAAGTCAACAAGTATTGATTTCTAACTGATTTCTGAATACATGTCAAAGCTAGTAGGAGCATAAGTGTTATGCTAGTAAGATAATAATTATTATGCTAGTGGGAGCATAATTAGTATGGTAAATGTTGCAACTTAGCAATGTTAATTATAGAAAAAAAAAGTTTCAATTCGCAAGTTGCAGATTTGAAAAGTAGTTTTGTTATAATTAAGGGAGAGGAATTCATACTTCATTTCAAATCTAAAAGATTAGATTGTGAGATTTTAATCAAATTTAGTCAAATATATATGAATGTTATGTTGGAATGGTTCAACATAAAGAAATTCTATATATAGAAATGTTTATTGCGTTATCAAAATTTGATTATGATTACGGCATCCCTCTTCACAATAAAAATTATGAGAACATGGCAAATAGAAATATTATAGCAAAAGACTGATCAAGTATCATGTCTTTATGTTAGACATTATGAATCGTGTCCCATATGCTTCAGGATAGGATCGATTGCATATGCTATAATATTCTCGTGTTCTAATTTTCCAAATGCCTAAGGCATATAGAGGGAAAAAGGAATAGAATCAGATATTGTTGGATTAGTGTCTAAGCCCGTAACTATATTTGGTATGTACTTGACCTGATTGTGCATGGTCCTTTTGGGTTGCCTTCACCAAAGCAACTTGATAGGATGATTTATGGAGAAAGAGAATTAATTATGATTTATTAATATATTATATGAATAATATATTAAATGAGAAATCATATTGTTTAATTAATATTAGTCAAGAATTAATTAAGAATTAGTTTTGTGACTAAAAGACATTAATTAAACTTAAGGGACTAGAATTGTAATTATAAGATAGTTGCAATTGGGCTATGGATCACCTTGGAACATAGGTCGGACGAATTCTATGGGAAGCCCATAAGGAAATCGTCCAAGGGCTGTTCTAAAGGGAGACCATGGGCCGCTTAGGGCATAAGCATTCAAATTAGGGTTTCCTAGCTGATAACCCTAATTGCCTCACTATATAAGGACCCTATAGCCCCAAAAAACATGTGAAACTCCCTTGGAAGAACCCTAGGTCGTTTTTGGTGCTCCTCCTCCTTCTCATAAGTCATTCTCTTGCTTGTGGTGTTTGTAAGCCATTAGAGGAGTGACACTTGTGACTCTAAACTCCAAAGATAAGGAGATTCAAGCCATTGAAGAAGAGGTAATCATCTAGATTTGTATTCCTATGTGTATTTTGAAATATATCACTAGATCTAGGGTTTATAAGTCTTGGATGAATTGCATGTACAATAGAGAAACCTAGATCCAAACTTTAGGGTTTGCATGAGCACATATGATATTCTTTTGTATAAAACCCATCAGTGGTATCAGAGCCTTGATTGGTTTCTGCTGTATGTGATGCAATGATTGTTTATCTGCTGAAGATCAAGTTTCTGGCCTCTGCTTGACCCGACTCGACGAGTCAGTATGTGGACTCGGCGAGTCAGCCCAACTCGGTGAGTCCAGGTAGTGACTCGGCGAGTCCGAGAGTCAGGCAGAGGATAATTTTGGATTTTTTTTGTCTATTTTGACTTAGAATAATTGCCATAATTGTTTGAAATTAATAAAATACGATTTTTATTGTTTCCTTATGATTATCTTTATCAAAAATAAAAGATTCTGGTCATCTAATTAGATAATAATTTCCTTATATGATAAATGCTAAATTATTTGAATTATTTGATCAATTATCTTGCAAATAAAATTGATCAGGTCAAATATAGATAATCATAAAACTAATTGTTTAATTTTGAATTATTTGCTATTTGATCCTTTATGTTTTGAAAAGTTCAAAACTTGCCCTCAAGTTTTGGAATTTAAAAATTTTCATTAAAAGGTTTAATTTTGAAATATTTAAATTCTAAACCCTATTGATTTGAAATGTTTCAAAGCTTGCCCTCAAGTGTTGGAATTTAAATTTTAATTAAAAGTTTAATTTTAAAATGTTAAATTCTAAAACCCTAATTTTTGAAAAAGTTCAAATTGCACCCTTATGGTTTTATTAAATTAATTAAGTGTATAATTAAAAGAGAGTTAATAAATCCATAGTGATATGGTTTACATTTAATTAAATTTAAAATGTAATTTGTTAAATTAGACCACCTAGTATTTTAAAAGTGTAAAATACACTCTTATACTATATATAACATTTAAAGTCTAATATTATATATGTATAACGTAAATGCTAGTCTTACCGTTAGTAGGCCTCATTCACGAAACCGATCTATAAGGGGGGGGGGGGGGGGGGTATTAGGTTATGGCCTATAAAATGGCCGTTTAATGGGTGTCCACTCTCACCCACCGCTTCCTTGATTGGTGGATGGTCGTTAGCCGAACGGGTAGGATATGGTAAACCCTTTCCATTAAAATTATAATGAATTATGAAGTAACTAAATGTTTTACAAAATTCCAATCTTAGTTACTTTAGACAAAGGTGAATTTGATGCAATTCCATGAAATTACACTTTGCACCCTTGCGAAGACGTTAGTGGAGCATGTGTGGTTAACCGACACACTAAATGGGCTCTAAGCAAAGGTGGCAAAGGGTGACTTGATGTTTGTCATAGTTTGATGGAGTGTGTGTGGTTAACCGGAACATCGAATAAGTGACTGTAACATTGGGGGCGCCATGTAAGTTTGCATGGTTATTCACACCCTGTTTTGTGATCCTCGGCATCCTAGTCACAAATTGAGGGGCATATCGAGATTTAAACATGTCATTGAAAAGTTCAATGAATCTCAAAGGATCTAGGATTTTTCAATACATTTAAAATTTAATCTCTTTTTCGTTTTTCATGATGGAAAATTTGTGAATCGTCATTGACTTACCTTCAAATGTCTGCAATTTGGGTTACGGCATCCCTCTCCCAAGTTGTAGAGCATTGTGTTGGGTCCTAGCCTTAATATCTCATTTGGGTATTTTATTAAGGACTCAATCAATCAACTAAATTGAATTTCCTCCCGTTTTGTAGTTGTCAAAGTATGACAACTATGGTCTTTCCAAATCCCGTGGAACAAGCTTTCCACATGAAGATGATATTCCACGATTTGATCGAGGAACACAAGTTCATGCTTTACTTCCTCCACCTCCTCCTATTGGTCTCCCTAACCCACAAGTTCAAAGGCTTGAAAAGTTCAAGCTCACTCAAGCCATTTTTGCAAGTAAACATGAAGAAGGAAAGTCAGTGTGTGCACACGTATTAGAGATAAAGTCACACATTGATAGGTTAAGAATGTTGGGAGTCGTTGTCTGTGAGGAGCTGGATGTTGACTGGGTTCTTTAGTCGCTTCCTAACTCATATAGTGAGTTCGTAAGAGAGTACTATATGATAGACGACGACACAACCCTCATCGATCTCACCTATTTGCTTATTGCTGTTGAATCAACAATGATTTGGCGCATTAGAGAAGCAAAGTTGATTGGTGGATCTACCTTCCAAACCTCTATGGACATAGGCAATGGCAACGAAAGGCATGCCATGGTCGAAAAGTTTGATCATAAGAGAAAGGCAAAGTCTAAAGTAGTTCCGTGTGCTGTTCCAAAAGAGTCAATTTACTTTTATTGCCAAGAGAAGGGGCATTGGAGACGAAGCTACCCAGTCTACCTAAGAGATCTAAGAGATGGGAGAATCAATACGTTTGGCTCTACTTCAGGTAAAATCCACTATCTAACTCCATTAAGCTCCTATTCATTGATTCTCAATACATAATGTGATAAGATTACATTTGAATGTTTTGTAGGATCATAGAAAAGAGAGGAAGCTTAATGGAAGAGCAAGATAAGTCTGATCACGAAGAAATGGATCACGATCGCATGGATTCAAAGATCAGATTTTGAGCTTAGACTGTTATGATAGACTTGTTAGGAATATTTGATTACATAGTTTTTCAGTTGATTTTGCACTGTAAGGACATGTTTTCCGCTGCTTTTATGAATAAAATAAATTTTTTGGTTTGTCTTAATTATATATAACCTTGCAATGAAATCGTTGTGAAAAATTGATGTTCGTGTATTTCTATAAATGGATGTGATTCTTAGTTATGTTATTTATGGAAGTGTCAAATTTCTCTAAGTAAGGAAAGATTCCCATCGCCCAAGTTTCAGTTGGACAGAAGTTTGGAATCATATGATTTGAATCATGTGATGTACGGAAATCTTGGTACTTAGGAAATTAAGACTAATTCCTTGATCACACAAGTATGCGAGTCAAGTAAAGGACTAAAGGACTAGAACACAATCTTGTGCACTAGTCAAGTCCACCACAAATAACAATAAGACTATTCGTCATAATTTACTAAAAGTCTAGTAAATGTGGTTATACTTACAAGATTAAGTGTAATTTTGGATCATTGAAAAGTTTCAATGAATGGCAGAACGAATGAGAAGAATCAATGAAGGCAGAAAGATAAAAGTTTCTCCAATCTAAGAAGAAGGGAGAGTACTTTTGTATCGGGATTTATGATCATCTTAATGATTAAGAACCATATCACAATTGATCCTCTACGGACATCTTAGTGCACTGGTATGGCTAAGAAGATGAATCAGAAATTGTTGAATTGGTTAAATTAAAAGGATGAGTCATACTTCGTTCCAAAATCAAGTCTTAGAGTCATACTCCAAGATTGTGAATTGAGTGACACATCTTAAAAAGTTCTAACACACTCATCAAATGTGAAGTAGAAAATTGTTTTTTCTTACTCTTGCACATTTGAAATTGGTAAATTATGATGTCTTAGATAAGACAAGGACCAACTAATACCAATTGTATGTAGTGTTTGTCTTGATAAGGATCCGCACTAACTCTTGAATATTTGTTTGTCAATAAATGTTTTCTTGACAAGAGAATCTTATATGTCAAGAGGTCAGTGGGAGTCTAAATGATCTTGAAAAGATTCAAGAACTAATCAAGAGTAAACCTATTATTAAACACTAGCAGACGACTTTAAGGTTTGTAACCTAACGTGTTGACATATTCTTGTTTCTGTGCCAATCCAGTTGAGTTGATTATGCATATGAATTCTATGAGTTCTCAATAGACTGCATAAGGCAAGCACCTTGTTCAATGAAAGTACATTGAATGGTATAGGTGAGCTGCTAAATAACTTGGAAGAAATGGTGGGACCCTTGATGGCAAGAACTTAAGAATGAACAAGTTCAGTCCATAAGAGTTTGAATTCGTCACAAACATTGAAACAACCCAAAAACATAGTCTGAAAATTTCGTTTAATTAAATAATAAAAACCATAGTCGATAAACCTCATATAAAAATCATAAGCAATGTATCTCAAAATATTATAACAACTATCAAGTATATCAGAGTATAAACATCTCAGGCTGAACAAATGGTGTGTGCACTGCAATCTTCCCGAACTCCTGTTTTGAAAACTGAGTACCTGAAACCAAAACTGAAAACTGTAAGCACGAAGCTTAGTGAGTCTCGCCAAACTACCACATACCATAGAATAACATATAAAGCACATATTGGGCCTTGCCCACTGCATCGGACTGAAGTCCGTAAACTGCATCGGACCGAAGTCCGGAACTAACCAGGGCCTTGCCCTCTGCATCGGACCGAAGTCCGGAAACTAACCAGGGCCTTGCCCTCTGCATCAGACCGTAGTCCGGAAACTAACCAGGGCCATGCCGTCTGCGTCAGACCGAAATCCAGAAACTACATCGGACCGAAGTCCGGAAACTAATAAAGAGCCTTGCCCTCTGCATCGGACCAAAGTCCGGAAACTGAGTGAACATAGCATAGCATAATCATAACTACTAGCATAAAAACATATACTGCATACGACCGAAGTTCGGAACAGATAACACAAAAACATGCTTGAATCATAAAGACATCAAGCACACTTAACTACTGCATCGGACCGACGTCCGGAACTACTGCTGACTAAACGGGTCGACATTGTGGCCGTAGACTCGTTCCTACTAGAAGGAAACTCACCTCACACTGCTGAAGTCCCGCAGACTCAATCCCACACTACTGAAGTCCCGCAGACTCGACCTCAGCTGCTAAATGACAGATTCCCGATCTGTCAAAATCAAAATAACACCCAATTAATAATTGGGTTCCACTACATAACTATAATTACATACTTTGGATAATTACTACATTACCCCAAGCTTGGCTTACCCAAGCCCAAGGTCCAATCCATAGGCCTAAAGTCAACTAGGGATCAAAGCCCAACATATGGCCCAATTTTCCAAATTGGGCCCAAACCTCTACATGGGCTTCCCTTAAGGCCTAATTGTCCAATCCAGTCCAACATGTCCCATTCTAAGGGCCCAATATCATACAACCCTCTAGGCCCAAACTATGGCCCAATTTTCCAAATAGGGCCCAATCTTCCATTTGGGCCTTACCCTAAAGCCCAATTAATTACCCTAGTCCATTTGATTATTCTTGGATGGCCGCCCATTAATAACCCAATCATTAAGGCCCAATAATATACCCAAGTGAAATTAGGGTTTCTCATAAAATGACGATTAGGGTTAAGTGTTTCTTACTTAACCCATTAGGGGCTTAACCCACTAAGTACTTAATCCATTAAGTCCATTATTGCTTAGATTAATTTCTGCCAATGATTATTATTTAATATTTCACTTATTAAATAATTCTCATGTGCGACCTAATAAATTCTCAAATATTAGGATTTTCTTCATTAGCCCATTAAGGACTTGATCCATTAATTCCTTTACTCTACTAGATACATGGCATGGAATAATTTGGGGTTAATTCACAATCTAATCGCAATGGCCCACAAGTGGGCCCAATAAGTTTAAGGCCCACTAATTATAATTAAGGTTTTCCACCCAAACATGGCCCAATAGAACCAAAACCAATATTTAAGCCCATTCGGGTTTGCTAGCGGGGCACCACCCACTGCTACCTCGGGTAGTGGTGGTTGATGGTGGCTCACGGCGGCGGCCACCACCTTACGGTGGTGGTTATTATTATTTTTATTATTAACCAAAGCGAATTACAATTACAATGTTAAATCCAAACATAAACATACACACACACACACACTAACACACACACACAACCACACCATGGTGGCCAGCAGCGGTGCTTGGCGGCACCCACCACCTCACGTTGGTGGCGATTTCTTCTTTTCAGATTCCGGCCAAAGATTCCTCATTCACACACTACATCACATACACACTAAAATAAACACCCACCGACAGCCATTCATCGATCTTGAAAGAGGGAGTTGACGACGGCAGTAGCCACCATGGCCGACTGCCATGGTGGTTCCTCACGGTGGTCTTCAGCTTCATGCAATATCGAGCGACGACGGATGGGGTGAATGGAAAACAAATAACAACGGCAACAGTGGTTTGCATCAACATCCACTCCCGGTGGTGCACAACAACAACAGTAGGAGCGCTATCGACAACAACAACGACCCTCTCGACAGCTTCTTCTCCACCGGTTGTAGACACGGTGAATGTGACTGGTCTCGGCGGTCTCCCAGCCTCAACATCGTGGCAATGTAACAGTAGCCTTCGTCGGCAGCAAGGCTGTGGTAGAGTTTCTATAATGAGGCAGTAGCCGGCAGTGACAACCTCAACGGGGTGGCGGAGCGACGCCGAAAGTCGCGAGAGTGTGGAGGTGGCGGAACCGAGCTATCGGACTAGGTGTTGCTCCGGCGGCTGATGAGGGTTTCCTTGGTGATGACGATGGTAATAAGAGAAGGGGAGTATGTCGGCTACAATAGTCCTTAGGGTTTGGGTTTAGTTAAACCTTTATACCCGACTCCACTCCATAATTTTCCATAATGGAAATAACAGCCCCTCCATGCCCCTTTTTATTCAAATGTAATCCAGAAGTTACCATTTAAGTCCCTGCCCATAAAAATCTTTACAAGTTAAATCTGAAATTTACCAACAACCCCCTTACTCCATAAAATCTCTTCAAATTAAGCCCCCAAAAATTACCATTTAGCCCTTACCTTCATAAATATTTACAAAACTAATCTGGGACTTACACTTTTAACCCCCAACTTTTAAAATTCTTCACAAATTAGTCTGGGACTTATATTTATTAATTTATTTAAATAACCGGGGCGTTACAAACATTATCTTATGATTATGCTTATGTCAAATTCACATGGATAGGAACATATACACCATAAAATCTAAGTATCATAAGGTTTCTCTCATTCATGAAAATGATTGTGAGGAAACGCTTTCACTAAGAAAGATTTTCACACTTGTTGCTATACTCTTCCTAAAGCTTCCTAAAGTCTTTGGTTTTTGCTTCTAAATCAGCCTCCAGGGGTTTTTGTCCTTTCCTAAGTTGATATCCTTCGTATTTTAGGTCCTTGACTTCCCTTTTTAGCAAATCATTATGTTCACGAAGAAGTTTAATCGTATATTCACAAGATGGAGTACATGAAACTTCATTGAGCAGGATGTTTGTAGAACTCATTGTTTTTTCACACTTCAAAGCATCAAGCTCTTCAATTACATCAGCAATACTAAGACGATTGAGATCTTTTGTCTTCTTGATGACAGCTATGTTCATATCCCACGATTTCGGAAGTGAATTCAGTAGCTTTTTGTTTATCTCAGATTTGGTCAAGAAGATCCCATCTATATTCATCTCAGTAGTGAGTGTGGTAAATCGCTGCAACTGAGCTTCCAGGGTTTCTCCGGGAATGTAGTTGAACATGTTGAAATTTTGTCTTAACATATCCTGACGATTCTCTTTCATGTCTTCAATTCCCTTGTTAACCTCAAAAGCCATTAATAGCACAAATCGAAGCTAAAATAAAACTTAATAGTCAAATTTAAAAATGGCCTTTGACTATAAACCTCAAAGTCAACCTTAAAAGTCAAATTTAAAAAGTCAAACTCAAAATTCAAACCTGAAAAAGTCAAACCGAAAAGCTAAATTTGAAAATTTAAAAGTCAAACGAGAAAGTCAAAGTTTAAAGTCAAAGGTCAAAGTTTAAAGTCAAAGTCAATTTCTGAAGACAAAAGTCAAAAATAAAAGTCAAAAATTAAAAACTATATTTTATTACTATTATTATTATTATTATTATTATTATTATTATTATTATTATTATTATTATTATTATTATTATTTAGATGAAAAAGAAATTTTAAAATAAAAGAAATTTAATTTTGGGGTTAAAAGTGACAAAATTTCGAAACTGGATGTTACAGGGAGTGATTTTGAATAAAATTTCGAAGGTTTAAACCAAAAAGGAGCTTGGTTCAAGTGGTAAGACGCGTTGTTGAAGAACCTGAGGACCTGGGGTCGAACCCCGATACCCTCAATTTCACGTCCTAATTTTTGTTGAGCGCTGCTTCAAGCTGTAAACCAAGCTGCGCCGCCGAGCCGTCCTAAACCAAGCCGCGTTGTCGAGCCGTCCTCAAAGCCGTAAACCACTGGCCGTAAACTTCGGTCAGCCGCAAACTCCGGCCGGAAACTCCCCAGACCGTAAACTCCTCGCAGATTACGTGAAAAACGACATTTTTCACCCATTTTTGCTCCAAAACTCGATCAAAAACTCATTTTTATCAAAGACACGAAGAACACCCCCCCTAATTTTCAGAGATCTATCCAAAAACGCAAGAATCCTTCAAAAATAAGATCAAATAAGCTCTAGATCTGACAAAATTGACTGATACAATCCAAGCTTTGATACCAATTGTAAGTGCCTAATCTGCTTGTGTATCAATCAGTTCCGTTTGTTGGTGTAGAATCCCAATCAAACGGATGATGTCGGATCAAATAGAAGAGAAGGAGAAGAAGAAGATGATGAATCTTGTATGTATTGATATGAATGAAGATCCGGATACAAGATTCACACACACTCTCTTTTCTCTCTCTAGAACACCTTGGGGTTCACACACTTAAGCTCTCCTCTATTCTTTTTCTCATCCCTCTACTCCTCATCCCTTACACCTTTATTTATAGGGAACATGGGCTTGGTGAACATGGGCCATGAATGGGTTTACGGCAGTAAACCTGTTCACGGCCGTAACACAACCGTAAACACGTATACGGCCGTAAACACCAAGCTGTTTACGGTCCAAGACACAAAAATACATTTTCCTAGAAAACTAAAGTATAAACCATATTTTGACCCAACACATGGCATCGAGTCTTCCTCATCTCCTTATCAGTCACATACTGGGGCACCAAAAAAGCCCTCTCCCTGAACATGGCGGTGATCTTTGCCATAATCTCGGTTGTCTGCCTCATGTCAAGAAACTCTCTAGCTAACTGTTGCACCTCAATAGTTGGTGCAAACTCTGCACGAAACCTGGTCATAAAATCCGGCTAGGTCATGGCCTCAATGGTTGGGGATCCCAAAGCATTGCCGACCTCCTCCCACCAATCTCGGGATCACTCTCTTAGACAACGCGCAACAAATCTCACCTTCGACCCATCGTGGCAGAAGCTTGTCATCTGGGCACACTCAATGTAAACTATCCAACACCAAGTTATAATTGGGTCCTTCACCCTAATGAAATCTGGTGCCCCACATCCCCTGAAATCCTTGAAAGAGAGTGTGCGGGTCCCAAACTGGCTAGCGACCAGATTGACCCTAAAAATCCAAAGTCTATCCTCCATAAACTCCATGATACCTTCCTTGATCGACCCGAACATCACCTGGGTTGCATTAAGGATGCCTATAGTAATCTTAAACGCAATGAACTCTCGTAAGGCCTCATCAATTGGTTTGGAACTTGTGCCCGAACCAGATCCAGATCCTAAACCCCCCGCTCGACGACGTGTCATCACCATTCTAAAATATAACCACATAAACCATTAGCAAAAATACACGAGAAGGTCCACACTCTCGACTTCCTTAGATTCGTCGTGATCTTCCTGGCCTCGGGTGTAAATCCTATGCTTTCAGTAGTATGGGCCCAATACTACCTTCCACACCTATTTATACCCTTCTCTAGGACTACCTCGACTCGTCCAAGTCACTCTTCCCAACTAATATATTCTTCAATCTATAAGGTATTATACACCCAAAGCATCTCACAGTGACTCACTAAGACTCCCTTCCTCATCCCTCTCTCCTAGCAGCTGTAAAAGGATCTCCCACAAGTACTACCTAACTACTACATGAACACAACCACATACTACTAGTACCAGATAACTATTCGAATGATAGGTCCCACTCTACAACGGTTGGACTCAAACAAGAGCTACACAATAGAGTTAAACATGTTGTAACGCCCGTAGATTAGGCTTTCTGATGAAAGATTATTTAGAATGAGTAATCTTAATTAAGTTATATTATATGTTACAAGGATTCCGTAGATATAAAGAAAGCCAAAATCCGAGTTATAACGAAGAAGTTATGACCTGTCGAAGTTTCTCGACAAAACCGGCACGACACAGCGCGACGTAAAAAGTGAATTTACGTTAGAGCGATATTTAGCCTTAGCAATCTAAACAAAAGTCATAGAATACGTTAAAACCGTGAGCGTGCATAAAAAGAACGTCCAAATCTGACTTCGTATGAGGAAGTTATGATTTTTCTAAGTTTCGACTTAGCGGTATGCAGCCCGAATACTCGATTTGAGATCGAGCGGTTTTTAGCTGAAACAATCTAAACGAGAATCGAAGATCTTGTTAATAGTATTGAAATGATAAAAAGATAGGTGAAAACGGACGTCGGATGAAGAAGTTATGAATTTATAACGGAGTTTTCCTGTCCCGGCCTACTAAAATAATATAATAAAAATAAATTCAAAATTAGCCGACGGTGTCTAAACGAAAGTTGTAGAGCGTAGTCTCACCTACACGTGGATATAAAGAACGTTGAAAACGGAGTTCGTATGAGGAAGATATGAATTTTTGAACTTTATTAAATAATAAAGTATTTAATTTAATTATAAAATCCGATATTATCCAAGGGGGGAGTCACCGGGCTTATCGAGGTTACGCCCATCGTAACCTAAGATTACGCCCGACGTAATTTAGGTTTCAGCCCCCTATAAAAGGAAGTCGAGGGCAGCCGAGTTCTCTGCTCATTTCTTCCCTTTCTCTCGCGTTTTTGCATCGTTTTTCGTGCAAGAAATATCCCGAAGCCCTGGTATCATTCCCGAGCCCCGAAGCAAGTCCCGAGGCCCCGAAGATCCTGAGAAGTGAAATTCCCGAGCCTAAGCTCTGCCCGCGAGGAGCCCGGTTTTTGTGAAGATCTTCCAGATCTACCGAAGAATACTACTTTTATAAGCCGTAGTGCTGTCTATTTGAGATATAAAGTATTAGCTATGAAATAAATGCTATGTGTTATATATATATATATATATATATATATATATATATATATATATATATATATTATTTGTCTATTTGAGATGGGCTTGGAATTGATGTTTTTATACGGGTGTTAAATGATTTAAACTGTATATGTATTTTATATCTACAAAATATGTTGGGTAGAACATGGGTAGATGAAATAGTGGCGACTATGAGACATAGTGCTTATTGAGTAAAGCCTTGGTGACGATGCGACTTTGTGCCTATTTGATAAACCTTGGTGACGATGTGACTTCGTGCCTATTGAGTAAACCCTGGCGACTATGTGACTTAGTGCCTATTGATAAACCTTGGTGACGATGTGACTTCGTGCCTATTGTATAAACGTTGGCGACTATGGAGTTAGCAGTTGTTGAGTAAACCTTGGTGACTATGGAGTTAGCGCCAGATAGCTATGGATTTAGTATTTGATAGATAAACTTTGGCAGCAATGGACTTCGTGCCAATTGCTTAGGAATGAATGAATGAAGGATAGTGGATTCTTAGGGTAAACCCTTGAGAAAATAAGGGAGATATGGGGATGGGTATTTGGGTTGATTGTTTAATAATTGAATATAATAAATGTATTATTGTGGGTTGAAAACCCTATATGCTCACCAGGCTCCCAAGCCTGACCCACTCAGTTTTCTTTGCATTACAGGTAATGGCACAAGGGTATAAGTTGGTGGACTTGACGAGAGATTTTGGATTATAGATCAGTAGTTATAAATAACTACTGTAAGGTTTATTTTATATTGTTTATTCTTTTGGTCTGTATCGAACATGACATCCCGAGGTTTTTATATTTAATGAAAATACATTCTCTTTGAGAAATGTTTTGATAAATGGTTATCATATTTTTGTTTTTGGGAACAAATTCCGCAACAGTTTTCTTTAAACGATTACCTTGATTTTAAAAATAAAGCATAAACAAATCGGTCTTTTCTGGCCGTGAAATTGGGGATGTCACAGTTGGTATCAGAGCATTAGTTTAAGCGAATTAGGTATTTGTAAGATTTCTAGACTTAAACTTAGAATGCTAAGCGATGATTGTGAGATGGGGGTCTACCATATTTTAGACACGAGCACTAGTTTATTTTAGGAAAATTGCCTAAAATGCTTTTATGTGCTAATTGTTATATGTTTGTCATATATGATATTATTTGTTCGGATCTATGGTCTGTTGCCGACCGGATCTGGAAACCTTATGTGTGTAGGATTCTAAGCGTACGTCTATGATACTAGAACTAGCATGTAAACGTTTCAGAGTGATAAGGATGATTTGAATATCTTTCGTGAATGAGGATCTAATTTCACCTTATTCGGTGTATAGATCAAAAATGGTGAGAACGAGGAGTGGAGTTGGAAATGCTGATGAAAACAGGAATCAAATACCAGTGATTGAGCAAATACCTGTTGTAGCAGCTGCACCTGAACCAATGAGAATGGCCGGAGTTCAAGTGATGATCCAGGCAATGTTGGATCATTAGATGGAAGAAACCAGACGTCTGATTAGGCAGAATCGTGAAGAATTGTCAATTCAAGTTGAAGAGCCCGAAGTAAATGGAGGGAAATCTGAAGGAGGAAACTACAATGGGACCGTTGGTCAAGCCAACCCACCAATAGTTCTCCAAAACAACTAGGATGGAGGAAATGACGGACGTGGATGCAAGTACAAGGATTTCATGGCATCCAAACCACCGTGTCTTTCTGGGAGCCCGACACCGTTGCAAGTCATGGACTGGATCTCCGAGATGGAGACAATGTTCGAAAGTTGCGAGTGTAGCAACAGACAGAAGACCGCTCTTGCAATTCCTCTGTTAAAATCTGGAGTACTGAGCTGGTGGAAGTTACTAGCTGGTTCGATGCCCAAGGGGGAAGCTAGCAAGATGTCTTGGGAAGAGTTCGTGGTGCAACTGGAAATGCAATACTGCTCTTAGCAGGATCTTCTGGAAATTAACAATGAATTCCAGAATTTGAAAAAGGGAAAATTGAGCGTCACTGAGTACGCTACAAGCTTTACGGAGAAAATGAAGCTTATTCCATACCTAATTCCAACGGAACTTTCCAAGGTCAACAAGTTTGCCAATGGATTACCAGCGGACTTTGGTCTGATAGTCAAACAAGCAACCACTCTGAAAGCCGCTATCTGGACAGCCATAAATGTTGAGACCCAAATAAAAGAAAAGGGTCTGGAGAGAGCTGAAGTTGGAGAGAAAAGGAAACATGAAGGATCTTCAATGATCAACAAAGAAACAAAATTCTCAAAATCTGGAGGAAGAGATAAAGTTAAGTGGTGTGAGAAGTGTAAAAAGAAATACTTCGGGAAGTGTAACGAGGAGACGACCTGCTACAAATGTGGGAAGACATGGCATTTCACCAACAAATGTGCAGCTAACAAAAAGGTGTGCTACGGATGTAACGAAGAAGGGCATATTTCTAGAGACTGCCCAAAGAAAAACGCACCACCACAGCCAAGGGCATTCCACATGCTCCTCGACGAAGCAGAAAACGATGGGAGAATTAAAAGATGAAGACTTCATATTAATATATAAAGTCTGTATCAGGAAGCATAGCCTGTTAGAGGTATAGTATTGGGTGAACTTGAACTTTTGTGTAATAGTTTCAAGAATTAATATAAACCCTAGTATTGTTATCTGATGTGTTGAATGATTATATGATTTATGTATGGTGACTTGGTTAACTGCGAGACAATACTTGGGATGAGTATGAGTAGGTGTGAATGGTAGTAGAGATATATACTACCGGAAGCACAGGATTTACGCTTGGATCAAGGAATGTCACAAGGTTACCAAGAAGCTAGTGATTGGTCACGTTTTATTCAAGTATGTCATTACCATTGTTTCGGTAATGACTAGTAATGTAACACCCAAGATCAGAAAGTCCAAGAAAAGGAAAGAAACCTTAAGTCAAGGAGTGGACTCGTCGAGCCCAGGGAGGAACTCGACGAGTCGGAGCGGGATCCGGGGGGTCGAGTAAGTGACCAACTCAGCAAGTTGGGTCTGAACGAGGAAACCCTAATTTCTGGACTTGGTACCCTATTTAAGCATCTTATTCTCTTCCCTAGGGCTCATTTGCGGCCCAATAGTCCAGAACCAGAAACCCTAAGCCTCCATTGTTGCTAATTCAAGCTTTCTTGCCATTTTGGGTGATTTGAAGGAAGAAGGAAGAAGGCACACATTGGGGATTCAAGAATTGGCAGTAGATCCAGAGTTTGTGAGGTCTTCCAGAGCATTTGAAGGTAATGAGTCATTACCTTCCCTCTTTTGCTTATAGATCAACCTTTATCATGGGATTTGGGGCTTTTAGGACAAGTTTATGAACCATTTCGAGTTAGAAGCCTAGATCTGAAGTTGCTACTTCAGATCTATGTGTATCTTGGCCTAGAGAATCATAAAACATCAGTCTATGGGTTGATTGTTGAGCCCCTTTGTCTCAAACCCTAGTTTAGAGTGATTTGAGCCTAGATCTCGTTAGCTACACGTAAAGTTTGCCACTTTACGTAAGGAATAGGCTTTATAAGAGTGGATCTACAGTTTGGAGTCCATGCATGACTCAAAAGTCCTCTGCATGTATGTAGATCTGAATGGACTCGGCGAGTCCTTCGAGTGGACTCGGCAAGTAGCATGAAGATAAGGAGGAACTCGACGAGTGGGATGAATAACTCGTCGAGTCGGATGAAGTTAGGCATGAACTCGGCGAGTTGGAAGAACAACTCGACGAGTTGGTTGAAGATTGCCTTGGGCTCGGCGAGTCTATTCTTGGACTCGGCGAGTCAGGTCGCGAAACGCCAAACCCTTCGAGTTGAAACTCGAATCAGTGAGTCGGGTGGAGACTCAGCGAGTTGGACAGGTCAGGACTCAGAAATAGTTGGACTCGGCGAGTCATGGACTGACTCGGCGAGTCGAGTCGCGAATAGAAGTATCCTGAGCATATGAACTCGGTGAGTCAGTAGGTGGACTCGGCGAGTAGGGTTGACATGGAAGGTTGACTTTGACCAGGATTTTGACCTTGACCAGAGTTGACTTAGTTGACTTTTAGAGGACTGTCAGACTAAGTGTCATATTGATATTGATAGCTCGGAGAGCTAGAGGAGCAGCGGCTCGGGGGATTGTCGAGTAGCAGCCATAGGATTATCAGCAGAGCTCAACAGTTCAGGTGAGTTTCCTTCCAGTAGGAACGGGTCTAAGGCCACAATGCCGGCCCGTTTAGCTAGCATTAGTTTCCGGATTTTAGTCCGATGTAGTAGTTAGTATGTTTGATGCCTTCGTGGCTCAGACAGGATTTATGTGTTATGTGTTCCGGGCTACGGCCCGATGCAGTATGCAGTATATGTGTGTTCATGCTAGTTGATATGTTATGTTATGTATTGTTCAGTTAGTTCCGGACTTCGGTCCGATGCAGGGGGGCAAGGCCCCAGTTAGTCCAGACTTCGGTCCGATGCAGGGGGCAAGGCCCAGTTAGTCCGGACTTCGGTCCGATGCAGGGGACAAGGTCCTAGTCAGTTAGTCCGGACTTCGGTCCGACGCAGGGGGCAAGGCCCCAGTTAGTCTGGACTTCGGTCCGATGCAGGGGACAAGGTCCCAGTCAGTTTCCGGACTTCGGTCCGATGCAGGGGGGCAAGGCCCAAGTTAGTCTGGACCTCGGTCCGATGCAGTGGGCAAGGCCCAGTATGTGTTTTATATGTTATTGTACGGTATATGGTAGTTTGGGGGAGCTCACTAAGCTTCGTGCTTATGGTTTTCAGTTTTGGTTTCAGGTACTCAATTTTCAAAAGAGGAGCTCGGAGAGATTGCAGTGCACACACCATAGTCAGTTAGCCTGGGAAATGCTTTACTCTGATAATGCGATTACGTTTTGAATCTAATACTCGAAAGTTATGTTATGACTTATGATACGTTTTTATAAATATGGTTTTAGTAATGTTTTTAAAAGAAATTTTTAGTTATGATTTTTGGGTCGTTACAAGTTGGTATCAGAGCCTTGGTTTGAGGGATTCGGGCGCACTCCCGAGTGTGTTTGAACTCAAACTAAGGAAGAGGTATAAAGTTTTCAAGAGAAAAACCATGGTTACAAAAGAATTTTGAGAAAAGAAAACAATTTTAGAAAAAGTATAAAGAAAAGAGTTTTAGAAAAAGCGAAAAGAATTTTGAAAAGAGAAAAGGGTGTGGTGCATGCAATCAGCCGAGCTCAAGTAAGTACTCCCAAATTACCCATACAAGTTTATGATCATTAGTTTCAGTTTCAGTTTTAGTTCCAGTTTCAGTTTCAGTTTCAGTAGAACAACATGCTAGTATAGGACTAAGGATCTAGGAGGATGCCTTATGTGCCTGCTTTATATGTTTCAGCTTGATAAGAATTTCATGCTAGTATTGAGTAGACAGTAGTAGGATAGCCTGTGTAGGTTATGCCGGATAGTATGAGCTTAGCATTGTATGCTAGTACAGTTTCTTGTTATGAGAATAGTTTTGCCTGAGTATGTTTCCTTTATCCGAATGCTGCTTGCTTTGTGCTTTGTGGGACTCTGAGTGATGGGAGTTAGCCATTAGGTGAATACGTCACAGCATATGTGATCAGGATTGAATAATATCAGAGTGCTGGATTTGGCCCTACTGCGCAGCTCTCGTTTGAGTCTAACCATTGTAGGGACGAGACTTTTACTCGAAGGATTATCCGAGCCTCATTGCATGTGATGGTATTCAGGTGGTGGCTAATTGGCATTACGAGGAGGCCTTCAGCAGCTGAGGATTGATTTGGGTGGAATCAGAGGTTCCCTAGGGCAAGCCTAGGATGAGAGTAGTAGAGATCAGTAGTAGAGAAGAGGGGACTTGGTGGAGTTGAGGTAACTCTTGAGGAAGTACGGATAGATGTGGAAGGTAGTATGGGCCCGTACTACAGAAAGCAGAGGATCCGTACTCGATTCAAGAGGGGCCAAGGCAAAACCATGGAACTAGTAGAGTGTGTGAGAGATCCCTCAGCAGTAGTGTGTAAATTGATCAGGAATTGTTATATTTTCAGCATGGTGACGTTGCGCGAGATATCAGTTGGCAGTTCAGGTGCCGGGGAGGGATCTGGCTCAGGCTCTAGAGCCGGGCAGCTTGATGATCAGATGAGGGATTTCATTTCCGCAGAGATCATGTGCAACATCATTGATCAGACTCCAGTGATTTTCGGTTCGGTTAGAGAGACCATTGTGGAGCTCATGGACAGTCATCTTGAGGCCTTTAAGGCCGGGATAGTTTCAGGACAGATTGGGGCTCGTCCAGACCCCGATTCTTATGGAGTTCAGGGATCCATTGGGAAAGGAGATCCCATTTCTAGTTTTTGCCATCAGGGACAGGAGTGAGTGGGGCACCCTGTCTCCAAGAGAGACCTTTGCATGATTGGATAGTTGAGGAGGTTACGCGAGCCATTCGCGAGGATCTGCCCGACATGGTTGTGAGGATCACTGATAGATTGATTGCGAAGCTCCAGGATCAGACAGCTGTTGTTCAGTCGACGGGCGGTGTCGACAAGGGAACGCATGAATGAGAGACGGGCAGGGAATCAGAAAGGAAGAGGAAAACGGATGAGGCTCAGGAAGCCGCAGGTTCGGGCAAGAGGCCCAAGGGGTCGGATTTGAGGACGAGGAACTATCAGAGCCGCAGTCGATGCGGGAAGTGTGGTAGGACGCACATGGGTACATGCAGGTGTAGAAGTGGTGGCGATGCTGGATGTTTCAAGTGCGGCCAGATTGGCCATTTTAGCAGAGATTGTACTGTTACCATCGCCCATGGACTTGATCCGATATGTTTCCATTGCATTCAGAGGGGCCACAAGAAGGCCCACTGTCCGAGTTTGTATACAGCAGGGCAGGTGCTAGCTCCTGCCCTTGGGACTTCAAGTACCGCCAGTGGTTGCCGAGGCCAGGCAAGGGCGCCCGCAGCTCGAAGCCGAGTTTTCCGGTTGATTTCAGCAAGGATTCGAGCAGCGCTGAGTGATAGAGGTATGTATCTTCTACCTCCCTGTCAATTATTATTCATGTTATTATTTGTTATATTGTTGCATTGATATCAATAAGTATATGTGTTGGGGGTATTATATTACCTACTTGTGACGGAGTTTTATGCCATCTGCATACCATGGGATTAGAATGGTGAATTGGAGGTCGTTCCCTCTAGATCAGGTTACTTCAGATGCGGTGACTGTAACATGTATGTGTAAGATTCAGTAGTGCCTTACTACTTGCGGAAGGTGTTAGTCGGGTAATGATCAGTTATATTCTCAGTAGTGATAATCCAGAGTTTTTAGTGGAGTAGCTAGCGGTCAGTAAGGAAGTGGGTTGGGGATGTGCACCCCAAACGCAGGTTCTCGGGATGTAGTCCCTAAAGCAAATACAGTTAAGGATCGAAGGGTGCTCAGTCAGATAGCAAGAAGGGTGCGGATCTAGTAATAGTTAGTTGGAGCGCTGGCAAGGGTAAACGTTGGCGGACAGCGTATCGCCCTTTTAATGGAAGGAAGGTTGGGAATCCTTTCGACCAGTGAGCAGTAAGGAATTAGCCGAATCCAAGTGGGGGAGAACTCTCCGAGTATACATGGATAAGAGCCACGTAGACCCAGAATGAGTGCGCGACCTCTGAGAAGAAAAGATAGTAGCACAGTGATTGATGGATTGAGAAGTTCAGAATTGGGAGTTCGAGGACCTTCCCAGTAGTTAGTTAATGTAATCGAGATGGTTAGAAGCTGGTTGGGAATCCAGGAATGGAGGACCACCTGTAGGGCTCAAGTGAGTCGGAATGAGGATCCTGAGAACGGTTAGCAAGAGATGCTTTCGTATTAGTAGCCAGTGACAGAGTCAGCATGCAGGATTGTGTAGATTCAGGAGTTGGGAGTTTGGAAACTTCCTAAAAATAGCTTCTTGTACCCGGATTAGTAGGCGGTTGGTTTGGGAACCAAGCCGAAGAATTCGTTGACGAAGCGCTAAGTATATCAAGGATATAATATGTCGAGGTTGATGCAGAATTCAAAGACTGAGGGCTGGTTTTGAGAAATCAGGATGACGAATCCCTAGCAGGACAAGGGATTGTCAGGATGTCCTCAGATAGTAGTAGTAGTAGTGTTGTAAGTCTGCGGGGGTAGCCGTAGCATTCACTTGCAGTCAGATAGTAGTAGAGTGTTGTAAGTCTGCGGGGGTAGCCGTAACATTCACTAGCAGCCAGATAGTATTAGAGAGCTGTAAGTATGCGGGTGTAGCCGTGGCCTTTATCAGGTTGGTAGATAGCATGAACGCGTTATTGGACGCGGGCGAAATAGTAGTACCCACCAGTTCTGGTGCAACAATGAAGATTTGGGAATCCCGGGTTAGATTTCGGATTTCCCAAATGGTTCAGTTATGGTTAAGTCAGCAATTTAGCTATAGATCGTCACATCAGTTATGAGATCAGAGTAGCAGTGGACCGTTGGGGTTCGGGTATGTTAAGGGCTACCGTCAGTCTGGGAGCCATCATGTTGTTAGTCGTGGAATTGATGATGTCAGGATGTGACGTATGGACCCGATCGGTTGGATCGGAAGGTTGTTAGAGCCACAGTGACAAGATAACTAGTGGAAACTAGTTCTAGAGAAAGATTTCATCCAGAAATCGTGGGAGCGACTAAGTGAGGAGTCCTTTGACTCCACAGTTGAGTTGGAACTCAGTGTTGCAAATAACCGACGAATGATTGGTAACCAGGAAGGTCTTGAGATAATTGGGAAGCAGTGTTTCGGGCAACTCAGTGATTCAGGCGTATTCAGAGTTTCAGGCATGTTCGGTGTTTCATGCAGTTCAGAGTTTCAGGCATGTTCAATTTTTCATGCAGTTTAGAGTTTCAGGCATGTTCAGTGTTTTAGGCAGTTCGGTGTTGCAGGCAGTTCGGTGTTTTGGATAGTTCCAGTGTGAGGGTCAGTATTAGTATAGTTGGTTGATTTGGAAATGGCAAGTCCCTCTCAGCATGATCAGTTGAGCCTTCTGCCAAGTATAAGTGATCTGTAAGGATAGCTAGGCAGGTAGTTTTCTTTCAGGATGGAAGGCTCGATTTAGTAGGAGTTGAGTAATCAGATGGGAGATAAGCAAGCTGGTTCCAGCAGCATCATTTCAATATGAGTGGCAGAATGGATAGAACAGTTATAGGTAGTCGAAGTATCTTCAGGAGTCGCTGGGAGCGACTAGGAGATTGCGATGGAGTGTAGTGACCGGTGGGAGTCCGGTAACTCAGATATCGGCAGATTAGTTAGACTAGGGTGGTCTCAGTATATCCGGTAGGCGGATGAGGGGTAACAGAATTTTCAGTCGGAGGAAGTAACGTTGAGGAACTTATGGAAAAGAGAAGAATTCAGTATGTAAAAACAGTAGTGACCAGCACTGTGAGTGGCTGGAGTGATGGACAAAAGGGTGTTACTTTTCCCAGACAGAGAGTTGGAGGCAGTTCGCAGGACAGTTGGCCATAGCAAACTTTGAGGACGAAGTTTAGTTTAAGTGGGGGAGAGTTGTAACACCCCAGATCAGAAAGTCCAAGAAAAGGAAAGAAACCTTAAGTCAAGGAGTGGACTTGTCGAGCCCAGGGAGGAACTCGACGAGTCGGAGTGGGATCCGGGGGATCGAGTAAGTGACTAACTTGGCGAGTCGGCTTGTGAACTCGGCGAGTTGGGTCTGAACGAGGAAACCCTAATTTTTGGACTTGGTACCCTATTTAAGCATCTTATTCTCTTCCCTAGGGCTCATTTGCGGCCCTTTAGTCCAGAACCAGAAACCCTAAGCCTCCATTGTTGCTCATTCAAGCTTTCTTGCCATTTTGGGTGATTTGAAGGAAGAAGGAAGAAGGCACACATTGGGGATTCAAGAATTGGCAGTAGATCTAGAGTTTGTGAGGTCTTCCAGAGCATTTGAAGGTAATGAGTCGTTACCTTCCCTCTTTTGCTTATAGATCAACCTTTATCATGGGATTTGGGGATTTTAGGACAAGTTTATGAAACATTTCGAGTTAGAAGCCTAGATCTGAAGTTGCTACTTCAGATCTATGTGTATCTTGGCCTAGAGAATCATAAAACATCAGTCTATGGGTTGATTGTTGAGCCCCTTTGTCTCAAACCCTAGTTTAGAGTGATTTGAGCCTAGATCTCGTTAGCTACACGTAAAGTTTGCCACTTTACGTAAGGAATAGGATTTATAAGAGTGGATCTACAGTTTGGAGTCCATGCATGACTCAAAATTCCTCTGCATATATATAGATCTGAATGGACTCGGCGAGTCCTTCGAGTGGACTCGGCGAGTAGCATGAAGATGAGGAGGAACTCGACGAGTGGGATGAACAACTCGTCGAGTCGGATGAAGTTAGGCATGAACTCGGCGAGTTGGAAGAACAACTCGACGAGTTGGTTGAAGATTGCCTTGGGCTCGGCGAGTCAGGTCGCGAAACCCCAAACCCTTCGAGTTGAAACTCGAATCAGTGAGTCGGGTAGAGACTCAGCGAGTTGGACAGGTCAGGACTCAGAAATAGTTGGACTCGGCGAGTCATGGACTGACTCGGCAAGTCGAGTCGCGAATAGAAGGATCCTGAGCATATGAACTCGGCGAGTCAGTAGGTGGACTCGGCGAGTAGGGTTGACCTGGAAGGTTGACTTTGACCAGGATTTTGACCTTGACCAGAGTTGACTTAGTTGACTTTTAGAGGACTGTCAGACTAAGTGTCATATTGATATTGATAGCTCGGAGAGCTAGAGGAGCAGCGGCTCGGGGGATTGTCGAGTAGCAGCCAGAGGGTTATCAGCAGAGCTCAGCAGTTCAGGTGAGTATCCTTCCAGTAGGAACGGGTCTAAGGCCACAATGCTGGCTCGTTTAGCTAGCATTAGTTTCCGGATTTTAGTCCGATGTAGTAGTTAGTATGTTTGATGCCTTCGTGGCTCAGACAGGATTTATGTGTTATGTGTTCCGGGCTACGGCCCGATGCAGTATGCAGTATATGTGTGTTCATGCTAGTTGATATGTTATGTTATGTACTGTTCAGTTAGTTCCGGACTTCGGTCCGATGCAGGGGGAAAGGCCCCAGTTAGTCCGGACTTCGGCCCGATGCAGGGGCAAGGCCCCAGTTAGTCCGGACTTCGGTCCGATGCAGGGGACAAGGTCCCAGTCAGTTAGTCCGGACTTCAGTCCGAGGCAGGGGGCAAGGCCCCAGTTAGTCCGGACTTCAGTCCGATGCAGGGGACAAGGTCCCAGTTAGTTTCCGGACTTCGGTCCGATGCAGGGGGCAAGGCCCCAGTTAGTCCGGACCTCGGTCTGATGCAGTGGGCAAGGCCCAGTATGTGTTTTATATGTTATTGTACGGTATGTGGTAGTTTGGGGGAGCTCACTAAGCTTCGTGCTTACGGTTTTCAGTTTTGGTTTCAGGTACTTAGTTTTCAAAAGAGGAGCTCGGAGAGATTGCAGTGCACACACCATAGTCAGTTAGCCTGGGAAATGCTTTACTCTGATAATGAGATTATGTTTTGAATCTAATACTCGAAAGTTATGTTATGACTTATGATACGTTTTTATAAATATGGTTTTAGTAATGTTTTTAAAAGAAATTTTTAGTTATGATTTTTGGGTCGTTACAAGTAAGATGGTTGTTATTCCGACCCTAGTGGTCATATCAAATTGAGTCCGACTACGATGAGAGGTCATCAGGACACGACCCATCGGTCTGTTACAATAGATAAAGGAAAGTATTTATCCTAAGAAGAAGAAGGAGTCCACAATAAGGACTTATTTGGTAACTCTGAAGTTATGATTGGAAGTACATCATAGTGCGAAAAGTAGATGGAAGATTTGGGCATCGTCTGTAGTCAAGAAAGCCATAGAGTTAAACACTCTTTCAAGGAAACGTAGAAGTTACGGTTATTACCTAGGATGAAGAAATAACGTTTGGAATCATTATGCAAGCCCTATTTCGTTGATGATTCCGAGACGTAATTATCCTAGGGGGGGGGGGGGGTAATTGTAACGCCCGTAGATCAGGGCTAGTCAATTTAGAGACGATAAGTGTCAAAAATGACTTTCTGATGAAAGATTATTTAGAATGATTAATCTTAATTAAGTTATATTATATGTTACAAGGATTCCCTACATATAAAGAACGCCAAAATCCGAGTTATAACGAAGAAGTTATGACCTGTCGAAGTTTCGCGACAAAACCGGCACGACATAGCGCGACGTAAAAAGTGAATTTACGTTAGAGCGATATTTAGCCTTAGCAATCTAAACAAAAGTCGTAGAATACGTTAAAACCGTGAGCGTGCATAAAAAGAACGTCCAAATCTGACTTCATATGAGGAAGTTATGATTTTTCTAAGTTTCGACTTAGCGGTATGCAGCCCGAATACTCGATTTGAGATCGAGCGGTTTTTAGCTGAAACAATCTAAACGAGAATCGAAGATCTCGTTAATAGTATTGAAACGATAAAAAGATAGGTGAAAACGGACGTCAGATGAAGAAGTTATGGATTTATAACGGAGTTTTCCTGTCCCGGCCTACTAAAATAATGTAATAAAAATAAATTCAAAATTAGCCGACGGAGTCTAAACGAAAGTTGTAGAGCATAGTCTCACCTACACGTGGATATAAAGAACGTTGAAAACGGAGTTCGTATGAGGAACATATCAATTTTTGAACTTTATTAAATAATAAAGTATTTAATTTAATTATAAAATCCGATATTATCTAAGGGGGGAGTCACCGGGCTTATCCAGGTTACGCCCAGCGTAACCTAAGATTACGCCCAGCGTAATTTGGGTTTCGGCCCCCTATAAAAGGAAGTCAAGGGCAGCCGAGTTCTTTGCTCATTTCTTCCCTTTCTCTCGCGTTTTTGCATCGTTTTTCGTGCAAGAAATATCCCGAAGCCCCGGTATCATTCCCGAGCCCCGAAGCAAGTCCCGAGGCCCCGAAGATCCTGAGAAGTGAAATTCCCGAGCCTAAGCTCTGCTCGCGAGGATCCCGGTTTTTGTGAAGATCATCTAGATCTACCGAAGAATACTACTTTTACAAGCCGTAGTGCTGTCCGATCAAGTGAGTGTATAGTTACTTTCTTCTAACACATAAATATAAAGTATTAGCTATGAAATACGTGCTATGAATTATATATATATATATATATATATATATATATATATATATATATATATATATATATATACTATTTTTCTATTTGAGATGGGCTTGGAATTGATGTTTTTATACGGGTGTTAAATGATTTAAACTGTATATGTATTTTATATCTACAAAATATGTTCGGTAGAACATGGGTGGATGAAATAGTGGCGACTATGAGACGTAGTGCTTATTGAGTAAAGCCTTGGTGACGATGCGACTTCGTGCCTATTTGATAAACCTTGGTGACGATGTGACTTCATGCCTATTGAGTAAACCCTGGCGACTATGTGACTTAGTGCCTATTGATAAACCTTGGTGACGATGTGACTTCGTGCCTATTGTATAAACGTTGGCGACTATGGAGTTAGCGCTTATTGAGTAAACCTTGGTGACTATGGAGTTAGCGCCTGATAGCTATGGATTTAGTATCTGATAGGTAAACTTTGGCAGCAATGAACTTCGTGCCAATTCCTTAGGAATGAATGAAGGATAGTGGATTCGTAGGGTAAACCCTTGAGAAAATAAAGGAGATATGGGGATGGGTATTTGGGTTGATTGTTTGATAATTGAATATAATAAATGTATTATTGTGGGTTGAAAACCCTATATGCTCACCAGGCTCCCAAGCCAGACCCACTCAATTTTCTTTGCATTACAGGTAATGACACAAGGGTATAAGTTGGTGGACTTGACGAGAGATTTTGGATTATAGATCAGTAGTTATAAATAACTGTTGTAAGGTTTATTTTATATTGTTTATGCTTTTGGTCTGTATCGAACATGACATCCCGAGGTTTTATTATTTAATGAAAATACATTCTCTTTGATAAATGTTTTGATAAAGGGTTATCATATTTTTGTTTTTGGGAACAAATTCCGCAACAGTTTTCTTTAAACGATTACTCTGATTTTAAAAATAAAGCATAAACAAATCGGTCTTTTTTGGCCGTGAAATTGGGTATGTCACACATGTCCTTCTAAAATTATCCAATCACAGCAATATGTAATCTAACACATTCATCCACTAATTAGCTAGTATCAACATAAATTCCTAAAGCACAAAGTATGTATCATTTGAGCATCAACCAATGTAACTCAAAACATACCCTATACAGGTCATTCTTAATAGGTAACTGATCTAATACTAGCATGTAAATCTTAAAGCTCATACAGATAAACACATAAAGGCATATCTTTTAGCATTCTTTCATGCAATTCTGAGCAGATCCTTACCCCTTAATCTAGCATGCAATTCTCATATCATAGCACAAGACCATATAACTTGTATGTGGTATTTTGGGAAGACTTACTTGAGCTTGGATGATTGCACACATCACACCCCTTTATTTTTATTAAAATCCTCATATTAAAATTTTTCTTTTCATTTAAAATCTACCAAACCCTCAATTTGACTCCAGACGCACCCGAGAGTATGCTCGAATCCCTCAAACCAAAGCTCTGATACCAACTTATAACATGCCAAAAATACGGATAAAATTTTGTTCTTAAATTCATTCAAACCATACGATACTAACATCAAATTAGTCAAAAGAGTATCATACAAATTCCTAAAATCTCTAAATGTGAAAACCATAGGGTGATGCGGTGTGATTAGGCCTGACCCTTTCGCTTCGAACTAGAAGTACCTAAAACATAAACTGAAAACTATAAGAACAAACCTTAGTGAGTTCCCCCAAAATACCACATACTAAACAAACATACTACCAAGCATATCTAGGTTCTTTCCTACCCTTTTCGATCTATTGTAACCAAGTACTATTAAGCATATATGGGTGCTTGCCTACCCTTTCTTTAACGCCTGCGGATTCAGACTAGTCAATTTAGAAGCAATAACCATAAAAAAATGAATTTTGGATAGAAGATTATTTAGAATAATAATCTTAACTAATTTTTAGTATATATCACAAGGATTCCGTACATATAAAGAATGCTGAAATCCGAGTTATAATGAAGAAGTTATGACTTATCGAAGTTTCGTGACAAAACCGGCACGACACCGGGAATCATAAAAAGTAAGTTTACGATAAATTACTTTTTAGCCTTAGGGGTCTAAATGAAAGTTGTATATTACGTCTCCATCTTTGTGTGGATATAAATAACGTCAAAAACGGAGTCGTATGCAAAAGTTATGACCTTCCGAAGATATAGTTGTCTGAGAGCAAGACATGTGTCATAAATCCTAATCTGACTGGCTCACGACGTAAGGAATCAAACGGACACTAATCGAGGCTCAAAAACACTTGGGAAGGCTATGGACACCTTTCGGATATATGAACGCAGATGGTGAAGCTACGAGGTGATACAACTATGGCTCACGACGTGAAAGACAAAAAATCAGCCTATAAATAGCAAGTTCGACCCTTGCTCTTCTTACACCTAAAACTTCTTTCTCTCTCTCGTTTGTTGAAGGCATTCTGCGTCCCGAGCCCGACGATCACGAACTGCTGACCTTTTCTAGTTAGATTCTATCGAATCGCGCTGCTAATGTGAGTGCATAGTTACTTTCATCTTATGCATAGATATGAAGTATTTAATATAAATTACATGTGATGTGTGCATATTATATGTGTTCCTGATATCTATGTTATATGAACGATTTATACATGTTTACGTGATTTAAACTGTATACGTATTTTTATACTTATAAATATATATTGGGTAGCACCGGGTCATGAGAGATAGGTGATGATAAAAAGGCGATGATAATTAAGTCATGAGAGATAGGTGATTATAGAAAGGTGATGATAGATAAGTGATGTTTGAAAGGTGATTAGAGATAGGTGATGATATAAATGTGATGATAATTAGGTGATGATAAATAGGTGATTTGAGATGAGAGGAGATACCATAACCTTGACTGGCGATATGGCAATGTAGTCATCTACCAGAGTATAGATGGCGACCACTGACTATTCTAGAAAGTCATGTGGAAACACCAACAGACTCATAACCTGTAGGTGATGAATTATGAGCTCAGACGATGTTGTAACTACGTATTCATTCAATGATACTCTAATCTCTACTATGAATTATGAGTTCAGGGGACGTTGTAACTATGTATTCATGCGATGATAAATCTTTATGGAAGATTAAATGAAGCTAATGGGCATGGGTAATTGGGTTAATTGTTTGATGATTAAACATAATAATTATATTATTGTGGGTTGAAAACCCTATGTACTCACCAGGTTTCGCAACCTAACCCACTCAGTTTATTTGAATCACAGGTATCGATACGAAGCTACACTAAACCGAGAGATTAAAAGAGATGTAGATCACTAGTGTAAATAATAGTAAGATCTGTGTATGCTTATTTTTTTTGTATTGACGATGACACCCCAATGTTTAAAAATAATTAAAATATATTTCTTAGGAAGTGCTTTGATAACATATTAATCATGTTATTCTGGGAACAAATTCCGTAATATTATTCTTTAAAATGAATACTCTGATTTTCAAATAAGCATAAATAAAATTTTTAAAATGACCTTGAATTTGGGAATGTCACACCTTCAGTCTATTTCAAGAAAATACTATCAAACATATTTGGGTGCTTGCAATCCCATTCGGTCTATTTAAACCAGATATCGAGTCTATTTCATCCCATACTACTACCAGGTAATATCATAACATAAATCATAGAGTCATCAAGCAAATACATGTATAACTAACAGTTCTCACAAAGACAATTATCACACTACATCATAAACTAGTGGGCCGACATTGGTGCCTTCGACCCACGAATACTACAAAGGAAGACTTACCTCAGAATGTAGGTATCAAATCGCCCACAGTGGATGAATTGCAAAATCCTCTCCCTATCGCACAAGCATAAAACCCTAATTAGAAATTAGGCCACATTCTAACTCGAATGTCCAAAACCCAAATTCTTGACTTAAGGAAAAAAGTCTTGTTTACCCTTGCCTCAATGGACCACCCTTCCACAAATCCCCAAACCCATCAAAAGCCCAAAAAGGCATCCAAGCCCAACAACAAGGCCTCTAAGTTCCAATATGGCCCAAGAACACCTAACATGGCCTTAGGCCCAAAAATGACCTGCTACAATCAAGTGCGCATGGGGCCCAACTTAAACAAGTCCAAAGCTAAACAATAATCGATCCTAAAACTTATCTAAGCCCACAAACTGCATATGCACGGCACACACGGCTCGTATGCCTAGCGTATGCAGATGTCCATCCGGAGTCGGGACACTGACACAGTACACACAACTTACTCTAGAGTACGCACAGCGTACTGGCCAGTCAACCAATTTTCATTCCCAAGTCTTAATCCATTCAGTCGTTACGTCTAAATCTTAGACGCAAACTTAAAATAACATCTGAAGCCATAAAGTTACAAACTTTGTGCATTTGCATGCATGGATGGGGCTCAAACCGTGAAAAAAGTCCATTTACTCACCTGGATGGTCACTAACACTTGCATGGGTCCAAAAAGACAACTCAAAAGGCTTGGAGTTACTTATACTCCAAGAAACCAAGCTATGGGACGAAAAGATGCCGTATTCTACCCTAAACCTAGATCAAAGCTTGGAATGATCAAGGATCAGACTTTATACCTTCAAGATACAAGAAAAGGTGCACAAACTCTGGATCTTCAATCTCCTTCTTCTCCTTTTCTCTTTCCAAGCTTCCTCATTCTTTAAAACCAGCAAAGATCGCCTAAATACTCAAGGTAAGCTTAATATGCACTAAAAAACGGCTAGGGTTTCGAAGTTGACACTAAAAGAGGTAATGGGGCTGATAAGGTAAGAAGGGTGAAGGATTAGGATGCTTAAATAGGGTGCAAACCCTAAAATTTAGGGTTCGCCAATGGCTTGAGTACACCCTACATTCGCATGGGTATACCTAGCGTACGTCAGGGTCACCCTAATGACACGCATGAAACGAGTACGACGTGCATACCAAATGTACGCTCAACGTGCTCACTACTGTCCGTCACCTTTAAGTTAAATCATTACTCATACCTAGAGACTCGGGTGTTACATCGTACATACATCTTCTCAACTACATCAGAGTTTGTTTGTTTGGATTTAAACAAAGAACCTGAAAGACACCACTATTCGTACGAGATTGACTGATATGATGAACCACCGAGCCATGTTCCATTTCAAATGGAAAGTATTCCAAATATATTTCATGATTACATCAACGATGTACATGTTGGATTAGTGTCTAAGTCCATAACTATTTTTGGTATGTACTTGACCCGATGGTGCATGATCCTTTTGGGTTGCCTTCACCAAAGCAACTTGATAGGATGAATTATGGAGTGAGAGAGGATTAATTATGATTTATTAATATATTATGAGAATAATATATTAAAGGAGAAATCATATTGTGTAATTAATATTAGTCAAGAATTAATTGATAATTAATTTTGTGGCTAAAAGAGATTAATTAAACTTAAGGGACTGGAACTGTAATTATAAGATAATTGCATTTTGGCTATCGATCACCTTGGAATAATAGGTTGGACGAATTCTATGGGGAAACCCATTAGAAATCGTCCAAGAGATATTCTAAAAGGGTCCATGGACTGCTTAGGGCTTAGGCAGTCAGATTAGGGTTTCCTAGTTGAAAACCCTAATAGCCTACATGTATATATAGTACCCTTACGCCTCAAAAACGTGGTGAAGAGTTTCTCTAGGGTTTTGGACGTTCTTGGGTAGCCTCCTCTCTTCTCATTTTTCATCCTCTTGCTCTTGGTGTTTGTGAGCCATTAGAGGAGTGACACTTGTGACTCTAAGCTTTCTAAAGCCATTACAAGGAGGATTTGAGATTGTTATTGCTACATAACAATCAAGGTAAGATCTAAATCTCATTCTTATGTTAATATGATTAATTGTATGCTAGAATTAGGGTTTAAAGTCTTGGATGAATTACATGTACAATATAGAAACCTAGATCCAAGCATTAGGGTTTGCATGAGCACATAGGATGTTCTTATGGCCAAAAACCATAAGTGGTATCAGAGCCTTGATTGGTTTCTATTGTATTGATGCCTTGGTTATTTGTTCAAGCTTCAAAATTGATATTTTCGCTCCCTGCCTGATGAACTTGGCGAGTTCCAATGTGGACTCGGCGAGTTCGAGCGTCAGAAGGAGGCAGTTTCGGGATTTCTTGCTGTTTTGCGTGAGGATACTTGCCTTAATTGTTTTGGGTCTTTAATATTCGAATTTTATCTTATATTTGAGTATATCCTTGTTAAACAAAAGATATTTACCAATTGATTAGATAATAACTTCCTTATATGATTAAAGATTGATTATTTGTATTAATTGGGTAACTTATCTTGCAAGAAATTGAAATTAGGTCAAATTTAGATAATCATTAAATTAATTGTTTAATTTAAATTATTTTCTATTTAATCCTTGATGTTTTGAAATGTTTCAAAACTTGCCCTCAAGTTTTGGAATTTAAAAGTTGGTTAAAAGGTTTAATTTAGAAATGTTAAATTCTAAAACACTAGTATTGTTTTGAAAAGTTAGAATCACACCCTTATGGTTTTATTAATTAATTAAGGTGTATAATTAAAAGAGATTTAATAAACCCATAAAGTTTTGGTTTACATTTAATTAAATTAAAAGTATAATTTACCAAATTAAACCACCTAGTATTTTAAAAGTGTAAAATACACCCTATACTATATATAACATTAAAAGTCTAATTTTATATATGTATGAGTAAACAGTCAGTCTTACCGTTAGTAGGCCTCATTCACGAAGCTGGTCTATAAGGGGTGTTTAAGGAAATTGCCTATAAAATGGCGATTGAATATGTATCCACTCTTACCCACCGCACTCTTGACTAGTGGAGGGTCGTTAGCCGAACGGGTAGGATAGGATATAAACCTTCCATTATAAGTATAATAAAGTACAAAAGTAACTAAATGTTTTTACAAAATTCCCAATCTTAGTTACCTTAGGCAAAAGTGAATTGATGCAATTCCATGAAATTACACTTTGTGCCCTTGCAAAGACATTAGTGGAGCGTGTGTGGTTAACCGGCACACTAAATGGTTCTAAGCAAAGGTAGCAAAGGGTGACTCAATGTTTGTCATAGTTCGGTGGAGCGTGTGTGGTTAACCGACACATCGAATAGGTGACTGTAACATGTGGGGGCACCATGTAAGTTTGCATGGTTATTCACACCCTGTTTTGTGATCCTCGGCATCCCAGTCACAAATCGAGGGGCATATTGAGATTTAAACATGCCATTGAAAAGTTCAATGAATCTCAAAGGATCTAGGATTTTTCAAAGCATTTAAAACTTAATCTGTTTTTCATTTTTCATGGTGGAAATTAGTGAATCGTCATTCACTTACCTTCAAATTTTCTGCATATTGGGTTACGACATCCCTCTCCCAAGTTGTAGAGTATTGTGTTGGGTCCTAGCCTTAATATCTCATTTGGGTGATTTATTAAGGATTCAATCAATCAACTAACATGAATTTTTCTCCTATTTTGTAGATGTCAAAGTATGACAACTCTGGTATTCCCAAATCCCGTGGAACAAGCTTTCCACATGAAGATGATATTCCACGATTCGATCGAGGAACACGAGATCATGCTTCACTTCGTCCGCCTCCTCCTAATGTTCTCCCTATCCCACAAGTTCAAAAGATTGAAAAGTTCAAACTCACTCAAGCCCTTTTGGCAAGTAAACACGAAGAAGGAAAATCGGTGTGTGCACACGTCCTAGAGATGAAGTCACACATTGATAGGTTAAGAATGTTGGGATCCGTTATTTGTGAGGAGTTGGCTGTTGAATGGGTTCTTTAGTCACTTCCTAACTCATATAATGAGTTCGTAAGAGAGAGTACTATATGATGAACCACGACGTGACCCTTATAGATCTCACCTACATGCTTATTGTTGCTGAATCAGCAATGATTTGGCGCACCGGAAAGACAAAGTTGATTGGTGGATCTGCCTTCCAGACCACTATGGATATAGGAAACGGCAACGAAAGGCATGCCATGATCGAAAAGTTTGATCATAAGAGAAAGGAAAGGTCAGAAGTAGTTCCATGTGCTATTCCAAAAGAGTCAATTTGCTTTTATTGCCAAGAGAAGGGTCATTGGAGACGAAGCTGCCCTATTTACCTAAGAGATCTAAGAGATGAGAGAGTCAAAACGTATGGCTCTACTTTAGGTAAAATCCATTAACTAACTCTTTTAAGTTCCTATCCTAGATTCTTGATACATGATGTGATAAGATTACATTTTGTAGTTTTGTAGGACCGAAGAAAAGAAAGAAAGCTTAAGGAAAGGAGTGAGCTGAATCTAATCTTGAAGAAATGGATTTCGATCGCATTACTTGAAGATTAGATTCTTGAGCCACTACTTGAAGTTAGAATAAGATTGCTAAGAAATATGTATTAGCATAGTTTTTCAATGAATTGCATTGCAAGGACAATTTTTTCCGCAATAAAATGGAGTGTATGAAAAATTGATGTTTTTAAGTTTCTATTAATGGATTTGATTCTTAATTATGTTATTTGTGGAAAGGTCAAGAATTTACCAAATAGGGAAAGTTTCTCACCGCCCAAGTTTCAATTGGATAGAAACTTGGAATCGTACAACTTGGTTGCATGATGTATGAGAAATTTCATATTTGGAAATTAGACTAATTCATTGACAAAGTGTCAAGTGAAGGACTAAGAGATCGAGTGCACAAAGTTGTGTGTTGATCAAGTTCACCACAAGAGTAACAAAGATATTCGTTTTGATTTACAAAAGGTTTAGTAAATATGATTATACTTATAAGATTAAGTGTAATTCTGAATTGATTGAAAGAGTTTAATCAATAGCAGAACGAATAAGAAGAATCAAGTAGGCCGAAAGATAAAAGTTTCTCTATTCTAAGAAGAAGGGAGAGTACCTTTTATTATGTTTTATTATAGGTCTTAATGATTAAGAACCATATTTCAATTGATCCCCTAAGTAAGTTTTAGTGCAATTATATGTTTAAGAAGAGGAATCGAGAATTGAAGAAATGGTTAAATCATGAAGTCAATCATACTTCGTTCCAAAACAAGTCTTAGAGTTAAGATTGTTACAATGAGTGGCAACTCTTAAGAAGGTTTATAACATTCCTCAAATATGGAATTTGAAAAAGGTTTTCTTATTACTGCACATTTGAAATTGGAAAGTTGTGATGTCTTGGGTAAGACAAAGACCAACTAGGACAAATTTTGTGAAATGTTTTGTCTTGATAAAAGCTACACTAACTCTTGAATATTTGTTTGTCGAGAAATGTTTATTGACAAAAGAATATTATGTGTCAAGGAGTCAGTGGGAGTCTTAATGGTTTTGAAAAGTTTCAAGAACTAATCAAGAATAAACCTTATCGATCACCACTAGCACACAAATTGAGGTTTACAACCTATTGTGTTGACACTATCTCATTTCTGTGCCATTCCAATTGAGTTAATTATGCATGTGAGTTCTATGAGTTCTCATTTGAATGCATAAAAGTCAAGGACCTTGATCAATGAAAAGTACATTGATAAGAAAGGGTGAGCTGCTAAACTACTTGGAAGACATGGTGGACACTCGTGTTACCATAAGGCAAGGAATCAAGATTAAGAAAGTTCGGTCAATAAGAGTTTGGATTTGTCGCAAACTTTGGTTTTGGACAAATTCGCATGGATAGGAACACATACACCATTAAAATCTAAGTGTCATAAGATTCCCTCCTTCATGAAAATGACAGTGAGGAAATGCTTTCACCAAGAGAGATTTTAAGAAGATAGTGATTGTGAAAATTATATTCTCGAATTTGATTATGGTTACGGTATCCCTTTCCATAATTAGAATTGTGAGATATGGCAATTAGTCTGAATTGTTTAAGACACACATATGAGCTATCTAAGGAAAAGGTGTATGAGATTAAGAAGCTTAGATAAAAGATTATCAAAGCATTAAGTATTAGAAATATGAACTTAAAAAATTCAATAGGTATTGTTTTTCTGGAAGTTAAGCTGTTTTCTGAATACATGTCAAAGCCAGTGGGAGCATAAGTGTTATGATTATACGATAATAATCATCATGATAGTGGGAGCATAAATTTTGTGCTAGTATGAATATTATGGCAAGTATTGCACGTTAGCAATACTAATTATAGAAAACAAGAGTTATACTTTGCAAATTCGTAAGGGTTGAATAGTTGTTTTGCTATAATTAAGGGAGAGAATATTATGCTTCATTTTAAATCTAAAGGCTTAGGTTGTGGCATGTTAATAAATTTAGTCAAGGATACATAGTGTGTTCTCAAATTTCGATTATAGCATAGTTCGAATTTGTGGCACATAAAATATTATGGCAGAAGATTGATAAAGTATCAGATCTTTATGTAAGACATTATGCATCGTGTTCCATACGCTTCGGGTATAGGATCAATTGCAAATTCTATAATATTTGACCATTCTAAAATTTTCCAAATGTCTAGCGCATTAAGAGGGAAAAAGGACAAGAATCTGTTTTGACTAAGATAATTAAACAACTATCAAAGGACGATCCAAAGCTCGCTGAGGATTGGTCGCTTGTGAGTAGTTGGAAGTATGATATTGGATGGACCATATCGACATTATTATGAATAGATAAGATTCTATTAAGAATGAGTTGTCATATGGAAAAATATGGAAATGTTTCCATATTGGGAGTTGGATATTAAGAATCTATATCTAGATTAGAAACTTTTATGCAAGAAGGATGCTCAAAGGAATGTACTTTGAGTGAGAGACATCATATCTATAGAATTGTTTCAGATAGAAATTGGCCAAGTCTTGATGATTTTGAGCTATGACTTTACGAAAGAATCATTGCATAAAGTGTTAGAATCTAACATAAGTAACAAGAATTTGATATTATTATAATTATGATAAGGATTGGGAGTTGTGAAATGAGTATGATTGGAAAGGTGTTCATTTGATCTATTTCACAAAGTAAGGACCATAGGTAAACATTGTGTGCATGTTGAGAGCATGGGACAAGTGTATTAATAATTCAAGTAAGAAGTTGATTACCCAAAACAACAAACAATGAGTAATCAATATGGTGATTAAATAAAATGTTTTATTTATACCCAGAGTTTGGGGCCATATGGGATTAGTATTATTCTTGTGTTTCACTTTGCATGTTTTGACTTCCTGAATAATTAAATTGGTTCAGAACAATCAAATTATTCAAACGGACCATAGTCGTTCATATGTTGGAAGTAGGTATGAATGAAGACTGTCGCGAATTGGTGTGTGGATTGTCTAAAGTGTATTAGACATAAGCAAATGTTTGCTGCAACGTTCATGAGTGCTCATGAATATGATTTGAGCATTGGATTAAACCCACGCTCACTTGAATCACTTCATGGATTTTATCATGAGTGATTGGTGAGACGATAACATCTTATATTCTTGAAACCGAGATGTGTGAGTTGTATCTTGTGAGTCGGTTACACATTGATAATATGTAAACGCACCAGTAACTTGGTGTCATAAAACATATTGTTGTGTGTGGTTCGGTGAGTGAGTGCAAGCAAGCATTGAATCAAAGTTTATCCGTTCCTTTTATCCAAAGTGGGATGAAAGCGATATATGTGGGCCCCTCGATGATTTAGTGATGACACTAAGCGCTTGGCCAAGCCGAGACTAATTTGATGTGTTCAATTGTAGTCTGTTGTCAGTCATCATAAATCGGAAATCGGGAAACAACACATAGATGAGAGAATGATTTAAATCCATGTCTCAGTCTATACGATATCTAGAATGGAGGAATATATGATACCTTATCTAAAGGACATGATTCTGATAAGATCAGAGTTGACAGCGGTTTTTGAAAGCTACGATTGCAGATCAGGAGCTGAAGTCATACGCAGAATAGTTATTAGAATTATCCAAGTGGGAGACTGTTGGATTAGTGTCTAAGTCCATAACTATTTTTGGTATGTACTTGACCCGATGGTGCATGGTCCTTTTGGGTTGCCTTCACCAAAGCAACTTGATAGGATGAATTATGAAGAGAAAGGATTAATTATTATTTATTAATATATTATGAGAATAATATATTAAAGGAGAAATCATATTGTTTAATTAATATTAGTCAAGAATTAATTGATAATTAATTTTGTGGCTAAAAGAGATTAATTAAACTTAAGGGACTGGAACTGTAATTATAAGATAATTGCATTTGGGTAATGGATCACCTTGGATTAATAGGTTGGACGAATTTTATGGGGAAACCCATTAGAAATCGTCCAAGGGATATTCTAAAAGGGTCAAGGGGTTGCTTAGGGCTTAAGCAGTCAGATTAGGGTTTCCTAGTTGAAAACCCTAATAGCCTACATGTATATATAGTACCCTTATGCCCCAAAAACGTTAATAAGAGTTCCTCTAGGGTTTTGGATGATTTTGGGCAGCCTCCTTTCTTATCATTCTTCATCCTCTTGCTCTTGGTGTTTGTGAGCCATTAGAGGAGTGACACTTGTGAATCTAAGCTTTCTAAAGCCATTACAAGGAGGATTTGAGATTGTTATTGCTACATAAAAATTAAGGTAAGATCTAAACCTCATTCTTATGTTAATATGATTAATTGTATGCTAGAATTGGGGTTTAAAGTCTTGGATGAATTGCATGTACAATAGAGAAACCTAGATCCAAGCATTAGGGTTTGCATGAGCACATAGGATGTTCTTATGGCCAAAACCCATCAGTACAAGATATAA
Organism: Lactuca sativa; assembly: GCF_002870075.4. Taxonomy (NCBI): domain Eukaryota; kingdom Viridiplantae; phylum Streptophyta; class Magnoliopsida; order Asterales; family Asteraceae; genus Lactuca; species Lactuca sativa. The sequence goes on from NC_056629.2 coordinate 70,535,650, forward strand.
ATGATGATGAAAATTGTAGGTTTCAAGAGATAGTTGTTTGTCTATGATTCAATGAAGACCAATGGCTATACATTTGACTTAAATTGCTTGAAGAGTTAGAGAGTCGATATAACGGATACCATGATGTTTTTATTGCCGGATTCAATGAGATATACGAGTCATTGTATTTGTTTGAATCACCTGCACCTTTGAGATATTGGTTGCATATGCCTTTCAGTGGTTACCTAATTGCTAACAGGTTTGGTGTGATTGTTTATTGTTTAAGTCACGAACAATCTACGACTTGCTTTCCTCTTTGGAGAGGTCCTGAAGAGTTTCCATCCCACCAATCCATTACATTGGCACATGTAAATCGCAACCATTATATGTTGGTGTCTTTGAACGAAAATGATCAAATGCCTCTTATCATATTGCATTGGAATGGCCACATAAACCCATAAGCATCTGCTTGACAAACTATGTATTAGTGGTGTTTTCAATTATACAATCAACTTAGGTCTCGTAATTTTGTAACACCCTAGATACATATAAAAAATTAAGTGAAAATGTATTTGAACTTTTTACTATTCATTGCATCGAAATATTGTTTTATTATTGTTGTGTCTATTTTAGTTTTTTTTTTTTTAAATTAAATATAGATCTTTTATATAAAATAATTTTATTAGATTTTTTTTTGAAACGCTATATTTAACCTACTTTCAATTACTTCTAATTTCACGTAATTTTATTAGATGCATATAATAATATATAATAAAGGTTTTTTGTTTTGTAAATTTAAAATATAAAAAAGATAATTTATTAAATAGATTAAATAGATTAATATAAATAATATAGATAATACACATTATTTATTTTATAAATTTAAAATACAAAAAAATATTTTATTAAATAGATAATCAATTATTTGTATATTAAAATATATTATTAATTATCACTTTATTAGTATCTAATAATTATAATAATTATAAGTAAAAATATAATCATTGTAAATAAAAAAAATTAAATTATTATTTAATCATTTTTAAAAAGTTATTGAATAATGAAATTTTTAGAATCTAAAAGAGTATTGTTATCTTTACCTTTATAGATTTTATAAAAACAAAACTTATGCAAAAAGAAAAAGACAAAAATTACAGGACACATTTTACACACTAAAAAATATATTCTGAAATGAGTGACAGAATCCTAATATGATGTTCCTGAAAACGCTCCAAAATGTTTACCACCCTCGTAGGACAAACCAAATATATATTTATCGATAATGTTGTTTTTAATACTTAATTGTTTAATGTTAGACACATGGTAAAATAGGTTTTTTAGTCTCATTCAAATGGTTTTTATTTGTTCTATAAAAAACACATTATATAAACAAACATTATTATCCATTCAGCCATTGCCACTTTACCAATATATCAGTGTCGGTCGGCAAGATGGCATGATTATAATAATCGGGTAGCTGTTATTTTCATAGTGGAAAACAATTTAATAGAATGACGACACAAAATTATCACATCTCAAATAGTAACTTACAACGTTATAATAATAATACACACACACACACACACAGAGAGAGAGAGAGAGAGAGAGAGAGAGAGAGAGAGATGTGTTGCCCCTTTATTAAAATAGGTTGCTTCTCATGTATTTATTATTTCATCCATGATCTAAGGCCTAATACTCTATATAAATCTTTATACATATTGTTGTTTTTAATACTTAATTGTTTAATGCAAGACACATGGTAAAATATGTTATGTAGTCTCATTCAAACGGTTTTTATTTGTTCTATAAAAAACACTTTATATAAACAAACATTATTATTCATTTAACCACTGCCACTTTACCAATATATCAGTGTCGGTCGGCAATATTGCATGATTATAATAATCGGGAAGTTGTTATTTTCATAGTGGAAAACAACTTAATAGAATGACGACACAAAATTATCACATCTCAAACAATAACTTACAACGTTATAATAATACTTGGAGAGAGAGAGAGAGAGAGAGAGAGAGAGAGAGAGAGAGAGATGTTGTCTTTATATTAAAATATTAAAATAGGCTGCTTCTCATGTATTTTTTATTTCCTCCATGATCTAAGGTCTAATACTCTACACAAATCTTTACCCCCTAAAAAAGAAGCCTAGATTTGAATATCCTATCCAAGATGAATCTCGTGGATGAAGAAAAGAATAGGCTGAATCTTAACATGAGCAAAAACTTCAAGATTAAAAACCAATTTCAATGAAGACATGTCATTTTTGAAAGAAGAAGTTATATAGCCCATAAGCACTTGGGGTCACCAAAATGCTCATAAAAAGGAGAGATTGACTACTTGTTTATTCTTGGAACACTTGTACATTCTCACTCACTTCCACGTAAACCAACCACAAATGAAGGGGGCAAATGACAATGGGTGAATATGTAGATGAAATGGGTTTAATATGGTTATTTAAAAAGAAAATGTCATATTTTTCGGAAAGTTTTTTTATATGGATTGAGTTACTTAATTTCTTTTTTTTTTTAATTTCAACTACTAATCACATAATTTTTTATTAAAATTAAAATTTATATTTAAAAGTAGATTAAAAAATTAATTACAAAGTCAATATAGTCATGTATATATCTATTAAACAAAAAATTAGACAAAATTATAAAAATGATCTGACGAATATGGTCCATATGGTTTCCAAAACTCGCATGAATGACCCTTTTAATTGACGTCGTTATTGTTCATCCGTTAGTGTAAATGTATTTTGATCTTTTCAAGTAGGGACTGAGTTTGTAACAACGGGTAAACCTTTGGGTCCAATTATGTAATTTTTCTAATTTTATGTTTATGAGTTTTTGGCTTTTCCACCATTTTACTTTATAAATTATCACTTTGAACATTTAATTTTGAACTTTGAAAAATGTTATTCTCACCACTCTATTTTATAAATTTTTGCGTTTAACCTCGTATTATATAATATTTGATTTTTATTAATAATTTTCATTTGTTAACCTAAAAAAAATATTTTTACGTGTTTATTTTTATATATTTGTCAGTATAATTCAAGGAACGTTTCGACTTTAATTTAGAACTTTCATTTGTTAATTTTTTTTTAAATTATATAGTTTTTGATAAACTTTTTGGTTTAAATTCAAGTTTGTCTACATTTAGACAATTATTATTATTATTATTATTATTTTTTTATATATTTTATGTACGTTTCCTACGTATGAAATGGGTCAAATATAATAACTTTCATTTGTTAATTTTAAAAAATGTATTATCTTTGAGTTTGTCAACGTTTCGACTTATTTTTATATATTTGTTGATATAATTCAAAGTGGTCAACGTTTTAACTTTAATTTAGAACTTTCTTTCGTTAACTTTTTTTTTTTTTTAAATACATGGTTTTTTATAAACTTTTCGGTTTAAAATCGAGTTTGTCTACGTTTCGACATAGTGTTTTTTTTTTTTTTTTTTTTTTTTTTTTTTTTTTTTTTATAACTTTATGTACGTTCCCCTAAAATACCACACACTAAACAAACATACTGCCAATCATATCTTGGTGCTTGCGTACCTTTTTCGATCTATTTAAACTGAATACTGTCAAACATATATGCGTGTTTGCCTACACCTTCAGTCTATTTCAAGTGGATACTATCAATCTTCGATCTATTTCAACCGGATATTGGGTCTATTTCATCCCCTACTACTACTACTACTACTACTACTACTACTACTACTACGTAATATCATAATATATAATACAGAGTCATCAAGCAACTATAGATATAACTGACAGTTGTCACAAAGACAATTATCACACTACATCATAAACTAGTGGGCCGATGCTGGTGCCATCAACCCACGGATACTGCAAAGGAAGACTCACCTCATAGTGTACGTATCAAATTGCACTCAGATGACTCGCAAAATCCTCTCCCTATCGCACAAGCATCTATATTTTAAAAACAATTTTTTAGTTGAACCGGTATAGTGACCGGTTTCAGGTTTAATCGGTTCGACCGACATGTCAACCGGTTTCTATAATTTTCATTTTTTTTTCTATTTTCCTATATATACATACATATATAAATCATGAATTTGACGTTTATAAGTTCAAACATTAAAAATATACATATAAATAAGTTGCAGATCACTCCAAATACATTACAAACTTTATAAAATTTATCATATGTTTTTATTTAGAGAAAACTACATAGATTTGAAAAAAATTAACCAAAATTTATTATGCAAATATTTATTTTTCATGTGATTTTATTTGGTTAATCCGGTTGAACCGGTATATTTTGACCGTTTCAATCGGAATTTTTCTAAAAACTGGCCGGTTCAATCCGGTTCAGAAATCGACATAAAACTGGTGATAGCTGCATCGCTCCCTTCCTCGGTTCCTGGTCCAACCGGTTCGACCGGCCGGTTCAAACCGGTTTTTAAAACATTGACAAGCATAAAACCTTAATTAAAAATTAGGCCACATTCTAACCCGAAAGTCCAAAACCCTAATTCTTGACTTAAGGGAAAAAAGAGGCTCCTTCACCCTTGCCTCAATGGACCACCCTTCCCCTAATGCCCAAACCCATCAAAAGCTCAAAAAGGCATCCAAGCCCAACAAAAAGGCCTCTAAGGTCCAATATGGCCCAAGAACACCTAACATGGCCTTAGGCCGAAAAATGATCTGCTATAATCAAGTGGGACCGAGGCCCAACTTAAACAAGTCAAAGCCAAACACTAATCGATCCTAAAAACCATTTAAGCCCACAAATTGTGTACGTGCAGGGTACATGGCTCGTACGCCCAACGTATGCTGATGTCCATCCAGATTCGGGACACTGACCCAGTACACACAACTTACTCTAGAGTACGCTTGGCGTGCTGGCCAGTCAACCTGTTTTCATTCCCAAGTCTTAATCCATTCAGCCTTTACGTCCAAAACTTAGATCGAAGCTCAAAATAACATCTTAAGCCATAAAGTTTCAAACTTTGTGCTTTTGCATGCATGGATGGGGCTCAAACTGTGAATTAAGTCCATTAACTCGCTTAGATGGTCACTAACACTTGCATAATTGGGTCTAAACCACCAAGATGCGATTTTTATGATTCAAAACACTTCCAAGGGTCCAAAAAGACAACTCAAAAGGCTTGGAGTTGGTTATACTCCAAGAAACCAAGCTATGTGACCAAAAGATGACATATTCTTCCCTAAACCAAGATCAAAGTTTGGAATGATCAAGGTTTAGACTTTATACCTTAAATGTACAAGAAATGGTGCACGGACTCTGGATCTTCAATCTCCTTCTTCTCCTTTGTTCCTTCCAAGCTTCCTCATTCTATGAAACCACTAAAGATCACCTAAATACTGAAGGTAAGCTCAATATGCACTAAAAAATGACTAGGGTTTCGAAGTTGGCACTGAAAGAGGTAATGGGGATAATAGGGTAAGAAGGGTGAAGGATTAGGATGCTTATATAGGGTGCAAAACCTAAAATTTAGGGTTTTTCTATGGCTTGAGTATGCCCTGCGTACGCATGGGTATGCCTAGAGTACATCGGGGTAACCCCGATGACGCGCATGCAACGAGTACGCCGTGAATTCCAAATGTGCGCCCAACATACTCACTATGCTCCATCACCTTTAAGTTAAACTGAACAAATAGATTAAATCATTACTCATACCTGGTGACTCTGGTGTTACATCGTACGTGCAGTTTCTCAACTACATCAGAGTTTGTTGGGTTGGATTTAAACAAAGAACTTGAAAGACACCACTATTCGTACGAGATTGACTGATATGATGAACCACCGAGCCATGATCCATTTCAAATGGAAAGTATTCCAGATATATTTCATGATTACATCAATGATGTACAAGATGTAAACGGTGATGAAAATTGTAGTTTTCAAGCGATATTTGTTTGTCTATGGTACAATGAAGACCGATGGCTATACATTTGACTTAAATTGCTTGAAGAGTTAGAGAGTCGATATAACGGATACCATGATGTTTTTACTACCGGATTCAATGAGATATACGATTCATTGCATTGGTTTGAATCACAAGCACCTTTGCGATATTGGTTGCATATGCCTTTTAGCGGTTACCTAATTGCTAACAAGTTAGGTATGATTGTTTATTGTTTAAGCCACAAATAATCTACGACTTTCTTTCCTCTTTGGAGAGGTCCTGAAGAGTTTCCATCCCACCAATCCATTACATTGGCACATGTAAATGACAACCATTATGTGTTGGTGTCTTTGAAAGAAAATTACCAAATGCCTCTTATCATAATGTATTGGAATGGCCACATAAACCCATAAGCATGGAAAACTATGTATTGGTCGCATTTGGACTTATACAATCAACTTAGGTCTCATAATTTTGTAACACCCTAGATACATATCAAAAATTCAGTGCAAATGTATTTGAACTTTTTTTACTATTCATTGCATCGAAATATTGTTTTATTATTGTTGTGTCTATTTTAGTTTTTTTTAATTAAATATAATTCTTTATATCAACTAATTTTATTAGATTTCTTTTTGAAGCTGCATATCCAACCTACTTTAAATTACTTTTAATTTCACATAATTTTATTAGATGCATATAATAATATATAATATTTTTTTTATAAATTTAAAATATAAAAAATATATTTTATTAAATAGATTAAATAGACTAATATAAATAATATATATAATACACATTTTTTATTTTATAAATTTAAGATACAAAAAAATATTTTATTAAATAGATAATCAATTATTTGTATATTAATTTTTTTTATTAATTATCAGTTTATTATTTGCTAATAATTATAAGTAAAAATATAATCATTATAAATATAAAAAATTAAATTATTATTTAATCATTTAGAAAAAGTTATTGTTTAAGGATATTTTTAGAATCTAAAAGAGTATTGATATATTTACCCTTATAGATTTTATAAAAATAAAATTTATACAAAAAGAAAAAGAAAATAATTAACACAACACATTTTACACATTAAAAAAAATCTCTTCCGAAACGAGTGTTGAAATCCTAATCCGATGTTCTTGAAAACGCTCCAAAATGTTTACCACCCTCATAGGACAAACCAAATATATATTTTTAGATATTGTTGTTTTTAATACTTAACTGCCTAATGCTAGACACATGGTAAAATATGTTATTTAGTCTCATTCAAATGATTTTTATTTGTTCTATAAATGAATATTTTATAAAATATTATTATCCATTCAGCCACTATCACTTTACTAATATATCAGTGTCGGTCGGCAAGATGACATGATTATAATAATCAGGTAGCTCTTATTTTCATAGTGGAAAGCAATTTAATATAATGACGACACAAAATTATCACATCTCAAACAGTAACTTACAATGTTATAATAATACATGGAGAGAGAGAGAGAGAGAGTGAGAGAGAGAGAGAGAGAAAGAGAGAGAGAGATGTGTTGCTCCTATATTAAAATATGTTGCTTCTCGTGTATTTTATTATTTCATCCATGATCTAAGGCCTAATACTCTATATAAATCTTTACAGATATTGTTGTTTTCAATACTTAACTGCTTAATGCTAAACACGTGGTAAAATGTGTTATTTAGTCTCATTCAAATGATTTTTATTTGTTCTATAAAAAAACACTTTATACAAACAAACATTGTTATCCATTCAGCCACTGCCATTTTACCAATATATCAGTGTTGGTCAGCAAAAGGACATGATTATAATAATTGGGTAACTATTATTTTCATAGTGGAAAACAATTTAATTGAATGACGACACAAAATTATCACATCTCAAACAGTAACTTACAACGTTATAATAATACTTGGAGAGAGAGAAAGAGAGAGAGAGAGAGAGAGAGAGAGAGAGAGATGTGTTGCCCCTATATTAAAATAGGTTGCTTCTCATGTATTTTATTATTTCCTCCATGATCTAAGGTCGAATACTCTATAAAAATCTGTACCCTCTAAAAAAGAAGCCTAGATTCGAATATCCTATCCAAGATGAATCCCATGGATGAAGAAAATAATTGGCTGAATCTTAACATCAACAAAAACTTCAAGATTACATTCAAGATAAAAACCAATTTCAATGCGGACATGTCATTTCTGCAAGAAGAAGTTGTATAGCCCATAAGCACTTGGGGTCACCAAAATGCTCACAGAAAAGAGATATTGACCACTTGTTTACCATGGACAATGAGTTTCCAATTCATGGAACACTTGGTATGCATATTCACTCGCTTCCACGGTCACCCGCTTCTACGTAAACCACCTACAAATGAAGGGCAAATGACAATGGGTGAATATGGAGAGGGAATGTGTTTAGTATAGTTATCTAAAAAAAGTCATATTTTTTAGAAAGTTTTTTGTTATATGGATTGAATTACTTAATTTTATTTTTTTAAACTTCAACGACCAATCACGTAATTATGCCTTACGATTAACTTTTATATTTAAAAATAGATTAAAAAATTAATTACAAAGTCAATATAGTCTTGTATATATCTATTAAACAAAAAATTAGACAAAATTACAAAAATGGTCCCCAAAAGTCATAAAGTTAGTATGTGTTAATTTTTTTTGTCGAACCTGGTTCATATGGTTTCCAAAACTTATATGGATGACTCTTTTAATTGACGTCGTTACTGTTCATCTGTTAGTGTAAGAGTATTTTGATATTTTCAAGTAGTAGAGACTGTGTTTGTGACTATGGGTAAATCATAGGGACAATTTATGTAATTTTTCTATATTTTATATTTATGAGATTGTGACTTTTCTATCATTTTACTTTTTAAAATATTGTTTTCAACATTTAATCTTGAACTTTGAAAAATGTTACATTCACCATTCTATTTTTTAAATTTTCGTGTTTAACCTCATATTATATATAATTTGAGTTTTATTAATATTTTTCATTCGTTAACCTAATAAAACTATTTTTATGTGTTTATTTTTATATATGTGTCGGTATTATTAATGGTGATCAACATTTCGACTTTAATTTAGAACTTTCTTTGGTTAATTTTTTTTTAAAATTATATAGTTTTTATAAACTTTTTGGTTTAAATTCAAATTTGTCTACGTTTTGACAGTTTTTTTAAGGGGTCAAATATAGTTATTTTCGTTTGTTAATTTTAAGAAATGTATTATATTTGAGTTTGTCTACGTTTCGACTTATTTTTATATATTTGTCGATATAATTCAAAGTGGTCAACGTTTCAACTTTAATTTAGAACTTTCTATCGTTAATTTTTTTAAATACATGGTTTTTTTATAAACTTTTCGGTTTAAATTCAAGTTTGTCTACGTTTCAGGTTTTTTTTTTATTTATTTTATTTTATTTTATTTTATTTTATTTTAACTTTATGTATGTTTCCTACATATGAAACGGGTCACATATAATAACTTTCGTTTGTTAATGTATAATAACTCTCGTTCGGTAGCTTAAAAATGTATTATACTCAAGTTTGTCTACATTTCGCCCCAACTCTTTTTTATGTGTTTTTATATATCAATATGGATTCGAGTTCGTCTACCTTTCGACATAATTTCTTTTATGTTTCGTGCTTATTTTTATGTACGTGTTTTTTACGTCGAAACATAACTTTTATCAATACAATCGTCAAAATTCAACTCACAAAATTCAATGCTTATAATTGCGTTTTTATCTATTATATGTGAACAAACCCATACATAAAAACAAACATAAAAGAAACACCAAAACATACAAAAAAATCAAAACATAAAAAATAAAGAAAAAAAACTCAAATTTATATCGATACCTGCATAAAAATAAGTTAGTAAGATTTTTTTTAAGTTTACAAACGAAAGCTTAAATAATAAAAAATATATAATATGTGACCCGAGTCATATGTATGAAACGTACATAAAATTAAGCACGAAAACATTAAAAAACTCGTGAAACGTTAGAGAAGCTCAATGATAATACATTTTTTTGCAAACGGAAATTATTATATGTGGCACTAATTACAAAAATGGTCCCTATGGTTTAACCATAATCACAAAGCCTGACTCTGCTATTTGAAAAAACCAAAATACTCTTATATTAACGGATGAACAGTGACGGTGTCAACAAAAAGGACTATTCATGCAAGTTTGAAAATCAGGGACCATGTTTGTAAAAAAAATAATAAGGATGATTTTATGACTTTTGACAAACCACAAAATCATTTTTGTAATTTTGTCAAAAAAAAAGAAATTAATACAAACAATTTTTTAATATGATTATTGAAATTCAAATTCCAAACTACATTCAGAAAATTACAAACCAAAACAAATCCAAAATATTTACGAAATATGTACAAACCAAAAGCCCTTTTTTGGATTTTACAAATCGTGATGTTTTCGTGAATATACCAAACTGAAACCTACCATTAAAAATAACAAAACCATAAAAGCAATCTTTATCAATGCAAATTATTTGTGTAGCTGCTCTCCAAAATCAACGATGATTCAGTGATCATAAAGAAAAAAAATTGATCTGCGACTTATAATACAAATTAGATGATTAAGAAAATCAAAAAACAATCTTGATACAAAACAATTAAAAATGTAAAAGTGTTTTTGAAGAACACAGATCCATTAAAAATGTAGCAAAAAATCCAAATTAATAAAATTGTCCCTAATGAATCAACAATAAAACTCACTTTAGAATATAAACTAGGCGAACGCGCTGAAACACCTATATAGTTGAAGTTTTTACAAATATATGTTTTTTTAAATATAACAATAACATTGTTGTTAAATTTGATATAATAATTTGTGTACTAAATTGATACAATATATTGATTATTTTGAAATATATGATAATATATACATCTATTATAAATTTTTAATTTCATAATCTCAATCATTTGAATGACTTCTAGCTGCGAATTACACATGAATAAAAATAAATATAATATATGGTTTAATGTTATTTATAGTTGTTGTTATTGTTAATTATTTTTTAAAATTTATTTGCTTAATGTTTTAATTTCTATAATTAGAATTATTTAAAATATCAAACACTATTTTTTTTTTATTTTAAAGGTAACAATATAATCATTTATATAGAGTTATTTTTAACTATTGTTATTGTAAGTTATTTTAAGTTACTTATTTAAAAACTTTTAACGATTATAAAATATCTTTAGGAAATATTTTAGTTAAATTTAGATTACAACTTGGTTTTCGTATTTATCACTACGATTTATCACTTTTAACTATTTACGAATTACTTTTTGGTTTTTTAAGTGGAACTGAAATTTATATTTAAGCTGACATTGTAATGTGATAGCTTTAAACTGATAATGGTTTACATATAACAACATATTAAATCTAATAAATTAAATATAATATATTAAAGTTAGACACATAACTTTATAAGTAGAAGTAAAGATATTATTTTAAAATTGAAATTTAGTTTATTTATGATTACACTTTAGGTTTGATATTTTGTTTAACCATATTAACCGACTTATAATCATTATTAGAAAGACACTAAAATTTATCACTTTTAACTATTTACAAAATATTCTTTGGGTTGTTTAAGTTAAATTAAAATTTATATTTAAGTTGACCATGTAATGTTGTATTTAAATTAATAATTTATGTATTTTATACTAATTGTTCCAAAATTATATCTTAAAAATGATAATGGTTTACACCAAACAATATATTAAAACTAATAAGTTGATTATAATATGTTAAAAGTTAAAAAAACATAACTTTATAAGTAAAGGTAAGTAAACATATTATTTCAATATTAAAATTTAGTTTATATATGATTACTGTAGGTTTGATATTTATTTAATCTAATTAACCAAGTTATATTTATTATTAGAAAGAAAATGAAAAGTCATGGGAGTTTCAAATGAATGTGGTTAAAGGAAAAATGTTTCCTTTATAAGTATATAATGATAATGATGTGGCTCATATCTGTTTTATCATCCAAATTAATAAAACTGTCTAAATCAGCCTTCATGGTTTCTGTCATTTCCTAAGTTGACATCCTTCATATTTTAGGTCATTGAATTCCCTTTTTAGCAAATCATTATGTTCACGAAGAAGTTTAATTGTATCTTCACAAGATGGAGTACATGAAACTTCATTGACCGAGATGTTTGCGGAACTCATTGTTTTTTCACACTTCAAAGCGGCAAGCTCTTCAATTACATCATCAATACTAAGACGATTGAGATCTTTTGTCTTCTTGATGACAGCCACGTTCATATCCCACGATTCCGGAAGTGAATTCAGTAGCTTTTTGTTTATCTCGGATTTGGTCAAGAAGATCCCAACTATATTCGTCTCAGTAGTGAGTGTGGTAAATCGCTGCAACTGAGCTTCCAGGGTTTCTCCGGGAATGTAGTTGAACATGTTGAAATTTTGTTTTAACATATCCTGACGATTCTCTTTCATGTCTTCAATTCCCTCGTTAACCTCAAAAGCCATTAAAAGCACAACTTAAAGCTAAAATAAAACTTAATAGTCAAATTTAAAAATGCCCTTTGACTATAAACCTCAAAAGTCAACCTTCAAGTCAAATTAAAAAAGTCAAACTCAAAATTCAAACTTAAAAGTCAAACCGAAAAACAAAATTTGAAAATTTAAAAGTCAAACGAGAAAGTCAAAGTTTAAAGTCAAAGTCAATTTTTGAAGACAAAAGTCAAAAATTAAAAACTATATTATTATTATTATTATTTAGATGAAAACGAAATTTAAAAATAAAAGAAATTTAATTTTGGGGTTAAAAGTGACAAAATTTCGAAACTGGATGCTACAAGGAGTGGTTTTGAATAAAATTTCGAAGGTTTAAAGCAACAAGGAGCTTGGCTCAAGTGGTAAGACGCGTTGTTGTCTTAACCTGAGGACCTGGGTTTGAACCCTGGCACCCTGAATTTCACATCCTAATTTTTGTTGAACGCTGCTGCAAGCTGTAAACCAAGCCGCGCTGCCGAGCCGTCCTCAAACCCGTAAACTGCCGGCCCTAAACTCCGGTCGGCCGTAAACTCCGGTCTGCCACAAACTCCGGTCTGCCACAAACTCCCCGGGCCATAAACTCCTCGCAGATTACATGAAAAACAGCGGTTTTCACCCCTTTTTGCTCCAAAACTCAATCAAAAACTCGTTTATCAAAGGCGATGAGAGATAGGTGATGATAGAAAGGTGATGACAGATAGGTGATGATAGAAAGGTGATGATAATTAGGTGATGAGAGATAGGTGATGATATAAATGTGATGATAATTAGGTGATGATAAATAGGTGATTTGAGATGAGAGGAGATACCATAACCTTGACTGGCGATGTGGCAATGTAGTCATCTACCAGAGTATAGATGGCGACCACTGACTATTCTAGAAAGTCATGTGGAAACACCAGCAGACTCATAACCTGTAGGTGATGAATTATGAGCTCAGGCGATGTTGTAACTACGTATTCATGCGATGATACTCTAATCTCTACTATGAATTATGAGTTAAGGGGATGTTGTAACTATGTATTCATGCGATGATACCCTAACCCTTACTAGACACATATTGAGGGAGTAATCCCTGAATCAGTACTGTCTATGCGATGATCCTTAGGAAAAAACATATAAGGAAATGCGATGTAAGGAGATCAGAGGTAAACACGATATAGGAGATGACCCTTAGGATAAATCTTTACGGAAGATTAAATGAAGATAATGGGCATGGGTAATTGGGTTAATTGTTTGATGAGTAAACATAATAATTATATTATTGTGGGTTGAAAACCCTATGTACTCACCAGGTTTCGCAACCTAACCCACTCAGTTTATTTGTATCACAAGTATCGATACGAAGCTACACTAAACTGAGAGATTAAAAGAGATGTAGATCACTAGTGTAAATAATACTAAGGTATATGTATGCTTATGTTTTTGTATTGACGATGACATCCCAATGTTTTAAAATTAATAAAATATATTTCTTAGGAAGTGCTTTGATAACATATTTATCATGTTATTCTGGGAACAAATTCCGTAATATTATTCTTTAAAATGAATACTCTGATTTTCAAATAAGCATAAATAAAATTTTTAAAATGACCTTGAATTTGGGAATGTCACACCTTCGGTCTATTTGAAGAAAATACTTGATGGGTTTTGGCCATAAGAACATCGTATGTGCTCATGCAAACCCTAATGCTTGGATCTAGGTTTCTCTATTGTACATGCAAATCATCCAAGACTTTAAACCCTAGATCTAGCATACAATTAATCATATTAACTTATGATTGGAGTTTAGATGTTACCTTGATTGTTATGTAGCAATAGCAATCTCAAATCCTCCTTGTAATGGCTTTAGAAAGCTTAGAGTCAAGGGTGTCACTCCTCTAATGGCTCACAAACACGAAGAGCAAGAGGATGAAGAATGATAAGAAAGGAGGCTGCCCAAAATCGTCCAAAACCCTAGAGTAACTCTTATTCACGTTTTTGGGGCATAAGGATACTATATATACATGTAGGCTATTAGGGTTTTCAACTAGGAAACCCTAATCTGACTACTTAAGCCCTAAGCAGCCCATGGACCCTTTTAGAATATCCCTTGGACGATTTCTAATGGGTTTCCCCATAGAATTCGTCCAACCTATTATTCCAAGGTGATCCATAGCCCAAATGCAATTATCTTATAATGACAGTTCTAGTCCCTTAAGTTTAATTAATCTCTTTTAGCCACAAAATTAATTATCAATTAATTCTTGACTAATATTAATTAAACATTATGATTTCTCCTTTAATATATTATTCTCATAATATATTAATAAATCGTAATTAATCCTTTCTCTTCATAATTCATCCTATCAAGTTGCTTTGGTGAAGGCTGATGGGTTTTATGCATAAGAAACAATCCTATGTGCTCATACAAACCCTAATGCTTGGATCTAGGTTTCTCTATTGTACATGCTTTGAATCCAAAGCTATAGACCCTAGATCTAACCTTTGATAAACTGAATTAGGGTTTACAGAATTACCTTTGATTGTTATATTGCAATAACAATCGATTCCTTGCTTTGATTGGCTTTAGAAAGCTTAGTGCCCCAAGTGTTGCACCTCTAATGGAGTCACAAACACCATATGCAACTTGGATGAAGAGGAGAACAAAGGAGGCTGCCCAAAACGACTAGAAATCCTAGAGAATCAGTTGTCCACGTTTTTGGGGCATAGAGGCCCTTTATATACATGTAGGCTATTAGGGTTTTCAACTAGGAATCCCTAATTTGACTGCTTAAGCCCTAAGCAGCCCATGGACTCCTTTAACATATCCCTTGGACGATTTCTAATGGGCTTTCCATAGAATTCATCCCACCTATATATTATTAGGTGATCCATAGCCCAATTATAATTATCTTATAATTACAACTTCAGTCCCCTAAGTTTAATTAATCTCTTTTAGCCACAAAATTAATTCTTGACTAATATTATTTAAACAATATGATTTCTCTTTTAATATATTATTCTCATAATATATTAATAAATCATAATTAAACCTTTCTCTCTTTAATTCATCCTACATATTGCTATGGTGAAGGCAACCCAAAAGGACCATGCTCATAATCGGGTCAAGTACATACCAAAATAGTTATGGACTTAGACACTAATCCAACAGTCTCCCACTTGGATAAGTGTAATAACTATTTTCCGTATGACTTCAGAACCAGATCAGTAATCGTAGCTTTCAAAGCCGCTGTCAACTCTGATCTTATCAGATAGCGTGTCCTTTAGATAAGGGATTATATATTCATCCATTCTCAAGATATCGTATAGACATAAGACATGAATTTCAATCATTCTCTCTATACTGTTTCCCGACTTCCGATTTATGACGACTGACAACAGACTACAATTGAACACATCAACTTCGTCCCGGCTTGGCCAAGCGCTTAGGTGTCATCACTAAATCATCGAGAGGCCCACAGATATCGCTTTTATCCCACTTTGGATAAAAGGATTGGATAAACTTCGACTCATATGCTTGCTTGCATTCACTGATCGAATCACACACAATAATAAGTTTTATAACACCAAGTTACTGGTGCGTTTACTTATTATCAATGCGCAACCGGCCAACAAATAACAACTCACACGTCTCGGTTTCAAGAATATACAATATTATCGCCTCACTAATCACTCGTGATAAAACTATGAAGTGATCCAAGTGAGCGTGGGTTTAATCCGATACTCTAATCTTATCAAAGCACTCATGAACTCTGCAGCAAACTTGTGCTATGTCTAAACCTTTCAGACAATCTACAGACTCTTCATGACAGTCTTCCTTCATACTTACTTCCAACATATGACCGACTGTGGATGTTTGAATAACCTAGTTATTTTGGAAGTCAAAATATGCAAACTGAAACATATCAATAATACTTAATCCTATATGGCCCCAAACTTGTGAGAGTAAATAAAACACTTCTATTTATCCACCATATTGATTACTCATTATTTATCATTTAATGTTTCGGATAATCAACTCATTACTTGAATTACAACAACAATTGTCCCATGCTCCAAGCATGCACACTTTGTTTCCTATGGTCCTTACTTTGTGAAATTGAAAAACTTTTCCAACGATGCTCATTTCACAATTCCCAATCCTTATCGTTAGTGTAAGAACACTACATTCTTGCCATTAATAGACTATGTTAGATTCTAACATTTATGCAATGATCCTTTCGTAATGTCATAGCAAAAAAGTCACCAAGACTTGGCCAATGAAATTACAAAGTACTCTATTAGAAATTGTTACAAGAAAATTCCACAGACACGAAGTCTCACATTTAAAGTACATTCCTTTTAACATCCTTCTTGCATAAAAGTTTCTAATCTATACATAGACTCTCAACATCCAACTCCCAATATGGAAACATTTCCATATTTTCCATATGACAACTCATTCTTAATAGAATCTTATCTATTCATAATAATTTCAATATGGTCAATCCAATACCATACTTCCAACTACTCATAAGCGACCAATCCTCAGTGAACTTTGGATCGTCCTTTGATAGTTGTTTAATTATTTTAGTCAAAATTGATTCTAATCCTTTTTCCCTCTTAATGCGCTAGACATTTGGAAAATTTTAGAATGGTCAAATATTATAGCATTTGCAATCGATTCTATACCCGAAGCGTATGGGACACGATGCATAATGTCTTACATAGAGATATGATACTTTATCAATCTTCTGCCATAATATTTTATTTGTCACATTCTCACAGTTCGAACTATGAAGAGGGATGCCGTAATCATAATCGAAATTTGAGAACACACTATGTATCCTTTGACTAAATTTATTAAAATTTCTCAATCTAAGCTTTAGATTTTGAAACGAAGTATAATATTCTCTTCCTTAATTATAGCAAAACAACTTTTCAACCCATGCAACTTTGCAAATTGAATCTTTGTTTTTTTATAATTAATATTGCTAACTTGCAATACTCGCCATAATAATCATACAAGCATAACACTTATGCTCCCATTATCATGATGGTTGTTATCATAACACTTATGCTCCCACTAGCTTTGACATGTATTTAGAAAACAACTGAATTTCCAGAAAACAATGCCTATTGAATTTCTGAAATTCATATTTCTAATACCAGATGCTTCGATAAGCCTTTATCTAAGCTTCTTAAAACTTATACACCTTTGCCTTAGATAGCTCATATGCGTGTTTAAACAATTTAGAACTTTTGTTACTAATTTCCAAATGTTCAAACCAATTGCCAAATCTCACAATTCGAACTATGGAAAGGGATGCCGTAACCATAATCGAATTTGAGAATACAAATTTTTTACAATTGTTATCTTCTTAAAATCTTTCTTAATGAAAGCATTTCCTCACGGTAATTTTATGAAGGAGGGAATCTTATGACACTTAGATTTTATGGTGTATGAGTTCCTATCCATGTGAATTTGCCAAAACCAAGGTTTGCGACAAATCCAAACTCATATGGACTGAACTTTCTTAATCTTGATTTCTTGCCTTATGGTAACACGAGTGCCCACCATATCTTCCAAGTAGTTTAGTAACTTGTCCTTACATATCAATGTACTTTCCATCGACTAAGGCACTAGTATGTATTCAAATGAGAACTCATAGAACTCACACATACAATTAACTCAATTGGAATGGCACAGAAACAAAATTGTGTCAACACGATAGGTTGTAAACCTCAAGTCATGTGCTAGTGATGATCGATAAGGTTTATTCTTAATTTGTTCTTGAAACCTTTCAAGACCATTAAGACTCCCACTGACTTCTTGACATACAAGATTCTCTTGTCATGAAACATTTCTTGACAAAGCAAATATTCAAGAGTTAGTGTAGTTCTTATCAAGACAAAACACTTCACATAATTGGTCCTAGTTGGTCTTTGTCTTATCCAAGACAGCACAACTTACCAATTTCAAATGTGCAAGAATGAGAAAACTTTTCCAAATTCCACATTTGATGAGTGTTATAAACCTACTTAAGACTTTTCACTTAATGTCACAATCTTGGAGTATGACTCTAAGACTTGATATTGGAACGGAGTATGATTGACTCTTTGATTTAACCATTTCTACATTTCTTGATTCCTCTTCTTAGACATGCAAATGCACTAAGACTCACTTAAAGGATCAATTGAGATATGGTTCTTAATCATTAAGACTTCATCATAAAACACAATAAAAGGTACTCTCCCTTCTTCTTAGAATGGAGAAACTTTTATCTTTCTGCATTCTTGATTCTTCTTATTCGTTCTGCTATTGATTGAAACTCTTTCAGTTAACTCAGAAATATACTCAATCTTATAAGTATAAACATATTTACTAAACTTTAGTAAATCATGACAAATAAACATATTTACTAAACTTTAGTAAATCATGACAAATATCTTTGTCACTCTTGTGGTAGACTTGATCAACATACGACCTAGTGTACTTGATCTCCTAGTCCTTCAATTGACACTTTGTCAAAGAATTAGTAAGTTTCCCAAATGTGAAAGTTTTTGATTCATCATACAATACACATTGCATGATTCCAAGTTTATGTCCAATTGAAACTTGGGCGATGAGAAACTCTCCCTATTTGGTAAACTTTTGACATTTCCACAAATTACATAATTAAGAATCAAATCCATTATTGCTAATAATAGAAACATTCAAACATCAATTTTTCATACATGTCGTTGCAAGGATAAATAAATAAGATAAAATCAAAATTCATTTTATTGCAGAAAAATTTTGTCCTTACAATGCAATTCAATTGAAAAACTATGTTATTACATATTTCTTAACAATCTATTCTAACTCCAAGTACTAGCTCAAGAATCCAATCTTCAAGCAATGCGATCGAAATCCATTTCTTCACGATTAGATTCAGCTCACTTGTTCCCTTAAGCTTCCTCTCTTTTCTTCGATCCTACAAAACATCAAAATGTAATCTTATCACATCATGTATTAAGAATCTAGAATAGGAACTTAAAAAAGTTAGTTAATGGATTTTACCTGAAGTAGAGCCATACGTCTTGACTCTCCCATCTCTTAGATCTCTCAGGTAAATAGGGCAGCTTCGTCTCTAATGCCCCTTCTCTTGGAAATAAAACCAAATGGACTCCTTTGGCACAACACATCGGAAAATCATAGACTCAATTCTTTCTGGACTTCCGATGTTGCCAGTGTCCATTGAAGTTTGGGAGTTTGATTCACCAGACAAATTTGCTTGATTAGCACGCCAAATCATTGCTGATTCAGCAACTATAAGCAAATAGGTGAGATCAATAAGGGTCACGCCGTGGTCCATCATATAGTACTCTCTAACGAACTCACTATATGATTCAGGAAGTGACTGAAGAACCCAGTCAACAGCCAACTTACTTGAAATCTCGACACCCAATATGTTTAACCTATCAATGTGTGACTTCATCTCTAAGACATGTGCACACACAGGTTTCCCATCTTCGTGTTTACTTGCCAAAAGGGCTTGAGTGAGCTTAAAATTTTCAAGCCTTTGACCTTGTGGGTTAAGGAGAACAATTAGAGGAGGTGGAGGAAGTGAAGCATGACTCTCATTTCCATGATTGTATCTCGGAACATCATCTTCATTTGGAAAACTTGTTCCATGGGATTTGGGAAGACCATGATTCTCAGAACTAGACATCTACAAAACGGGAGAAAGTTCAAGTTAAGTTGATTGAGTCCTTAATAAAACACCCAAATGAGTTATTAAGGCTAGGATCCAACATAATATTCTACAACCTAGAAGAGGGATGCCATAATCTAGTTGCAGGATATTTGAAGGTAGGTAAATGACAATTTACCAATTTCCACCATGAAAAACGAAAAGGAAGTTTAAGTTTTAAATGAATTGAAACTCCTAGATCTTTTGAGATTCATTGAACTTTTCAATGGCATGTTTAATCTCGATTATGCCCTTCTATTTGTGACTGGGATGCCGAGGATCAAATAAGGTGTGAATAACCATACGAATCACGTGGTGCACCCAATGCTACTATCACCTAATCAATGTGCCGGTTAGCCACACACGCTCCATTGATCTATGACAAACATCGAGTCACCCTTCGCTACCAATGTCATCCCCAAATTAGTGTGCCGGTTAACCACACATGCTCCACTAACGTTTGACAAGGGTACGAAGCGTAATTTTATGGATTAGCATACAATTTCACATTTTTCCTAAAGTAACTATGATTTGGGAATTTGTATAAGCATTTAGTTACTTTGTACTTCATTATACTTATAATGGAAGGTTTCTGTCCTATCCTACCCGTTCGGCTAACGACCCTCCACTAGTCAAGAGTGCGGTGGGTAAGAGTGGATACCTATTCAATTGCCATTTTATAGGCAATTTCCTTAAACACCCCTTATAGACCAGCTTCGTGAATGAGGCCTACTAACGGTAAGAATGACTGTTTACTCACATATATATATATATATATATATATATATATATATATATATATATATATATATATATATATATATATATATATATATATATAATATTAGACTTTTAATGTTATATATAGTATAGGGTATATTTTACACTTTTAAAATATTAGATGGTTTAACTTAGTAAATTATACTTTTAATTTAATTAAATGTAAACCAAAACTTTATGGATTTATTAAATCACTTTTAATTATACACTTTAATTAATTAATAAAACCATAAGGGGGTGATTTGAACTTTTCAAATTATTAGGGTTTTAGAATTTAACATTTCAAAATCAAACTTTTAATCAACTTTTAAATTCCAAAATTGAGGGCAAGTTTTGAAACATTTCAAAACATTAGGGCTTAGAATTTAAATATTTCAAAATTAAACTTTTAAGCAAAAATTTAAATTCCAAAACTTGAGGGCAAGATTTGAAACTTTTCAAAACATTAGGGTTTAACTTATTTAAATTTCATAAACAAAACTTTTAAGTTCAAATTTAAACTATAAAACCTAAAGGGTGCAATTGAAACTTTTTCACATCACAGAGGATCAAATAACAAATAATATAAGTTAAACAATTAATTTAGTCATTATCTATATTTGACCTAATCTTATTTTAGTCACTAGAGAATTACCAAATAATTTAAAATAATCCATATTTATCATATAAACAACCAATATTCAAAAGATTTAAAATTATCTATTGTTTTGGCAAAGATAATCATTAATTTAAGATAAAAATCGGATTTTAACTTCAAAAAACGAATTAGGCATTAAATCCAAGTCAAAACAGCAGTTAAATCCCGAAATACCCTCTGTCTGATGCTCGAACTCGCCGAGTCAGCTCTGAACTCATCGAGTAGGGGCCAACTCGCCGAGTCCAGATACTGACTCGCCGAGTTGAGTCGGGAAGAGGCCAAAAACTCGATTTTTAGCAAACAAAACAGTTAAGCATCACATACAACTGAAACCAATCAAGGCTCTGATACCACTGATGGGTTTTATGCATAAGAAACAATCCTATGTGCTCATACAAACCCTAATGCTTGGATCTAGGTTTCTCTATTGTACATGCTTTGAATCCAAAGCTATAGACCCTAGATCTAACCTTTGATAAACTGAATTAGGGTTTAGAGAATTACCTTTGATTGTTATATTGCAATAACAATCAATTCCTTGCTTTGATTGGCTTTAGAAAGTTTAGTGCCTCAAGTGCTGCACCTCTAACGGAGTCACAAACACCATATGTAAATTGGATGAAGAGGAGAAGAAAGGAGGCTGCACAAAACGACTAGAAACCCTAGAGAATCAGTTGTCCACGTTTTTGGGGCATAGAGGCCCTTTATATACATGTAGGCTACTAGGGTTTTCAACTAGGAAACCCTAATCTGACTGCTTAAGCCCTAAGCAACCCATGGACTCCTTTAACATATCCCTTGGACGATTTCTAATGGGCTTTCCATAGAATTCGTCCCACCTATATATTATTAGGTGATCCATAACCCAATTATAATTATCTTATAATTACAACTTCAGTCCCCTAAGTTTAATTAATCTCTTTTAGCCACAAAATTAATTCTTAATCAATTCTTGACTAATATTAATTAAACAATATGATTTCTCTTTTAATATATTATTCTCATAATATATTAATAAATCATAATTAAACCTTTCTCTCTTTAATTCATCCTACATATTGCTATGGCGAAGGCAACCCAAAAGGACCATGCTCATAATCGGGTCAAGTACATACCAAAATAGTTATGGACTTAGACACTAATCCAACAAAGGCAACCCAAAAGGACCATGCACCATCGGGTCAAGTACATACCAAAATAGTTATGGACTTAGACACTAATCCAATAGTCTCCCACTTGGATAAGTTTAATAACTATTATGCATCTGACTTCAGATCCTGATCTGCAATCGTAGCTTTCAAAAAGCCGCTATCAACTCTGATCTTATCAGATACGCGTGTCCTTTAGATAAGGGATCATATATTCCTCCATTCTAGATATTGTATAGACGTGAGACATGAATTTCAATCATTCTCTCTATATTGTTTCCCGATTTCCGATTTATGACGACTGACAACAGGCTACAATTGAACACATCAAATTAGTCCCGACTTGGCCAAGCGCTTAGGTGCCATCACTAAATCATCGAGGGGCCCACAGATATCGCTTTCATCATACTTTGGATAAAAGGAATGGATAAACTTTGATTCAATGCTTGCTTGCACTCACTCACCGAATCACACACAACAATATGTTTTAGGACACCAAGTTACTGGTGCGTTTACATATTATCAATGTGTAACCGACTCGCAAGATACAACTCACACATCTCGGTTTCAAGAATACAAGATATTATCGTCTAACCAATCACTCGTGATAAAATCCATGAAGTGATTCAAGTGAGCGTGGGTTTAATCCAATGCTCAAATCATATTCATAAGCACTCATGAACGTTGCAGCAAACATTTGCTTATGTCTAATACACTTTAGACAATCCACACACCAATTCACGACAGTCTTCATTCATAACTACTTCTAACATATGAACGACTGTGGTCCATTTGAATAATTTGATTGTTCTGAACCAATTTAATTATTCAGGAAGTCAAAACATGCAAAGTGAAACACAAGAATAATACTAATCCCATATGGCCCCAAACTCGGGGTATAAATAAAACATTTTATTTAAT
Source organism: Lactuca sativa (assembly GCF_002870075.4). Lineage (NCBI taxonomy): Eukaryota > Viridiplantae > Streptophyta > Magnoliopsida > Asterales > Asteraceae > Lactuca > Lactuca sativa. The sequence continues at coordinate 70,559,352 of NC_056629.2, forward strand.
CACCATAGTGATTACTCGTTATTTGTTGTTTCGAGTAATCAACTTCTTACTTGAATTATAACTACACTTGTCCCCATGCTCTCAGCATGCACACAATGTTTATCTACGGTCCTTACCATGTGAAATAGATCAAATGAACACATTTCCAATCATACTCATTTCACAACTCGCAATCCTTATCATAAGTATAAGAAATTCAAATTCTTGTTACTTATGCTAGATTCTAACACTTTATGCAATGATTCTTTTGTAAGTCATAGCTCAAAATCATCAAGACTTGGCCAATCTCTATCACAAACAATTCTATAGATATGATGTCTCTCACTCAAAGTACATTCCTTTAAACATCCTTCTTTCATAAAAGTTTCTAATCTAGACATAAATTCTCAATATCCAACTCCCAATATGGAAACATTTCCATATTTTCCATATGACAACTCATTCTTAATAGAATCTTATCTATTCATAATAATGTCGATATGATCCATCCGATATCATACTTCCAACTACTCATAAGCAACCAATCCTCAACGAGCTTTGGATCGTCCTTTGATAGTTGTTTAATTATTTTAGTCAAAACCGATTCTTGTCTTTTTTCCCTTAAAATGCGCTAGACATTTGGAAAATTTTAAAATGGTAAAATATTATAGCATTTACAATCGATTCTATACCCGAAGCGCATAGGACACGATGCATAATGTCTTACATAAAGATATGATACTTTATCAATCTTCTGCCATAATATTTTATGTGCCACGTTCTCACAATTCGTACTATGCCATAATCATAATCAAAATTTGAGAACACACTATGTATCCTTGACTAAATTTATTAACATTCCACAACCTAAGCCTTTAGATTTGAAATGAAGCATAATATTCTCTCCCTTAATTATAGCAAAACAACTATTCAACCCTTACGACTTTGCAAAGTATAACTCTTGTTTTCTATAATTAATATTGCTAACTTGCAATACTTGCCTTAATAATCATACATGCACAACTTTTATGCTCCCACTATCATGATGATTATTATCATATAGGCATAACACTTATGCTCCCACTAGCTTTGACATGTATTCAGAAAACTGCTTAACTTCCAGAAAAACAATACCTATTGAATTTCTTAAATTCATATTTCTAATACCTAATGCTTTGATAATCTTTTATCTATGATTCTTAATCTTATACACCTTTGCCTTAGAGAGCTCATATGTGTGTCTAAACAATTCAGACTAATTGCCAAATCTCACAATTCTAATTATGGAAAGGGATACCGTAACCATCATCAAATTTGAGAATACAATTTTCACAATCACTATCTTCTTAAAATCTCTCTTGGTGAAAGCATTTCCTCACAGTCATATTCATGAAGGAGGGAATCTTATGACACTTGGATTTTAATGGTGTATGTGTTCCTATCCATGCGAATTTGTCAAAACCAAAGTTTGCGACAAATCCAAACTCATATGAACCGAACCTTCTTAATCTTGATTTCTTGCCTTATGGTAACACGGCTGCCCACCATGTCTTCCAAGTAGTTAAGCAACTCACCCTTTCCTATCAATGTAATTTTCATTGATCAAGGTCCTTTCCTTTTATGCATTCAAATGAGAACTCATAGGTCTCACATGCATAATTAACTCAATTGGAATGACACATAAACAAGATAGTGTCAACACGATAGGTTGTAAACCTCAAGTCGTGTGCTAGTGATGATCGATAAGGTTTATTCTTGATTAGTTCTTGAAACTTTTCAAGACCATTAAGACTCCCACTGACTCCTTGACATTTAAGATTCTTTTGTCAATAAACATTTCTTGACAAACAAATATTCAAGAGTTAGTGTAGCTTTTATCAAGACAAAACACTTCACAAAATTGGTCCTAGTTGGTCTTTGTCTTATCCAAGACATCACAACTTTCCAATTTCAAATGTGCAGTAATAAGAAAACCTTTTCAAATTCCACATTTGATGAATGTTATAAACCTTCTTAAGACTTGTCACTCAATGTCACAATCTTAACTCTAAGACTTTTATTGGAACGAAGTATGATTGACTTCTTGATTTAACCACTTCTTCAATTCTTGATTCCTCCTCTCAGACATACAATTGTATTAAGACTCACTTAGAGGATCAATTGAGATTTGGTTCTTAATCATTAAGACCTATCATAAAATATAATAAAAGGTACTCTCCTTTCTTCTTAGAATAGAGAAACTTTTATCTTTATGCCTACTTGATTCTTCTTATTCGTTCTGCTATTGATTAAAACCTTTTTAATCATCTCAGAATTACACTTAATCTTATAAGTATAACCATATTTACTAAACCTATAGTAAATCATGATGAATATCTTTGTCACTCTTGTGGTGAACTTGATCAACACACAACTTTGTGTACTCGATCTCTTAGTCCTTCACTTGACACTTTGTCAACGAATTAGTCTAATTTTCAAATATGAATTTCTCAAACATCATGCAACCAAGTTGTATGATTCCAAGTTTCTATCCAATTGAAACTTGGGCGATGAGAAACTTTCCATATTTGGTAAATTCTTGACCTTTCCACAAATAACATAATTAAGAATCAAATCAATTATTGCTAATAATAGAAACTTACAAACATCAATTTTTCATACACGCGATTGCAAGGACAGATAAATAATACAAAATCAAATTTTATTTTATTGCGGAAAAATTTGTCCTTATAATGTAATTCAATCGAAAAACTATGTTAATACATATTTCTTAGCAATGTATTCTAACTCCAAGTAGTAGCTCAAAATCTAATCTTAAAACAATGCGATCGAAAACCATTTCTTCAGGATTAGATTCCGCTCAATTCTTCCCTTAAGCTTCCTCTCGTTTCTATGATCCTACAAAACACCAAATGTAATCTTATCACAACATGTATTAAGAATCTAGAATAGGAACTTAAAAGAGTTAGTTAATGGATTTTACTTAAAGTAGAGCCATACGTTTTGACTCTCCCATCTCTTAGATCTCTTAGGTAAATAGGGTAGCTTCGTCTCCAATGCCCCTTCTCTTGGAAATAGAAGCAAATGGACTCTTTTGGAATGGAACAAGGAACTATCTCAGAATCTAGCTTTTTTGGATCTCCAATGTCACCATTTTCAATATCCATCGAAGTTTGGGAGTTTGATTTACCAGACAAATTTGCTCGACCAGCTCGCCAAATCATTGCTGATTCAGGAGCTATAAGCAACTAGGTCAAATCAATGAGGGTCACGTCATGATCCATCATATAGTACTCTCCAACGAACTCACTATATGATTCAGGAAGTGAATGAAGAACCCAGTCAACAGCCAGCTCTTCACAGACAACGGATCCCAACATTCTTAACCTATCAATGTCTGACTTCATCTCTAGGACGTATGCACACACTGACTTTCCTTCTTTATGTCTACTTGCCAAAATGGCTTGAGTGATCTTGAACTTTTCAAGCCTTCTAACTTGTGGGTTAGGGAGAATAATTGGAGGAGGTGGAGGAAGTGAAGCATGATCTCTTGTTCCTTGATCAAATCGTGGAATATCATCTTCATGTGGAAGGCTTGTTCCATGGGATTTGGGAAGACCACAGTTGTCATACTTTGACATCTACAAAACGGGAGAAAATTCAAGTTAGTTGATTAGAATCCTCGATGTGACACCCAAATGAAACATCGAGGCTAGGATCATACACAATACTCTACAACTTGAGAGAGGGAAGCCGTAACCCAAATTGCAGAACATTTGAAGGTAGGTAGATGACGATTTACCAATATCCACCATGAAAAACGAAAAATTAATTTAAGTTTTAAATCTATTGAAAATTCCTAGATCTTTTGAGATTCATTGAACTTTTCAATGGCATGTTTAAATCTCGATATGGCCCTCGATTTGTGACTGGGATGCCGAGGATCACAAAACAGGGTGTGAATAACCATGCAAACTTACTTGGTACCCTCAATGTTACAATCACCTATTCGATGTGCCGGTTAACCACACACGCTCCACCGAACTATGAGAAACAATAAGTCACCCTTTGCCACCTTTGCTTAGAACCATTTAGTGTGCCGGTTAACCACACACGCTCCACTAACGTCTTCGCAAGGGCACAAAGTGTAATTTCATGGAATTGCATCAATTCACTTTTGCCTAAAGTAACTAAGATTGGGAATTTTGTAAAAGCATTTAGTTACTTTTGTACTTCATTATACTTATAATGGAAGGTTTCTGTCCTATCCTACCCGTTCGGCTAACGACCCTCCACCAGTCAAGAGTGCAGTGGGTAAGAGTGGATACCCATTCAATCGCCATTTTATAGGCAATTTCCTTAAACACCCCTTATAGACCAGCTTTGTGAATGAGGCCTACTAACGGTAAGACTGATTGTTTACTCATACATATATAAAATTAGACTTTTAATGTTATATATAGTATAGGGTGTATTTTACACTTTTAAAATACTAAGTGGTTTAATTTAGTAAATCATACTTTTAATTTAATTAAATGTAAACTAAAACTTTATGGGTTTATTAAATCTCTTTTAATTATACACCTTAATTAATTAATAAAACCATAAGGGAGTGATTTGAACTTTTCAAAAACAATACTAGGGTTTTAGAATTAGACATTTCTAAATTAAACTTTTAATCAACTTTTAAATTCCAAAACTTGAGGGCAAGTTTTGAAACATTTCAAAACATCGAGGATCAAATAGCAAATAATTTAAATTAAACAATTAATTTAATGATTATCTAAATTTGACCTAATTTGAATTTCTTGCAAGATAAGTTACCCAATTAATACAAATAATAAATCTTTAATCATATAAGGAAGTTATTATCTAATCAATTGGTAATTATCTTTTGTTTGATAAAGGATATACTCAAATATAAGAAAAAATTCGAATATTAAAGACCCAAAACAAATAAGGCAAGTATCCTCAAGTAAAACAGCAAGAAATCCTGAAACTGCCTCCTTCTGACGCTCGAACTCGCCGAGTTCCTCTATGGACTCGACGAGTTGGAGCAACTCGCCGAGTTCATCAGTCAGGGAGCCAAAAATAGATTTTGAAGCTTGAACAAATAACGAAGGCATCAATACAATAGAAACAAATCAAGGCTCTGATACCACTAATGGGTTTTGGCCATAAGAACATCCTATGTGCTCATGCAAACCCTAATGCTTGGATCTAGGTTTCTCTATTGTACATGCAATTCATCCAAGACTTTAAACCCTAGATCTAGCATACAATTAATCATATTAACTTATGAATGGAGTTTAGATCTTACCTTGATTGTTATGTAGCAATAACAATCTCAAATCCTCATTGTAATGGCTTTAGAAAGCTTAGAGTCAAGGGTGTCACTCCTCTAAGGCTATTAGGGCTTTCAACTAGGAAACCCTAATCTGACTGCTTAAGCCCTAAGCAGCCCATGGACCCTTTTAGAATATCCCTTGGACGATTTCTAATGGGTTTCCCCATAGAATTCGTCCAACCTATTATTCCAAGGTGATCCATAGCCCAAATGCAATTATCTTATAATGACAGTTCTAGTCCCTTAAGTTTAATTAATCTCTTTTAGCCACAAAATTAATTATCAATTAATTCTTGACTAATATTAGTTAAACAATATGATTTCTCCTTTAATATATTATTCTCATAATATATTAATAAATCATAATTAATCCTTTCTCTTCATAATTCATCCTATCAAGTTGCTTTGGTGAAGGCAACCCAAAAGGACCATGCACCATCGGGTCAAGTACATACCAAAATAGTTATGCACTTAGACACTAATCCAACAATACTAACAAGCATATATGGGTGCTTGCAATCCCATTCGGTCTATTTAAACCAGATATCGAGTCTATTTCATCCCATACTACTACCAGGTAATATCATAACATAAATCATAGAGTCATCAAGCAAATACATGTATAACTAACAGTTCTCACAAAGACAATTATCACACTACATCGTAAACTAGTGGGCCGACATTGGTGCCTTCGACCCACGAATACTGCAAAGGAAGACTTACCTCAGACTGTAGGTATCAAATCGCACACAGTGGATGAATTGCGAAATCCTCTCCCAATCGCACAAGCATAAAACCCTAATTAGAAATTAGGCCACATTCTAACTCGAATGTCCCAAACCCTAATTCTTGACTTAAGGAAAAAAAGGCTTGTTTACCCTTGCTTGAATGGACCACCCTTCCACAAATCCCCAAACCCATCAAAAGCCCAAAAAGGCATCCAAGCCCAACAACAAGGCCTCTAAGGTCCAATATGGCCCAAGAACACCTAACATGGACTTAGGCCCAAAAATGCCCTGCTACAATCAAGTGGGCATTGGGCCCAACTTAAACAAGTCCAAAGCTAAACATTAATCGAGCCGAAAACTTATCTAAGCCCACAAACTGCATATGCGCGGCACACACGACTCGTATGCCTAACGTATGCTGATGTCCATCCGGAGTCGGGACACTGACACAGTACACACAACTTACTCTAGAGTACGCACGGCGTACTGGCCAGTCAACCAATTTTCATTCCCAAGTCTTAATCCATTCAGTCGTTACGTCTAAATCTTAGATCCAAACTTAAAATAACATCTTAAGCCATAAAGTTACAAACTTTGTGCATTTGCATGCATGGATGGGGCTCAAACCATGAAAAAAGTCCATTAACTCACCTGGATGGTCACTAACAGTTGCATGGGTCCAAAAAGACAACTCAAAAGGCTTGGAGTTACTTATACTCCAAGAAACCAAGCTATGGGACCAAAAGATGATGTATTCTACCCTAAACCTAGATCAAAGCTTGGAATGATCAAACCCTAAAATTTAGGGTTCGCCAATGGATTGAGTACACCCTACATGCGTATGGTTGTGCCTAGCGTACGTCAAGGTCACCCGGATTACAGGCATGCAACGAGTACGACGTGCATACCAAATATACGCTCAACGTGCTCACCACCGTCCGTCACCTATAAGTTAAATCATTACTCATACCTGGAGACTCGGGTGTTACATCGTACATACATCTTCTCAACTAAATCAGAGTTTGTTTGTTTGGATTTAAACAAAGAGCCTGAAAGACACCACTATTCATACGAGATTGACTGATATGATCAACCACCGAGCCATGTTCCATTTCAAATGGAAAGTATTCCAGATATATTTAATGATTACATCAACGATGTACAAGATATAAATGATGATGAAAATTGTAGGTTTCAAGAGATAGTTGTTTGTCTATGATTCAATGAAGACCAATGGCTATACATTTGACTTAAATTGCTTGAGGAGTTAGAGAGTCGATATAACGGATACCATAATGTTTTTATTGCCGGATTCAATGAGATATACGAGTCATTGTATTGGTTTGAATCACCTGCACCTTTGCGATATTGGTTGCATATGCCTTTCAGTGGTTACCTAATTGCTAACAGGTTAGGTGTGATTATTTATTGTTTAAGTCACGAACAATCTACGACTTGCTTTCCTCTTTGGAGAGGTCCTGAAGAGTTTCCATCCCACCAATCCATTACATTGGCACATGTAAATGGCAACCATTATATGTTGGTGTCTTTGAAAGAAAATGATCAAATGCCTCTTATCATATTGTATTGGAATGGCCACATAAACCCATAAGCATCTGCTTGACAAACTATGTATTAGTCGTGTTTTCAATTATACAATCAACTTAGGTCTCGTAATTTTGTAACACCCTGGATTCATATAAAAAATTAATTGAAAATGTATTTGGACTTTTTACTATTCATTGCATCGAAATATTGTTTTATTATTGTTGTGTCTATTTTAGTTTTTTTTTTTAAATTAAATATAGATCTTGTAACATCCCAAAATTTAAGACCAAAAATTTCTTTTTAATAAAACATTACTTTAAACAAAACATCATTCCAAAACATAATCTGAGTATAAGTTTTCAAAACACATGTTTATTATCAAAGTAAACATTCCCAGGCTGACTACTCTATGGTGTGTGCCATGCGATCACCCCGAGCTCCTCCCTCCGCTACCGGAAGTACCTGAAAGCAAAACTGAAAACCGTAAGCACAAAGCTTAGTGAGTTCCCCACCTTACCACATACCATGCAAAATCACATACTGCACATACTGGTCCACGCCCGCTATCCTGGGCCTCGCCCTCTACTTCGGGCCTCGCCCGCTATAACGGCCCCGCCGCTCCAGGCCCCGCCTGGCTTCGAGCCCCCCTCGGATACAGATCTATTTCACTTAGGCCTCGCCTGTCACAGGGCCTCGCCCACTAACATATAATAGCACATAAACATATCACATAACATTACATAAGCTAAACTTATACTAACAACTCTTGCTCTAAGGCCTCGCCTATCTCTGGGTCCCACCCGAGTCCTGCTACTGATGAGTCATGGAACCTCGTCCATACTCCTGCTGATAGTGAGGTACGGGCCCAGCCCACCCTCACTCCTTTCCTAACTTGGGCCTCGCCCCTACTCTGCTCCTACTGAGATGTGGAACACCATCCACACTCTGCTATTGGTGAGATACGGGACCTCGCCCTCACTCACCTCCCTACCAGGCACATACAAGTATCACACAGACAACAAGTATAAACTATCACATAAACCGCTCCTTGGGCACCCGCCCTCTGTCATTGGACCTCGTCCAAATATCATACTAGCATACTGTGCCTAGGGCTAACCCCCGGGTCTTCTACTCATAACTACATGGGCCGGCATTGTGGCCGTAGACCCATTCATACAAAGGGAAACTCACCTGATACTGCTGAACTGCTGCTGCTAACCCCTTTGACCGCTACCTGACCACTGACTTTGAACTGCTGCTCCGCTAGCTCCCCGAGCTACCAATATCAACCTAACACTTAGTCTAACTGACCTCCAAAGGTCAACCAAGTCAACTCTGGTCAAAGTCAACCTTCCAGGTCAACCCTACTCGCCGAGTCACCCTACTGACTCGCCGAGTTCATAAGTCCACAGTCCTTCCACTCGCGACTCTACTCGCCGAGTCTACTGATTCCCGATTCCTATCCTGTCCAACTCACTGAGTCCTGACTCGACTCGCTGACTCGAGTCTTAACTCGAAGGGTTTGGGACCACTCGACCTGACTCGCCGAGTCTAAGAACAGACTCGCCGAGCACACGGCAATCTTCATCCAACTCGCCGAGTTGTTCATCCAACTCGCTGAGTTTATGCCTATCTTCATCCGACTCGACGAGCTGTTCATCCCACTCGTCGAGTTCCTCCTCATCTTCAAGCTACTCGCCGAGTCCACTCGAAGGACTCGTCGAGTCCACTAAGATCCACTTACATGCAGAGGACTTCCGAGTCATGCATGAGCTCCAAACTGTAGATCTACCCTCCCCAAGCCTATTTCCCAAGTAGAGTTGCAAACTTTACGTGTAGAGAGGGAGATCTAGGCAAAATACACCCATAGCTAGGGTTTAGGACCAAGAGGCTCCAATTTCCACCCAATGGCTGATACTTTATGGGATTCCATTCCAAAACAAGCATGGATCTGAGGTAGCAACCTCAGATCTGGACCTCAAGCTCAAGATTGGTCTTAAACATGGCTTAAAAGCCCCAAAACTCATAACCAAGGAAAATCTGGAGGAGAGAAACGACTTAATACCTTCCAATGCTCTGAAATGCTCCCCAAACTTCGGATCCAAGACCACTCCTTGATGCTTCAAAGATTCCCACTCCTTCTTCTTCCTTAAAACCACTCAAAAATGGCTAAAAGCTTGAATGAACACAATGGGGGCTTAAGGTGCGGCGTTCTGGGTGTGAGAGGCTGTAAAGGAGCCCTAGGAAGAAGATTGAGACGTTTAAATAGGCTCCAAGCCCCGGATTTAGGGTTTTCCTCGCATAGACCAGACTCGCCGAGTCCACTTGGCCGACTCGTCGAGTTGGTCACTTACTTATCGACCCGGATCCCGCTCCGACTCGCCGAGTCCTTCCTTGGACTCGTCGAGTCCCTTTTAAATTTAGGGTTTCCTTTACTTTCTTGGCTTTCAAAACCCTGGGTGTTACAACTCTCCCCCACTTAAACTGAACTTCGGCCTCGAAGTTTACCATGGCCCACCGCCTGCGATCTGCCTCCAATACCCAACACCAGCCGCCTACCTGCGCTGGTCTTCCACCGAGTACTGCACTAAACCCGTAGAGGTTCTCCACTTCTTTCCTTGCGCAAATCCCTTGCCTTCTCAAGGCAAAGCCTCATAACCGACTTTTCCCCTAACACTGTGAAGGTCCTATCCTTCACTAACTCCATCACCTCCCTGCTATTCCCAGAACGGGTCATCACCGTCAGCACTCACTGACACTCCTTCCTGCCAACACTTGGTGTCGAGCACCCCTCGACTCAACTAACTGAATTCCACCATACGCTGCATACTCGCACTGCCACCGACTGGCAATTTAGCTATTCCTCGACTGACTTCCTGATAAACTGGGACCACCCTGGTCCCTACCAACCTATCAATGATTGGATTACCGGTTCCCACCGGTAGCTAGTCCCAACACCATCACTGGTCGCTCTCAGCGACTTCCAAAGAAACCTCGACCATCTATAACTGCTCAATCAATCCTTCCATCCAGGCACTACAAACCTGGGATCCCCGATCCCCTAACTTGACACTAAGGTCCCGACCAGGTCCCACCTGCGCTGCTAAAACTCACGGGCCTCGCCCACGGGTCCCACCCGCCTCTATCCTTCTAGTCGCACTAGTCTAGTCACTCTCGCTCGGGCCTCGCCCACGGGTCTCACCCAACCATACTACTGAGCAACCCGGCTCCCAGGTCTCATCTACACTGCCAATCTCATATGGGCCTCGCCCACGGGTCTCACCCAACTATATCCTGGAGCGGCCTCTCCCAAGGTCTCACCTCTCTAGAGCTATACAGGCAACTCCCTACTACTCTCATCCACTACCCATTCCTGATCCCTACCTGATCACTAGGAGATAAGGGCCTCGCCCCGACTCTGCTAACGAAACTACTAAGGAATGCTACGGCTTACCCGTAGTCTTACATCACCAACCATTGCCGACTGCTAGTGAATGCTACGGCTGCCCCGTAGTCTTACAACACTTCCTACCACTGACTGCTAATACGAAGGCACCCACGTGCCATCAGCTTCTCAAGATCCTTATTCCGACTCCCGCGAGTCCTTCAGGCGATCCACAACCTGAATTCTCAACCATAACCAACCATTACCATCCCAAGCGCTAGCTGATATGGAGTTTCTCAAACTCCCAACCCTGAAATCCTCAATCCATCAAACGTTGAACTACTTCTCTTCCCTCTTGGAGGTCACGTACTCATTCTGGGTCTGCGTGCTCCTCTCTGGGCACACCCGGAGGATTCTCCCCCACTTCGATCCTGCTTACCCCTTGCTGCTCAATACTCAAAGAGATCCCGATCTTTGCTACCATTCCATAACCCATCTACTGAGGAACCCAAGCCCGCCATAGCTAGGGTTTTAGCCAATCCATCACAATCACTGTACCACTCCGAACTAGCGAAACGTACCAAATCCCTCCCAAGCATGCTACAGTTACTGCATCCTTCGAAACCTTCTTCAATAGAGCACATCCCCTAACTACCATACAAATATCCAAGGTATGCAGATGGCATATAAGTCGATCACAATCAACCAATCAAAATAAAATACTCATACCGATAATGATGCAAACCATAACAATGAAATCATGCACAAAATAAAAGAACTGAGAATGGAAATTGCATACCTGCAACGTCCGGCGATGCTCGCGTCTCCAAGGTCGTCATCTGAAAATCCCTGCTCCCTGCTGCAGGTGCCTCTACCCGGCCCTGACGGCCATCCGTGATCCTCAAGGTTGCAGGGGCGGGTGCCATCACCCGTCCTGTCGAAGACAAACTGGGGCACTGAGCCTTCTTGTGACCCCGCTGGTTGCAATGAAAACATATCATGTCAAATCCCTGCACGGCGGTAACAGTACAATCCCTGCTAAAATGACCAGTCCGACTGCACTTGAAGCAGCCAGACTCACCACCGCTACCACTCCTGCACGCGCCCCCGTGCGCCCTGCCACACTTTCTGCACCAACTGCGGTCCTGATGATCCCTCGATCTCGAATCCGATCCCTTGGGCCTTTTGCCCGAACCCGTAGCCACCTGAACCTCATCCGGCTTCCTCTTCCGGATCTGCTCCAAATCAATTTCCCTCTCTCTATCCCGCGAAATCATATCTTCCAGCGTCTTACAACTGGACCTGCTCACGAACTCCCTGATGTCGTCCCTCAACATCTCATGGTACCGAGCCTTCTTCATCTCCTCATCCGCTACATACTGCGGTACAAGAAGAGCCCTCTCCCTGAACTTGGCGGTGATCTCCGCCACAGTCTCAGTAGTCTGCGTCAAATCCTGAAACTCTCGTGCCAGCTGTTGCACCTCAATAATCGGCGAAAACTCCGCCCTGAACCTGGCCGAGAAATCGCTCCAAGTCATCGCGTCCAACACGGCATCATCCCCCAAAGCATGACCAATCTCCTCCCACCAATCCCTCGCTCTGTCCTTCAGAAGATAGGAGGCGAGTCTAACCTTGTCCCCCTCGGGACACTTACTCGTACGAAAAGCGTTGGCAACATCAGCCAACCATCTGCTGCTAGCAATGGGGTCCCTAGCCCCATGATAATCTGGTGCCCCGCAGGCTTTGAACTCTCGAAATGTCAAGGTACGCGCTCCCATCAATGCCATCATCTCAGTACGGAAGGCTCCCAACCTCTCCTCCAAGATCTCCAGTCTGCCCTCCTTGACCGTGCCAAAGATCACAGGAGTCTGGGCTAGAATACTGTGCGTAACCTCAGCTGATATCAACTCTCTCATCCGCTCCTCGAGCTGCTCGGCCCCTGAACCCGAGCCTGATCCCTCTCCGGTGCCTGATCCGCCCGCTGGTCTCTCTCGCAATGTCACCATGCTGAAAATATACCACAACCACTATCAGAATACTCATCACTGATGTGAGATCAAACATTCCCTACCAGGTTCCCGGTCTTGTCTCTGCCCTTCCCGAATCAAGTACAAATCCTCTGCTTTCAGTAGTACGGGCCCATACTACCTTCCACATTTATCCGTACTTTCCTCAGGAATTGCTTTGACTCCACCAGGTCCCTCATCCACTAATACTGCTCCCAGCACTATCTCATCCTAGGCTTACCCTAGGGAAACCTCTGACACTACTCAAACCAGTCCTCAACTGTTGAAGGCTTCCTCGCGATGCCAATTAGCCACCACCTGGATACCATCACATGTGACGAGGCTCAGATAATCCTTCAAGTATAAGACTCGTTCCTACAACGGTTGGACTCAAACAAGAGCTGCGCAATAGGACCAAATCCAACACTCTGAGATTATTCAACCCTGATCACATGTGGCGTGTCGTATCCACCTAATGGCTAACTCCCATCACTCAGAATCCCACAATGTACAAAGCAAGCAGCATTCGGTCAAGGGAAAATCTAACCATAACATACTCAAGCAATCATATCCACATAGCAAGAACCTGAACTAGCATGCAACACAAACTCATAAACTCAGGCATAACCTAAACAGGCTATCCTACTACTGTCTAATCAGCACTATCATGCAGCTCAAAAGCACGAATAACAGGCACATAAGGCATCATCCCTAGATCCTTAGTCCTATTCTAGCATGCTGTTCTACGAACTGATAATCATAACATAAACTTGTATGGGTATTTTGGGGTACTTACTTGAGCTCGGTTGATTGCATGCACCACACCTCTTTGCTCTTTTCAAAGTTCTTTTCTTTCTGAATTCTTTTTGCTTTTCTAAAACTGTTTTTCATTCTCAAAATTCTTTTTACAAAACTGTCTTTTCACTTTTGAAAACTTTTTATCCAACCCCTCAGTTTGAGTTCAGGCACACCCGAGAGTATGCCCGAATCCCTCAAACCAAGGCTCTGATACCAACTTGTAACATCCCAAAATTTAAGACCAAAAATTTCTTTTTAATAAAACATTACTTTAAACAAAACATCATTCCAAAACATAATCTGAGTATAAGTTTTCAAAACACATGTTTATTATCAGAGTAAACATTCCCAGGCTGACTACTCTATGGTGTGTGCCATGCGATCACCCCGAGCTCCTCCCTCCGCTACCGGAAGTACCTGAAAGCAAAATTGAAAACCGTAAGCACAAAGCTTAGTGAGTTCCCCACCTTACCACATACCATGCAAAATCACATACTGCACATACTGGGCCACGCCTGCTATCCTGGGCCTCGCCCGCTATAACGGCCCCGCCGCTCCAGGCCCCACCTGGCTTCGAGCCCCGCTCGGATATAGATCTGTTTCACTTAGGCCTCGCCTGTCACAGGGCCTCGCCCACTAACATATAATAGCACATAAACATATCACATAACATTACATAAGCTAAACTTATACTAACAACTCTTGCTCTAAGGCCTCGCCTATCTCTAGGCCCCGCCCGAGTCGTGCTACTGATGAGTCATGGAACCTCGTCCATACTCCTGCTAATAGTGAGGTACGGGCCCAGCCCACCCTCACTCCTTTCCTAACTTGGGCCTCGCCCCTGCTCTACTGCTACTGAGATGTGGAACACCATCCACACTCTACTATTGGTGAGATACGGGACCTCGCCCTCACTCACCTCCCTACCAGGCACATACAAGTATCACACAGACAACAAGTATAAACTATCACATAAACCGCTCCTTGGGCACCCGCCCTCTGTCATTGGACCTCGTCCAAATATCATACTAGCATACTGTGCCTAGGGTTAACCCCCGGGTCTTCTACTCATAACTACATGGGCCGACATTGTGGCCGTAGACCCATTCATACAAAGGGAAACTCACCTGATACTGCTGAACTGCTGCTGCTAACCCCTTTGACCGCTACCTGACCACTGACTCTGAACTGCTGCTCCGCTAGCTCCCCGAGCTACCAATATCAACCTAACACTTAGTGTAACTGACCTCCAAAGGTTAACCAAGTCAACTCTGGTCAAAGTCAATGTCCTGGTCAAAGTCAACCTTCCAGGTCAACCCTACTCGCCGAGTCACCCTACTGACTCGCCGAGTTTATAAGTCCAGAGTCCTTCCACTCGCGACTCTACTCGCCGAGTCAACCCCTGACTCGCCGAGTCTACTGATTCCCGATTCCTATCCTGTCCAACTCACTGAGTCCTGGCTCGACTCGCTGACTCGAGTCTTAACTCGAAGGGTTTGGGACCACTCGACCTGACTCGCCGAGTCTAAGAACAGACTCGCCGAGCACACGGCAATCTTCATCCAACTCGCCGAGTTGTTCATCCAACTCGCCGAGTTCATGCCTATCTTCATCCGACTCGACGAGCTGTTCATCCCACTCGTCGAGTTCCTCCTCATTTTCAAGCTACTCGCTGAGTCCACTCGAAGGACTCGTCGAGTCCACTAAGATCCACTTACATGCAGAGGACTTCCGAGTCATGCATCAGCTCCAAACTGTAGATCTACCCTCCCCAAGCCTATTTCCCACGTAAAGTTGCAAACTTTACGTGTAGAGAGGGAGATCTAGGCAAAATACACCCATAGCTAGGGTTTAGGACCAAGAGGCTCCAATTTCCACCCAATGGCTGATACTTTATGGGATTCCATTCCAAAACAAGCATGGATCTGAGGTAGCAACCTCAGATTTGGACCTCAAGCTCAAGATTGGTCTTAAACATGGCTTAAAAGCCCCAAAACTCATAACCAAGGAAAATCTGGAGGAGAGAAACGACTTAATACCTTCCAATGCTCTGAAATGCTCCCCAAACTTCGGATCCAAGACCACTCCTTGATGCTTCAAAGATTCCCACTCCTTCTTCTTCCTTAAAACCACTCAAAAATGGCTAAAAGCTTGAATGAACACAATGGGGGCTTAAGGTGCGGCGTTCTGGGTGTGAGAGGTTGTAAATGAGCCCTAGGAAGAAGATTGAGACGTTTAAATAGGCTCCAAGCCCCGGATTTAGGATTTTCCTCGCACAGACCAGACTCGCCGAGTCCACTTGGCCGACTCGTCGAGTTGGTCACTTACTTATCGACCCGGATCCCGCTCCGACTCGCCGAGTCCTTCCTTGGACTCGTTGAGTCCCTCTTAAATTTAGGGTTTCCTTTACTTTCTTGGCTTTCAAAACCCTGGGTGTTACAGATCTTTTATATAAAATAATTTTATTAGATTTTTTTTAAACGCTATATTTAACCTACTTTAAATTACTTCTAGTTTCACGTAATTTTATTAAATGCTTATAATAATATATAATAAAGGTTTTTTGTTTTATAAATTTAAAATATAAAAAAGAGAATTTGTTAAATAGATTAAATAGATTAACATAAATAATATAGATAATTCACATTTTTTATTTTATAAATTTAAAATAAAAAAATATTTTATTAAATAGATAATCAATTATTTGTATATTAAAATATATTATTTATTATCACTTTATTATTATCTAATAATTATAATAATTATAAGTAAAAATATAATCATTATAAATAAAAAAAATTAAATTATTATTTAATCATTTTTAAAAAGTTATTGATAATGAAATTTTTAGAATCTAAAAGAATATTGATATCTTTATCTTTATTGATTTTATAAAAACAAAACTTATGCAAAAAGAAAAAGAAAAAAATTAACAGCACACATTTTACACATTAAAAAAAATATATATATTCTGAAATGAGTGACGGAATCATAATCTGATGTTCCTGAAAACGCTCCAAAATGTTTACCACCCTCGTAGGACAAACCAAATATATATTTATAGATAATGTTGTTTTTAATACTTAATTGTTTAATGTTAGACACATGGTAAAATAGGTTATTTAGTCTCATTCAAATGGTTTTTATTTGTTTTATAAAAAACACTTTATATAAACAAACATTATTGTCCATTCAGCCATTGCCACTTTACCAATATATCAGTGTCGGTCGGTAAGATGACATGATTATAATAATCGGGTAGTTGTTATTTTCATAGTGGAAAACAATTTAATAGAATGACGACACAAAAGTTTCACATCTCAAATAGTAACTTACAACGTTATAATAATAATAATAGAGAGAGAGAGAGAGAGAGAGAGAAAGAGAGAGAGATAGAGATGTGTTGCCCCTTTATTAAAATAGGTTGCTTCTCATGTATTTTATTATTTCATCTATGATCTAAGGCTTAATACTCTATATAAATCTTTATACATATTGTTGTTTTTAATACTTAACTGCTTAATGCTAGACACATGGTAAAATAGGTTATATAGTCTCATTCAAACGGTTTTATTTTTCTATAAAAAACACTTTGTATAAACAAACATTATTATTCATTTAACCACTGCCACTTTACCAATATATCAGCATCGGTCGGCAATATTGCATGATTATAATAATCGGGAAGTTGTTATTTTCATAGTGGAAAGCAACTTAATAGAATGACGGCACAAAATTATCACATCTCAAACAGTAACTAACAACGTTATAATAATACTTGGAGAGAGAGAGAGAGAGAGAGAGAGAGAGAGAGATGTTGTCCCTATATTAAAATATTAAAATAGGCTGCTTCTCATGTATTTTTTATTTCCTCCATGATCTAAGGTCTAATACTCTACACAAATTTTTACCCCCTAAAAAAGAAGCCTAGATTTGAATATCCTATCCAAGATGAATCTCGTGGATGAAGAAAAGAATAGGCTGAATCTTAACATGAGCAAAAACTTCAAGATTAAAAACCAATTTCAATGAAGACATGTCATTTTTAAAAGAAGAAGTTATATAGCCCATAAGCACTTGGGGTCACCAAAATGCTCATAAAAAGGAGAGATTGACCACTTGTTTATTCATGGAACACTTGTTGTACATTCTCGCTCACTTCCACGGTCACTCACTTCCACGTAAACCAACCACAAATGAAGGGGGCAAATTACAATGGGTGAGTATGTAGATGGAACGGGTTTAATATGATTATTTAAAAATAAAAAGTCATATTTTTCGGAAAGTTTTTTTATATGGATTGAGTTACTTAATTTCCTTTTTTTAACTTCAACTAAATCACGTATTACAATTAAAATTTATATTTAAAAGTAGATTAAAAAATTAATTACAAAGTCAATATAGTCATGTATATATCTATTAAACAAAAAATGAGACAAAATTATAAAAATGATCTGACGAATATGGTCCATATGGTTTCCAAACTTGACTGAATGACCATTTTAATTGACGCCGTTATTGTTCATCCGTTAGTGTAAAGGTCTTTTTATCTTTTTAAGTAGGGACTGAGTTTGTAACTACGGGTAAACCTTTGGGTCCAATTATGTAATTTTTCTAATTTTATGTTTATGAGTTTGTGGCTTTTCCACCATTTTACTTTATAAATTATCACTTTGAACATTTAATTTTGAACTTTGAAAAATGTTATATTCACCACTCTATTTTATAAATTTTTGTGTTTAACCTCGTATTATATAATATTTGATTTTTATTAATAATTTTCATTCGTTAATCTAAAAAAAACTATTTTTACGTGTTTATTTTTATATATTTGTCGGTATAATTAAAGGTAGTCAACGTTTCGACTTTAATTTAGAACTTTCTTTCGTTAATTTTTTTTTAAATTATATAGTTTTTTTATAAACTTTTTGGTTTAAATTCAAGTTTGTCTACGTTTAGGCAGTTTTTTTATTTTTATTTTTTTTTAATTTTATGTACGTTTCCTACATATGACAGGGATCAAATATAATAACTTTCGTTTGTTAATTTTAAAAAAATGTGTTATATTCGAGTTTGTCAACGTTTCGACTTATTTTTATACATTTGTTGATATAATTCAAAGTGGTCAACGTTTCACCTTTATTTAGAACTTTCTTTCGTTAATTTTTTTTTTTAAAAAAAATACATGGTTTTTTATAAACTTTTCGGTTTAAAATCGAGTTTGTCTACGTTTCGAAATAGTTTTTTTTTTTTTTTTTTTTTTTTTTTTTTTTTTTTTTTATAACTTTATGTACATTCCCCTAAAATACCACACACTAAACAAACATACTGCCAATCATATCTTGGTGCTTGCCTACCTTTTTCGATCTATTTTAACTGAATACTGTCAAACATATATGGGTGTTTGCCTACACCTTCAGTATATTTCAAGCGGATACTATCAACCATATATGGGTGCTTGCAAATCCCCTTCGATCTATTTCAACCGGATATAAGGTCTATTTCATCCCCTACTACTACTACGTAATATCATAACAGAAATTACAGAGTCATCAAGCAACTATAGATATAACTGACAGTTGTCACAAAGACAATTATAACACTACATCATAAACTAGTGGGCCGATATTGGTGTCATCAACCCACGGATACTGCAAAGGAAGACTCACCTCAGAGTGTACGTTACTAACGAAGCTTCGCTCGGTTTCACTATTGAATAAGGGGTAAGCGAAAGAGTTGTTAAGTGGAAACATACCCGTAATAACCGTCGGGTCTTGGACTGCTTTGCCTTGACCCAAGGTCAGGACCATTTTTGATCCTTCTGCTCCTTGATTGTTATCATTGGGGCAATTGCGCTTGAAGTGACCGGTTCCTCCACACCCACAGTGGGTGTGACTGGTCTCGTCATTGGTGTTGCCGTTAGGGTTGTTGCGATTGTTGTTGTTTTCATTTGGCTGATGATTCTGGCATGGATAAGTTCTACAATATTTGGTGGTGTGATTCTTTCGGTTGCAGTTCTTACAATGCATCTCCCGACAGGCTCCATTATGATGGAAATTGCACTGGTTGCATTTTGGAAGGCTTCCAGCATATGGTCTCGTGGTTGTTGGTGTAATAGGGGTCATGGTCGCATGAACAACAACAACATGTTGCTTCTTTGAGAACCCTTGAGCGGGCTGTCCCTTTTTCTTACTTCCAGACTTCCGCTTCTTGCTCTTAAGCTTGAGGTTTGGACTTCCTTAATGAGCTCTCACTTGTTGGTTTCCATGTTCGTTCCTTTGGCTGGAGTTGTCAATGCTATTCCTGCCTCCATTGGTGTTGTTTGCATTGATTTGTGCTATAGCAGCGGTTACTGCTGTTGTTACAGCAGCTTGGACTGTAGCAGAGTCAATTTGTAGGAGTGGTGTCTCGTGGGTGTGGTTGTTATTCCTGGTTGTACTCCATAAATTTCGCGTCTTGTCATCTGATTCTCATTGTTTCCATCTACATTCCTATGACGTATTTACGGTAGTAGGTAATCGTAGACTTGGCACGATCGTTACGTCTATCCCTAGAGTATATGGGTTGTTTCGGTTTCGAGATCCTTAAGTGTCTAGCGGTTTTGAGGGTTCGGTTGTGCATTGAATTTATGTAGTAATCCGGAATAAAGATAGCACATAATTGTTCCATTGGTAAGTACCATCTTAGTACACGAAAGAGAGTCACATCGGATAGTAGGGGGAGAAAAGAAAAGGCTGATCCTAATTGTGGCGGAAAGTGTCGGGTGGTGGTGCTGATGAAGAGGATGCATCTCGGAGGCGAGCTACTTGTTGTTCGGCATCTCGTAGTCGTACTTCCTAAACTAACTGTCTCGCTCGAGAGTCTCCGTTCACTTCCTGTGTTTGCTTCTCATCTCTCTCAATAGCAAACCATATTTGTTCTGTTCGATTTGGGGTGTCCTGAGCTTGGTTATCAATACCTCGGGTGCGCCGCACCATGACTGGGAGAGCCCGATCAGCTGTCCTCTATGACTAAGATCGAAGAGACCTCGGTTCCTACCGTAGTGTGGTCGTATCCCCTGCTGATGACTCCATCTCCATATATCGTGTGCCCAAGGGGGCATGGGGCCACCGGGGCCCACACGATAAGCCGGTACTCTCGCTTTACATGGAGGATTGTTGACATCAGATTCTGCATCCGAGTCATCATCAACATTGCCCTCTGGTTCTTCCTCTTCGAGGTCCACTATTGACTCGACGGGTCCATCTACAAGTTCTACTTCGTGTTCCTCCTCTGGTTCTTCCTTTGAGTCTCCTTCTGGGTCTTCCTCTGGGTCGAGCCACCCTGCTATTTCCTAACTAGGGAGAAAGGGGTTTCCTGGCTAATAATACTCATCTATAGTGTATTGCACGAAGGGGATATAAATACTAGAAACAAATAGCATACCAATTACTCCTATAGTAATTTAATTTTATTTAGGTTTGGTTCTATATGCTCTTTGGATAATTAGAAGGTAAGTTTTTTATTCATTGTCCATCACAATTACTCCCGAACACATGTTGGTCGTATTTTGAATGAATGTAGTTGATCAGGCTACATTCACCCCCAATACGACTACATAACTGCCCGGGTTTAATAGCGATGTTCAAATCCTCCAAAGACTTTTACTGTTCTTGTTGTATTATTATTCTAAAATGCACACAAAGGTATGTATCTTAATTATTATGTTCAGAGTTGGGTTAGTCCCCTTTTTGGTTTATAGTTGCATATCAATGTGTGGTTAGATATGCTAGTTCACTATAAACAATGCTCTGATACCAACCTGTCACACCCCCGAACCAGACGGGGGAAACGTCCGAGGGCTCGCGTGACTTTAATTGAATATTGTCACAATGAATATACATGAACCATAACATAAGCGTCACCATGCATCAATATATTACAACTGGAATTGTTCACATCAAGTACATTGTTTTATCACTACACATTCATAACCTAAATAGTTTGAGTACATTTAACAACATAACATCTAACATTACTTCTTATAACTCTTCCGTTTACCTGTTACCCGAGAATACAAGTTATTCTGGAAAAATGTCAACATATGAAATGTTGGTGAGTTCATAAGCAAGGTTGTGATAAAATGATTTGTGTATTTTGTAAAACCCAGAAAATCCGATATTTTCTGAAAAGACTTTTGTTTATCAAAGTGTGAAGATCCATAAGTTGATGCATGAATGATTTTTAAAAACATATATATATATATATATATATATATATATATATATATATATATATATATATATATATATATATATATATATATATATATATATATATATATATATATATATATGAAGGGTATTTTGTATTATAGTTATAAAATTTCGAACGAGTAGTATTGAATTCCCCGGAAAACCCGATGTTTTCCGATGTTGAAATGTGTTGTAATTACTGGTTTTTGCATTATCTTAACGAATGAGTATTGAATTAATCCATATGGTATATCGTCCTAATTATTGTCTACTTTGATTTCCCGTAAGCCTTAACAAATGAAGAGAAGGGGAGTATTATGTCCCACTACTATCGTAAGAACCTTAGGCTGTCGTGGATGCGAAAGACACAATGGTCCAACTCGCACTTGATTACTGTGACCTTACTAGCTTTTCTAACGGGACAGTTTAGCCCACTAGCACATAAAACTATTGAAAATCCTTTTATAAAATATTGGGTCATTGAAGGCCCAATAACATATAAGCGTTATCCCTTTGGGCCCAAAGATCATGTTGGTGGGCTTGCAAGGCCCAACAAGAATGATTTGAAACTCATAAGCCCAAAGTTGGTAGGTTTATTCCTTTTAGTCATCACGTATCTGTTGTACAGTTTTGTTTTAGCGATTGTTGTTTTGTATTGATTCGAGACCGAATCAATTCGTTTACAATGATTTTTGGTATTGAAGGTGCATTTGTTTTTCGTTTTGTCGCTAATCGAATATCTTGTATTTTATCTTAATGACTTAATTTGTTTAGAAGTATGACTTTGACCCTTTTCACTACCTTTCTTGTATAAAAATAACACTTTTAGTCCTTTATATAAAAGAATTTCATTTTTAGTCCTTAAAAACATTTTCTTGACAGTTTTGTATCATAAACTTGTTGAAAAGACATTTTTAACCCAAATTATATTTAGTAAACAGTTTTAGCCCTTCCAGAATGGTATTTCTCGGTTAGAACCCCAAATTTTGCAATTTTTACAATTTTGGCCCAAAATACAAAAAGTTTACATTTTGATCCTTTTTGGAGTTTAAAAGCATTTTTGACCTTAGAAATAGTTTTATTTCACTTCATGTCCCCTGTTTTACAGAATATTACAATTCAGCCCCTTCAAAACTTCAATTTTCGCAATTTTGGGCTTGTTGGGCCGAAAAGCCCATATTTAGCCCAATAACTCAAATTTTTGCATTTTAAGTCCTTTGAAAATTCTAATATTCAGAAAAATGATTATGAAAACTGTTTTGACTCTTTTGACCCTCAAGAAACCATGACTTGGCAGATTTTACCCCAAGTTTTGTATTTTTAACATTTTAAGCCCTAAAATGAGTTTTATGTTAAAGTTTGTTCCTTATAACCTTATAAGCTATTTTTCTTGACTTGATTAGTGTAAAATAACTTAGATTATGTTTGTTTCCTTTCTCATGTCATAGATCTAGAATTATCACCCCTTTTTGTCACATATTTATCACAAAAACACATAACATCACGCATATACATGCATAAAATCGCACATAGCATACACATACACATAGATCTACACATTTTCTTGTATTCTCCCCCATAAAACATATGAAAATCGAAAATAGAGGGGTATGAAACTCACCTTTTCTTGTTGTTTTCAATTTGCAGAAAGAAATGGAAGAGTTTGATGTTATTCTCGGCCCTAGCAAGCTTTCTTGGGTGGATCTCGAACTTAGTATGTTTCTAGGAGTATGATCATGAATTCAAAGTGGTAAGAAGAGTGAATGAGTGTAGAAATGAAATATATTTGCAAGATCTTACCACTAGAGTGTAGCTTAAAGTGATTCTTTGGATGAAATCCCTCTTGAAGCCCTTATAAATTTCGAAGGTTTGAATGGAGGATGAAGAGTTGTTTTCTTTGAGAGTGTTTTGGAGGATTTTTAGTGAGATTTGTGTGTTTATGTGTTTAGCCGAGAAGGATAAAGAGGTGGGAGAAAGAGAGAGAATATGATTTGACATGCATGGAAGTATGGGATTTTTAAGCTTGGTTGCATGCTAAATAATATGGAGGTGGCAATGCCATACAAATCCTCCATTTTCTCTTATTTTTAAACTTATGGGCCGAAAATGGGCTTAAGGAAAGGAGTAGTGTACTAATTTGAGCCCATTATTGTACTGTTCGAAAACATATAGCCCATAAGGAAAAGTTCTCGGCCCATTGGGCCCTTAAGCGTATTCACGACCCAATTTAGCATAAAGGAATGGGTTTGAGTCCATTAAAGTTATTTGGATTTGTTATGGCCCAATAAGGCCCATTAGAAACAAGATGGATCAATTTAGGCCCAAAGTAGTCAAGTTGAAAGTTTATGGGTTCGTTAGACCCAATAAGAGAATCATAGTCCATAATAATCTTGAACCGGGATTTCTAAGGTTTCCAACCCTTACTTTAACATATGAGATGTATTTGAACGAGAATAGAGTATAGGCTTTTACAATGGATGATGCTTATATGGGAATATAATTTCCTAGCAAAATGTCAGTTGTCACAAAAACCCTAATTAGAAATTAGGCCACAATCTAACCCGAAAGTCCAAAACCCTTATTCTTGACTTAAGGAAAAAAAAAAGGCTCCTTCACCCTTGCCTCAATGGACCACCCTTCCCCTAATGCCCAAACCCATCAAAAGCTCAAAAAGGCATCCAAGCCCAACAAAAAGGCCTCTAAGGTCCAATATGGCCCAAGAACACCTAACATGGCCTTAGACCCAAAAATGATCAGCTACAATCAAGTGGGACCGAGGCCCAACTTAAACAAGTCAAAGCCAAACACTAATCGATCCCAAAAACCATTTAAGCCCACAAATTGTGTACGTGCAGGGTACATGGCTCGTACGCCCAACGTATGCTGATGTCCATCCAGATTCGGGACACTGACCCAGTACACACAACTTACTCTAGAGTACGCTTGGCGTGCTGGCCAGTCAACCTGTTTTCATTCCCAAGTCTTAATCCATTCAGCCTTTACGTCCAAAACTTAGATCGAAGCTCAAAATAACATCTTAAGCCATAAAGTTTCAAACTTTGTGCTTTTGCATGCATGGATGGGGCTCAAACTGTGAATTAAGTCCATTAACTCGCTTAGATGGTCACTAACACTTGCATAATTGGGTCTAAACCACCAAGATGCGATTTTTATGATTCAAAACACTTCCAAGGGTCCAAAAAGACAACTCAAAAGGCTTGGAGTTGGTTATACTCCAAGAAACCAAGCTATGTGACCAAAAGATGACATATTCTTCCCTAAACCAAGATCAAAGTTTGGAATGATCAAGGTTCAGACTTTATACCTTAAATGTACAAGAAATGGTGCACGGACTCTGGATCTTCAATCTCCTTCTTCTCCTTTGTTCCTTCCAAGCTTCCTCATTCTTTAAAACCACTAAAGATCACCTAAATACTGAAGGTAAGCTCAATATGCACTAAAAAACGAGTAGGGTTTCGAAGTTGGCACTGAAAGAGGTAATGGGGATAATAGGGTAAGAAGGGTGAAGGATTAGGATGCTTATATAGGGTGCAAAACCTAAAATTTAGGGTTTGTCTATGGCTTGAGTATGCCCTGCGTACGCATGGGTACGCCAAGAGTACGTCAGGGTCACCCCGATGACGCGCATGCAACGAGTACGCCGTGAATTTCAAATGTGCTCCCAACATACTCACAACGCTCCATCACCTTTAAGTTAAACTGAACAAATAGATTAAATCATTACTCATACCTGGTGACTCTGGTGTTACATCGTACGTGCAGTTTCTCAACTACATCAGAGTTTGTTGGGTTGGATTTAAACAAAGAACCTGAAAGACACCACTATTCGTACGAGATTGACTTATATGATGAACCACCGAGCCATGATCCATTTCAAATGGAAAGTATTCCAGATATATTTCATGATTACATCAATGATGTACAAGATGTAAACGGTGATGAAAACTGTAGGTTTCAAGCGATATTTGTTTGTTTATGGTACAATGAAGACCGATGGCTATACATTTGACTTAAATTGCTTGAAGAGTTAGAGAGTCGATATAACGGATACCATGATGTTTTTACTACCGGATTCAATGAGATATACGATTCATTGCATTGGTTTGAATCACCCGCACCTTTGCGATATTGGTTGCATATGCCTTTTAGCGGTTACCTAATTGCTAACAAGATAGGTATGATTATTTATTTTTTAAGCCACAAATAATCTACGACTTTCTTTCCTCTTTGGAGAGGTCCTGAAGAGTTTCCATCCCACCAATCCATTACATTGGCACATGTAAATGACAACCATTATATGTTGGTGTCTTTGAAAGAAAATTACCAAATGCCTCTGATCATAATGTATTGGAATGGCCACATAAACCCATAAGCATGGAAAACTATGTATTGGTCGCATTTTGAATTATACAATCAACTTAGGTCTCATAATTTTTGTAACACCCTAGATACATATCAAAAATTAAGTGCAAATGTATTTGAACTTTTTTTTACTATTCATTGCATCGAAATATTGTTTTATTATTGTTGTGTCTATTTTAGTTTTTTTTTAATTAAATATTATTCTTTATATCAAATAATTTTATTAAATTTCTTTTTGAAGCTGCATATCTAACCTACTTTAAATTACTTCTAATTTCACATAATTTTATTAGATGCATATAATAATATATAATAATTTTTTTTATAAATTTAAAATATAAAAACTATATTTTATTAAATAGATTAAATAGACTAACATAAATAATATATATAATACACATTTTTTATTTTATAAATTTAAGATACAAAAAAAATATTTTATTAAATAGATAATCAATTATTTGTATATTAATTTTTTTTATTAATTATCAGTTTATTATATGCTAATAATTATAAGTAAAAATATAATCATTATAAATATAAAAAATTAAATTACTATTTTAGCATTTTAATCATTTAGAAAAAGTTATTTTTTAAGGATATTTTTAGAATCTAAAAGAGTATTGTTATATTTACCCTTATAGATTTTATAAAAATAAAATTTATACAAAAAGAATTAGAAAATAATTAACACAACACATTTTACACATTAAAAAAAATCTCTTCCGAAACGAGTGTTGAAATCCTAATCCGATGTTCCTGAAAACGCTCCAGAATGTTTACCACCCTCGTAGGACAAACCAAATATATATTTATAGATATTCTTATTTTTTTATACTTAACTGCTTAATGTTAGACACATAGTAAAATATGATATTTTGTCTCATTCAAATGATTTTTATTTGTTCTATAAAAGAGTATTTTATATAAACAAATATTACTATCCATTCAGCCACTATCACTTTACAAATATATCAGTGTCGGTCGGCAAGATGACATGATTATAATAATCAGGTAGCTATTATTTTCGTAGTGGAAAGCAATTTAATATAATGACGATACAAAATTATCACATCTCAAACAGTAACTTACAACGTTATAATAATACATGGAGAGAGAGAGAGAGAGAGAGAGAGAGAGAGAGAGAGAGATGTGTTGCTCCTATATTAAAATAGGTTGCTTCTCATGTATTTTATTATTTCATCCATGATCTAAGGCCTAATACTCTATATAGATCTTTATAGATATTGTTGTTTTCAATACTTAACTGCTTAATGTTAAACACATGGTAAAATGTGTTATTTAGTCTCATTCAAATGGTTTTTATTTGTTCTATAAAAAAAACACTTTATATAAACAAACATTGTTATCCATTCAGCCACTACCACTTTACCAATATATACGTCTTGGTCACCAAGATGACATGATTATAATAATTGGGTAACTATTATTTAATTGTGGAAAACAATTTAATAGAATGACGACACAAAATTATTACATCTCAAATAGTAACTTACAACGTTATAATAATACTTAGAGAGAGAGAGAGAGAGAGAGAGAGAGAGAGATGTGTTACCCCTATATTAAAATAGGTTGCTTCTCATGTATTTTATTATTTCCTTTATGATCTAAGGTCGAATACTCTATACAAATCTGTACCCCCTAAAAAAGAAGCCTAGATTCGAATATCCTATCCAAGATGAATCCCATGGATGAAGAAAAGAATTGGCTGAATCTTAACATGAGCAAAAACTTCAAGATTATATTCAAGATAAAAACCAATTTCAATGCAGACATGTCATTTCTGCAACAAGAAGTTGTATAGCCCATAAGCACTTGGGGTCACCAAAATGCACACAGAAAAGAGAGATTGACCACTTATTTACCATGGACAATGAGTTTCCAATTCATGGAACACTTGGTATGCATATTCACTCGCTTCCACGGTCACTCGCTTCTACGTAAACCAACTACAAATGAAGGGCAAATGACAATGGATGAATATGGAGAGAGAATGTGTTTAGTATAGTTATTTAAAAAAAGTCATATTTTTTAGAAAGTTTTTTATATGGATTGAATTACTTAATTTCCTTTTTTTAAACTTCAACGACCAATCACGTAATTATGCCTTATGATTAACTTTTATATTTAAAAATAGATTAAAAAGTTAATTACAAAGTCAATATAGTCTTGTATATATCTATTAAACAAAAAATTAGACAAAATTACAAAAATGGTCCCTATGGTTTGCCAAAAGTCATAAAGTCGGTATGTGTTACTTTTTTTGACGAACATGGTTCATATGGTTTCCAAAACTTACATGGATGACTCTTTTAACTGACGTAGTTACTGTTCATCTGTTAGTGTAAGAGTATTTTGATATTTTCAAGTAGTAGAGACTGAGTTTGTGACTATGGGTAAATCATAGAGACAATTTATGTAATTTTTCTATATTTTATATTTATGAGATTGTGACTTTTTTATCTTTTTACTTTTTAAAATATTGCTTTCAACAATTAATTTTGAACTTTGAAAAATGTTTCATTCACCATTCTATTTTTTAAATTTTTATGTTTAACCTCATATTATATATAATTTGAGTTTTATTAATAATTTTCATTCGTTAACCTAATAAAACTATTTTTATGTGTTTATTTTTATATATGTGTCGGTATTATTAAAGGTGATCAACGTTTCGATTTTAATTTAGAACTTTCTTTTGTTAATTTTTTTTTAAATTATATAGTTTTTAATAAACTGTTTGGTTTAAATCAAATTTGTCTACGTTTTGACAGTTTTTTTTAAGGGGTCAAATATAGTTATTTTCGTTTGTTAATTTTAAGAAATGTATTATATTTGAGTTTGTCTATGTTTCGACTTATTTTTATATATTTGTCGATATAATTCAAAGTGGTCAACGTTTCAACTTTAATTTAGAACTTTCTATCGTTAATTTTTTTTAAATACATGGTTTTTTTATAAACTTTTCGGTTTAAATTCGAGTTTGTCTATGTTTCGGCATTATTTTTTTGTTTTTGTCTTTGTTTTTTTTTAACTTTATGTATGTTTCCTACGTATGAAACGGGTCACATATAATAACTTTCGTTTGTTAATTTTCAAAAATATATTATATTCGAGTTTGTTTATGTTCGACGTATTTTGTATATTTTTGTGCTTAATTTTATATACATTCCAACGTATCATTCGGGTCGCATATAATAACTCTCGTTCGGTAGCTTAAAAAATGTATTATACTCAAGTTTGTCTACATTTCGCCCCAACTATTTTTATGTGTTTTTATATATCCATATGGATTCGAGTTCGTCTACCTTTCGACGTAATTTCTTTTAAGTTTCGTGCTTATTTTTATGTACGTGTTTTTTACGTCGAAACATAACTTTTATCAATACAATCGTCAAAAATCAACTCACAAAATTCAATGTTTAAAATTGCGTTTTTATCTATTATATGTGAACAAACCCATACATAAGAACAAACATAAAAGAAACACCAAAACATACAAAAAAATCAAAACATAAAAAATAAAGAAAAAAACTCAAATTTATATCGATACCTGCATAAAAATAAGTTAGTAAGATTTTTTTTTTTTTAAGTTTACAAACGAAAGCTTAAATAATAAAAAATATATAATATCTGACCCGAGTCGTATGTATGAAACGTACATAAAATTAAGCACGAAAACGTTAAAAAATTCGCGAAACGGTAGAGAAGCTCAATGATAATACATTTTTTTACAAACGGAAATTATTATATGTGCCACTAATTACAAAAATGGTCCCTATGGTTTACCCATAATCTCAAAGCCTGACTCTGCTATTTGAAAAAACCAAAATACTCTTATATTCACGGATGAACAGTAACGGAATCAGCAAAAAGGACTATTCATGCAAGTTTGAAAATTAGGGACCATGTTTGTAAAAAAATTAACAGGGACTGATTTTAGGACTTTTGACAAACCACATAAATCATTTTTATAATTTTGTCAAAAAAAAAAATAATACAAACAATTTTTTAATATGATTATTGAAATTCAAATTCCAAACTACATTCAGAAAATTACAAACCAAAACAAATCCAAAATATTTACGAAATATGTACAAACCAAAAGCCCCTTTTTGGATTTTACAAATCGTGATGTTTTCGTGAATAGATGAAACTGCAACCTACCATTAAAAATAACAAAACCATAAAAGCAATCTTTATCAATGCAAATTATTTGTGTAGCTGCTCTCCAAAATCAACGATGATTCAGTGATCATAAAGAAAAAAAAATTGATCTGCGACTTATAATACAAATTAGATGATTAAGAAAATCAAAAAACAATCTTGATACAAAACAATTAAAAATGTAAAAGTGTTTTCGAAGAACACAGATCCGTTAAAAATGTAGCAAAAAATCCAAATTAATAAAACTGTCCCTAATGAATCAACAATAAAACTTTCACTTTAGAATATAAATGTGGCTCATATCTGTTTTACCATCCAAATTAATAAAACTGTCTAAATCAACCTTTAGGGTTTCTGTCATTTCCTAAGTTGATATCCTTCGTATTGTAGGTCCTCGAATTCCCTTTTTAGCAAATCATTATGTTCACGAA
Source organism: Lactuca sativa (assembly GCF_002870075.4). NCBI lineage: Eukaryota > Viridiplantae > Streptophyta > Magnoliopsida > Asterales > Asteraceae > Lactuca > Lactuca sativa. The sequence goes on from NC_056629.2 coordinate 70,590,379, forward strand.
GAAGTTTAATTGTATCTTCACAAGATGGAGTACATGAAACTTCATTGACCGAGATGTTTGCGGAACTCATTGTTTTTTCACACTTCAAAGCGGCAAGCTCTTCAATTACATCAGCAATACTAAGACGATTGAGATCTTTTGTCTTCTTGATGACAGCCACGTTCATATCCCACGATTTCGGAAGTGAATTCAGTAGCTTTTTGTTTATCTCAGATTTGGTCAAGAAGATCCCAGCTATATTCATCTCAGTAGTGAGTGTGGTAAATCGCTGCAACTGAGCTTCCAGGGTTTCTCCGGGAATGTAGTTGAACATGTTGAAATTTTGTCTTAACATATCCTGACGATTCTCTTTCATGTCTTCAATTCCCTTGTTAACCTCAAAAGCCATTAAAAGCACAACTTAAAGCTAAAATAAAACTTAATAGTCAAATTTAAAAATGCCCTTTGACTATAAACCTCAAAAGTCAACCTTAAAAGTCAAATTAAAAAAGTCAAACTCAAAATTCAAACTTAAAAGTCAAACCGAAAAGCTAAATTTGAAAATTTAAAAGTCAAACGAGAAAGTCAAAGTTTAAAGTCAAAGTCAATTTTTGAAGACAAAAGTCAAAAATTAAAAACTATATTATTATTATTATTATTATTATTATTATTATTATTATTATTATTATTATTATTATTATTATTATTTAGATGAAAACGAAATTTAAAAATAAAAGAAATTTAATTTTGGGGTTAAAAGTGACAAAATTTCGAAACTGGATGCTACAGGGAGTGGTTTTGAATAAAATTTCGAAGGTTTAAAGCAACAAGGAGCTTGGCTCAAGTGGTAAGACGCGTTGTTGTCTTAACCTGAGGACATAGGTTCGAACCCTGGCACCTTGAATTTCACATCCTAATTTTTGTTAAACGCTGCTGCAAGCTGTAAACCAAGCCGCGTTGTCGAGTCGTCCTCAAAGCCGTAAACTCCGGTCAGCCGCAAACTCCGGCCGGAAACTCCCCGGGCCGTAAACTCCTTGCAGATTACGTGAAAAACAGCGTTTTTCACCCATTTTTGCTCCAAAACTCGATCAAAAACCGTTTATCAAAGGCGATGATAATTAAGTGATGGGAGATAGGTGATGATAGAAAGGTGATGACAGATAGGTGATGATAGAAAGGTGATGATAATTAGGTGATGATATAAATGTGATGATAATTAGGTGACGATAGATAGGTGATCATAAATAGGTGATTTGAGATGAGAGGAGATACCATAACCTTGACTGGCGATGTGGCAATGTAGTCATCTACCAGAGTATAGATGGCGACCACTGACTATTCTAGAAAGTCATGTGGAAACACCAGCAGACTCATAACCTGTAGGTGATGAATTATGAGCTCAGACGATGTTGTAACTACGTATTCATGCGATGATACTCTAAACTCTACTATGAATTATGAGTTAAGGGGATGTTGTAACTATGTATTCATGCGATGATACCCTAACCCTTACTAGACACATATTGAGGGAGTAATCCCTGAATCAGTACTGTCTATGCGATGATCCTTAGGAAAAAACATATAAGGAAATGCGATGTAAGGAGATCAGAGGTAAATACGATATAGGAGATGACCCTTAGGATAAATCTTTACGGAAGATTAAATGAAGATAATGGGCATGGGTAATTGGGTTAATTGTTTGACGAGTAAACATAATAATTATATTATTGTGGGTTGAAAACCCTATGTACTCACCAGATTTCACAACCTAACCCACTCAGTTTATTTGTATCACAAGTATCGATACGAAGCTACACTAAACTGAGAGATTAAAAGAGATGTAGATCACTAGTGTAAATAATACTAAGGTCTATGTATGCTTATGTTTTTGTATTGACGATGACATCCCAATGTTTTAAAATTAATAAAATATATTTCTTAGGAAGTGCTTTGATAACATATTTATCATGTTATTCTGGAAACAAATTCCGTAATATTATTCTTTAAAATGAATACTCTGATTTTCAAATAAGCATAAATAAAATTTTTAAAATGACCTTGAATTTGGGATTGTCACACCTTCGGTCTATTTCAAGAAAATACTATCAAGCATATTTGGGTGCTTGCAATCCCATTCGGTCTATTTAAACCAGATATCGAGTCTATTTCATCCCATACTACTACTAGGTAATATCATAACATAAATCATAGAGTCATCAAGCAAATACATGTATAACTAACAGTTCTCACAAAGACAATTATCACCCTACATCATAAACTAGTGGGCCGACATTGGTGCCTACAACCCACGAATACTGCAAAGGAAGACTTACCTCAGACTGTAGGTATCAAATCGCACACAGTGGATGAATTGCGAAATCCTCTCCCTATCGCACAAGCATAAAACCCTAATTAGAAATTAGGCCACATTCTAACTCGAATGTCCAAAACCCTAATTCTTGACTTAAGGAAAAAAAGGCCTGTTTACCCTTGCCTCAATGGGCCACCCTTCCACAAATCCCCAAACCCATCAAAAGCCCAAAAAGGCATCCAAGCCCAACAACAAGGCCTCTAAGGTCCAATATGGCCCAAGAACACCTAACATGGACTTAGGCCTAAAAATGACCTGCTACAATCAAGTAGGCATGGGGCCCAACTTAAACAAGTCCAAAGCTAAACATTAATCGAGCCCAAAACTTATCTAAGCGCACAAACTGCATACGCGCGACACACACGGCTCGTACGCCTAGCGTATGCTGATGTCCATCCAGAGTCGGGACACTGACACAGTACACACAACTTACTCTAGAGTACGCACGGCGTACTGGCCAGTCAACCAATTTTCATTCCCAGGTCTTAATCCATTCAGTCGTTACGTCTAAATCTTAGATCCAAACTTAAAATAACATCTGAAGCCGTAAAGTTACAAACTTTGTGCATTTGCATGCATGGATGGGGCTCAAACCGTGAAAAAAGTCCATTAACTCACCTAGATGGTCACTAACACTTGCATGGGTCCAAAAAGACAACTCAAAAGGCTTGGAGTTACTTATACTCCAAGAAACCAAGCTATGGGACCAAAAGATGTCGTATTCTACCCTAAACCTAGATCAAAGCTTGGAATGATCAAGGATCAGACTTTATACCTTCAATATACAAGAAAAGGTGCACAAACTCTGGATCTTCAATCTTCTTCTTCTCCTTTGCTCCTTCCAAGCTTCCTCATTCTTTAAAACCAGCAAAGATCGCCTAAATACTTAAGGTAAGCTCAATATGCACAGAAAAACGGCTAGGGTTTCGAAGTTGACACTAAAAGAGGTAATGGGGCTGATAAGGTAAGGAGGGTGAAGGATTAGGATGCTTAAATAGGGTGCAAACCCTAAAATTTAGGGTTCGCCAATGGCTTGAGTACACCCTACATGCGCATGGGTGTGCCTAGCGTACGTTAGGGTCACCCTGATGACACGCATGCAACGAGTACGACGTGCATACCAAATATACGCTCAACGTGCTCACCACCGTCCGTCACCTTTAATTTAAATCATTACTCATACCTGGAGACTTGGGTGTTACATCGTACATACATCTTCTCAACTACATCAGAGTTTGTTTGTTTTGATTTAAACAAAGAACCTGAAAGACACCACTATTCGTACGAGATTGACTGATATGATCAACCACCGAGCCATGTTCCATTTCAAATGGAAAGTATTCCAGATATATTTCATGATTACATCAACGATGTACAAGATATAAATGATGATGAAAATTGTAGGTTTCAAGATATAGTTGTTTGTCTATGATTTAATGAAGACCAATGGCTATACATTTGACTTAAATTGCTTGAAGAGTTAGAGAGTCGATATAACGGATACCATGATGTTTTTATTGCCGGATTCACTGAGATATACGAGTCATTGTATTGGTTTGAATCACCTGCACCTTTGCGATATTGGTTGCATATGCCTTTCAGTGGTTACCTAATTGCTAACAGGTTAGGTGTGATTGTTTATTGTTTAAGTCACGAACAATCTACGACTTGCTTTCGTCTTTGGAGAGGTCCTAAAGAGTTTCCATCCCACCAATCCATTACATTGGCACATGTAAATGACAACCATTATATGTTGGTGCCTTTGAAAGAAAATGACCAAATGCCTCTTATCATATTGTATTGGAATGGCCACATAAACCCATAAGCATCTGCTTGACAAACTATGTATTAGTCGTGTTTTCAATTATACAATCAACTTAGGTATCGTAATTTTGTAACACCCTAGATACATATAAAATATTAAGTGAAAATGTATTTGAACTTTTTACTATTCATTGCATCGAAATATTGTTTTATTATTGTTGTGTTTATTTTAGTTTTTTTTTTAAATTAAATATTGATCTTTTATATAAAATAATTTTATTAGATTTTTTTTGAAACGCTATACTTAACCTACTTTAAATTACTTCGAATTTCACGTAACTTTATTAGATGCATATAATAATATATAATAAAGGCTTTTTGTTTTATAAATTTAAAATATAAAAAAATAATAGATTAAATAGATTAATATAAATAATATAGATAATACACATTTTTTATTTTATAAATTTAAAATACAAAAAAATATTTTATTAAATAGATAATCAATTATTTGTATATTAAAATATATTATTAATTATCACTTTATTATTATCTAATAATTATAATAATTATAAGTAAAAATATAATCATTATAAATAAAAAAATTAAATTATTATTTAATCATTTTTAAAAAGTTATTGAATAATGAAATTTTTAGAATCTAAAAGAGTATTGATATCTTTACCTTTATAGATTTTATAAAAACTAAACTTAGAAAAAGAAAAAAAAAATAACAGGACACATTTTACACATTAAAAAAATATATTCTGAAATGAGTGACAGAATCCTAATCTGATGTTCCTGAAAACACTCCAAAATGTTTACCACCCTCGTAGGACAAACCAAATATATATTTATAGATAATGTTGTTTTTAATACTTAATTGTTTAATGTTAGACATATGGTAAAATAGGTTATTTAGTCTCATTCAAATGGTTTTTATTTGTTCTATAAAAAATACTTTATATAAACAAACATTATTATCCATTCAGCCATTGTCACTGTACCAATATATCAGTGTCGGTCGGCAAGATGACATGATTATAATAATCGGGTAGCTGTTATTTTCATAGTGGAAAACAATTTAATAGAATGACGACACACAATTATCACATCTCAAATAGTAACTTACAACGTTATAATAATAATACACACACACACACACACACACACACAGAGAGAGAGAGAGAGAGGTGTTTCCCCTTTATTAAAATAGGTTGCTTCTCATGTATTTTATTATTTCATCCATGATCTAAGGCCTAATACTCTATATAAATCTTTATACATATTGTTGTTTTTAATACTTAACTGCTTAATGCTAGACACATGGTAAAATAGGTTATATAGTCTCATTCAAACGATTTTTATTTGTTCTATAAGAAACACTTTATATAAACAAACATTATTATTCATTTAATCACTGCCACTTTACTAATATATCAGTGTCGGTCGACAATATTGCATGATTATAATAATCGAGAAGTTGTTATTTTCATAGTGGAAAGCAACTTAATAGAATGACGACACAAAATTATCACATCTCAAACAGTAACTTACAACGTTATAATAATACTTGGAGAGAGAGAGAGAGAGAGAGAGAGAGAGAGAGAGATGTTGTCCCTATATTAAAATATTAAAATAGGTTGCTTCTCATGTATATTTTATTTCCTCCATGATCTAAGGTCTAATACTCTATACAAATCTTTACCCCCTAAAAAAGAAGCCTGGATTCGAATATCCTATCCAAGATGAATCTCATGGATGAAGAAAAGAATAGGCTGAATCTTAACATGAGCAAAAACTTGAAGATTAAAAAACCAATTTCAATGAAGACATGTCATTTCTGAAAGAAGAAGTTATATAACCCATAAGCACTTGGGGTCACCAAAATGCTCATAAAAAGGAGAGATTGACCACTTGCTTATTCATGGAACACTTGTTGTACATTCTCACTCACTTCCACGGTCACTCACTTCAACGTAAACCAACCACAAATGAAGGGGGAAAATGACAATGGATGAGTATGTAGATGGAATGAGTTTAATATGGTTATTTAAAAAAGAAAAAGTCATATTTTTCGGAAAGTGTTTTTTATATGGATTGAGTTACTTAATTTCCTTTTTTAACTTTAACTACTAATCACGTAATTTTTTTATTACAATTAAAATTTATATTTAAAAGTAGATTAAAAAATTAATTACAAAGTCAATATAGTCATGTATATATCTATTGAGTTACTTAATTTCGTTAACTTTTTTTTTAAAAAAAAATACATGGTTTTTTATAAACTTTTCGGTTTAAAATCGAGTTTGTCTACGTTTCGATATAATTTTTTTTTTTAACTTAATGTACGTTCCCCTAAAATATCACACACTAAACAAACATACTGTCAATCATATCTTGGTGCTTGCCTATCCTTTTCAATCTATTTTAACTGAATACTGTCAAACATATATGCGTGTTTGCCTACACCTTCAGTCTATTTCAAGCGGATACTATCAACCATATATGGGTGCTTGCGAATCCCCTTCGATCTATTTCAACCGGATATTGGGTCTATTTCATCCCCTACTACTACTACTACTACGTAATATCATAACAGATAATACAGAGTCATCAAGCAACTATAGATATAACTGACAGTTGTCACAAAGACAATTATCACACTACATCATAAACTAGTGGGCCGATATTGGTGCCATCAACCCACGGATACTGCAAAGGAAGACTCACCTCAGAGTGTGCGTATCAAATTGCACTCAGATGACTCGCGAAATCCTCTCTCTATTGCACAAGCATCTATATTTTAAAAACAATTTTTTAGTTGAACCGGTATAGTGACCGGTTTCAGGTTTAATCGGTTCGACAGACATGTCAACCGGTTTCTATAATTTTCATTTTTTTTTTCTATTTTCCTATATATAAATACATATATAAATCATGAATTTGACGTTTATAAGTTCAAACATTAAAATTATACATATAAATAAGTTGCAGATCACTCCAAATACATTACAAACTTTATAACATTTATCATATGTTTTTATTTAGAAAAAAACTACATAGATTTGAAAAAAATTAACCAAAATTTATTATGCAAATATTTCTTTTTCATGTGATTTTATTTGGTTAATCCGCTTGAACCGGTATATTTTGACCGTTTCAACCGGAATTTTTCTAAAAACCGGCCGGTTCAATCCGGTCCAGAAATCGACATAAAACCGGTGATAGTTGAATCGCTCCCTTCCTCGGTTTTCGGTCCAACCGGTTCGACCAGCCGGTTCAAACCGGTTTTTAAAACATTGACAAGCATAAAACCCTAATTAGAAATTAGGCCACATTCTAACCCGAAAGTTCAAAACCCTAATTCTTGACTTAAGGGAAAAAAAAGCTCCTTCACCCTTGCCTCAATGGACCACCCTTCCCCTAATGCCCAAACTCATCAAAAGCTCAAAAAGGCATCCAAGCCCAACAAAAAGGCCTCTAAGGTCCAATATGGCCCAAGAACACCTAACATGGCCTTAGGCCCAAAAATGATCTGCTACAATCAAGTGGGACTGAGGCCCAACTTAAACAAGTCAAAGCCAAACACTAATCGAGCCCAAAAACCATTTAAGCCCACAAATTGTGTACGTGCAGCGTATACAGCTCGTACGCCCAACGTATGCTGATGTCCATCCAGACTCGGGGCACTGACCCAGTACGCACAACATACTCTAGAGAACGCCTGGCGTACTGGCCAATCAACCCGTTTTCATTCCCAAGTCTTAATCCATTCAGCCTTTACGTCCAAAACTTAGATCCAAGCTCAAAATAACATCTTAAGCCATAAAGTTTCAAACTTTGTGCTTTTGCATGCATGGATGGGGCTCAAACCGTGAATTAAGTCCATTAACTCGCTTAGATGGTCACTAACACTTGGATAATTGGGTCTAAACCACCAAGATACGATTTTTATGATTCAAAACACTTCCAAGGGTCCAAAAAGACAACTCAAAAGGCTTGGAGTTGCTTATATTCCAAGAAACCAAGCTATGGGACCAAAAGATGACATATTCTACCCTAAACCTAGATCAAAGTTTGGAATGATCAAGGTTCAGACTTTATACCTTAAATGTACAAGAAATGGTGCACGGACTCTGGATCTTCAATCTCCTTCTCCTTTGTTCCTTCCAAGCTTCCTCATTCTTTAAAACCACTAAAGATCGCCTAAATATTGAAGGGAAGCTCAATATGCACTAAAAACGACTAGGGTTTCGAAGTTGGCACTGAAAGAGGTAATGGGGCTAATAGGGTAAGGAGGGTGAAGGATTAGGATGCTTAAATAGGGTGCAAAACCTAAAATTTAGGGTTTGTCTATGGCTTGAGTATGTCCCGCGTACGCATGGGTACGCATAGAGTACGTCGGGGTCACCCCGATGACGCGCATGCAACGAGTATGCCGTGAATTCCAAATGTGCACCCAACATACTCACAACGCTTCATCACCTTTAAGTTAAACTGAACAAATAGGTTAAATCATTACTCATACCTGGTGACTCTGGTGTTACATCGTAAGTGCAGTTTCTCAACTACATCAGAGTTTGTTGGGTTGGATTTAAACAAAGAACCTGAAAGACACCACTATTCGTACGAGATTGACTGATATGATGAACCACCGAGCCATGATCCATTTCAAATGGAAAGTATTCCAGATATATTTCATGATTACATCAATGATGTACAAGATGTAAACGGTGATGAAAATTGTAGGTTTCTAACGATATTTGTTTGTCTATGGTACAATGAAGACCGATTGCTATACATTTGACTTAAATTGCTTGAAGAGTTAGAGAGTCGATATAACGGATACCATGATGTTTTTACTACCGGATTCAATGAGATATACGAGTCCTTGCATTGGTTTGAATCACTCGCACCTTTGCGATATTGGTTGCATATGCCTTTTAACGGTTACCTAATTGCTTACAAGTTAGGTATGATTATTTATTGTTTAAGCCACAAATAATCTACGACTTGCTTTCCTCTTTGGAGAGGTCCTGAAGAGTTTCCATCCCACCAATCCATTACATTGGCACATGTAAATGACAACCATTATATGTTGGTGTCTTTGAAAGAAAATTACCAAATGCCTCTTATCATAATGTATTGGAATGGCCACATAAACCCATAAGCATGGAAACTATGTTTTAGTCGCATTTTGAATGATACAATCAACTTAGGTCTCATAATTTTGTAACACCCTAGATACATATCAAAAATTAAGTGCAAATGTATTTGAACTTTTTTTACTATTCATTGCATCGAAATATTGTTTTATTATTGTTGTGTGTGTTTTAGTTTTTTTATTAAATATAATTCTTTATATCAAATAATTTTATTAGATTTCTTTTTGAAGCTGCATATCTAACATACTTTAAATTACTTCTAATTTCACATAATTTTATTAGATGCATATAATAATATATAATAATTTTTTTTATAAATTTAAAATATAAAAAATATATTTTATTAAATAGATTAAATAGACTAATATAAATAATATATATATATATATATATATATATATATATATATATATATATATATATGTAATACACATTTTTTATTTTATAAATTTAAGATTCAAAAAAAATATTTTATTAAATAGATAATCAATTATTTGTATATTAATTTTTTTATTAATTATCAGTTTATTATTTGCTAATAAATATAAGTAAAAATATAATCATTATAAATAAAAAAAAATTAAATTATTATTTAATCATTTTAATCATTTAGAAAAAGTTATTGCTTAAGGATATTTTTAGAATCTAAAAGAGTATTGATATATTTACCCTTATAGATTTTATAAAAATAAAATTTATACAAAAAGAAAAAGAAAATAATTAACACAACACATTTTACACATTTAAAAAATCTCTTCCGAAACAGGTGTTGAAATCCTAATCCGATGTTCCTGAAAACGCTCCAAAATGTTTACCACCCTCGTAGGACAAACCAAAAATATATTTATAGATATTGTTGTTTTTAATACTTAACTGCTTAATGCTAGACAAATGGTAAAATATGTTATTTAGTCTCATTCAAATGATTTTTATTTCTTCTATAAAAGAATATTTTATATAAACAAATATTATTATCCATTCAGCCACTATCACTTTACCAATATATCAGTGTCGGTCGGCAAGATGACATGATTATAATAATCAGGTAGCTGTTATTTTCGTAGTGGAAAGCAATTTAATATAATGACGACTCAAAATTATAACATCTCAAACAGTAACTTACAACGTTATAATAATACATGGAGAGAGAGAGAGAGAGAGAGAGAGAGAGATGTGCTACTCCTATATTAAAATAGTTTGCTTCTCATCTATTTTATTATTTCATCCATGATCTAAGGCCTAATACTCTATATAAATCTTTATAGATATTGTTGTTTTTAATACTTAACTGCTTAATGCTAAACACATGGTACAATGTGTTATTTAGTCTCATTCAAATGGTTTTTATTTGTTCTATAAAAAAACACTTTATATAAACAAACATTGTTATCCATTCAGCCACTACCATTTTACCAATATATCAGTGTTGGTCAGCAAGATGACATGATTATAATAATTAGGTAACTATTATTTTCATAGTGGAAAGCAATTTAATAGAATGACGGCACAAAATTATCACATCTCAAACAGTAACTTACAAAGTTATAATAATACTTGGAGAGAGAGAGAAAGAGAGAGAGAGAGAGAGAGAGAGAGAGAGAGAGATGTGTTGCCCCTATATTAAAATAGGTTGTTTCTCATGTATTTTATTATTTCCTCCATGATCTAAGGTCGAATACTCTATATAAATCTGTACCCCCTAAAAAAGAAGCCTAGATTCGAATATCCTATCCAAGATGAATCCCATGGATGAAGAAAAGAATTGGCAGAATCTTAACATGAGCAAAAACTTCAAGATTACATTCAAGATAAAAACCAATTTCAATGCGGACATGTCATTTCTGCAAGAAGAAGTTGTATAGCCCATAAGCACTTGGGGTCACCAAAATGCTCAAAGAAAAGAGAGATTGACCACTTGTTTACCATGGACAATGAGTTTCGAATTCATGGAACACTTGGTATGCATATTCACTCGCTTCCACGGTCACTCGCTTCTACGTAAACGAACTACAAATGAAGGGCAAATGACAATGGGTGAATATGGAGAGGGAATGTGTTTAGTATAGTTATTTAAAAAAAGTCATATTTTTTAGAAAGTTTTTTTATATGGATTGAATTACTTAATTTCCCTTTTTTAAACTTCAACGACCAATCATGTAATTATGCCTTACGATTAACTTTTATATTTAAAAATAGATTAAAAAATTAATTACAAAGTCAAAATAGTCTTGTATATATCTATTAAACAAAAAATTTGACAAAGTTACAAAAATGGTCCCTATGGTTTGCCAAAAGTCAGTATGTGTTAATTTTTTTTGACGAACATGGTTCATATGGTTTCCAAAACTTACATGGATGACTCTTTTAACTGACGTCGTTACTGTTCATCTGTTAGTGTAAGAGTATTTTTGATATTTTCAAGTAGTAGAGACTGAGTTTGTGACAATTTATGTAATTTTTCTATATTTTATATTTATGAGATTGTAATTTTTCTATCATTTTACTTTTTAAAATATTGCTTTCAACATTTAATTTTGAACTTTGAAAAATGTTACATTCACCATTCTATTTTTTAAATTTTCGTGTTTAACCTCATATTATATATAATTTGAGTCTTATTAATAATTTTCATTTGTTAACCTAATAAAACTATTTTTATGTGTTTATTTTTATATATGTGTCGGTATTATTAAAGGTGATCAACGTTTCGATTTTAATTGAGAACTTTCTTTGGTTAATTTTTTTTTTAAATTATATAGTTTTTTATAAACTTTTTGGTTTAAATTCAAATTTGTCTACGTTTTGACAGTTTTTTTTAAGAGGTCAAATATAGTTATTTTCGTTTGTTAATTTTAAGAAATGTATTATATTTGAAAAATGTTACATTCACCACAACATCGTCTGGACTCGTAATTCATAATAAGGGTTAGACTATCATCGCATGAATACACAGCCACAACATCGCTTGGACTCGTAATTCATTACCTATCTATCATCACCTAATTATCATCACCATTATATCCTCACCTATTTCTTATCACATTATTTCATCACACACCAACTATTTCATATACCCATGTTCTACCCAACATATTTGTAGATATAAATTACATATACAGTTTAAAACTATTTAAAAACCTGTTTAAAACATTCATTCAACATCCATCTCAAGTAAACAACAATATATAAACACATAACACGTATTTCATAGCAAATACTTCATATCTATGTGTTAGAAGAAAGTAACTACACTCACACCAAACATATACTTAATACATTCATACAATACTTGTATTAAAATTGTGTTTATGAAAGGGACTATACACTCACTTGATCAGAAGATGATCGGACAGTACTACGGCTCTAAGAGTAGTACTTCTTCGGTGAAACCGGGATCACTTCGCACACCGGGCTTCTCGCGGGCAGAGCTTCAGCTCAGAAACTCTTTTCTTCTCGGGATTTTCGGGTTTCGGGACTTGCTTCGTGTCTCGGGATGATACCAAGGATTCAGGGGGTTAAAATAGGGCTTAGAGAGGGTATCGGGGTGGGAGAGAAGAGATTGAGCAACCAAACTTGGCTGCCCCTTGAATTCTATTTATAGGGCCTGGATTCACGTCGTGAATCTCAAATATCCACGTCGTGAGTTCAATAGTCATAGGTGAGTCATCGTAACTTGCGTCTGTCAGGCTCCAGAAGTCATAAATACTGAGTTCACGTCGTGAACATTGTATTCACGTCGTGAACTCTGATAGTTTTGGGGTTTCGCCCTCGAACTTCAGAAATTCATAACTTTCGCATACGAACTCCGTTTTTGATGTTCTTTATATCGACACGTAGGTAGAAAACAAGATCTACAACTTTCATTTAGACTTCATCGGCTAATTTTGACTTTATTTTTATTATATTATTTATATATTATTTTTAGTAGGCCGGGACAGGAAAACTCCGTTATAAACTCATAACTTCTTCATCTGTCGTCCGTTTTCGTCTGTCTTTTCACCGTTGGGCTACAATTGATGAGACCTTCGATTCTCATTTAGATCGTTTCTGCTAGAAATCACTCGATCTCATATTCGAACTTCGGGCTGCATACTGCTAATGCTGAAACTTCAAAAAATCATAACTTCCTCATACGAAGTCAGATTTAGACGTTCTTTTTATGCACGCTCTCGGTTTAACGTATTCTACAACTTTCATTTAGATCGCTAAGGCCAAATATCGCTCTAACGTAAATTCACTATTTACGTTGCGCTGTGTCGTGCCGGTGCTGTCGCGAAACTTCGACAGGTCATAACTTCTTCGTTATAACTCAGATTTCGGCGTTCTTTATATGTACGGAATCCTTGTAACATATACTATAACTTAGTTAAGATTAATCATTCTAAATAATTTTCCATCAAAAAGTCATTTTTGATGCTTATCGTCTCTAAATTGACTAATCCGAATCTACGAGCGTTACAGTCTCCATCAACAATTCATATAACAACGATTCACAAGTATTATTCGAAATTAATATCATTAATAAGTTTATATTAAGAAGTATCGAAATTAATATCATTAATAAGTTTATATTAAGAAGTATGATAGATAATATTTGGAATTAATATCACAGCAGCACCACGACGTAATTGATTTCTGTTCAAGAAGTTTTTTACCATGTTTTTTTTTTAATTTCTAACATTTGACAGGAAAAGAAACGTTGTAAGCTAATTTATATATAATAAATGTAATATTTTGCAATTTACACCAACTTGGACTTGGAAGTGACTGGTGAAAATTACAATTGTATAAGTGATTGCTTTAAATCGGATATTAAAATTCTAATCATTATAATATTATATTTGGATATTTGGTTGTTTGAGAGGCTATGGCCGATAATATTATATTCGGATATTTGGTTTGACTATAACTGATTGTGTTGTCTTGTATCAGTCAAACCAAATGTTAGACAGATAATATTATTAGTTCAGTTCAGTCGAGTCCAATCCAATCCAGTTATCTTTTATTTGCTCATGTACCAAATCTGTATCTCAAGGTCCAAACAAAAACAAAAATCAAAATAATAAAATTTTCAAAAATATACATATATCACCCTCCAATTTTAACCTTTCTTTCCAGATCACAATATATTCTTTTTATTTATAACTTTATTAATAAATATGATATTAATAATACTCAAAGTCAAAACTGATATCATTTCAATCCTATTAACCCCAACACTCAAATAATGTAATTCGTGAAACCTAATACACATTTTCATGTATAATTAATTAATATTTCAGAAGGGCATAAAAGAAATTTTTTCGAAAGGTCGTAATAAGAAACATTCCGTAAAACCAAGGGTGATAAATGAAAATTTGAAATCAACTATGTGCAAAATTCGTGGGCGCCGGCGGCGCATGAAGCTGGTTTATCAATTTGGAACATGGCAAATCAGCAATAATGGCAAGGACCCTTTTATCCCCGTGTCTTCGACTTGTTTATCCCATTCTTTGAATTTGGAAACACTCGATGCTCTTATAAAACTTGAACTACATCTACCTTTAAACCTACCAATTCTCCATCAATCTATCTTTACTCTGTTCAAATGGCAACCTCATCAAACCCTCTTCCTCTTCCTTCTCCTCCTTATGCTTCAGAACAAATACAAGACCATAACTACTTGTACGCATCAATCGCCAACGTTTCCAACTTTGTTTCTGTGAAGCTTTCGAGTGAACGCAACTACCATATTTGGAAAACACAGATGCTTTGTCTCATGAAGAGCCACAATATGGTTGGCCTCGTAGATGACTCAATTGTGGGTCCCAGAGCTTCAACCAATGAGATTATGGACCAATACGACACTCTTCTCAAAGGTTGGATCTTTGGTTCAGTTAGCCAAAATGTACTTGGTGCTGTAGTTGACCTCATTTCAGCCAAAGATGTTTGGGACAAACTGAAATCCTTCTATGATACAACTCAACAAGGTATGTGCTACTTATTCTTCTAACTATTTTTTGGAGCTTTATGTATATATATAATATATCCCTGTGTTCAGATAAAACACCAACAAAACTAGAAGAAAAAATGAAAACCGAAGACATAGATCATAGGGTTGCAACAGAATCAAAACCAAATGTGAAAGACACAATCACGATAGATGTAGAAACAAACGATAGCGATAAAGAAACCAAAACAGAAGGCTTAAGCAAGGAAGAACTCGAGGAGTTGAATAAAGCTGTTGTGAAGGGGTATTGGCATCGAGCAGAACCCATACTGAAAAAGAATAAAGATGCAGTGAGAGTGGCAATCAAGAATGACGGAAGCACAATAATTCACCTAGCGGTTGGAATAGGTGATACGTATTTTGTGAAAAGATTACTTTCGTATGTAAGTGATGAAGATGTACTTGAAAAGAGAAGTTCAGATGGAAGTACACCCCTTCATATCGCTGCAATTGTTGGGAATAGATATGCAGCGCGTCTCTTGCTTGAAAAGAACAAAGAGTTGTTACGAATTAAAGACAATAAAGGCGATGAAGCTTTGCATAAAGCTTATGAACATATGCATCTTGATACCATTGGATATTTGTTTAAAGCTATGGATGATGGTGGAAAGACCAAGTCAGCATCTTTTCATTTAGGGGACACTGCTCACCCTGATCCTGGTGTTGAAGTAGGCGTTGACCTTCTTGTTAATGCTATTTTTGCAAAGGAATACAGTAAGTACCCAAGTCAACTCCAACCACCTTCCGTTTTTAGAGTGTAAATTAGAGTTTAGAGTGGTCATTTCTAAGTTCTAACCACGCTTTAAATTCTGTTTTACATTTTATTTTTTAAAGTGTAAAATAAAGTTTAGAGTGAACCACACTCTAAATTCTGTTTTACACTTTAAAAATAGAATGTGTGGAAGATTGTATAGTTTACACTCCAAATTTAGAGTGTAACTATTAATTTCTCTATTTTTAAAGTGTAAAATAGAGTTTTAGAGTGGTTTAACTCCAGTCTTTCTCTAAATTTTGTTTTACACTTTAAAAATAGAGTGTGTAGGAGATTGTGTAGTTTACACTCCAATTTTAGAGTGTCACTATACATTTCTCTATTTATAGAGTGTAAAATAGAGTTGGGTCGAATTTTACACTAGAGTGTAATACCAAAAACAGAGTGGGGGTTCTAGATGCTCAAAATTTTCATTTTTTTTTCTTTTTTTTTTTATGCTTACAGATTTAGCGTCAGAGTTGATTGAAAATTTTCCTAAATTTGCTGTGATAAATGACGGTGTACTTATGGCTATGGCTAAAACCTTTCCAAGTGGGTTGGACTATGGAGAAACACTTATCTATCCTTGTAAGTTTCTAATATGATAGAAGTGGTTTCATTTTTTATTTTACTATTATTTATTTCTGCTTTTATTTTAAGGGTGATAAGGTGATTGATTGGCATTTTTCTATTTAGCTTTGAGCAATCTTTGGCAAACAACACGTTATGCAGCTGTAATGGTTGGGTCTGCGGTTCTTGCCATCCCGATGATGATATACGAATCTATATGGGGTGATCCATCAGAAGATTTCATACTTGAAGTACTCATAATTGGTGAGCAATTTTATTTATGTTTTAAATCGAAGTGAATTTTGTTCTACTAATAATTTTTTATGCATATGCAGTTACACTAGCTATACCTACATTCTTCTATTACTCCATATACCTCCTTTTATTGATGGTCTGTTTCTTATTCCTTCTGCCCTATTTCGCCTTGTGGAAGGCTGCATCGAAACTCGGTAAGAACCACATATGGGTTCATGCATGAGATTTAATTTCTAACATAACATTTATTGTTGTTCTTTTAAGGGAAAATGACTTAAAAGCCCAATGAAGTTTTCAAACCGTTCAAAAAACCCCAATCATGTTTTGTCTGTTCAAAAAAACCCAACAAACTTAACATATTTTCTAAAAAGCCCAACTAAGTTATACTTTCCTGAAAATCAAATAAGAGAAACAGATGACGTGACTTATTACCGTATCGGAAAAATGACTTGTTAGGCCAACGAAGTTTCCAAAACGTTTAAAAAACTCCAATCATGTTTTGACTGTTCAAAAAAAAATCCAACGAACTTAAACAAAACAAAATTGGGATTTTTTGAACGGTTTGAAACTTTGTTGGACTTTTTAGACAAAATTTTAAGTTCGTTGAGTTTTTTTGAACAGACAAAACATGATTGGGGTTTTTTGAATGGTTTGAAAACTTCGTTGGCCTTTTAAGTCATTTTCCCTTCTTTTAATCGATAATTTTCTATCTTGTAGTTGCACCCATAAAGCATATTGAGAAAAAGAAGAAAGAATGCGAAGAAGGAGAAAAGGTTCTAAGATTGGTATGTGATGAAATAGACAAGTTAGGATACTCTGGAACACATCATCCCTATTACACTCGACCAATTCTTGAAGCCGCATGTCAAAATACTTATAAGGTTGTTCATGAGATTTTGTCTAGATCACCTGAAGCAATTCAATGTACAAATAAAAGTGGATATGACATCATTCAGTTAGCAGTTATACATCGATCTGTTGAAATCTACAACCTTATCTATGACATTGGGGAACGTAAGAATCTTTATAGAACAATTGTTGATTCTTCTAAAAACAATATCTTGCATTTGGCTGGAAAGTTGGCTCCTTCATATGAACTTAATCGTAGAACAGGTGCAGCATTACAACTACAACGAGAACTTCAATGGCAAGAGGTAAATAATTCATAAAATCATAATGTAAATTTTTTTTTGTATAATAGTATAAACAAGTGAACCTAATATTTCAGGAGGTGAAGAAACTCGTGTTTCCTACATACATCACTCAAGAGAACATTTTTAAAGAGACACCAGATATGGTGTTCACAAGGGAACACGAAAACTTGTTGAAAGAAGGAGAAAAGTGGATGAAAACCACAGCAGAATCATGCAGCATCACTGCAGCACTAATCACCACAATTGTATTTGCAGCAGCAATTACAGTACCCGGTGGGACCCATCAGGAAACAGGGACTCCTTTGTTTAGAAGTGATATCGCGTTCACTATTTTTGCTATATCAGATGCAATCTCACTATTTACATCTAGTACAGCATTACTAGTGTTCTTATCGATCTTAACTGCACGTTTTTCTGAAAAAGATTTTTTAGTCAGTCTTCCGAGACGATTGGTTATTGGTCTTTGTGCTTTATTGCTCTCGACAACTGCTATGATGGTAGCCTTCAGTGCAACATTGTTTCTTGTCTTTTGTGATAGGAAACCATGGATGCTTGCTCCAATATGCGCATTAGCTTTGATCCCGATTTCATCTTTTGTTACTCTACAATTCCCCCTCATTGTAGATTTATTTTGGTCGACCCATGTGCGCATCTTTGGCATGAAAAAGAAAAGTGGATTCAAAAGGTTTGATCCGGACAACAATTTTAAGATTGAATTTTGGTGAGTGGAATTAGTGTATTCTAATTAGATCCTTGGCTTTTAAGGATAATGTAAATTTAAATATTTAATTTGTATCGATTGTATTTGATTACATTTTTTTGGAAAGATTGTTGCAATGGGATAAGTCTTTACACCAAACATTTCCCAACAATCAACTTTTGCTTCAACGGAGACAACGGTGCATCTTTGGTTCGATGTTTTTTTTTAATGTTAGAAATCACTTGAAGTTGTTTACAACATTAACCCACATTAAAATATACACTATTTTTGCTTCCCATCAAACTCATCAAGGAAATAATCTTTCAGATAACCCTACATTTTCAGCCTTTATCTAAAATGTCACTACGAACTATCTTTTACAAAAAACCACTATTAATTTGATTGTTTTTTATTTAAACCATTATTTACCTACTAAAATATGTTAGCGTTTTAAGATGTTTTGTTTTGGAAACTTTTGGCTCATTTTGGAATGATATTTTTGTATTACTCTTTTTGACTTAACTAGACTTAAAACCTGTTAATTGACTTAAGTAAGTAGAAAATGATTTAAATGAAAAGCTACACCCTTGCATACATCATATAGACCTAAGATATAAAATAAAACTGCATCCTTCCCAATTATATCTCTTTCTTAAAAGCTTGTGGTGAATAATCATTATTGAGTAATGACTCGTTATTAAACAAGAAAATGAACAATCAACAAACCCACTGAGCTGTGGCTTAAAAAGCTACTACAATTGCAATAAAACAAAATCTTCCATATATATATTTATCTTGATCTTTTCTTCACTTTGTTCTATTGATAACTCTGTGTGTCAATTCTATAAGGGCCCGCCTAGATCTTTGAACGTCCTCGTCATCATTTTCAGGCAATGAATCAATTGCAGCAGATGCCAGGCTGGCATGCTTTGCTGCCAGTTCTCTTGTTCTTTGTATTCCATGACTTTTTCCAAGATACTCCAGAGCCTGTATTCGTATTAGTATTAGTATAAGTATAAGTATTAGTATTAGTATTATACACAAATCAATTAAAAGTAGTGAAAGAAGCTTACAAGATTCACGTTTTCAGGGTCATCCAAGCCCCTGTCGACAACTGTACGTAGTTCGGGAAACTCCTCCATTGCATATAATATTGGAGCTGTCACAATTCCCTAGAAAATAAACAAAATTATCAGAATGTAACCTCAAACACAATCTACAAAAAGTTACACAATTAAGAAATTTAAAATCATTACATGGTGAATGTCAGATAATGCACCCTTCCCTAGAGATGATGATGTGCCAGTGAAATCAAGTACATCATCAATTAATTGGAATGCCAAACCCTGCAAACAAACAAAAAAAAACAAGGATAAGTCAGAGTTACTGTGTACCATGTATTGTGTATTGTGCATTGCAACTCTTTACTAAAACAAAGACAAGTTAAGAGTTACTACGTGCTGAAACAATGCTAAGTCTGAGTTACTACGTGATATGTATTGTAACTGTGTACCAAAACAAAGCTAAGTCAGAGTTACTGTGTAATGAAACCATGCTAAGTCTGAGTAACTATGTACTAAAACAAAGATAAGTCAGGAGTTACTGTGTGATGTGTGTTGTGTACTGAAAAAATGTTAAGTCTGCGTTAGTGCGTTACTGTGTACCATGTCTGTATGAGTTACTGTGTATTGTGTACTGTGTCTGAGTTACTGAAACAAAGATAAGTCTGAGTTACTGTGTACCGAAACAAAGCTAAGTCTGAGTTACTGTGTACCGAAACCATGTTAAGTTTGAGTAATTGTACTAAAACAAAGATAAGTCACGAGTTATTGTGTGATGTGTGTTGTGTACTGAAACAGTGTTAAATTTGCGTTACGCTGTACCGTGTCTGAGTTACTATGTATTGTGTACCGTGTCTGAGTTACTGAAACAAAGATAAGCCTCAGTTACTGTGTACCGAAACAAAGCTAAGTCTGAGTTACTGTGTAATGAAACCATGCTAAGTTTGAGTAACTGTGTACTAAAACAAAGATAAGTCACGAGTTACTGTGTGATGTGTGTTGTGTACTGAAACAATGTTAAGTCACGTTTCTGAGTTACTGAAACAAAGATAAGTCTCAGTTAGTCAATGTGTACCGAAACAAAGCTAAGTCTCAATTACTGTGTACCGAAACAAAGTTAAGTCTGAGTTACTGTGTAATGAAACCATGCTAAGTTTGAGTAACTGTGTACTAAAACAAAGATAAGTCACGAGTTATTGTGTGACGTGTGTTGTGTACCGTGTCTGTGTTAGTTCGTTACTGTGTACCGTGTCTGAGTTACTGTGTATTGTGTACCGTGTCTGAGTTACTGAAACAAAGATAAGTCTCAGTTACTGTGTACCGAAACAAAGCTAAGTCTCAGTTACTGTGTACCGAAACAAAGCTAAGTCTGAGTTACAGTGCAATGAAACCATGCTAAGTCTGAGTAACTATGTACTAAAGCAAAGATAAGTCACGAGTTATTGTGTGATGTGTGTTGTGTACTGAAACAATGTTAAGTCTGCATTAGTGCGTTACTGTGTACCGTGTCCGAGTTACTGTATATTGTGTACCGTGTCGAAACAAAGATAAGTCTCAGTTACTGTGTACCGAAACAAAGCTAAGTCTGAGTTACTGTGTAATGAAACCATGCTAAGTTTGAGTAATTGTGTACTAAAACAAAGATAAGTCACGAGATATTGTGTGATGTGTGTTGTGTACTGAAACAATGTTAAGTCTGCGTTAGTGCGTTACTGTGTACGGTGTCTAAGCTACTGTGTATTGTGTACGGTGTCCTGTACCGAAACAAAGCTAAGTCTCAGTTACTGTGTACCGAAACAAAGCTAAGTCTCAGTTACTGTGTACCGAAACAAAGCTAAGTCTGAGTTACCGTGTAATGAAACCATGCTAAGTCTGAGTTACAGTGTAATGAAACCATGCTAAGTTTGAGTAACTATGTACTAAAACAAAGATAAGTCACGAGTTACTGTGTGATGTGTGTTGTGTACCGAAACAAAGCTAAGTCTGAGTTACTGTGTAATGAAACCATGCTAAGTCTGAGTTACTGTATAATGAAACCATGCTAAGTTTGAGTCACTGTGTACTAAAACAAAGATAAGTCACGAGTTACTGTGTGATGTGTGTTGTGTACCGAAACAATGTTAAGTCACGTGTCTTAGTTACTGAAACAAAGATAAGTCTCAGTTGTAATGAAACCATGCTAAGTCTGAGTAACTGTGTACTAAAACAAAGATAAGTCACGAATTACTGTGTGATGTGTGTTGTGTACTGAAACAATGTTAAGTCTGTGTTAGTGCGTTACTGTGTACCGTGTCTGAGTTACTGTGTATGTATCGTGTCTGAGTTACTGAAACAAAGATAAGTCTCAGTTATTGTGTATCAAAACAAAGCTAAGTCTGAGTTACTGTGTAATGAAACCATGCTAAGTCTGAGTAATTGTGTACTAAAACAAAGATAAGTCAGTTACTGTGTGATGTGTGTTGTGTAATGTGTACTGAAACAATGCTAAGTCTGCGTTAGTGTGTTACTGTGTATTGTGTATGAGTTATTGTGTATTGTGTACCGAAACAAAGATAAGTCTGAGTTACCGTGAATTGAAACAAAGATAAGTCTAAGTTACTATGTGCCAACACAATGATAACTCTGAGTTACTATGTATTTTATACTGTGTACTGAAACAAAGATAAGTCTGAGTCACTGTGTAATGTGTACCGAAACAACGCTAAGTCTTCGTTACTGTGTACCATGTACCGAAACAAAGATACATTTGAGTTATTGTGTGCCGTGTACTGAAACAATGCTAAGTCTGTGCGTTACTGTGTACTGTGTACCGAAACAAAGATAAGTTTGAGTTACTGTGTACTGAAACAAAGATAAGTC
This sequence comes from Lactuca sativa, assembly GCF_002870075.4. Lineage (NCBI taxonomy): Eukaryota > Viridiplantae > Streptophyta > Magnoliopsida > Asterales > Asteraceae > Lactuca > Lactuca sativa. Next base: position 70,613,000 of record NC_056629.2, read on the forward strand.
TGAGACTCTGAGTTACCGAGTACGATACTTACAAGATTTTTCCCGTATTCATATGCCAGCATGGCAACCTCAGTAGTTTGGCCGGTAAGAAGTGCAATGGATTTGCAGCTGTTTGAAATTAAAGATGCAGTCTTGTAATACGTCTTCTGCAAATAGTAATCCATGCTGCAACAAAAAAAGAATATTGCAAGAGAATTTGTTAATGAGTCACAAGAAGCTTTGTAGGGGTATTTTCGGAAGAAACGAAACAAAAGTAGGTTGCTATAAATATAATACCTACTACGCTGCTCTGCTGACGTGCTCATTTGCATTGTTTCACCTGTCACAAGATGCTCCACAGCTGTTGCTATTAGTGATACAACCTGTACAATTTTTTTTTAAAAAAGAAGTAGAATATATTGAGAGGTTATTAAAAATTTAAAAATAAAAATAAAAATAAAGATATTAATGGAGTGGAATAGTGGATTATGGATACCTCTGTGTTTTTTAAAGAGGCGAGGGTTATACAAGCTCTAGAAAGCAAGAAATCTCCAGCCAATACTGCAAGCTGCATCAAGTGTTTCATTAGTCAAATATACGAGTGTTTCATATTTACTAATTTGCCCTTGTTTATTATTATTATTTTTCTGAAAAAGATATAACACCTTATTTCCCATTACAAAGTTAAGAGATCCAATCCCACGTCTTGTATCAGCATCATCCAATACATCATCATGAAGGAGACTAGCAACCTGAGATAAATAAAAAATATATATATTTTCTTTCTAATAAAATAAAATTGTAAAAAAGAAATATTAAAACCAATATTCAAAAAAAAAAACCTAACATGAATCATCTCTGTGATTTCAGCAATCGATTGTTGTCTCAACCTCAACTCGGTTGAAAACATATCCACAACCCCTTCTGATGCTGGTTTAGAAATTTGAACATTTAAAGCTGTTGCCATTAATAAAATAACCTGAAGAAAAAAATTCAATATTTTACAACAATAACATGATAATATGATATCAATAATCAAAGAAATAAAAATAAACTTACAGTGGGTCGAAACCTCTTCCCTTCAACTCCCATTTTAAAGAAGTACTCAGCTGCTGAAGCAAGCTTTGGCACCTGTATAATTCGGTTAATTACAAATATACCCTTTGAGGAAATAATGTTGAAAGAAAGTAGTTATTAAAGATATACCTCAGCAACCACCATTGATCGCAGCCTATTAGCTACAATTGATAGTTCATCAGCAACTAGAGAAAAAGGATCCACTTGATCCTGAATAAAAAGAAAAAGATAAATAAACAAGGGCAAATTAGTAAATATGAAGATCTTGCATTCACTTACCTCAACTGAAGATCTATCATATTGGGGTTGAGGTCCACCAGAACTAAAGGGGCGTGAAATCCAGGGGTAGATTACTCTGCAACCCAAAACCTACTAATTACCCAAAACAATAACAAGATTTACATAAAAACCATGAGATAAGAACTAGAAGCACCAAAATAAGATATAGTTAGTGATCTTTATACTCTTTTAGAAATCTTTTACATGTTGCTGTGATAAATTGAATATGATAAAAACGTAATCGCTTTTGCAAAACTTGAGCTACAAGTTATCTCAAGCTTTACTAATTTCCAAATTCCAAAAAAAATGATCTTTGTCCCACGAAAATTGGAAAGCTTGAGTTGTGGAATTGTTCCAAATATGGCCAATAGCTGAATTCCCTTGCGTAAAAGCAAAGTAAAGGAACCTTGATACCTAAATCAATACAATACCATAGAAACATTTCGTATTTTGGAATTTTGATGTGAGGAAGGGGGAATAATGTTTACAAATCGATATCGTTTTCTCAAAATTGAACAGGTCAATGGTCATGGAGCTTTTCCGATCGAGGGAGAAAAAGCTAAGATTGAAGAGTGATTTGCAAATTTACAACAGTTTCACAACGACAGCTACCAATTCGTTATGGTTTCACAAATAGGAAAAGCGAACGTTCGTGAAAGGGTTTACCTTTTCAGAGGGCTCCATGGGAGACTTGAAGGGACTGGAGTGAGACAATTGGTGATGCGGAGAAGAGTTGTGCAACCATCGACAACGGTTGTAACAGCTCGTTATTCTCGACATACGAGAAATTCCTCTATAAATGTTCATCTTCCCAAATCTCGAAGTTTAGTAAACAGCGGCGGAGATCAGTGAGATGGAAAGAAATATATGGAAAGCTTGGAGGAGGAGGCGGAAATGGTGGAGGCGGTGGCGGTGGAGAAGGAAAGAGGAAGATTGGAGGGGTTTTGGGGGATTAGTTAAAAAATCAACCGACCTTACTGATTCAGGAGTGTGACACGACGGCGATGGTGAACCACGTGCATAACCCTAACTAGACAAATCCTCCGTCGCTAAATTTTCATCAAGGGAACCAACCATTCTAAACCACCTCGTAAACACCTAAAACTAGCAATTCAACTTGTTTCCTTAAGAAAAGATTGATTTACATCAAGTTTTAGCCTATTAAATGAATAAAATCCAATAAGGTAAGGTCAATGACTAAAATGACAAAAAAATAAATAAAAAGTAAATATCACACTATAATCAATAACTTTTATAGAGTTTACAAAAAAATGATTTTGTTGGTGGACGATTATATTCGCGAAAGAAAACGAATTGTATTCGCATCGAGTAGGGACCGAATATTCTTGAGTACATACCATCTTCAAATTTTTTTGTTAAATGTGAACAAAGAATTGAAGACTTAAAATGAGAGTTTGAGCATTGAAGATTCAAGGGAAAATAACATTGTAGTTGGAAAGTGATCCGTCTTTTTAATTCCTGAACCTTATTTTAGACGGGTTAAGTGGCCACATCAACAAATCTAGCCACTACAGCTGTAAGAATCCAAAAATTAAAGAGATTTGACTTTGAACCTATCATACGAGATTGGACTGTCGTGTCTATAGGAGAGTAGAATGTTGAGGCATGAAAAGAGGATAATATAGAGATGGAGTGTAAGAAGAGTATGAGAAGGCATGCTAAGAGTAAGAGACATGCGAAGAGCAGAGTAACAATAAGAGAAGGGCATGCACAAAGTATAAGAAAAGAAAAGATATGAGATAAGAGTAGAAAATGGGAAAAGAAGAAGAGTATGAAAGATGTAAAGATAGATAAGAATCTAGACTATGAGTAGAGTATGAAATGAGCCTGATAAGAGGCTAAGTAAGAGTATGAGATAAGAATATAAGATCTAAATAGAAGAGTATGTGAAGAATAGAACATACTAGATGAGATGAGAAAGTATGAGAAAATAATAGAGAGATAAATACAATGTGAAAGAATGAGAATATAGCAGAGTATGAGAAGAAGATAACAAAAAGAACATGTAAAGAAAGATAGAAAGTGTCACACCCTCGAATCAGACGGCGGAAACATCCGGGGGCTTGTGCGTGACTTCATCTTGAAATATCATTACAGTGAATAGAATTGAAACATAACATCATCATCATCATCATCACACATGTAATATAACAACATTCATTTTTTACAACGAGTATTGTGTTTGAATATTACATGCCAAAATAGTAAGAGTATGACGAAGCAAAATACAACACAATATCCATTAGTTTGTTTCGTTTATCCTGCTTCAACGGTTTCCTGAGAATACAAGTTATTTTGAAAATGGTCAACATAAAAATGTTGGTGAGTTCATAAGCATGTTTGTGAAAATGATTTGTATAATTTTGAAACCACCAGAAAATCCGATTCTGCAAACTATTTAGTATGTTTGTGTCAGATCTTGTATTAATGCATGTATGTTTTTGTTTATTTGACTAAAATGGGTAAAAAGAATGTATAGGAAATGTAATGAGCATGTAAAGAGAATGTTCCCAGACAACCCGATGTTGCCTGTAAAAGAGAAAGCTACCATACCAACCCCCGAGGTTGAGTACCGGTATGAGAATGTTTCCGAGTAATCCAAGAGAAAAGAGAAATGGCCTTCCGTAAAATTCATAACGTTAATTCCTCTAAGTGAGCCGTCATAACCATACTAAATAATGACAATTTCGCCTGTCTTGGCGTTGTTGGACGCTGGTTTTGATTTTTGATTATAAGGTTTTCATCACCCTAGACTGAGGTAGTCTAACTGTAGCGAACAGCTCAGGTGTGGGGTGTCATCCCCGTATAGATCTATACACAAATCCCCGCTCTCCCTCCAAGAGACTCTGGTTATAACTACAGGCTACGATCGTACACTTAATAGGTGCCAACCGACAAAACTCACTAGATCCTTAATCGAATTTACGCGAAGAAAGGTATAATCTCATTCCAGACCCAATGAACCATGTAAGTGAACCACTAAGGCATCGCTAAGCATGTAAATCATTTAAAGGCCCCAATTGGAATGAAATTATATAACATGGGCCCGAAATATATATATGAAAGGACAACTAAGGCCCATTTCACATGTAAGGTATTTATAGGCCCAAACAGCACACAAATAGTATCCAAGGTCCGTCGCACATGTTAATGGGTCAATAAGGCCCAATAAACATATAAATAGTATACAGGACCTATCACACTTAACAAAATGGGCCACTAAGGCCCAATAACCTAGAAAATGATCATATTAATTCGTTTGTTAATTTATCGTTGGTTTTAGTTCAAGTATTCACTAAAATCGCATAAAAGAAAGGAAACATATAAAACTCATTCCCAGGCCCAATAAACAAGTAAGTGGACCACTAAGGCCCACTACACGTGTCTATTATTTCCAGGCTCAAAGGAATATGAATGTCTATCCTAAGCCCAATATACATGTAAAAGGACACTAAGGCCCACTAAATATGTATATTATTTCTAGGCCCAATAAGAATATGAATATCGTTTTTAACCCGTTTGCTATTGTTTTGTTTATTTTAGCTTGATTATTTACAAAGTTGATATAAAAAGCCCACTTTTTGTAAAAATGACGTTCTTGGCCCAATAAGCCAAAAATTTAAAATCAAGGCCCAATTTTTGTAATAATAACACTTTAGTCTCCATTTTGTTCAAAACTTGTTTGTGGCAAAAATAACATTTTAAACCCATTTTTGTCAAAATATCATTTTTGGCTTGATTTTTGTGGAAATACACATTTATCTGGTTTTGGGCTTTTCCGACCTAGTTGTTGGAAAACTTGTAGAAAAATCATCGTAAGTCGAAATTTGGATCCGTAAATTCTGGAAGTTGGAAATTTTGTCTACTTTGTTCACAATTTTTCTCATAATTTTCGATGGCCTCAAACTAGTGTGAAATTGCTCATTTTCACAGGCGAAATTATTTCAAATCTGATAGACAGTTTTGTAAAATTCGCCAAAAATTGTAGAAAAATCGTATGAAAACGTGAGAGTAATCATTTTAAATCTACAAACCTAAACTTTATCCATGTAAAACAATTTTGAAAAATACTTCCATTAAGAGGGTCAAAACAGTCCGAGATTGGACCAAAACTTTTCTGTCAAGGGCTATTTTATGAGTTTAACTTATAGATCTTAGAACACAACACTCATTTTTTATATTTAAAGTGTATAAATCACAGATCTACTAGTTTACATGTATTATATGTGATAACACATGTTTTTCTCAAAGTTTTTATGAAGATCCTAGTGATACACTTCAATTTTCTTAACATATTTTTAGATTAGTGAAGTAATCAACACATAATCACCAAATGATTCAAGAAAACACACATAATCATGCATATATACATAGATCTACACATAAGACTTGTATTCTCCCCCCCCCCCCCCAAAAAAAAAAAAACAAGTAAAAATAGAAAACAAGGGGGGTATGAACTCACCTGGGGTTGTTGTTTTTCGATTTGAAGAAGATATGGAAGGAGATGATGTTGGTTTCGGCTTTGAATGCTTCCTTAAAAGAAGTTTCAAAAACTTAGATGGTCCTAGGAAGCATGATCACGAAATGAAGCCATGTAAAGGAGTGTTCTTAGCTTAAGAATGGAAATCAATGACTTTGGTGTGATGACAACTTACCAAGGATGATGATCTTGATGAAGAACCTCTTGATACACACAAAAATCTCGAAAATTTAGAGGAGGTAGGAGGAGCTTGTGAGAGATTTCTTGAGAGTGTTTTAAGGAAATGAAAATGGTGAGGAATGAAGGGTTTGGCCGAAATTAGAAGAAGTGGGAGGATAAGAAGATTGAGGTGATGTTTGCATGGATATCCACCATGCAAACATGAGGTGTCATAAGCATGATTTTTCTTCTTTTTTTTTTTTTACATATATATATATATATATATATATATATATATATATATATATATATATATATATATATATATATATATATCTTGGGCCGAAATTTGGGCTAGAGAGATGAGAATGAAATGATTTGGCCCATTATTTGTCTTCTTCGAATTTCTATGAAGCTCCAAGCATTTTTCGACCCATTGGGCCCTTAAGAAGGTTCACGGCCCAATTTGGTAAAAGAAATTGGTTTATGGCCCATTAGGGTTAATTAAATCCTTTATGGCCCATCCTGGCCCAAAATGCTAAAGTTTTACAAGTGTGGGTCTAATTAGAACCTAATTAGGGTTTTAGGCCCAAAGTAGTTAACTTGGATACTTATTGGTCTATTAGGCCCAACAAGAGAATTCTAGAACACATTAGACTTGAATCGGGTTTTCTAGGGTTTCCAACCCTTATTTGAACATATGAATGTATTTGAACGAGAATAGAGTATAATATTCACTTAGAGTACAAGTCTTACAATAGTTGAATGTTCACAATGAGAATAGAATTTCCTAGCAAAATGCTAGTTGTGACAGAAAGATTAGAAGAAGAGTAGATAAACATGAAAATGAAAAGAATATAACTCACCAGACATTGTTGTCTGATGTTGTAGAGATGTTTCATGTTTTGCAGGTTCAAGTAGCAGACGTGGTACGTGAGAAGATGGGAGCACAAGGAGCTAAATTTAGAAGAATAAATTTTATTCTTTGTATGTAACACTCGTAAGTTCGGGCTAGGAAATAAATTTATCATAAGCCATAACAATGACTTTTAAATAAGAGATTGTTTAGGATAAATAATCTTAACCGAGTTATAGTATATGTCGTAAATAGTGAGTTAGAGATAGGTTACTTATTAGCCCTAAGGATCTAAACGAAAGTCGTAGTATTAGGAAAAAGCGAATCTGTACATACAGGGAACGTTCGAATCTGACTTCAATAGAGGAAGTTATGATTTTTCTAAGATTTCAGCGTAGTAGTGTGCGCACAGAAATCGAGTTTTAGATCGGTTGATTTTTGGCTAAAACAATCTAAACGATAATTGAAGGTCTCGTTAATAGGATTCCAAAAATATAAAACCATCGAAAAACGGACGCCGGATGTGAGAGATATGCATTTCATATAGCCTAAGCCTATGTAAATAAAATGAAGTCAAAACTAGCCGACATAGTCTAAAGAAAGTTGTAGATCTCGTCGAGAGCTTTCTGTGGATATTAAAAACATCAAAAACGGAGTTCGTATGAAGGAGATATGCAATTTCTAGATTCTGAAAATCGGCACGCGCAGTGCGACGTGCGTAACTTGCGCGCGAAGTCAGCCACGCTGCTCTAGCCGACGAGTGACATGTATCAGCTAACCGATGGATCGACGTGTTTGAAGTGCGCGACGCACATATGCGTTTTTTGGCCCTATAAATAGCCAACAACCCTCATTCATTCCACACACTCTTACAACCACTCTCTCTTGATTATCCCTCCTGTAAACCTATTTTTGTTTCGTTTCTAGCTTGAGGCGAAGCCCTGCGACACCCTGGAGTACGCGTTCGAGTATTAGCCTTCGATTAGGAGACCTTAAGTCAGAGTTTTTTCCACTTGGACCCTGGTTCTCATCCATAATCTATAAGTGAGCTACATTTACTCTGCCCCCACGTAATTTATAATTATAGTCATATTCGTTGTTATGAAGCTATAATTAAGATTTATCAGTGATTCCAAGTCATATACTGATTAATCTATTTACGAGAGGTGTCTAGAATGGTTACGTCAGCTTGGTTGTTGGATTTCAAAAAGACTATATGTTGAAATGGTCCTGCCTCCCGACTGTCCTGCCCGGTTGATCCTTATTTGATAGAACTATCAGTATTCATTAGAATGATTGATAGGTCTAGATTCCCTCTAGCCGCATAGAATATTAGACTACAACTTAGTGATAATGATACTAGGTCACATCAATGGAAAGGTCAGTTACTAGAAGCGAATATATGCCCGAATTTCAAGTCATCACTTTAACATGTAAGTGCATAGTTACTTTCAAACTTACACACACACACACACATATATATATATATATATATGTATATATATATATGTGTGTGTATATATATATATATATATATATATATATATATATAAGTATTCTAAATGCTTAAATGTTATGTGCGCTATCTTTGTTATGTTTAATGCAGTTGTACAAATATGATTACTACTTGATTTATTGGTATGTTTAACATACTTAATAGTATGGCTAGGCGGTGAGGGGTTGTGCAAAATAATAAATGAGAGGTTGTGATAGTATGGTGTGAAATAGTGGTTGTGATAGGTTAGAGAGAGGGCCATGTGAGATAATAAGTCGTGCTTACTGTGTCTATCTCAAGTACTTTGTATTGTCGTGCTAAACCCAAGTACTTTTGTACTGTCGTGCTAAACCCAAGTACTTTTGTATTGTCGTGCTAAACCCAAGTATTTTTGTATTGCCGTGCCAAACCCAAGTACTTTGTACTATTGTGATTACACAAAAAGTACTAATATTGTACAGTCGTGTTGCAACGAGTATTATCGTACCGTCGTGCCTAATCACCTAAGAATTATAGTTGTCCGCTAACAAAGAACCTTTAGGAAAGATCCCTCAAGAGCATCATAATAGGATTAGTAAGTGAGAGTGATGGGAAATGGGGTAATTAGGTTATTTGAATGTTGATGGTTATATAATTAAAAACTATAATATTGTGGGTAGAAAACCCTATGTATCTCACCAGGTTTCCCAACCTGACCCACTCAGTTAATTTGCATCACTGGTATCAATGCAAATATACATTACACAGAGAGATTAAAAAAGATATTGTAAGTCTTTGTTTATGCTTATGTTTCTTGTATCGATGATGACATCCCGAGTTTTTAATAAATCAATGAAAAACATTCCTTTAGGAATATTATATGGGACAAATTCCACATTTGTAAATTAAAACTCTAATTTTAAAATAAGCATAAACTTGTCTTTTCTGGCCATGAAAATGGGGATGTCACAATTGGTATCAGAGCATTAGTTTAAGCGAACTAGGAGTAAGGATTTATTTCTAGACTTAAACTTAGAATGCTAAGCGATGGTCGTGAGATGAGTGTCTAGTATATTTTAGGTAGTACACCTGAATAGACACGAGCATTAGCTTATTTTAGGATATATGCCTAATGTTCTTCTATGTGCTAAATGATTTACACATGCTATAGCTATAATATGCCTTAGGAGGCTATAAGATGCCTTTAAATGCTTTAGGATGTTTGGATCTATGGTCTATTGCCGACCGGATCTAGAAATTGTATGTGTTCAGATTTCTAAATGTTTTATTATGGTATTAGAACTAGCATATAACTTTTTGGAGTGATAAGGAGATTTATACATCTATCTTCCCTATCTATATTCTCATCACTATACACTGAACGTCTGCTTTGGTGTATAGAACGTCATGGTGAGGACACATAGTAGACTAGGAAACGATAACGAGATTCGTCATCCTGATCCCCGAGCAGTTGAGTCTTCGGTAGCTGAACCTGTCCCAATGGAAATTCTTAGAGCTCTGTTAGCTGAGCGAAGAGAGGAAATAAGGCAGCTGACCTGGGAAAATGGAAGAAAACCCACGGTGCCTGTTGAGCAACCCGAACTGAATGAAGGTCAGTCAGAGGAAGGGAACTATAGCAAGACCGTGAGTCAAGAAGAACCTCAAGTATTTAGGAGGAACAACCTGGATGAAGGAGCTACTAGGAACAAATGCAAGTATAAGGGCTTCATGACTTGCAAGCCCTCATCCTTCACCCGAAAAGAAGACCCGGTGGGAGTTATGGACTGGATTTCATAGATGGATCAAACTTTCATCACCTGTGGTTGCACAGAAAGGTTGCAAACCACTTACATGGTGAGACAGTTTAAGGGATCAGTTGTTCGTTGGTGGAATACATTGGGAAAGATAATAAGCCCAAATGAGCCATTTCAACCGACATGGACAGAGTTCTTGGTGCATTTCAAGCGGGAGTATTGTTCTGCTCAGAACATACTAGAACTAGAGAACCAATTCCTGAACTTGAAAAAGGGGGAGTTTGACTGTGGACCAATGCCTTCACCGCCAAGATGGAGTTTGCTCTGTGCATTATTCCGGACAAACTAGCGATAGGTATGCCAAAGGGCTACATTGGGATTACACTATGCTGGTTTAGCATGCACCTACCTTCGAAGCAGTAGTATGGGCGAGAAAGTCTGTGGAGGATATGATTAAGCAGAGAACCGCTGACAAGACTGAAGTTGGTGAGAAAATCAAAGGAGAATGACTCTCAAAGTCCGATAAGAAAAATAAAATCTCAAGGTCTGACCCTAGCAACAAGAAGTCTGGGGGTTGTGATGAAGCCGATGTTGGAATAATGTCTAAGCCCGTAACTATATTTGGTATGTACTTGGCCCGGTTGTGCATGGTCCTTTTGGGTTGCCTTCTCCAAAGCAATTTGACAAGGTAATTTAAGGAGAAAGAGAGAGTATTATGATTTATTAATATATTATAAGAATAATATATTAAAGGAGAAATCATATTTATTTAATTAGTATTGGTCATAAATTAATCAGGAATTAATTTGGTAACCAAAAGAGATTAATTAAATAAAGGGGTATAAACTGTCAAATGTATGATAGTTGAGTTTTGGGTTAAGGAAATCTAATGGACTTAAGGGGGAACGAAATTATGATGGGTATCCATCATATTTTCGTCCAAGGCCTTATTCCAGAAGGTTCCTTGGGCTGCTTGGTGGCTAAGTTTTCCATTAGGGTTTAGACTGAAACCCTAGTAGCCTGTAACTATAAATAAGACCCCTAGGGCATTGAAATCGGCTACCACTTGATTCTAAGAGAACCTTAGGCCGATTTCTAGCCTCTCTCTCCCTCTCTCATATTGCCTTCTTGCTTGTGGGGTTTGTGAACCATTAGAGGAGTTGCATTTGTGACTCTAAGCTCAAGAGAAGAAGAAAAGAAGATCTAAGCCAACATTTGAAGAGGTAAACATCTAGATCTGATTCTACATGTTGTTTTTGTTATTTGTATGCTAGATTAGGGTTTGTAAGTCTTGGAATCAAAGCATGTTCAATAGAGAAACCTAGATCCAAGCATTAGGGTTTGTATGAGCACATAGGAATGTTTCTTTTGCATAAAACCCATCAGCCGAATGGTGCAATAAATGCAAGAGGAAGCATGTTGGGCAATGCAAGAGAGAAGTGATCTATTACAGATGTGGAAGACCTGGTCACTATTCCGATGAGTGCTGGTATGAATGAAGCGTGTGCTTCGAATGTAAGGTATAAGGGAATGCCAACTAGAAACAGGCCTTTAATGACATGCAAATAATGACACGCATTGATTTACGATACATGTTTTTTGTGTGTCCTAAAAATAATGTCAGCTTTCCAAAATTCAAAGAATAAAGGACACACATTTTTGCGTGCCTTAAAATTAATGAGAAACAAAATTAAAATACAAACACGGAGGGTACTTATTTTAAATGTGTGTCCTCTAGAAATGTCACTTTATACATATTTTATATCAAACACGTGTTTTTAAAGGGGAAAAATGAAATCCTCTGAAATTCTAAAATTCTGAAGTGCCCGCTTCTTCAATCTCTCCTCTGTATCTCCCTTCATTCACTCCTTCCTAGGGTTTTTCCAAGAACCATTCAACCTAGGGTTTTTTCAAGAAAATTCAAAACACTCTCTGATTCTCGAATGGTTCTCTCAGACCTCTACAACAATCGACGATCTCACTTCGGGCTTACTTCTTCTCTGGTGAGCATAGGATCACCTCCCCGCGTCCATCCTCCTCGTCATAAAATCATCCAACTAGGGATTTTTTTCTCAATCTCTTCAGGTTCGTCCTCCCAAAATAAGGAAGAAACTAGTTTGATTTCTCCCCTAAAACATGGTACGACTTATCCTAATGCAATTTTCACTCTTCGCTATTTAGGTTATTGGCTCAAAAACTTCTCCCTAAAACATGGTTTGATTTCTCCAACATTCCAACGAATCTATTTTTCAAAATGAGACCCATATATGAGTTCGTTTTCTCCCTCATTCCCATGTCGAAGTTCAATTTTTGCCATATCCTCATAATTTCTAACTAGCACTTTTGAACCATTCACATGTTGAAGATCAAAAATTGAAGGTTCAAGGTAAAATTGGTGCTACAGATTGATTGCATTGTATTTTTCAAAAGGGAACAATGAGAAAGATCCAATGAAGATGACTACAGACCACAGTAAGTAGAAAATACTGAAGACAACATTTCTCTTTTTACCAACTTTTCTTTCTGTTTAAAGCCAATGTCATAAATGGACTTTTAACACTAAGTGGTTATTGCAACTATTATGTTTTAGACCCTTTACCTTATAGAAAGCTCATATTTTCATCTAATAAGTTTTGGGTTCTGCATTTCCTTGTTCTTCTTCCAGAGTTGTCCGTCGTTGATATGTTGGGTGATGATGGACACAATAGCAGCTCAAGAGGAAATTTAGTACATGAGAACCATGTTGCATTCTCAGTTGAAGGTACATAATGGATTGTTGCTCTAGAACTTTGTGAGAGATTCACCTTAAGTGAGCCAAATGGTACATAATGCAATTGTTTTCATGTTCATGTATGCATCTGAAGTAAGCTCTTTACCAGCAAGTCTAGGAAAAGTGGAAATGGAAACTCCAGTTCATTCACCGCAACATCATACAAGTTATCAATTGGACTCAAAATATTACTTATTAATAAGTTTCAGTATTAAAATTAAGAAGCAACTGAGAAATAAACATACATTTTAGCTACGAGTGAAGCTTATGAGTCTTTTTGTGCTACTGAGGTGGCTAAACTGACTGTAGGTCATGACAACTTTCATTCCCCCACCACCTGTTGCGACATACTTGGCTTTTCATCCTCAAGACAACAATATCATTTCTATAGGAATGGAGGATTCCACCATTCAAATTTACAATGTTAGAGTTGATGAGGTAATTGTTCTTGATTTTACTTAAAAGAGTTTGTGCATAGTGGCAACCTTCACAACTTCTAATCTGGTTATTGTCTTACATTATTAACCCTGACGGTTTAATAGGTCAAAATGAAGCTGAAAGGTCACCAGAAACCAATTATAGGACTTTCTTTTTCACAGAATTTACGTGCACTCGTTTCATCTGGAGCTGATGCTCAGGTAAGTGGTGATTAAAATTAGAGTTCAAATCTTTGTTTTCTTGGAGATATTTTCGTGTTTGTTAGATAACATACAGTCTAAAATAATACTGGATTTATTTATTTATTTATTTACTTATCTTTTAATGTTTTGAATGGATTGCAGCTATGTATCTGGAATACTAATGGATATCAAGCACATACAAGCATATCAGGAAATTGTCACAAAGACAGCTACCAACCTCTAAACATAATTCAGTGGGCCAACATTGGTGCCTGCGACCCACGAGTGTAGTGAAGGAAACTCACCTCGTAAAACTACTCAAAAGTCAACAAGCTCTCAAAATCCCACAATAGGTGCTAAATGCCACCTAGATAATCACGCAAGGCAAGACTTTAATCTATCTACTAAGACATTAACAACTGAAAAAAACCACAACTCAAAAGTCAATCCTCAAAGTCAATTGTCCTTGTCAACGGTCAATGTTGACTTCAGCCGACCGCCACGACATGATCTTCCTTGTCCACATTGTGGTTTGCATATGACCAAACATGCGGGAAAATCCCAGCCGCCACGCTGTGGTGACCTAGGACTACGCCGCGGTTGCCGAGGTTCCAACAACTTAATGCATTAAGTTGTTTTCTTCGATTGCAAGAACCCTAAAGCTCAGATCTGGTCCAAAATGTGATCTTGAAGGACAAAGTTTCTAACTTTATCCATTAGGACCATCCAAAGGTCCTGAAAAGGCTTAATAATGCAAGAACTTAACCAGTTACCACTTATTCCATAAGGTCTGAAATCCATCCTATCCAGAAGTGATTCTAGCACCAAAACTAACCTAATAGTTGGTGCTTTATAGACATTCATGTCCAATGCATGTCTTGAACCCATATAGGGTCAAAATAAGGGTTTTATCATCTAAATATCATGCATGGCTTGAAAATCCAACCAAGGAGTTTATGGGTCAAAACTCAAGAAATTCATAAAGTTGCAAACTTTTTGAGACATCACCATTCCAAAAAAAGAAGAACTAGGAGTTTATGGGTCAAAACTCAAGATCTAGCAATCTAGCATGAAAAAAATCGAGTTTTGGACACTTACAAAGATCCAGAAGAGTCTAGGGTGAAGAATGGAGACTTACTTGCTTAATCTTTTCTTCTTTGCTTCTTCCTTCTTCCTCCTTTAGCTTTAAGGATTACCTAAACTAGCTTAATGAAGGAAGAAAGTGATTAGGTTTTCTTTGGGGCTGGAGGGAACTGATAGAGGCTGAGGATGAGCAAAACCTAGTCTTCTCATTCCTTTAAATAGGGAGCAAACCCGAAAAATAGGGTTTGCATGCCAGCCACCACCACGCTGTAGTGACTTGAATGAACACGCGACCCACTTTCGCCCCTCCCCCCTCCCCCAAACGTTGTGGTGGTTCCTCCACCACGTTCTGGTAATCCCTAAAATGACAGTTTGATTATGAACAATGTACCTAAAGATCCGGGCGTCACAATGTACATCTGATTACATCTTGCTATGCAACCCCGTCTTGACCAAATCTTGAACCAAAGTTTCTCATACTCGAACCGCAAATACCTATGACCTATTCTTTTGGAACCATAACTCGAACAGATCGTTGATCCTCTAAGATGAATATCCAAATCTTCCCTACTTAAGGTTCGAACTACCATCAACTAACATTGTAAACATACCAAAACTTAGCCCGACTCACCCATATATATATATATATATATATATATATATATATATATATATATATATATATATATATATATATATATATAGCGTCCCTGACCCTTGGGATGTATAACACAATGCAAGATGATCTTACAGATAAAGACCAAGAAAACTCAAAGAGATTCCAAACCTTAGATGGAGACCTTGTGAACTCCCAAATCATGAATGCCTCTAACTTCATGCAGTTGCACAAGCAATAATTTCGACAATCCATTCATACCACCAACTTCCTATCTAGAAACAAATGGACTATGTGACATCCCAAAATTCATGGTCATTTTAAAAATTTTATTTATGATTATTTGAAAATAAGAGTATTCATTTTAAAGAATAATATTATAGAATTCATTCCCAGAAAACATGATAAATATATTATCAAATCATTTCCAAAGAAATATAAGCATAAACAGACCTTACATGCATTTACACTAGTGATTTATATCTCCTTTAATCTCTCAGTGTAATGTAGCTTTATATTGATACCTGTGATACAAATAAACAGAGTGGGTCAGGTTGGGAAACCTGGTGAGTACATAGGGTTTTCAACCTACCATAATAAAGTTATTATGTTTAATCATCAAATAATTAACCTAATTACCCATCCCCATTATCTTCCTTATTCTTAAGTGTCTCCCTTAAGAGTCATCTATTCCTTAATATTTATTCCTAAGGATTGTCCTAAGGAGTAGGAACCAAGTCCATCGCTGCCATGGTTTATCAAACAGGCACTAAGTCCATAGTTGCCGATGTTATCTGTTAGGCACTAAGTCCATAGCTGCCAGGGTCTTTCAGGGTACATCTGGTGAACATGCAGTTCAAAGGTTAGGCACATCTGCCAATATTATCCATTAGGCGTTGCTGCAAGGATTTTTAGAGTACATCTGGTGACCACGTAGTTCAAAAATACCTAGTGAACACGTAGTTCAAAAACATCTATAGGTTGCGAGCCTGCTAGCATTCCATTAGATTGTCTAGAATAGTCTGTGGTTGTCATCTATACTCTGCTAGATGATTGGACCATCACTTGGGTCATCGCTTCTCATCATCTTTCACCTCTCATCATCTATATCATCTTTCTTCTCTCATCATTCATCTCATCTTTCATCTCTCATCTCATCTCATGTTTAATCTACCCATCTTAATTATAGATATAAAATATGTATACAGTTTAAATCGAATAAAACATGTATATTTTGTTCATTCAGCATAGATATCAAGAACACATATAATATGCACACATAACACTTAATTTATATTAAATACTTCATATCTATGTGTAAGATGAAAGTAACTATGCACTCACTTGTTAAAGTGATGACTCGAAACTCGGACAACGCTTCGCTTTTAACAATCGTCTTTTCCTTCGGCGAAACCTATCATTATTATTGCTAAGTTTTAGTCTAATATTTATTACGACTAATTAGCTCAAGTTCTATGAGCGTTGTTGTTTTATAAGTGTTAAACAATACTTTTCAACCACTATGTACCGACAGGGGTCATACATGAAACACCGGAGGGCAGGACCATTTTGGCATTATAGTACTTCTGAAATCAAACAATCCTATGCAGCCCTTCAAACCAAATTCCCAGTACCGTGAGTAGTTAAAAGATATTATAATAACACTTTGTATATTATATTTTATAATATATTTATTGTTTATAAGTTCATAATAACGATATTGAACTTAAACATAAGCTATAGTTAAAGTAGAGTAAGCATAACTCACTTACCAGGAGTTTCGCTAGGAACCGGGCTCTGCGGGGGCAGAACTTCCAAGTCTAAATCTCTTCTTCTTGGAGCCTTATGTTGCTATGGGACTTGCTTCTAGCACTCGGGAAGTGCTAGGGAATGGGAGGGGCTAAGAGGGGTGTTTGAGAGAGAAACAATGGGAAAGGTGGGAGTTTTTGGGGTGATTTACGCCTCTATTTAGTTGAGTCTGGTTCGAACGCAGGGCATTCCCCTTGTTGAACGCTGGGCGTTCGTGGCCATGTGTCATCATCTGGTTCCAAGCCGTGGTGAGGAAGTAGTGGCTCAGATCGCGCCACGTGCTGCATCCTGGTTATTCCAAAAAATAATTATCTTCTAAAATCCGTAACTTTTGCATACGAGCTTCTTTTTTGACGTTCTTTATATCCAAACGTAGGTATTGATTTGATCTACAACTCTCCTCTTGACTCCAGCGGCTAATCCTTGATCAATTTTAAATTTAACAGTATGAGAAGATTACACTGTTAACGACCGTATAAAATTCATAACTTTTACATATGGACTCCATTTTCGACTGTGTTTTTATCAGTGAACTCCTATTAATGAGATCTTCAATTCTCACTTAGGTTGTTTCGGCTAAAAATCGATCGATCTAAAATTCGATTTCCGGGTTGTGCACTGTTATGACAAATCATAGAAAATCATAACTTCCTCCTATGAAGTCAGATTTGGATGTTCTTTTTTATGCATACTCTCGATTTAACGTATACTAAGAATTTCTTTTATATATATCTAAGGCTAAAAAGTAATTTCAGAAATTCACTTTTTACGTTACGCGGTGCCGTGCCGATTTAGTCGTAAAACTTCGACGATCATAACTTCTTCGTTACAACTTGGATTTCAGCATTCTTTATATGTACGAAACCCTTGTTACATATACTATAAATTGGTTAATATTATTCATTCTATCTAATCTGCTATCAAAAAGTCATTTTTGACGCTTATTTTCTCTAAATTGACTAGCCTGAATATGTAGGCGTTACAAACTACCACAATCCTCGCTTGCAGTCTCCAACCATCAATTCATCGCGAGAATCATTCATAAATTCAAAATGCGTCATTTCATAGTCGGGATACATCAGAGACAAACAAAATTGTCGCTCTCGTTTCACTTCCCTAATCACCTAAAACCACCAGCGAGCACCTGACCCGCCTATATCATAATAAAGTAGGCCCTTGATCTCATCTCAAGGCAACCATACCACAAGAATGATATTTTGCATTCCATTACTTCCATACTACCTCCAAAAACCGTAGCCATCTAACCTCATGTTAGGTCTACATCCCAACTTTGTCTCTCCTCCGAATATGAAAAGTTGGGAGATCAAATTCCCCGCCATAGATAGTGACATTCCAGTCCATCTGCCAATCACTCAGTCTCCGGTTGAAATCCTCAAGTCGATCATAACAATTGCTTCTTTCTTGATTCTTGCGGCTCAACTGGTACTACCTCGAGCAAGGCCCCGAGACCTTTAAAATCAAATAACTTACCTAGGTCTACATCACTTAAACCTAACCAAACATGGCCACTAAGGCCCCAACAATCACCAGAACCATCCTCAGACTTAACAACCATATCCAAAGGATCGACAGATTCGGAAACACTACCACGAATCATGGTTATCAAACCATGCTATCTACCCTTAACCAACTCCTTAGAATCCTCGTTACATCCCTCGATTCGAGTATGTATCCTGTGCTTCTAGTAGTACGGGCCCAATAATACCTTTCACATGTATCCATATTTTCCTTAAGAAGCATCCTGAGTCCTCTAAATCACGTACTCATAATAATACTCCCCAATACCTGCTAAATAGCATAGCAACCGTACTAAAGCACTTCTGAGGCTATCCTAGGATCCTCACCTCACCCTGCCATCAGCTGCCGGAAGACCCCCATTGGTGCCAGTTAACTACTTCATGAATACAATCACAAACAACATAACTTAAATAATCTTAGATTAAAAGGCTCAACCCTACAACGGTTGGACTCAAACAACAGTTGTGCAATAAGACTAATTCCTTCACTCTATGATTATTTAACCTTTGTAGCGTGTGACTTAACGTATTCATTTAGTAGTTAATTCACACCTGAAAGAGTCCTACTAAACATCAAACAAGTAACATTCAAGCATAAAAACTCTATAGGAATAAGATATCATACTTCAGGCAATTATATCATGCAATTCCTGAAGATCCCTACCCTACAAGTAGCATGAAGTTCTATCATATTCATCATAAGCAAAAAACTATGTGGGTATCTTGGGATACACTTTCTTGCTCTGGCTGATCGTATACATCTCATCCTTCCTTGGTTACTGTTGAGAAAAATTTTGAAAACCATTCTGAAAACTTTTACAGATCCTTACTTTGAGTTTAGATTCAAAGAATACTCATCCAATTCTCTCAAACCAGGGCTCTAATACCAACTTGTAACATCCCAAAAACCAAGGTAAAATTTTTCATTTTTAGAAACCAAAACACAAACCATAAATGTTTACAAACTTAGTTTGTAAAAGTCAGAATCACAAATCAGAGTATCCCAAAATCGAATCTCATAAAAACTGAAGGATGTGCACGATCGAGCCTTTGCCTTGCCTCGATCATCTGAAGTAACTGAAACATAAAACTTATGTAAGCCAAAGCTTAGTGAGTTCCCCTAAAGTACCACATACATCCAAACGTATAACATCATACAAATATGAGGCTTCAGTCTGATTGGACCACCTCGTAGAGCCTACAACCTATCTGGACTGTTCTTCGGGCCTTCGACCTGACTGGACCACCTCGCTGGGCCTACAGCCTATCCAGACCGCTCTCCGGGCATTCGGCTTGACTGGACCGCCTTGCATACCTTCATTCTATCCCGACCGTGTTGGAATAGTGTCCAAGGTCATTAACTATTGGTAATATTTCTAATAATAGCAGGGTCCTTTTGGGTTGCCCTCAAGACCCAAATTGAGTAGAATAAATAAAGGAGAAACTGGTTTATTAATTATTATGGTTAATAATTAATAAGAAACTAATTGGAAATATATATTGGGAATTAATTAATAGTTTAATTAATTAAAGGGTTGAATGTTCATTAATCGATAGTTGGTTAATCAGGAATGTTCCAGAACCTTATGGAATTAGGGTTGGATGAAAATCACTCCATCCCACATGGGAAAGGAGTGAAATTTCGTGGTTAGGCCTCCATCCCACATGGGAAGGAGTACAAAACCCTAGGAGGCATCCAAGGCTATAAATAGGGCCTTAGGGATTTCATTCCTCCTTGCACCTTGGCTTGAAGTATTTGCCAACCCTTCTTCCTCCCCCTCTTAGGGACGATTTCTGACCCCTTTGGGTTTGTGAAATTAACCCTTCTCCTAGTTATTTTTATTCCACTCTTTGGTGTCATTGGGTGTGATATCATTAGAGGGATTCTGGTTTGGGTCCTTTCATCCAAGCAACTTCATGGAGGTTCAAGATCTCAAGCAAGGAGATCAAGGGCATCATAAGAGGTATGTTTTCTTACTTATGTTTTATGTTTTCTAGGATTGATGTAATTAGCATGAAGCCATAGATCCATAAGATGCATGTACACTTAGGTATATCGTTGTTTCGATTTTTCCGCTACCTAGTTTTAGAGTGTATTTGATGCGTAGAAAACCCAACAGTGGTATCAGAGCCATTGGTTCATGGTTACTTTCACCCTAGATCCATTTTTTCTATAAAAACTTGTTTGAAATTGAATGATAGAAGATTAATTGAAAACTTCGTAATGGTTAAAACCCTAGTCGCAGCTCACGACGTGAGAGCTATGAGCTCACGACGTGAGCTCGGCTGGATTAGGGTTTTCGGATTTTTGCCATTTTTCAAATATGAAGGCTTATTAAATATGGATAAATACCTAATTTAAATTGTTTAAATCTGGAAAATAATGGATAAATATTATTTAAATGTGTTTGTTTAAATTTGAATATTTATTTGATGATTGATATATATTATTTAAATGTGTTTATTTAAATTTGAATATTTATGGATAAATATTATTTAATCTTATTTTAAATTTGAATATTTATTATTTAAATAGTGACTTTAAATATTTAATATTATTTATAAAAGAGATTTATAAATTTGAATATTAACCCCTTATGATTTATTAATTGTTACATTGCGTCCTCGCAATTAATTAGAATTAATAATAGACAACTAAATTTAAAGAGTTTTAAATTTACCCCTTATATTTATATATATTAGAATTGTGTCTATTATATGTATAAGAAAGTTACAACATGCGCCCTCGTGTGTTTAAATATTGACATTGTCAGTCTTACATCGACTAGACTCACCCGTTCTAATGTAGGGGTTTAAGGAGGTCTTTTTGATTCCTAATGAGGTCGGTTTTTAATATGCTTCGCGCTTACCACCCTCACCGCCCAATTGCATTTTGTGAATGGAGTTACCGAAAGGGTTTGATAGTGATAATGGTCAATCTAAAAGTATTTTAAATATAAGTATAAAACAAAATCCTGGTTTATTAATAGAATGTGAGTTTATATTATCCATGAAAATTGCACATTCTCTTTATATTCTGTTGGTGGAGCTCGTGTGGTTAACCGACACATCAATCTAGGGTATAGTTGAGAATGATATGGAACTCGCGAATCTCAAGCGTAACTTGAGCCGGGGGCCATGCGATTTTGCAAGGTTAATTCTCAATCTATTTAATGTGAATCTTATGTTATCCATAAAAGTTGCACATTCTCTTTATAACTTGTTGATGGAGCTCGCGTGGTTAACCGGCACGTCAATTGGAGAGTATAAGTAGAGAATGATGTGGAACTTGCGAATCTCAAGCGTAACTTGAGTCGGGGACCATGCGATTTTGTATGGTCGATTCACCATCTGTTCAATGATCCGCGGCGACCCCTTCATTGAATTTGAGATGAACATAATTCGAGATTAACATGCCATTGATAGTTAATGAATCTCAAAGATCTAGGAATTTCGTGGTGATCGAAATTGCCAAAGGGCTTTGCCTACCTAAGTAACTTTATGGTGTGTTTACGGCATCCCTTTACACATCATGGAGCCAAATATGGATCCTAGCCTTTTTAAAATAATTTTATTTAGGGTGATTATTTTCTAAGGATAAGTAAAACAAACTATAATGAAATTTGTTATTGAATGATGTCTATAACCTTATCCACTAAAATCTATTGCTATAAAACCTTTGAAAGGATTAACTATGAGGATGATCAATCTTGTCAAATTCGTAGTCTGGGAGTAGTTCTCATAAACGAAAGGAAAGATCATGCCTGTGTTAAAGCTATTCCTTGGTTACTTCAAACATTGCATTCTAAAGTGTTAGAAAGAGCAATTGTCAAATGTACGTTGTAAAATGACATATTGAAGTAAAATGGAATTTCCTTGAGTTAGGAGTTGACTATAGTTAGTCGAATAGCTAACATGTACATATGATCAGTTCATTCTGATTTTGATATGAACAAATTGGAATGTCCATTAAGGAGTTGTGTAGCATGTTGAGGTTTCCTTTTGAAACTAGCATGGCCAATCATAGAAACTCATACTTCAAAACACTCCCATATTTTACTATCATGAATAGAAGTGTCAAGAAGAAGAAAGCCAATTTCCCATGGGTTAACAGGCGACTAGTTTTGGTATACCTAATCTAGGCCCAAATACCTAGAACAAAGGAAGGCTTATTTTAAGACATGTTCTGATAGCAATTTGCTTCCATAACAAGAAAAGGACTAAGAAAGAAAAACTTGCCCAAATGTATATTTGAGGTGAAAGAACTGGAACATGAAGAAGTTAAATTTGATTGTGGATCACGAGCCCATGCTACTTTCCATAGGATCAAAAGATAACTAGTTCTCCCATGTTTGGTGTTCAATCAAATATATGGTTTTATCATGCCATCAAAACATTACTTCTAAACCTTGAGTGTGTTGCTAAGGATTAGTGCTGACATTTGCAAGAATGTGCGGTCACTAAAATGAAGTAAGAAGACTAAAACATGGAGAAGATAATCTGATCGTGAATGCCAAGACCTTGCTACATTTATAGGATCAAAAGACAACTCTTGTCAAAATGTTTAGTCTATGGTATTATAATTGAAATTGTTTATACTACGATTCATGAGATAGTTCTGACTTATTTAAATGTGGAGCATTCTAACATGTTAAAAGAAAGTCATGAAATCTATGAAGCTAATATAGTAGCAATCGTTCAAAAATGATTCGAACATCTAAATAAGGTGTATTATTGTGAATATCTGTTGATGTTAGTTCAACTAATGGATCGTTCAGAATGACCACAATATGTACTGATTCAAATACATCCAAAGTTCTGGGTGAAATGTATTTTTGGAATCATAGTCTTGGATACATAAACAAGAAATGCATTACCAAGTATCCAGTTGGATCGGATTTTGGATATTATTTAACCTCGAGTCTCATGATAAATGCAAATCTTGTTTATCAAGATAGATGATGAATGCATCACTAGGTGATGTGAGTATATGTTGGAATTAGTTCAATCTAATAGACCGTTCAGATTAACCACGATACATGGTGAGACCAACTTCATATGAATATGAGTCTGGAACCTTTCAGGTGTTCAGAGCTTTCATAAAGTGAAGTTGAGAATCAATTGGGCAATAGGATGAGACACTCATAGTGAGAATCTCAGTCCAAACTTTATCGATCATCTAAGTAATTGTGAAAGAGTTTCATGATTTGTCTCCTCCCAAAACACTGCCACTAGGAAGTGTTAGTTGGATAGAGAAACAAATCATTAATTGATTTTGTGTCAGGTGAGTTGCGCTATGTTTGCTAACAATTCGTGGATTGTACCATGAATAGTGTTACAAGAAGTCCTTTGGTCTTGTGCCAACTAAGTAGGTTCCTGAAACTCTCTATGATATGTGAAGTGGGATTCTATCCTCACTTCCATATATGTAAGTCTATGATTATGAGGCTTACGCTCGTCGTGAAGTGCTCGACAATCTAGACCTTTTAATAGTGATGTGTTAACTCGTTGGAGAACCCATCAAGAATTTTGGATAATTCTTTAAGAATCCTTATGAGAACAAAGTGTATGTTGCTTAAAGGGCAGTCTTCCAGGTGAGGGAACTGATTTCCAAAAGGGCTAGTGGGAGCTACATTGATCTTGATAAGATTCGAGAGTTAACCAACGAAGAGCCTAAAGTTGTACATAGCATTCAATTTGGAATTAAAAGAGCTATTAAGGAAACTGACATAAAATTTCCTTATAGATCTAATAGAAGACGTCATGAACCTAGTTATATAATAGTTTATATTACTGAGGTAAATGAGTCGCTGGTATGGAGCAATTAGAGTGTACCAGCTATCGGAAGCTATGGTAGGCCCTAAAGGCTACAACATGGAAGAAAGACTTGGAAAGAGAGATTCAATCCATGTATGTTGTAGATCTAGCACTGGACCTTAACCCTTAGGTGCAAGTGGATCTTCAAGTAGAGATAATCATGGATAGGAACAAACACATAATTAAACCAAGATAGGTTTTGAAGGATGTGTAAACTTAACAAGTTCATTTATGGACCGAAATAAGCATCTCGCAAGATGGATCATTATTTCAATGAGAAAGTTCAAAGTGTATGAATTTCGAGAAATAAATATGAGCCGTACATATGTCAAAGCTAGTGGGAGTAATTGGATTCTTTGTTTCAATGAGAATGTTCAAGGAGTTTGAATTTCGAAACATAGATAAGCCATATGCCAAAGCTAGTGGGAGTAATTGGATTCTTTGTTTCAATGAGAATGTTCAGGGAGTTTGAATTTCGAGAAACATAGATAAGCCATATATATGCTAGTGGGAGCACTGTAGTCATCCTTGTATTGTACATAGATAATGTACGGTTCATAGGAAATTATACTCTAACTTAGCAAGTGTAAAAGCTTGGCTTGGTATGAGAATTGTTTCGCTATGATATACATGGGAGATACAGATCACGTACATATATCAAGGTGATTCATTGGATTAAGCCAAAGCACGTGGAATGTTGAGGAAACTCAACATGCAGAACTTGGAAAGGTTCGTGCATAATATGGCATAACATTGAGCGATGCTAATGTCCTAAGTTCTACTAGAGGTTATGAGTCGTGTCCCACATCTTTTTTCTATGGGTTCGATCATATATGCCATGACATGTACCAGATCTAATGACTCGTATGCCTTGAGCATGACAAGTTGGATTAGATCAATTTGGCAAGAATCAATGAATTAAGATCAAGAACATTCTTAAGTGTCCTTGGAGGACAGAAGAGATGATCTTGATAGTATGGAAGAGATCATTGTAAGAGTTACATTGATGCTAAGTTCCGCACTAATAAAGGCAATTCCGTTCGCAGTCGGAATTCATGCTTTTACTGAATGGTGATATATTATCTTGAAAGAGTACCAGGTAATACACCATGGTGGATTTAACATACTTGGAGTATATTGCAGTTGGTTAAATTGCAAAGAAGACTATATGACTAAAAGAGATTCATTAGTGACATCTTTGTTGAGATTCAATCATTGATGGTCCTTATGAAGTTTCTTGTGACTTTGGGTGAAATTACCTCGAGTATGGATCCCAAGTCACACGAGCTCACATGAAACATACTCAGTAAGTACCAACACATTTGATAGTGAGTCAAATGTAAAGACATCATAGTCAATATAATCTTGTCAACCCATTCCATAAGCCGATGTCATTGACCAAGTCTGACAGTCAGACAAAGTTAAGAGGCATTAGATTTGCAAATGATCAGGATTAAGCACTCTTAGTTTGGTTTGTTTTAAAACCCGAGAACTTTAAGCGGTATAAGTTTTAATTTGATTTGGCAATTATTAAGTGGTGATCTCAATATATGATGGATTTCGGTCATTTCAATTAGCTTATCACTGCGTTCTCACTTTTGCATGTTTGGAACTCACTTCCCGAGTATTAATTTACTCAAATCTCCACCGTCGGTCATACTCTTGGAAGTAAGTAGTGATTCAAGATTGTCATGAGTATTAGTGAATTTTCCATATTGATTGGACATAGCATAGAGATTGCGCTAACACTCATGAGTGCTTAATAGAGATTTAAGTATTGGACCAACCCACGCTTAGATATTACTTGATGGATTGAGTCACGAGTAATTCTAAGATGGTAATATCTTCTATTCTTCAAACCTAGATACATGTGGGGTTTTGCTTTATGATTCTGTTATGCATTGGTCTACTCCAATGCTAACCGTAACTGGTAGTTATAAAGGGTATGTCCATGTGTGACATGATGAAATAGACAAAAACTATGTAGTCGAAGTTTATTCGTTCCTTCTGCCTTAATAGGAGAAGCGATATCTATGGGCCCCTCGATGATTTGGTGCTGACATCTAAAGTGCTTGGCCGAGCCTTGACTAGAATTGATGTGTTCAATTTAGTAGTCAGATGCAGTCATCACAAATCTATATCGGGAAACATAATCTTGAATTCTTGAGATTGACCATTATCCATGTCTCGAATTCATACAGATATCATAGGACGAAGGGATAGTTGATCACTTATCTAAGGGCTGAATCTTGATTAGATCAAGAGTTCGGTAGTTGCATTGGATGGCTAACTCTCTGTTGATTATTGGAGAAATATTAGTCCTCATATAGTTGATGACTTGTCCAAGTGGGAGACTGTTGGAATAGTGTCCAAGGTCATAACTATCGGTAATATTTATAATAATAGCAGGGTCCTTTTAGGTTGCCCTCAAGACCCAAATTGAGTAGAATTAATAAAGGAGAAATTGGTTTATTAATTATTATGGTTAATAATTAATAAGAAACTAATTGGAAATATATATTGGGAATTAATTAATAGTTTAATTAATTAAAGGGTTGAATGTTCATTAATCGATAGTTGGTTAATCAGGAATGTTCCAGAACCTTATGGAATTAGGGTTGGATGAAAATCACTCCATCCCACATGGGAAAGGAGTGAAATTTCGTGGTTAGGCCTCCATCCCACATGGGAAGGAGTACAAAACCCTAGGAGGCATCCAAGGCTATAAATAGGGCCTTAGGGATTTCATTCCTCCTTGCACCTTGGCTTGAAGTATTCGCCAACCTTTCTTCCTCCCCCTCTTAGGGACGATTTCTAACCCCTTTGGGTTTGTGAAATTGACCCTTCTCCTAGTTATTTTTATTCCACTCTTTGGTGTCATTAGGTGTGATACCATTAGAGGGATTCTGGTTTGGGTCCTTTCATCCAAGCAACTTCATGGAGGTTCAAGATCTTAAGCATGGAGATCAAGGGCATCATAAGAGGTATGTTTTCTCACTTATGTTTTATGTTTTCTAGGATTGATGTAATTAGAATGAAGCCATAGATCCATAAGATTCATGTACACTTAGGTATATCGTTGTTTCGATTTTTCCGCAGCCTAGTTTTAGAGTGTATTTGATGCGTAGAAAACTCAATAGACCGCCCCATGTATCTTGGCCTTCAGCACAAAGCGAGACCGCCTTAACCGAAAAAACCATAACATGTTGACATATACAATAACAATTATTAACCAGAAAGTATAGGTAATCATACATATCTACCAATCTAACACATACTTACTCAAAACAGGTAATCATACAGATCTACCAGTCTATCATATAACCAACATAACATTAATCCAATATACCAGGATACATAATCCAGTGGGCTGACATTGGTGCCTTCGACCCATAAGTACAGCGGGGAAAACTCACAACACAGTCTGAAATATAGCTGAACAAATCACAACTCCAACTACTGACTCTACAAGTCACCTATACAACAAAATGTGACCTTATCCCAAACTACTATTCAAAATACCCAAAATACCCCTAAGTCAAACTTGGTCAAAATATTGGTCAAAGTCAAGGTCAAAAAGTCAAAGATCCCCCTTTAGGATGAGTACGCCCTACATACTCCCCACCATGCCCAACATAAAGGGTGCCTCTCAAGTCACTGATTCCAAAATTGGTACGTGCAACGGACCTCCATGTACACCCAATGTACCAGAGCTAAATCTCCATTTCATCGTTAAGTTCTTATTTCATTAAGCCAAAGCACCAAATTTCAGATCGAGGTAAAATGGGACGTCCTAATGGATAAAGTCTCTGACTTTATCCATTTACATGCACACAAGAGGGTAAAAAACTCAAACCCTTGGTCCAAAAGTCACCCAAAGTCCTAAAACTCTTGCATGGCTTAATGAGAATGCAAAAGCTCTAATTTTTATGAATATATGAGCTCAAAACTACAGATAACTACATTTTAAGGACCTGGAGTAGGTCATACTCCACTAGATCAAACTATGGGATCAAAAGTGTAGACAAACTCTGGACTAGAAAGATCGAATCAAATAACTCATCAAGATCCAAACTTTATTCCTCCAAAGGATGCTTGAGGGTGAGATACTTTTGGATCTAAGTGGTCTTGAGCTTCCAAGATGAATTCACTATCTTCTCATTCTTTCAAAAACACAAAATACACTTACGCAAGCTCAAATTGCTCACACAATGGATTAGGGTTTGCAAGGGACGATTTGGGAGATGGAGGCTGATGAGGGGAAAGGTATTAAGGAGATAATGATGCTTAAATAGGGCTCAAACCCTAAAATTAGGATTTGAGCCCCAACCACGTACGCCCTGCGTATGCCCAACGTACTAGCACAAATACGTGTGTCACATAAAGTGAGCTATGGGACCAATTTTTCAACAAATGAATTACTTAGGGTAAAAAATGGTTAATTTGAATGGTCCATTAGTGTAAACTAATTCCAACAGATATTCACATCACCAAGTGATGTATTCCTCATTTATCTTGATATACAAGATTTGCCTTTATAATAAGACTTATGGTCAAATGATTCCCAAAATACTATCCAAATGGATACTTTATAATGTATTTCTCATTTATATGTACAAGAAAATAATTTCACAAATACATTTCATCCAAACTTTTGGATGTATTTGAATCAACATTGGACTATTGTTAAAATACAAGTTTCATAGATTTAATGAATTGCTTTTAAATAGAAAAAATGTAAAATGTTCATAATTTAAATAATTCAAACAAGCTCATGAAACATTGTCTAATATTTTTTGAATCATAAGACCATAGACTAAACATTTGGGGATGACAAGTTGTCGCTTGATCCTATGAATAATAGCAAGGCCTCAGTATCCATGATCACATTCTCTTCTCCATGTTTCACTCTTTTTACTTCTTTTTAGTTACTGCATATTCTTGCAAATGTAAGTACTTTATCCTTAGTAAAATACTCAAGGGTCATGAGTAATATTCCAATGGTACTATGATGTGACATCCCCAATTTCACGGCTAGAAAAGACCGATTTTGTTTATGCTTTATGAAAATCAGAGTACCTATTTTAATAAAAATGTTGCGGAATTTGTTCCCAGAAAAACACGATAAATATGTTATCAAAACATTTTTGAAGAAATGTATTTTATTCATTTTAAAAAATTTGGGATGTCATCGTCAATACAGAAACATAAGCATAAACAAAACTTACATTCATTTACACTAGTGGTCTACATCTCTTTTAAATCTCTCAGTGTAAAGTAACTTCATATCGACACATGTGATACAAATAAATTGAGTGGGTCAGGTTGGGAAACCTGGTAAGTACATAGGGATTTCAATCCCACAATGTTATAACATATATATAAAAACTCACACAATATACGATTTCCTCATATATATAATCAACTCTTACCCCACCCTGTCAATCTTCACAACGAGACTATCCATACTCACAGACCTTAAATTTTACCTCTTACTCCGGATCTAATCCATGCTCTCGAGTCCATGATTGTGCCCATTCCATATTCACGGATTAGGGACAATTGGTCTATGTCTAAATCCATACTCCCGGATTAATGACAGATGACTATGTCCTATCCATACTCCCGGACTAAGGACAACTGACTATGTCTTAATCCATACTCCCGGATTAAGGATAACTAACTATGTCTTAATCCATACTCCCGGATTAACGACAATTGACTGAGTCCAATCCATACTCTCGGACTAGAGACGAATGACTATGTCTAATCCGTGCTTCTGGATCAATGACATGTTTAAGGGTTCTATTCCCCGTGTATATCTCACTCATACTCATAAGGAGATACTACCCAATACCCCTCATTACTTAGGTTTACTCATTAACCTAAATCATTATAAATAACTAGGTATGTTCTTTATTACGTAATTCAGACAACATCAAATAATTCACACATAAACATATATTTAATACATTCAAACAATAATTGTATTAAAATCATGTTCATGAAAGGGAATATGCACTCACTTGATAAGGTGGTGACTTGGTACTCGGACAACGCTACGTTACTCTTAAAACAATTTCCCTCGACAAAACCTAGTATGATTACCACTAGGGTTTAGTTCAATATTTACCGAGACTAATTTAATAGTATAGTTGTTATTATTATTATATAAGCGTTAAACAACACTATATAACTCATAATAATCGCCCAATAATTATTTTAAGGTCCTAATAATGTTACTGTAATTAATTAGAAGCTATATTAAAAATAGCGTAGGCATAGCTCATTTACAACGGGTTTTCTCGAAAACCGGGCTTCACTGGAGCAGCGTTCCGGAGCCAAAAGGCTCTTTTCTCGGGGCTTCGGGAGCCTAGGGGCTTCCTTCGGGTGCTAGGGGGTTTACCTAGTCTTAGGGGGGGGGGGTTGGGGGCTAGAGAGAGAGTATAGAGAGAGAAAGTTGAAGGGGAGAGGTATGGGAAATGAGAGAACCCGACACCTCTATTTATAGGGTGAAATCCTGATGGACTCGCCGAGTTGGTTCATGGACTCACCGAGTCGGTGCCACGTGTCATCACTTGATGGCTTTTCAACGGGAGAAAGCCTTGGCCCATATTCAACCACGTCACCCCTTTTGCAGCAGCACCCTACCGACTTCTAAACCTCGTAACTTTCGCATAAGAGCTCTGTTTTCGACTTTCTTTTTTTTGCACGCGTAGGTAAAAACAAGATCTACAACTTTTGTTTAGACACCATTGGCTAATTCTCGACCGATCTTAAATTTAACAGTAGGAGGAGATTAGACTGTTAAATGACCACGAAGAATTCGTAACTCCTTCATACAGACTTCGTTTTCGTCTGTCTTTTTACTGTTGAGTTCCTATTAATGAGATGTTCAACTCTCATTAAGGTTGTGTAAGCCAAAAGCCGCTCGAACTAAAATTCGAGTTTCGGGTCGTGCACTGCTATGCCAAATCTTAGAAAAATCATAACTTCCTCATACGAAGTCAGATTTGGGTGTTTTTTTTGTATGTTCTCGGTTTCACGTATACTACAACTTTTGTTTAGATCACTAAGGCTAAAAAGTCCTCTATTGTAAATTCACTATTTACGTCTTCCGGTGCCGTGCCGGTTTTGCCGAAAAACTTTGACGGGCCATAACTTCTTCGCTATAACTCGAATTTCGGCGTTCTTTATATGTACGGAACCCTTGTAACATGTACTACAACTTGGCTAAGATTATTTATTCTAAATAATATTTTGTCGAAAATTCATTTTTGACCACTATTATCTCTAAATTGACTAGCCCGGATCTACGGGCGTTACATATGAATTCATATATTTGACTATACACTAACCATTCGGAAGAACGAGTTGTCTTTTGATCATAAGGATAGTAGCATGGGCTCTTGATGCATGATCAAATTATCTTCTCCATGTTCTAGTCTTTGATAATTCATATATTTGACTGTGCCATGTTCTTTGGCATGAAGCTTTTCAGCTTTTTCAAGTATGTATTATTTCTTGGTCTTTTTCTTGTTATGGAAACAAATAGCCTATAAAAATGTCTTAGAATAATCCTTCCTTTTTCTCATGGCATTTGGGTTAAAATTAAGTATACCAATTTTAACCGCCTTTTAACCATGGGCAATTGGCTTTCTTCTTCTTGACACTTCCATTTAAGATAACGAATATGTAGGAGCATTTGAAGTTGGAGTTTCTACGTTTGGACATGTTAGTTCCAAAAGTCCCTCAACATGCCATGCAACTCCTTCCTGGACATCTCAAGGTTGTTCATATCAGAAACATAGTGAACTGGTTAGATGTATATGTTATCTAGTTGACTATTATAACCATAGTCAACTGCTAACTTAATGAAATTCCATTTTACTTCAATATATCAGTAACATACACTTGGTATATGCTCCTTCTAAGAGTTTAGAATGTAGTGGCTGGAGGAACCCTAAGAAGATCTTTATCTAAGGCATGCTCTTTCTTTTCGTTCATGAGAACTATTCTTAAACTATGACTTTATACAAGATTGATCAGTCCTAACAACTTATCCCTTCATAGGTTTTTATAATAATAAATTTTAGTGGATAAATTTATATACATCATTCAATATTAAGTTTCATTCTAGTTTGTTATATTAATCCTTAGAGAAATAATTACTTAATTCTAAAAAATAATTTAATTAAGGTCAGAACCCCTATTTCACTCCATGATGTAAAGAGGGATATCGTAATCACACCAGGAAGCTATTTAGGTAGGCAACACTATTCGCCTATTTTAATCACTATGTCTTAACTAGTTATTGAGCAACATTATATAACATCATACTTTCTCATTCAAACAATCATGTAAGCACAAAAAATACTTACTATTTTAAATATTACTTTAAAGCATGACTTCTAATATATTAAACGTACTTACTCTTTTAAATATTACTTTAAGGGCCGGTTTAGTGAGAGAACACAGTGGGGCATAACAGAACTACAACTTTTGAGAGGATGTTTGGCATGCCTAGAACTGGAACAAAGTAAAAGTTTGACCAAGTCCAATAGGACAATTCATTGTAAAAATAGTCCCACCCAAAAAGGTGGACTCAACGGAATACGTTCTCCTCTTTTCTCAATCTGACGAAAATATCCCTGGAACGGGTCTCACCTTGCGTCTCCGACTTTCTTGTTATCTGTGACAACTCGAAATTTTCATTCGGTCAGACCCTAAAAGTCAATCACTTCGATTTATAGGTCAATTACATTATTACTTTTTTTTAGCAAATTTAAAGTTCGTTTGATTATTTTAATATTATTCTTTAAACGAACGGGTGAAAGAAAGTTCCGTCTCGGGTTTTGAAATTTAAAAACCGCAAACACCTCGTGGCTTAGAAGTTCACGGCCAAACTTTTATGTTTGGGCCAGAAAATCATCCAAAAATCGTGAACTCATGCACAAGCATGAGTTTACTCCCCAAAAGCTAGTCACTTTATGTTTACTCCCTAAACACCAAAAGAGTAAACTCAAAAACCTCTCAAGTATCATCCTAGAATTAAATCAAGATCTTCAAACCTGTAAGTGTTCTAGCCATTCCAAGTTGATATAACACTTAATCTAGTGTTTTTGCATCCTTTAATCCATTCATTTATGTGTTTTGAGTAGTTTTCCAAAACACCAAGAACACCAAGAACATACACTAGTGTTCTTGGACTTTAAGTTCATTTCAAGCTTCCACAAAGTAAGTACTTCTATCCTAGAGTCATTTAAAGCTTGCTATACATGTTTATACCAAGGAAAAGTCCCAAGAACACCAAGAACAAGGTGTTCATGGTTTTGGGAGGCTCCCAAAACCGTAAACACCAAATTTAGTGCCTTAGGGTGCTTTTGAGTGTTTAGATGCTTCACAATGCCTTAGGGACTTGTCTAGATTCATCCTTGTTGAGTTTATGACACAAAAAGCACCAAAACCT
This sequence comes from Lactuca sativa, assembly GCF_002870075.4. Lineage (NCBI taxonomy): Eukaryota > Viridiplantae > Streptophyta > Magnoliopsida > Asterales > Asteraceae > Lactuca > Lactuca sativa. The sequence goes on from NC_056629.2 coordinate 70,646,801, forward strand.
TACATTTTTATGTGTTTATGGTTTGGGATCTCCCAAAACCATAAACACCCCAAAAGGTGTGTAAAAGTCCCATAAAAGTACCATGGTTGCTCCTTATGTCTAAATCTAACCTAGATTATTGCCATGATTGAGCTAAGGACTTGAAAACCCCCAAATACCAAACTTATGGGTTTAAGGTAGTAAACTCATGAGTTTAAGGTAGTAAACTCATGAAGAAATGGTCCTTAGACCGTAAACTCCATTTAGGAGTGTTTTGATGCCACACAACACTTCCTAAGGCTTAATCATGAAGTAAGAATGCTTGGAATAGCTTAGTAGTCTTCAAAACAACAAATGGTCATAAAGTGTAGAGTTTACGACCGTAAACCCTTGAGTTTACTGCCGTAAACTCCTTGGGTAGTGGTCATGAAAACCGTAAACTCCAAGGGAGTTTACCCTTGAACCCCAAACACACTAGCCTTTCCCTACAACACTTAGAAGCACTCCTTAACACTTATAACACTTATACAAATTGTTTGTCATGGCCTAGAGTGCCTTGACTTGTTTATTAATTGTTTAAAAACTATTTGTTTATATACATATGTCTTTATATGTTATTAGGATCTTTGTGCGTGTCTAAGTCTTCACTTGACACCAAGCACTTATCCGACACTTCCTTCCGATCCACTTCCTTCAGGTGAGTTCATACCCCTTAATCAATGTTTTAAATGATTTTAAACGCTTTAATGGGGGGGGGGGGGAATACAAGTAGGAAACCACATGTTTATAAATCACTCATATGTATTTATAACTGTGTTTTCATCTAGTAGATTTCACATACTTCAAAATGTGATGCATGAAATGGTTTTCTATCTTAAAAATACCTTGGTAGCAAAAGTATTACATTTGAAATATTTATGAAAATGACATAAAGTCATTGTTAATTATTGTTCAAAACTCATAGATGTCTCATAAAACCATTTTATCTTCTTGAACAAAACTATATCTATACACTTATGTTCTTATATATGTATTGATGTTATAGTTTTCATCCTTCATTCAATTTCCCTCACCCTTGTATAGCAATAGTGTATAAACCTGTTTGGACAATCAATTACCTTCCAGTTAACTATTATAGGGATAGTTAGGAGATACAAAACATTATTCCTATTACAAGGAATCACACAAGAGTCAGTTCATTCATGAGTCTATACCAGTACATTACATGATACATGAGTACGTTTACATAGATACGCTTACATGAGTACATTTACATATGCTTACATGATACATGAGTACGTTTACATATGATTACATGATACATGAGTACGTTTACATATGCTTACATGAGTACCTTTAAATAGATACATTTTCCTGTATACACTTACATGGATACTTGTACCTAGATTCACGAGGATGATTTATTAGTACCTTATGTGTAAATTGTCCTGCCTATCCCAGTTCAACGGGATATCTAGACGGGACTAACCATTCCGGAACCCACCTGTTAGCAACAGTGGTAGATGAACATCTACGGATGCCTACATTTATTGCTTATATTAGGGGTACCTTTATGGGACTAACCATTCCTTTGGCCTACTGTTCGCTACAGAGGTAAATGACCATCTACAGATGCCTATGGTTAATACTTATATTAGGAGTACCTTTACGGGACTAACCATTCCTTAAACCTGCTGCGGCTACAGAGGAAAATTGAGCAATCTACGGATGTTCAAAGGTTATACATTTCGCTTTTCGCGATGTCGTGTTAATCCTAATACAAAAGGATAACACTTACACAATTATATTTTCCTATTACTTTATTTTGTGATACATTCACATAAACGATGAGTTAGACTAAGTACTGTTTGTAATAGTCAAAAAGAAGGAAAAACTATCATTGTCATAGCAAAACATTCGGGTCTTGGTAGAAGACGATTATATTTTCCAATTACTTTATTTTGTGATACATTCACATAAACGATGAGTTAGACTAAGTACTGTTTGTAATAGTCAAAAAGAAGGAAAAACTATCATTGTCATAGCAAAACATTCGGGTCTTGGTAGAAGACGATTATATTTTCCTTTTACTTTATTTTGTGATACATTCACATAAACGATGAGTTAGACTAAGTACTGTTTGTAATAGTCAAAAAGAAGGAAAAACTAACACTGTCATAGCAAAACATTTGGGTCTTGGTAGAAGACTACATTTCATACTAGTAGGAAATATGGGATTTTCTAGGGTTTTCATACTTATATCAACTGTTTCATTTAAATATTTACATGGCATTCATAACAACTTTCCAAAACAAGACAATGACACTTAAATACTTATGAATTCACCAACTTTAGGCTGATACTCGCTTTCAAAATAACTTGTATTCTCAGGTCATCAGTAGACAGGTACGATGGCCAGGTTTTGAGAAGACGGAGCACAGACAAGACTCGTCTTTTATTTTGATTACATATTTTGATGTCTTATTACAATGAAAGAACACCCATGTATTAAAACTTTAATTTTAATGCAATGGAAGATGTTGTTGCTTGTTTACTACTTTACACTGTTATGATACTTCACATGACGTCCTCCACCCCGGAACGTTTCCGCCGTTCTTGGTTTTGGGGTGTGACAGTATCCACCATTCTTATGAAATTATCCTCTTCTTCAATATCATCATCTTCCTATATCAATTGCACACAGCAATTGATTTATTCATATTACTGATTACCGATTTTTTTTCAATATCATCGTCTTCAATCTCATCTCTGTCTTCTAGGATATCTGTGCATTCGACTGTATCATCCCAGGTACAATTTTTTTTGTTAAACTTTATCTCTTTACTTGCCTGATTGACTTCGATTTTTCTTCTACATTTCTTGATAATCACCTTCATCTTGATCTGCTCTTTAGTTATCAGTTGATTTCTTGATAATCAATTAACCGAGTTCTCACGACTTCCTGCTTAGATTTCTTGATTTCTTGACAAATGATTATGCAATTTCTTATTTTCTCATTCCCTTATAATTAAATATGAGCAGTTTTGATTAATTTTTTTTCCTCTATTGCTACTCATGTTATCAATTCAAGTAATTTCCATGCAAATGGAATGGTATAATCTGTACAAATGATCACAAGGTAAATTTTAGATGAAAATGCCCCTGAATCTTTTACCTCATTGGAAGACAAGACTATCATATTTAGACTTGATGAACTCCTGCAATGGGTTTATTTCAAATATCCTGCCCAATTCATTTTTAGATACTAAATTTTAGACGAAAATGCCCCTGAATCTATGTAGCTGCCACTGAATATTTGTAGACAAAAATGCCCCTGAATATTTGTAGATACTAAATTTTAGTGTTAGTTGACTCTACCAACCTGAACAAAATGTTGTAGATTTCTTGTGTATAATTAAAACAAAAAAATGAAAAGAAAAAACAAAAAGAATTTTATATTGTCAACAATAAAAAATAATGCATTATACACCTCAAGTATTTGAATAGAACCATTCTAGCACTTATAAATCCAATGATAAAAAGAATAGCTCTCAGCTCTTTCACAAGAATTTATATTGTAAACATTATATTTATAAAATAATAAAATAATTTAATAAATATATATAAATAATCTAGTAATGCAACGTTTAGATGTACTTTCTCAAAACTAATTAAACAAGAAAGATGATGAAAATACAAGTGTAGAAAACTAAGTGTTCAAACTCTCTTATGACCCAAATAATAATCTCCAAGAACTTCATTTTGTCCATCATTCCAAGTTTATCTTTTTGTCAGTATTTAGGAGGCTAAACATCATTTGTAAATTTTATAATTTGTTTCATTTTGGACAAAATTGCCCTTAAGATTTTGTTCCTGCATAGTTTTTTGTAGTTTTTATAGAGATGAATGTTAGTTCTTAGGAGGATAAAATAAGTAAATTGTTGTTGCCTAATTTTGGTACCTGTCAAGTTTTGTTGTAGACTTATTCAATTGTTAAGTTGCTCTAGTTTATTGTTGAGTTGTTAATTTTTTACAATATTTATCTCTCAAACATGTTTCTTTAAAATTTAGAATATTTTTTACATATTTTTTTAATAAAAATTATAGATATGGATCGTAATCATTTGCTCCTATTTATGAAACTATTGGAGAGTTATATTCAGTTGTTGATGTGTCTAGCTACAATTAGACTTTGGTTAATTGAATGTGAGGAAAAAGAAGCTCAAATGAGAGCTTTAAGTCAAAGTACATTAGAGAATAGATTAGACACGATTTCGAGAAGGTCCATAGAAATACAACATATCACACGTGAAAGTGATGAAATTGTATAAATGAGTTATGTATGGATAGAAATGCATTTGCACATTTATGCGAGCTACTACACACTCATGGTGGATTATTAGACGATGGTTTAGTGACCATTGAGGAGCAAGTTGCTACATTCCTAAACATATTAGCACACCACAAAAAAACAAATGTATTCAAGTTAGATTCTATCGGTTGGGGGAAACGGTAAGTCGGTATGTTCATCAAGTTTTGGGTGCATTAATGTGTATACAAGAGATATTGTTTGTCAACCCAACGCCTGTTGCAAATGATTGTACGGACAACCGGTGGAAGTGGTTCAAGGTAACCACTATAACATTATTATGATATATTACAAACTAATATAAGGTCTTAACTAATAGTTAATATAAGATTTTAACTAACAACGAGTTAATATTTTCTTTATAGGGCTGTCTAGGAGCCATTGACGGAACTTATATTGAAGTTAATGTCCTTGACTCGGATAAACCAAGGTACTTATTAGGTCCAGTTTAGTGTTGCGTCTTTGGGCTCGTTAGCTAGTCCAGTTTTGTCTCCGGTATGGGCCTGTCCATCCGTGAGTACGTTGTAGGGTTTATGATATATAGATGCTTGCATGCATTCTTGAACGTAATGATTTTGATAGAGATTTTATAGCGTACACGTTCTTATCTTTTGTAACCCTAGAATCCTCTACAGCGGAAGTTCTTCATCGAGCTCTGCTGAGGATTGAGTTAATCGAATCATTCGACTCATTCAGATCCATACTTGTGTTTTTATCTCACTGTTTTTACTTTATCGATTTGCCTGTTATAAAGATCTAATCGATCAAAGAGTTTTACATACTCATCAATTGGTATCAGAGCAAGAGGCTGTGTAATTCATACACATCTCTTCTGTGAAAGAAGTGATTAGGGTTTATTCCGCATTAACTGATATTTATTGAGCCGTCACTCCATAATTGACGTATCTCAGTATCTATTCGTTTTGCCCTAATATTGCATATTACAAGTCTGATCTTTCAAACAAGTTAAACGATCAAGCATGGACGATTCTCAATCTAATCCTATCAACATCTCAAACAGTATTGGATCAATAACAAAAATTCCTATTCTTTACACATAGGATTACGAAGTTTGGGCGCATCACTTTGAAGACTATGTCATCGGATCTGAAGATAATGGGTATCTTATTTGGGAGGCCATTGTGTCTGGACCATTTGCTCACTCAGGAACATCCAGAATCATTAAAACTCAGAAAGAGTATAATGATCTGTTAAAAGATGTAAAAGACGTTGCTCAAGACGAAAAGGAGAAGTTTCAGTGCAACATCAAAGCATTAAGACTGATCCGATTCACTCTTCAATCTGACACGTTTAGGTTAGTGAGTTCCTGCAGTACCGCTAAAGAAATCTGGGATAGGCTGCGAGAGCTGTATTCCATAGATGAAGATTTAGAGCACTCTATTCAGACTTTGCTTTTGTCTGAGTTTGGAGAATTTAAGCAAAATTCTGATGAGACCGTCACTCAGACGTTTGATCGCTTCAATCATCTTCTTAGCAAGATGATCAAACATGATACCGAAAGGAAGCTGATTGAACAGAAGGTCACCTATTTGAATGGCTTAAGATCTGAATGGAGAGCTGTTGTGTCTACAGTTAAAGCTCATGAGCAGTTCAAGTCATATTCATTGGCTAAACTGGTGGGGATTCTGAAATCCCAAGAAAAGATTGTGATGCAAGAAAAAAATGTGGTCTCAAGTTTGGGGTCCTTGGCCCTCTTGTCCAAAAGCAAGAATGTAGTAGAAGATGAAGATCTGAACCTGGTGGACTACGATCTTACTTCAGAAGATTATGCTATGATGGTGTCCAATCCAAAAAGGTTCATCAAGAAGAGGTTTCCTACCAATAAAAACCGAAATTGGCAAGGAAGCTACAGTTCAGAAAAGGTAAGGGAGGATCCGAAGACTGAGGAACCAAAGAAAGAGGCGAAGGTTGAAGGAGATTCTGGTGTCAACTACTATTACTGTGGAGGAAAGAATCATTATGCCAAAGACTGTGTTCTGAAGAAAATGGCAGAAAAGGATGAGGAGAAAGATGAAGAGGCTGTCTTGATGAAAAAGCTGGAAGAGATCAAGAGGAAGATAGCTGCTACTAACCCTTCTATGAATGCTCTTATTGTACAGGGTTCGGCAGAGGATGACGAGTTCGGTGGCGTGCAGGTGTGGTCAACCGACTCAGAAGATGATGAGGTGAGAAAGCCTTCGCATGGAAAGACGTATGTCGCAAGAGGCGGAGAAAGCAGTGGAAAGTGTTTGGTGGTGACCGATGTATCTCACATGAGAGGATACAATACAGATGGTGGAAATGAGGACACCAAGGAGCGAGAGGACTTATGCTTCACAGCAAAACCTCTTAGTGTGCAGATCAATGAACTCGATGAATTGATCAAGAAGGTACAATCTCTTTTTATCTCGTTCAAAGTTCCACAGAAATCATATGAAAAGGAATTAAATAACTTAAATTCAAGAATCTCAAATCTGGATAGTCGTTTAACTCAAACACGGGTCACCAATTCTAACCTAACTGACCAAATAAGCAGGGTGTCATCCAAGAGTGAGGAGCGAAGGATGTGGATTAAGCAGAAGGAGTCAGAGGTGATTAAGTCTAAGGATGAAAACATTTATTTACAAAGAGACAATTTAAAACTTTTAAAACAAAGAAATGTTTTTTGTTTGATTGCTAAAAGACTTTATGCTAACATTACTCAACTGCATCTGAATTGTGAAATAGGGCAGAAAATACATCGCATGATTTTACCCTTCCTTGAGTCTAAGGAGGATGAAATCGATGCTGAGGCATACAACTGTGAAAGTGTTGTATCGTCTGATGATGTGAATCCCACTTACATGTATGGTCTGGACAAAATATAATCTTTTATAAAGTCCAAAGACCATAAGGATATGCTGAAAAATCTTTTGGATGAAAAAGATAAGCTGAAACTAAGGACCGAAACCATACAAAAATTCGACTCATTGAGTGCTAATTTAAGTTCAGAAAATAAAATTGATGTTGAAATCGCATCTGAACTTAATGAGGACGATGATATGAGTGAAATTTCTGTAGAGGATGTAGTCGACTGTTCTAAGTTTGTCAAGAGCGAACCCGAAAACCACAGAAATCTGATTTCTGAAAATTATGTGGAGTTCGCTCGTTTGTCCCAAAATAAGTCCCTGATTCTTGAAGAAAAGGCTGTTCTGTACCAAAAGGTGAGAACATCACCAAATCAGGTGTATAAGGTCACAGGAGTAACCGAGCATCAAACAGCCGAACTTACTGCCATAGTGAACGAAGATAAAGCAGATGGCTGTGATGAGTTCTTCTGGTCAGCTCCTATAGATAATGCCGATGAAACAGTTGGTTTGTCAGAGCGAATGTCCTGGAAAACCAAAGGAAGATATGTACCAGAGCCGCTGAACAACCCTGACAACTTTGACGTGCCAAGCACTAGTGGTACAAAAGAAATACCTGTAGAAGAAGTCACTTCCACAAGCGAAACATCATATGTGAAAAGTAAACCGGCTGACAAGAAGCTGAAACAAAAGGCTAACATCCACAGACAGCCGAAACAGGTGAAAAATCAAAAGCAGCAAAGAAACCTAAGATACAAAAAGAATCTCTCTGAGCGAAAGCAGTTTTGGTGTTCTCAAAACAATCATTTCTCTTATCATGATAGAAATTCAAAGTCAGAGAAAAAGGCTTTCGGGCCACATGAGGAACAGAACCGAAAGGTTAGGTTCGGTTCTGAGAGCAACAACAACCGAAAGGACAAGTTCGGTCGTGAAAGCAACAGCTATCGAACGTCCAGGTTCAGTCCCTCCAACAACCATAAACAAAAGGGTCACTTAGAACCTCACGTCAGGAAAGACTCTCAGTCCAAATTCTCTCATTCTAATTCCTCTCATTCTCGATCCTTTTCTAAATCCTATTCTGTTCCGACACGAAACTCAAAATCTTCAACGGATTTGAAAGGAAAATCGAACATTTCCTCTGTCAAGAATGACCAAAAGCAGTCTAAGGCCCAAACACCAGAACCTGAAACCAAATCAACTGTTGCTAACCCTAATAAAATCAAAGTGTTTACCATTAAAAGAAAAGATGAAACATCATTAATAAAAGGAACATATCTTGTTGATGTTTCTCTGACTATTCCTGTTCCTGTGAAAGGCTCACGTGGACCCAAGAAACTTTGGGTTCCTAAATCTGCTTAATTTTTGCAGGTTATTAGTGACGAGCAGTTCGACGAAGAATGTAATATTGACAGTGGCTGCTCACGTCACATGACAGGAAGGAAGGAAGAGCTAAGGGAGTTTCGATGTCTTCAGAATGGTGGGAATGTCAAGTTCGGCAACAACTCTTATGGAACGATAAAGGGTTATGGGATGATAACCAATGGAGACTTCACAATAAGAAAAGTGGCGTACGTTGAAGGTTTGCAGCACAATCTCATCAGTGTATCTCAACTGGTAGGCGGTACCGGTCTCAAGGTTTCATTTGACGATGAAGGTTCAGAAATCATAGAGAAGAAATCAAAAAGGGCGATTCTCAAATCAGAACGCAAAGGCGAAATGTTTCCTCTCAATCTCAAACCAATCAAAGGAAATCCAACTATATGTCTTTTATCCAAAGCTCATTCTGACGAAAGCTGGCTGTGGCACCGAAGGCTCTCACATCTCAACTTCAAAGACATCAACAAGCTTGTCACAGGAGGTCATGTTAGGGGTCTCCCATTGCTCAAGTTTGATCGAGAACATTTGTGTGCTGCGTGTGAAATGGGGAAGCAAAGTCGTCAAAGTCACCCATCCATTATAAACACAAAAGTTGTTGAACCACTTTAGTTGCTTCACATTGACTTGTGTGGTCCATCATCAATCAAAAGCATTGGTGGTAGCAAGTATATTCTTGTTATTGTTGATGATTTCTCACGTTTTACATGGGTGTTCTTTCTGAAGCACAAATCTGAAGCTACTCCTAAGCTAAAGATGTTCATCAAGCAGGTTGAAGTGCAACTGAGAAAAGTCGTTCGCAACATCAGGAGCGACAATGGACTGGAGTTCAAGAACAAAGAATTTGAAGACTTTTTGGCAGAAAAAGGAACCAGTCACAACTTCTCAGCCCCCTACACGCCTCAACAGAACGGAATTGTCGAAAGATGAAACCGATCCTTGTGTGAGGCGGCTCGAACGATGCTAAGTTTCGCTTCTCTTCCTTTATATTTCTGGGCTGATGCTATTGCTGCGGCTTGTTTTACGCAGAACAGGTCTTATCTCAACAAGCGCTTCTCTCTTACTCCTTATGAGATCATCAATAATAGGAAGCCGAACGTGAAATTCTTCCATGTATTTGGCTCACGATGCTTCATCTTCAACTCCAAAGAACATCGTAACAAGCTTGACGTTAAAGCTGATGAAGGAATCTTTCTGGGATATTCACTTACTTCAAAAGCTCACCGGGTCTTAAATAAGCGTTCAAGGAAGATCGAAGAAACATATTATGTGACTTTCGATGATAACTACGTCAAAAAGCTAAAGGCTTTTGAAGAAGCAATTGGAGAGATATTCACTCAAACAGGTCAAGTCACGACCTCGAGTGCTAATCTGTTCGATCAGTTTGTGGAATTATTCGATGAACCTGAGAAAGCTACTCTCTCGGAAGCCAAGGCAGCAGACAACAAAGTTGACCATCTAAAGCAAATTGTCGAAGATGTCGCCAAACGAATGGGTGAAGGAGAACAAGTTCCAAACGAACCTCCTCAGCAAGGCGCTTCAGTTGAGGGGGAGAATCCACTCTCTTTAAAACAACCGAGCTCATAACTTGAGGGGAGAATTCTATTTCCACCCGAAAGCTCAACAGCACCCGAAAGCTCAACTGCACCCGAGAGTCCTGTAGCACCAGAAAGTCCAACTACTCCTGAAAGCTCATCAGTCGAGAGGGAGAACTCCGATATGTTTTTCGATGACGATAGTCAATCTGAATTGGAAGAAATGGTAAACACTGAATTGGATCCATCCTATGATCCAAATTACCCTCCTCTTATTAAATGGACCAGAGAACATCCTGTATCTCAGATAGTGGGTAATGTCTCTGAAAAGGTCCTCACCTGATCTCAACTGAAGGCAAAGCAAACATCTCTATTCTCCAAAGTAGAGTTCTTCATGTATAATTCTTTCGTATCAAAAGTTGAACCGAAGACAGTAAATACTGCTCTTGATCATTCCGACTGGGTTCAAGCTATGCAAGATGAACTCAACGAGTTCGAAAGAAACAAGGTATGGCGCCTCATTCCGACTCCTAAAGATGCCTTAGTTGTTGGTCTCAAATGGGTATTCAGAAATAAAATGGACAAGGAAGGCAATGTGATTCGAAACAAAGCTCGTCTCGTGGTGAAAGGATACTGCCAGGAAGAAGGAATTGATTATGAGGAAACTTTTGCTCCGGTAGCAAGGCTGGAATCTGTTCAAATATTTCTGGCCTATGCTGCACACAAGAACTTCGAAGTCTACCAAATGGACGTGAAATGCGCCTTTCTGAATGGAGAACTTGAAGAAACAGTTTACGTGGAGCAACCTCCTGGTTTTGTCAATGAAAAGTACCCAAATCACTGTTATATTCTAGACAAAGCACTTTATGGTTTGAAACAAGCACCTAGGGCATGGTATGAAATGCTAACCAAGTTTTTAAAGATGTCAAAATTCAAACAAGGTTCGGTTGACCCAACCTTCTTTCGTAAGAAGGAAGGTAACCACCTTATGATTGGTCAAATCTATGTCGATGATATCATCTTTGGCTCAACGAATCCTAGCTTAACAGCTGAATTCAGAAAGTTGATGGAGACTAAATTTGAAATGAGCTCAATGGGTCCGATTAACTTTTTCCTTGGTTTAAATATTAGACAGGGACCCGAAGGCATCTTTATCAACCAGGAAGCATACACCAAGACTCTTCTTGCTAAATTCGGCATGATGGGAGACTCAAAGGTTAAAGTTCCAATGGCATTCGACACCAAGCTCACACCATCCTTGGAAAAACCGACAGTCGATATTACGTTATACCGCCAGATGATTGGGTCTTTAATGTACCTTACTGCTAGCAGGCCTGATATAATGTTTTCTGTGTGTTACTGTGCTAGGTTTCAAGCAAATCCTCGTGAACCACATATGCTTGCAGTGAAAAACATACTCCGGTATCTGAAACGAACTACCTCTCTCGGTTTATGGTATCCATCAAACTCAGTTTTCTTCGTTCAAGCCTACTCAGATGCAGACCTTGGAGGTTGTGGTTTAGACAGGAAAAGCACCACCGGAAGTTGCCAATTCCTAGACGGGAAGTTGGTTAGCTGGCAATCAAAGAAACAGACATGTGTTTCTCTATCTATAGCCGAAGCAGAGTACATCGCAGCAGCCTCCTGTACATCTCAAGTGATTTGGATCCAAATCCAGCTCCGGGACTATGGACTCAATATGAAAAAGATCCCACTATATTGCGATTCAGAAAGTGCAATTAGGATCTGTCATAACCCAGTGCAACATTCCAAGACAAAGCATATAGCACTGAGGTATCACTTTATTAAGGATCATGTGGAAGATGGGAACGTCGAAATTCACTTTGTTCGAACCACTGATCAACTGGCTGACATCTTCACCAAAGCTCTTCCTGAAGCATCTTTCAATAAAATTCTACAAGGGCTAGGAATGATGGAATCGGAGTCAGTACCAAAGACTACTTCTCAAAATTAAAAGTCGGAAGCGAAATGTACCGAACGTTCGGGTTCGGGTCACATGTGTGCGGAAATAGACCGAACGCTCGGGTTCGGTTCCAAATTTTTTTTAACCGAAATAGACCAAACGCTCGGGTTCGGTTTCAAATTTTTTTTTTGTGTGTCTCATTTTGTTATTTTTCTTTTAAAATCAAAAACTCCAAAAACATTTTTTTATTTTTTATTTTATTTTTTTTATTTGTACGATATTTCTTTTATCTCTTATTTTTGTGTGGCTATTTGTGTGAACATTCTTTCATTAGTTAAGTGTCCCTAGAAGCATGCTGCTGTATGTGTCCAAAGCCTCACCTGATTCTGAATAATAGCTTTACTGACTTGGTATATACAAACCTTGTCTTCCCAATTAGGCTTTCATATTTATTGTAATCATGAGCTACTCAACTCTCTTCTCACATGAGATAAAAGTTTTCTGCTTGGTCCTTATTTTAACGGCAGAGGTACTTTGGTTTTTCTTTACACCATCTACACTACTTTTCTCCATCTCATTCGCTTCATAAACGTAACCCTTGAGACTCTCAGAAATTACCACTGAGGTTTATGGTTACACAATTTCTGTGTTTATGATCTTAGCTTCGTGTCATTACGTACTAAGTGAAACCCACAATTCAATACCTACTATGCATTGACGGTGAACAATCAATTTTGCTCTAGCTTTCACTAACGAATTGGCGGACTTATCAATGAGGATGGAAAGTAGAATCTCTAATTTTCTTTTGTGTGATTCCTATGAAATTGTTAAATCCCATAACATTTCTTCCCTTGGAATCCAGTTTTAATTTTTTTTTTTTTTAGATTTTACATAAACTATTTTACATTACCACTTAAATTATTTCAAACCTACTTGTTCAACAGACTACATTGGTCTCACAAGTACTTCGTTCGATTACTGTCTTATATCAAGACCAGGAATTCTGAACTGAAGCGAAAGCCACCCAAATTAGCCTGATTAAAAGAAGCCTTTCAACACTTCTCAATAAGTGTCTGATCGTTATTTAACGGGAAACCACACAAACACTTTAAAGTCTCTCTTGACTTTGAAGGAAGAGATTCGTGCCCGAGATCCATTGTTTCATGTCTTTATTGACATCACAAATTCCCTTATATGTGTTGCTTTATTTCCTTTTCTTTTACACACTAAGCATGAAAATCTTTTTGATTTTCCAAAATTCTGGTTTCATTAGTTACAAGGCATATTTTTTAAATGGGATTTGAAGTCATAAAAGAGTTGTGGCTCACATTGATCCACGTGGTCAATTTTGCTTTAAGATGACGTTTAATCCAAAAGGATAAGATGCTGACTCAGGCGGGAGTCCAATCGATTTGATTTTCAAACGGCGCTTGAAGGCCAGGCGTGCGAAGTGGAACCGTTTCGTTTAAAAACGGCGCCTGATGGGAAGGCGTGTGAATCGGGGCATATATTCTCTCTCATGCATAATCATCGGTGCTAACAACTGTCACGCATCAATCACGTCCGAAAAACCCTTCGTATTTTCTTCGAAGAGTTGGGACAAATTCTTCTCTCTCATTTAGCCACAGTATAAAAGGTAATCATCACCATTATTTACCTCTTTACTGCACCCAAATTTCAGAGAGCAAGAAATTCTTCACGTATTCTACTGTTCATCATCTCTCCTAACTTCTTCACAACAATGGCGGATTCATCATCAGTTCATGCCACTTCCCACATCCTGCCGATTCGTCCCCAACAGAGTTTGATCATCGATCTTACTCCTCAGGTTTATGATGCCTTCATGTTCCCGATTATCGAGTGCTTCAAGTACTCGCCGCTTGCTCCAGCTCTCACCAAAGCTGAAGCTGTTCCCATGGAGTTCTTATCTCAGATTTTCGCCACTGCTCATTATGACAAGTCAGTCGACAGGATATTCTTCGACGTGCTTGATCACAAGGCGTCAATCTCCAAGCAACGATTCTGCTCACTTTTAGGGTTTGAACCTGATTCTTCTAGGGTTAACCCTGAATCAATTCCGGTGGGTCACATGTTCTCTATGTTCTACAATATGGGGTATACTGAGGTGCTGACAACGGTCACGAAGTTCAAGAAATCGTGCCTGCCTCCTCAGTGGAACGGGTTGTTTATTGTGCTGTTCAAGGGTTTATCTGAACGCAATGCTGGGTCAGACGGAGCGAGTCATCTGTTCATCACGATTCTGTATGGGGTTTACAACGGTGTCAACCTGGATTATGGGTCGGTATTATGGCAGCAACTGATCCAGAGCCTGACCTCTACATCTCGGCATTCTGAGATCTCCTACGCTCGATTCTGGACGTTGGTCACAAAATGGGTGATGGACAAGTATCATGTCCCCATTGTTGCTGGTTCTCCACTGTCTTCGATTGGTACTTTCCATACCACGAAGATCATCGTCTTCGATGCCTCAAAATTTCAATTCATTGGCTCTATCCCTGAGTTGATGTATGGAGACGTTCCTGCTGACAGCTGGATCATTCGAACCTACAAGGAGTTTCGTCTCTCTGGTCCGAGAGAGCTCACTCCTGAGATGATCAAGTCTATCCATGAAGCTGACAAGCCTACTCCAAGGGGAAAGAAGAATGAAAAAGGCAAAGACAAGCAACTTGGCAAGGGAGCAAAAGGCCCTTCTCCCAAGAAATGTAAAACCACCAAAGCTGCTCAATCCCCTCCATTGAAGAAGAGAAAAACCCAACCTAGGCGCAAGCTGATCTTAGCTTCCTCCTCAAGCGAATCTGAGGAAGAACATTCAGACTCTGATGAGTCTCCTCGTGGTAACACTCCTCCACGATCGCCTACCCCAGAAGTTCATGTTTCCACTTCACCTATCTCTTCTCCATCAGTTACCATTCCTATTTCCATTCCCCCCATAACCTCCACTACTCAAATACCACCTACCTCCATCCCAGTACCCCCTCCCATTTTTACAGACGCTACCACAACCACTGCTGAAGTAAGAACCAATGTATCTGATACGGGGGCTCCTACTAAAGCACCCGAACCCACTCCCACAACCGAACCTACTTCACAACCCGAACCTACTTTCACTACTGAGCCTCCACCCTCACCTCCACCCTCATCTCCTGCTCAGGCAACAGAGGACGAAGAACCATTTCTTGGTGGGGAGGACACGACCTTTGATTCGGTCTATTACAGTCCGTTTCAGGTGCAGAGTGACGATGATGATGATGCTCCCGTTACCAAGAAGCATCTCAAGGAGCTTCACGAAAAGATAGATTCGCTCATCGCCTCCTCTTCTTCATCACAGTCCTCCATCTCTGAAGTTGCTATTCAGAGGATAGTTGACGCTTTTACTAAGGCTCATGAAGCCTCCGTTAGCTCAGCTACTGCTGCCATTGATGCATCCACCAAAGCCTGTGCGGCTGCGACCGAAAAAGTCGAAAAACTATTTACTGATGCTTCCTCTCTGTTGAAGTCTTTACAGGAAACTGCCGAAGCCACCAAAACGAAGCTTGACCCCATTGTCAACACGCTGGCTACCTCAGTTGCCTCAAAACTGAAGTCTTTTGGAGCTCTTCGCCAAACTCTCTCAGACGACAACTCAGCATTTAAGGCGACGATTGAGGAGCGACTGACCAAGCTCCAAGCAGATCTTGCTGCTGAAAATTCTCTTATGGATGCTCTTGCCAGAAAGACCACTGCTCTAAAGGTCAAGAGTCTTCAACTCTCCAATTCTCAAAAGGAGATTGAGTCTATTTGATCTGAAAGAGAGATTGTGTCTTCATGTGTTTCGGATGTCCACGCAGCCATTTCAAACATCCTGGAAGCACATGACCCGATACTGAACTACTTTGTGAGGCGTGATCTTGCAGAAAAGCTTGCTCCTGCCCTTTCTCTCCTGAGCAAGATTGAAGGGCTCCTTGACTTCGTGTCCATTCCGAAACAAAGGGGAAAGAATGTATCTCAACCGCCTCCCACTTCTACAGCAACCAAAACAACCGAACCTCCTTCAACAGGCCAAGCCTCAGGTTCGGGTGTCAAAGACAAGGGCAAGAAAATTGCTGAAGAGAGCGATGAAGATAAAGAGACCATTGCCGATCTTTTGAAGAAACAAGGTCGAGACAAAGATGTCGACATCAGCGCTCGTGTGGCTAGAGAGGCAGAAGAAGCTGAACGAAAACAGAAAGAAGCTCACGACCTTCTCGAGAGTAGGAAAATTCTTTTTCCTCCTTGGACTCTTGAGAAGTTGCTGAAAGAAGCCATTGAAACTCCTGAAGGGTTTTAGACATAAGAACAATCCTATATGCTCATACAACCCTAATGCTTGGATCTAGGTTTCTCTATTGTACATGCTTTGAATCCAAGACTAATAAACTTAGATATAACATATTATAAACTGAATTAGGGTTTATAGAATTACCTTTGATTGTTATATAGCAATAACAATCAATTCCTTGCTTGAATTGGCTTCAAAAGCTTAGTGCCTCAAATGCTGCACCTCTAATGGAGTCACAAACACCACTAAGCAACTTGGATGAAGAGGGAAGAGAGGGGAGGCACCAAAAACGGCTGGAAACCCTAATGGAAGTGTTGTTCCTGTTTTTGGGGCTTAAGGGTCCTTTATATACATGTAGGCTATTAGGGTTTACAACCAGGAAACCTTAATCTGACTGCTTAGGCCCTAAGCAGCCCATGGACTCGTTAAACATATCCCTTGGATGATTTCTAATGGGCTTCCCATAGAATTCGTCCAACCTATATATTATTAGGTGATCCATAGCCCAATTATAATTATCTTATAATTACAACTTCAGTCCCCTAAGTTTAATTAATCTCTTTTAGCCACAAAATTAATTATCAATTAATTCTTGACTAATATTAATTAAACAATATGATTTCTCCTTTAATATATTATTCTTATAATATATTAATAAATCATATTTAAACCTCTCTCTCCTTAATTCATCCTACACATTGCTATGGTGAAGGCAACCCAAAAGGACCATGCTCATAATCGGGTCAAGTACATACCAAAATAGTTATGGACTTAGACACTAATCCAACAGTCTCCCACTTGGATAAGTCTAATAACTATTTTCCGTATGACTTCAGAACCTGATCAGCAATCGTAGCTTTCAAAAGCCGCTGTCAACTCTGATCTTATCAGATAGCGTGTCCTCTAGATAAGGGATTATATATTCCTCCATTCTCAAGATATCGTATAGACAAAAGACATGAATTTTAATCATTCTCTCTATACTGTTTCCCGACTTCCAATTTATGACGACTGATGACAGACTACAATTGAACACATCAACTTAGTCCCGGCTTGGCCAAGCGCTTAGGTGTCATCACCAAATCATCGAGAGGCCCACATATATCGCTTTTATCCTACTTTGGGTAAAAGGAATGGATAAACTTCGACTCATATGCTCGCTTGCATTTATTGATCGAATCACACACAACAATAAGTTTTATAACACCAAGTTACTGGTGCGTTTACTTATTATCAATGTGCAACCGACCAACAAATAACAACTCACATGTCTCGGTTTCAAGAATATACAATATTATCGTCTCACTAATCACTCGTGCTAAAACCATGAAGTGATCCAAGTAAGCGTGGGTTTATTCCAATACTCTAATCTTATCAAAGCACTCATGAACTCTGCAGCAAACTTGTGCCATGTCTAAACACTTCAGACAATCTATAGACAGATTCATGACAGTCTTTATTCATACCTACTCCCAATGTATGACTGACTGTGGATGTTTGAATAACCTAGTTATTCTGGAAGTCAAAACATGCAAACTGAAACATAACAATAACACTTAATCCTATATGGCCCCAAACTTGTGAGAGTAAATAAAACACTTCTATTTATCCACCATATTGATTACTCATTATTTATCATTTAATGTTTCGGATAATCAACTTATTACTTGAATTACAACAACAATTGTCCCATGCTCTAAACATGCACACTTTGTTTCCTATGGTCCATGCTTTGTGAAATAGATCATTTGAAAACTCTTCCAATGATGCTTATTTCACAATTCCTTAATCCTAATTATTAGTGTAAGAACACAAGGTTCTTTCCACTACTAGAATATGCTAGATTCTAACATTTTATGCAATGATCCCTTTGCAAAATCATAGCACAAAAGTCACCAAGACTTAGCCAATGAAATTACAAAGTACTATATCGGAAATTGTTACAAGACAATTCTATAGACGTGAAGTCTCATATTCAAAGTGCATTCCTTTGAACATCCTTCTTGCATAAAAGTTTCTAATCTAGACATAGATTCTCAATATCTAACTCCCAATATGGAAACATTTCCACATTTGCCATATGACAACTCATTCTTAATAGAATCTTATCTATTCATAATAATGTCGATACGGTCCATCCAATACCATACTTCCAACTACTCACAAGCGACCAATCCTCAGCGAACTTTGGATCGTCCTTTGATAGTTGTTTAATTATTTTAGTCAAAACCAATTCTAGTCCTTTTCCGTCTTAATGCGCTAGACATTTGGAAAATTTTAGAATGGTAAAATACTATAGCATTTGCAATCGATCCTATACCCGAAGCGTATGAGACACGATGCATAATGTCTTACATAAAGATATGATACTTTACCAATCTTTTGCCATAATATTTTATGTGTCATGTTCTCACAATTCGAACTATGAAGAGGGATGCCGTAATCATAATCAAATTTTTTAAGAACACACAATGTATCCTTTGACTGAAAATATTAAAATTTCTTAATCTAAGCTTTAGATATTGAAATGGAGTATAATATTCTCTCCTTTAATTGTAGCAAAACAACTTTTCAACCCATGCAACTTTGCAAATTGAATCTTTGTTTTTCTATAATTAATATTGCTAACTTGCAATACTTGCCATAATAATCATACAAGCATAACACTTATGCTCCCACTATCATGATGATTATCATATAAGCATAACATTTATGCTCCCACTAGCTTTGACATGTATTCAGAAAACAAATGAACTTCCAGAAAACAATGCCTATTGAATTTCTGAAATTCATATTTCTAATACCAGATGCTTCGATAAGCCTTTATCTAAGCTTCTTAAACTTATACACCTTTGCCTTAGATAGCTCATATGTATGTTTAAACAATCTAGAACTTATGTTACTAAGTTCCAAATGTTCAACCTAATTGCCAAATCTCACAATTCGAACTATGGAAAGGGATGCCGTAACCATAATCGAATTTGAGAATACAATCTTCACAATTGCTATCTTCTTAAGATCTCTCTTAGCGAAAGCATTTCCTCACAGTCATTTTCATGAAGAAGGGAATCTTATGACACTTAGATTTTATGGTGTACGAGTTCCTATCCATGTGAATTTGCTAAAACCAAGGTTTGTGACAAATCCAAACTCATATAGACTGAAATTTCTTAATCTTGATTTCTTGCCTTATGGTAACACGAGTGCCCACCATGTCTTCCAAGTAGTTTAGCAACTCATCCTTACATATCAATGTACTTTCCATTGATCAAGGTGCTTTGTCTTTATGCATTCAAATGAGAACTCATAGAACTCACATACACAATTAATTCAATTGGAATGGCACATAAACAAAATAATGTCAGCACGATAGGTTGCAAACCTCAAGTCGTGTGCTAGTGATGATCGATAAGGTTTATTCTTGATTTGTTCTTGAAACTTTTCAAGACCATTTAGACTCCCACTGACTCCTTGACATATAAGATTCTCTTGTCAAGAAACATTTCTTGACAAAGCAAATACCCAAGAGTTAGTGTAGTTCTTATCAAGACAAAACACTTCACATAATTGGTCCTAGTTGATCTTTGCCTTATCCAAGACAGCACAACTTACTAATTCCAAATGTGCAAGAATAAGAAAACTTTTCCAAGTTCCACATTTGATGAGTGTTATAAACCTACTTAAGACTTTTCACTCAATGTCACAATCTTGACTCTAAGACTTGATATTGGAACGAAGTATGATTGACTTCTTGATTTAACCATTTTTACAATTCTCGATTCCTCTTCTCAGACATGCAATTGCACTAAGACTCACTTAGAGGATCAATTGAGACATGGTTCTTAATCATTAAGACTTATCATAAAACACAATAAAATGTACTCTCCCTTCTTCTTAGAATAGAGAAACTTTTATCTTTCTGCTTACTTAATTCTTCTTTATTCGTTCTACTATTCATTGAAACTCTTTCAATCAACTCAGAATTACACTTATTCTTATAAGTATAATCATATTTACTAAACTTTAGTAAATCATGACGAATATCTTTGTCACTCTTGTGGTGGACTTGATCAGCGCACAACCTAGTGTACTTGATCTCCTAGTCCTTTAATTGACACTTTGCCAAAGAATTAGTCTAAGTTTCCCAAATGTGAAAGTTTTTTCATTCATCATATAATACATATTGCATGATTCCAAGTTTCTGTCCAATTGAAACTTGGGCGATGAGAAACTCTCCCTGTTTGGTAAACTTTTGACATTTCCACAAATAATACAATTAAGAATCAAATCCATTATTGCTAATAATAGAAACATTCAAACATCAATTTTTCATACATGTCATTGCAAGGATAAATAAATAACATAAAATCAAAATTTATTTTATTGCGGAAAAACTTGTCCTTACAATGCAATTCAACTGAAAAACTATGCTATTACATATTTCTTAGCAATCTACCCTAACTCCTAAGTGGCAGCTCAAAAATATGATCTTTGAATCCATGCGATCGAAATCCATTTCTTTGTGATCAGATTCAGCAGCTTCTTCATTAAGCTTCCTTTCTTTTCTTTGATCCTGCAAAACATCAAAATGTAATCTTATCACATTATGTATTAAGAATCTAGAATAGGAACTTAAAAGAGTCGGTTAATGGATTTTACCTGAAGTAGAGCCATACGTCTTGACTCTCCCATCTCTTAGATCTCTCAGGTAGTTTGGGCAGCTTCGTCTCCAATGCCCTTTCTCTTGGCAATAAAAGAAAATGGACTCCTTTGGCACATCACATCGGAAAATCACAACCTTAGCTCTTTCTGGATTTCCAATGTTGCCAGTGTCCCTTGAAGTTTGGGAGTTTGATTCACCAGACAAATTTGCTTGACCAGCACGCCAAATCATTGCTGATTCAGCAGCTATAAGCAAATAGGTGAGATCAATTAGGGTCACGTCGTGGTCCATCATATAGTACTCTCTAACGAACTCACTATATGATTCAGGAAGTGACTGAAGAACCCAGTCAACAGCCAACTCACTTGAAATCTCGACACCCAACATGTTTAACCTATCAATGTGTGACTTCATCTCTAAGACATGCGCACACACAGGTTTCCCATCTTCGTGTTTACTTGCCAAAAGGGCTTGAGTGAGCTTGAACTTTTCAACCCTTTGAACCTGTGGGTCAGGGAGAACAATTGGAGGAGGTGGAGGAAGTGAAGCATGACTCTCATTTCCTTGATCGTATCTCGGAACGTCATCTTCATTTGGAAAGCTTGTTCCAAAGGATTTGGGAAGACCATTGTAAGATGTAGACATCTACAAAACGGGAGAAAATTCAAGTTAAGTTGATTGAGTCCTTAATAAAACACCCAAATGAGTTATTAAGGCTAAGACCCAACACAATATTCTACAACCTGGAAAAGGGATGTCGTAATCTACTTGAAAAATATTTGAAGGTAGGTAAATGACGATTTACCAATTTCCACCATGAAAAACGAAAAAAAGCTTAGGTTTTAAATGAATTGAAACTCCTAGATCTTTTGAGATTCATTGAACTTTTCAATGGCATGTTTAATCTCGATTATGCCCTACCATTAGTGACTGGGATGTCGAGGATCACAAACAAGGTGTGAATAACCATACGAATCACGTGGTGCACTCAATGCTACTATCACCTAATCAATGTGCCGGTTAGCCACACACGCTCCATTGATCTATGATAAGCATCGAGCCACCCTTTGCCACCAATGTCATCCCCAAATTAGTGTGCCGGTTAACCACACACGCTCCACTAACGTTTGACAAGGGTACGAAGTGTAATTCCATGGGTTAGCATACAATTTCACATTTTGCCTAAAGTAACTATGATTTGGGAATTTGAAAAAACTTTTAGTTACTTTGTACTTCATTATACTTATAATGGAAGGTTTCTGTCCTATCCTACCCGTTCGGCTAACGACCCTCCACTAGTCAAGAGTGCGGTGGGTAAGAGTGGATACCCATTCAATCGCCATTTTATAGGCAATTTCCTTAAACACCCCTTATAGACCAGCTTCGTGAATGAGGCCTACTAACGGTAAGACTGACTGTTTACTCATACATATATAATATTAGACTTTTAATGTTATATATAGTATAGGGTGTATTTTACACTTTTAAAATACTAGGTGGTTTAATTTAGTAAAATTATACTTTTAATTTAATTAAATGTAAACCAAAACTTTATGGGTTTATTAAATCACTTTTAATTATACACTTTAATTAATTAATAAAACCATAAGGGTGTGATTCGAACTTTTCAAATTACTAGGGTTTTAGAATTTAACATTTCAAAATTAAACTTTTAATCAACTTTTAAATTCCAAAAACTTGAGGGCAAGTTTTGAAGCATTTCAAAACATTAGGGTTAAGAATTTAAATATTTCAAAATTAAACTTTTTAATCAAAATTTAAAATCCAAAACTTGAGGGCAAGTTTTGAAACTTTTCAAAACATAAGGGATCAAATAACAAATAACATAAATTAAACAATTAATTTGGTGATTATCTATATTTGACCTAATCTCATTTTATTGATAAGATAATTACCAAAAATTTAAATAATCCATATTTATCATATAAAGAAACTATTATTTAAAAGATTTGAAATTATCTTTTGTTTTATGAAGTATAATCACCCAAATATAATAAAAATCGGATTTTATCATCAAAATACGTTTTTGGTATTAATCCTTCAGCAAAACAACAAGAAATCCTGATATTCCCTCTGTCTGACCCCTGGACTCGCCGAGTCAGACAGACTCGCCGAGTTCATCCATTGACTCGCCGAGTCAGGTCGGGCAGAGGCCAAAAAATCGTTTTTCAGCAAATAATACAACAAAGCATCACATACAACAGAAACCAATCAAGACTCTGATACCACTGAAGGGTTTTAGACATAAGAACAATCCTATGTGCTCATACAACTCTAATGCTTGGATCTAGGTTTCTCTATTGTACATGCTTTGAATCCAAGACTAATAAACTTAGATCTAACATATTATAAACTAAATTAGGGTTTATAGAATTACCTTTGATTGTTATATAGCAATAACAATCAATTCCTTGCTTGAATTGGCTTCAAAAGCTTAGTGCCTCAAATGCTGCACCTCTAATGGAGTCACAAACACCACTAAGCAACTTGGATGAAGAGGGAAGAGAGGGGAGGCACCAAAAACGGCTGGAAACCCTAATGGAAGTGTTGTTCCCATTTTTGGGGCTTAAGGGTCCTTTATATACATGTAGGCTATTAGGGTTTACAACCAGGAAACCCTAATCTGACTGCTTAGGCCCTAAGCAGCCCATGGACTCGTTAAACATATCCCTTGGACGATTTCTAATGGGCTTCCCATAGAATTCGTCCAACCTATATATTATTAGGTGATCCATAGCCCAATTATAATTATCTTATAATTACAACTTCAGTCCCCTAAGTTTAATTAATCTCTTTTAGCCACAAAATTAATTATCAATTAATTCTTGACTAATATTAATTAAACAATATGATTTCTCCTTTAATATATTATTCTCATAATATATTAATAAATCATATTTAAACCTCTCTCTCCTTAATTCATCCTACATATTGCTATGGTGAAGGCAACCCAAAAGGACCATGCTCATAATCGGGTCAAGTACATACCAAAATAGTTATGGACTTAGACACTAATCCAACAACTCCAAGCATCTTGTGGCTAGAACCAGTGATCTCACTTGATCGCGATAATTCTGTCAATTCTCAGTTCGACATGCCACTGACCCGAAAGGCGTTTGTTTTCCATGCCTTTGACAACATTACCGAGTTCCCTCATCCTCATCCAAAGGTTGACAGGGATTTGGTCGACTTCTATCTGAAGGTTGCTCAACCACAATATCAAACATGGAGCACTCAGAAGATAGTCAATGTTCGGGTCCTCAAGCCGTATCAGGAAGGAAACTTCACCAACGTTCGGTTTAAGGTGCTGAGAGAATATGCCAAGACCGAACATGCCATTTCGCTTGCTGATCTTCCCAACTTGAATCCACACGACTGGACTATTTTGCACAACATCCTTCTTACAAATGAAGCAGAATATGGTCCGATCATTGACCACTTCAAGAGGATGCTTGTTTGCTACATCATGGAAGTCGCCAAGATGGATCAGGAGAAAGCGAGTGTCTTCAAGAAAAAGCCTACTATTTCTCCTGTTGGCTCAGCAAGTGATCTCAACATGATGCAGATGGGGAAGATAGACCTGAAGAGAAACTCTGTTATGTTTACCAGAAACAAAGGCTAAAAATGCCTATTCGCTTTGGCAGACAAACATCTCTACACCACTGCATGTCTGGAACATGTCTTAGGGATTATTCATCGGTGCAAGCAAAACTCTGTTGATGACAAGAAGTACTTTAATGATATGATCCAATGGTACATTCGCTTTAGACAGACGATCCTCGCTCTTATCTCTCGTCTGTTTGATACCACCAAGAAGGTTCCGACTGCTGGACCCAGCAAGAAGAAGTGATAGTCTCGCTCCAAATTGACGCAAAGGGGGAGATTGTTAGGTCCAATTTAGTGTTGCGTCTTTGGGCTCGTTAGCTAGTCCAGTTTTGTCTCCGGTATGGGCCTGTCCATCCGTGAGTACGTTGTAGGGTTTATTATATATAGATGCTTGCATGCATTCTTGAACGTAATGATTTTGATAGGGATTTTATAGCATACACGTTCTTATCTTTTGTAACCCTAGAATCCTCTACAGCAGAAGTTCTTCATCGAGCTCTGCTGAGGATTGAGTTAATCGAATCATTCGACTCATTCAGATCCATACTTGTGTTTTTATCTCACTGTTTTTACTTTATTGATTTGCCTGTTATAAAGATCTAATCGATCAAAGAGTTTTACATACTCATCAGTACTGAACAAGAAAGGGTAATATATCAATGAATGTGTTAGGTGTCTGTAATCGTGACATGAATTTTGTCTACGTCTTAACTGGTTAGGAAGGTTCGGCTACTGATTCAAGGGTTTTGCGGGATGCAATTACTGGACATAATGGATTGAAGATTCCAGTTGGTAAACTAATACACTAATTACTATATATTGAAAGTAAATATAGTTACATATTCATACCTATTATTTTATTTATTATAGGTAACTATTATTTGGCTGATAGAGGATATATCAATGGTGAAGGTTTTTTGGCACCATATAGAGATACTAGGTATCATTTACGGGAATGTGAAGGTAGTACACATGCACCTACAAACAAGGAAGAATACTTTAACATGAAACACCTATAAGCGAGGAATGTTATTGAAAGGTGTTTTGGTCTACTAATGAGACGTTGGGCTATATTAAGAAGTCCTTCATTTTATCCAATTAGAATTCAAGGGAGAATAGTCATGGCATGTGCTTTGCTACATAATTTTATTAGGACACACATGGCTCTTAATCAAGAGGAAAACACACCTACCGATGTCGAACATATGCCTATCGGGGAAGAGCAACCAAATCAATTTCAAATTGTGGATGTGGTTGAATCAAGTAGTGAATGGACTCAATGGCGGGATGATTTAGCCGAAGAAATGTTTGATTCTTGGATGTCAACTAGATCCTAGTAGATTGTTTTTGAATGTTAGAACTTAAATTTTTAGTTTGTTATTTTTAATTATTATGAACGTCAACAAATTTGCATTTTGTGTATGTGTTTTTATTAATTTTAACTAAGTGGACGAATCATTTTAATATTTTTTATTTTTTTTTCTATTTACCTTTGTTATGTATAATATGTCAAAAGCAGGTAACAAATCATGGAAGATAGACGTCAATGGACTCAAGAAGAAGAGGATGCGTTGATTACCACCCTTCAAGACATTGTTGTTATCGATGGTAGAGGTGATAATGGAAGCTTTAAGCCAGGAACCTATGATCAAGTCGTTCTAAAGTTGCAGGAAAAATTCGTGGGTATTAATATTGTTGGATTAGTGTCTAAGTCCATAACTATTTTGTTGTGTACTTGACCCGATTATGAGCATGGTCCTTTTGGGTTGCCTTCACCATAGCAACTTGTAGGATGAATTATGAGGATAGAGGATTAATTATGATTTATTAATATATTATGAGAATAATATATTAAAGGAGAAATAATATTGTTTGATTAATATTAGTCAAGAATTAATTTAAAATTAATTTTGTGGCTAAAAGACATTAATTAAATAAAGGGGACTGGAACTATCAATTGTCTGATAGTTGGATATTGGGCTAATGGACTCCATAGAGGATGGAGTGGACAAACTCTATGGGGAAACCCATTAGAAATCGTCCAAGGCCTCTAAGGAGGGAGTCCATGGGCTGCTTAGGGCCTAAGCATTCAAATTAGGGTTTCCTTGTTAGATAACCCTAATAGCCTCACTATTTAAAGACCCCTAGGGCACCAAAGACGTAGATAAGTGATTCGTAAGGGTTTCTAGTCATTCTTGGGTGCCTCTCTTATTCTCTTCTTCATCTAGTTGCTTAGTGGTGTTTGTGACTCCATTAGAGGTGCAACACTTGAGGCACTAAGCTTTCTGAAGCCAATTACAAAGGAGGAATTGATTGTTATTGCTACATAACAATCAAAGGTAAGATCTAAACCCTAATTTCAATTATAGTTTATTAGATCTAGGGTTTATGGCTTTGGAAGATTCGATTGCATGTTTATGAGACAAACTAGATCTGAAGCATTAGGGTTTGCATGTACGCCATAGGAATGATGTAGTGTTCATAACCCATCAAATATAACAACAAAGCATGTCCAAAACAAAATCAAACGTTTAAAAGATAAATTTTCTGCTGCATATGATATGCAAAATACAATTGGGTTTGGTTGGGATGATGCTGGTAAATGTGTAGTAGTTGATTCTCCTGAGATATTAAAGGAATATCTAAAGGTTAGTGAATATATATATATATATATATATATATATATATATATATATATATATATATATATATATATATATATATTATTTGTATGCATATCTAAGTATTAAATATATGGTTTTAATTGTAACTTTGTTTGTTTTACTAGAAACATCGAAACAAAAACTATGTCGCGAACAAGCCATTCCCTGTATACGAGCGACAAGAAAATGTTTTTGGTAAAGATCGAGCTACAGGTGGTATGGCTGAATCGGCGGTTGATGTGATAGAAAATCAAAATATTGAAAATGAAGAAAGAGAAAGTTTTCCATCGTCTAATTCTAATCCTCAAAACACCACAACTTCCACCAATCCAAATCCCAAAGACTCGGCGCGAAATAAAAAAAGAAAAGTGGCATCTGAAGAAGTAGCACATGTAATTCAAATGGGGTTAGCTACTGTATCCGAGGAAATCTAGAAAATGACTAGGGCTATTACGTCCTCTACTAATGACCTCACAGATTTAAAAACCATACATGAAGAGTTGAAGACCGTGGAGTTGTCTTCTTCAGAAATAATGTGAGTTTGTTTGAAGTTTACAAAAAACCTGAATTTGTTACCGATGTGGAGTAGTTTGGACGCAGCTACCAAACCACTTTTTGCGAAGGCTGTATTGGAAGATGATAACTAAAGTATCTTATTTTTTTATTTAAAATAAAGTATTTTGGAAACCATTTTGGTTTAGAACTTCGTTAATTTTGAAACAATTTTGATTATTTGGTATTAGAACTTGTTTATATGAGAATTTTAATATTTTTTTTAATAAAAAATGTCTATTTTTAAGTTATGTATCTTAAATAGAGTTATTATGAATATTTTTTGAAAAAGGGTAGTATGGTCATTTTTACATCTTGTTCTGTACAGTTCTATTGTTACCAAACAGTTTCAGACAACTTGTTCTATTCTGTTCAGTCTTACCAAACACCATACATATTATTTGTCCTGTCCTGTCTAGTCCTGTTCAGTCCAGTCCAGTCCAGTTCTGTTCTATCCAGTTCTTCTGCCAAACGGTACCTAAACCATGACTTTTAACATACTAAACTATGTATTCCTATTTAAAGGATCCACAGAACCTAGCTTGTTAGTTAGTGGAAACTAACTACCATTTTGACTTTTAATCTCCAATTGATACACTAGATCAATCTCTTGCTAAAAATATATTCACATAACATACCAAGCTCCTTAGAAGTTGTCTTAGCTCATTAAGATCTTAATCATTAGTCTCAATCAAAAGAACCACTCAATTGATAATTAACTTTACTTGATAACTTTGTGTTAGAAAACTAATTAAGCTTCATGTATATCATGTCTAGGTAACTTAACTGATTAAGTCACAAGATCAATTTCTCATTTGCTAACAATTCAATAGTTAGGGTTTATGATCTAAATCAACCAATTCAAGATTTTAACTGTAGATATCATTAACCAAGCTTATAATTATGTTTCTCTTACTACTAATAACATCATATTAGAAATTTATGCTTTAATTTAAGTTCTAAAATCTCTTTCAAAAATTTCTATAATTAAGCCTAATTAGCTTTATATAATGAAAGATAGTACATTAATCCACTTAATAGCTTAATCCTTATACCACCTTGTTCTTGCATCAAATCCTCACTCCTTCCAGGTGAAAATTGCCGAATCTCAAAGTAATGGTCTCAACTGGATTGTTTTTAACACTTTGTACTACTTAAAGTCAAAGAACTCACCATGTTTAGCTAACAGATGCATCACGTCTGGTTAAGTGACCCATACTTCTTAGCAATGTACTTTCAATGCGTTGCGTTCTAAATATGTGATGCATCACATTTTTTACATAGTATGATGCTCTGACTGAAATAACAATCTACTTTAGTATGTACGTTTAAAGTTCCTCGACGTGCCATGTATGCCTTTTGGACGCACCGTGTAAACTGTCAATCAATAAGTCTATTTGTTGATTCAATTCCACTTTTACACTTTTATATTCCAACTTTAATCGGATATAACTCCCTCACCTTAAGTATGCTTTTTGTGAATTTTATATCCACTTAAAAATGGTAAGGAGCTTAACATCTTCGTTAAGTCACATTAGCTAAGTGCCTACATAACTTAATTCATTAAGTCATAATGTTGTCATCCCAAAACTACAAAAATTCCCATTTTGTCCTCATGCTTATTTTCACCATTTAGTGATTTAGATCACCCAAAACCAACAATCAGTGTTATAAAAATCTCGACTAGGTTTCGATTAATCTCTGATTAGTCCCTAGGCGCTACTTGACTGACAAGAAGGTGCCCGACGATTAATCATTGCCAACACAATGAGTGAAGCACTAGCAAACTATGAAATTTTAACACTTTGAAGAAGTTCTATTTCAATGAAAACTACTTGAGGAATGATTAATGTTGTATTAATCATATTAACTTACTTTGTTATGATATTTGTGGTATTTGTGAACTTTGTCATGATATTAGTTATATATATATATATATATATATATATATATATATATATATATATATATATATATATATATATATATATATATATATAAATTCAACAATTTAGCAATTTAGGGTCCTCGATTAATCTTCTTATGAATCCACGCCTAACCGATTAATCTCTTAACTCAAGCCCACCGACTAGCTAACGTTGAAAGCTTTTTACAACCTTGCCAACAATGTATTTCATCATAAAGATGACTTTAACATGTTTCAACTAAATCCTAAAACTAAGTCTTCAAGAATTTATACTACTTACAACATAAGTAAATTACACGTCTTGGTGAAACTATTCACATATGTGATCAATTCTTTCAAATATTAAGGAAGTTACACTATATATATATATATATATATATATATATATATATATATATATATATATATATATATATATATATATATATATAGTGTAACTTCCTTAATATTTGAAAGAATTGATATATAGGGTTAGGATCAAATGTGAATGATAAATATTGTATGAATGTGTGATCAAACTATGGCATTTAGATTAAGAGAATATATGGTTGTGATCTTAAGGTACATGATATTAACATGGGACAACATTTACTATATAATTACACTTCATTAAATACAAGGAAAATACAACAATTTATTAAGAGAGAGATAAATAAATTTACCTTCCTTTTAAGCAATTAAGTCAATTTAATTAATGAAATAAAATCTTATAAAAATTATTACAATTCAGAATATAATATGATGTTGAGAATCAAACATAACTGATAGTTTCATTCTATTTACGTCTTTTTATAGTTTATTTTAGCATATTTCATTTATAATTTAGATAATTTCCATGCATATTTTCCTTTTTGTTATTTTATGGCCACTTTCGGGTATTTTCGAATTTTGTGAGCATAATTGCAGGTTTTCGGGTCTAGAGCGGGAATGTTCGGGACATATGGAAAGCGATGGGAATTGGTAGACAACAAGGATCTTAGGTTTGGTGATAATGGAGTTGATGCTTGAAGTGAGTTTACTTATTAATTGAAGGGCTGGTAGAAATAAACTTTAGATTTGCAAGATACAAAAGAATATTCAAGCGTGCGTAGATTATTAATTGGGCAGGTTCGCGAGCTTTGGAGGATTTGGAGAATCCAAATTGGGCTTAAAATGAAGAAAACTTGAAGAAAAATGGGCTAGGAGCTGATTGGACTCGATCTGGGCCAAGTGGGCTAAGCTATGGAGGCCCAAACCTCAAAGAGGCCACATTAAGGAACCACCTGCACAACTGACCCGCGCAACAACACTACAGGGGCAAGTTCATAATTTCATTTGGAAGGCTATTCGAGGAAGGTTGGTGCCCATCTTTTGGGGAGACATCCGATTTTTAAGTATTCTCTCTAGAGTTTTGAAGACTTTTGAAGGACAAGAACACCTCAAGAACATCATCTTTTCATCTCTTGATTCTTGTTAAATGTTTGGTACAATCTTTTCTAACTTTGTTTCTTTGAGTTTAGCCATGCTTGGCTAAACTAAAATTGGTTGACTTTTGTTGAATCCTTTGAACTTTTGTTGAATGTTGAAGACTCTATGAACTTGTTCTTGAATCTTTATGAGAATGTTTTGTGTTTTAATATCTTATCACTACTTGTATGTTTTTACTCATGAGTTTAAATGTGTTTGTGTTGATTAGTTGGCTAATTTCTTGATTAAGTAAAGGATCCTCAAATTAGCAAGCAACAAATGATTTTTGTGTTTTTTTTTTTGCTTCACACAATCATAAAAACATTTTCTCCAACATGGTAGTGAAAGTATTTGACTCCTCTTGGATTTGGTGACTTTTTGGTTCTTAATGCTAGTTGACTTTCACTAATTACATGCTTAATGGAAATTTTGACTTTGACTAAGGAAATTGTTATGAGCTTCTCTAAACATTTTAAAAATTAAGAAAGGTCTAGGTAACCTCAAGCTTCTTAGATTACTATAGCCATATTAAAGATTTAAAACAAGTATTGCACCATTGGATTCTAATGATATGTTCATCAAAAGTCAAAGTGAGGAAACTTTAAGTCAACCATCTTTTTCTTATTGATTTTACATCAAACTCTTATTTTTGTATAATTGTCCATTTAAATCTTAGTTTAATTATAGTTTTATTTCAAGTATTTTTAAAAAGACACCCCCCATTTTGTTTCATTTTTGTTTTACAAGTGCTTGTACAACAAGATTTTCATAGAAGTAACAAATTGAACCAGTCTCCATGGATACGATCCCTTTACTACTATACACTACTTCAGTGTGTAATATTTAGGGTATTTATTTTGTTGGTCCTGACAACCACCAATATACATTCTTGAAAGAAATAATAATCATGAATTCTTGAAAAATATGGTTGACTATCTTAAAATGTAACTTGATTTTTAAGAAGGATTAAGAATCGGTCTAACTAACCAACACTTTAAAATCAAATATTCTTATAGAATTAAGGGCTAACAAACACTTTAACATAACAACAAATGAAAAATTCTTTTAGAATTAGTGGTTAGGAAATGGTATATCATATCCCATTCTGTATATAAGTAAAGAGTTCTCAAAGAATTAAAGGGCTCTAGCTCTATAATACCATAAGAGTTATATACATCTGAATAAGTTCTTCAAGAATATAGTGTTTATAGCTTTATAACACCACGAAGCTTTTTATATAACTGGAGAGTTCTTCAAGAATTTAAGTATTCTAGAAGAATTAAAAGAATACAACGTCAATTTTTTTTTTTTGTTTCCATTTCCTCCTATCCATATCCATTACCAACTGCATCACCATCCTTTCATGCCATCTACCTA
Source organism: Lactuca sativa (assembly GCF_002870075.4). NCBI lineage: Eukaryota > Viridiplantae > Streptophyta > Magnoliopsida > Asterales > Asteraceae > Lactuca > Lactuca sativa. Next base: position 70,679,401 of record NC_056629.2, read on the forward strand.
TATAAAAATGTCATCGTCAAGACTTCATTATCACAAACCAACACCATAATCCATTATTAGTTCTTTAAGAATTAAAATTCATTCTTTAATTAACAAAATATATTCCTTACGAATCAAAGTTAATTCACAGTCAAAATACCATGCTTATTTTTTAATTGTATACAACAAAAAACAAGTAAAATTAAATGTCGATGTTATGAAGAAAAAGGATATTACAATCATTTCAAACCCATATATACGAGTATATGAAGAAGCTAGGTCAAGATAATTTAGAAGCAAGTATGTACTTTAAACATAGCAAACATTTTGTATGATGTTTTCATTTGAACAGAATGATTTTCATCATCTGGAGGTAGAGCAGATGCTCTGTGAATTAAAATGAAACAAAAACATTTAGTTGATGTAAAAATTCAAAGTTAATAAATTATTATTTCACTCTTAGAAATTTAACACGGTAACATTGACATAATGCAAACACCCCTGATTTGTAATTAAAAAGAAAGATACAGTAGAGGAACTCATGGCCAAGAAAAGATAGTTAAATATGATAATAAAAAAAGGAAAAAAAATGTGTCAGAGACCCAAAACCTAAAACTTTATTATGATAATTAACAAAAAAAAAAGTGCAAACAGCATGTAAGTAGGTTAACCCAAAAGAAAATTGAAAATGTGGAGAGAATATTTACAAGGCATTGACATCATGGATATGAGCTTCAAGGGTTTTAATGGATTCTTTGAAAAACAAAAGAACTGTCATTATGGGAATATTTATGATACGTCAATTTTGAAACCCTTTTGTGTTATGAAGCAGATCCTCAAGAGAAAATTAGATCGAGTTAGTAGCAGATCCTTGGAATTAGTGGACAAGCATGTGATGAAGATGCTTGATCTGAGGCTTGATGATGGTGGATGTCGCATGTGATGTAGGTTTGACGGAGAGAAGAAGATGAATGTGTAGGTTGTAGGATTGACAGTTATTATATATATAGGATATCATTTTTAAAATATAAATGATTATCCATAATTATATGATTTTTATTTAGGTTAATTAATTAATTAATTAAGATTAATAAAATGAGTCTATGAAATAATTGGCCTAGAATTAGCCATACACTCACACAATATATAGAGTTTATATATGAACCTATCTCTCCCTCTCTCTCTCTCTCTCTCTCTCTCTATATATATATATATATATATATATATATATATATATATATATATATATATATATATATATATATAATGAACATACATAGCTAAAACATTTTAAAAGTAACATGTTATATATATTTCACTAAATTATTTGTGCCTTATACAGGCCGTGTATCATGGGTAAAGGACTTAATATCTAACCAACAATACTGAATACACTTACTTTGCATGTTAGCTATGATATTACCTATGATTTGGGGTTTAGATGTAACGCCCCAAATTCTGGTATGTAATTTAATTAACATAATTTTCATTTCTTAAGGGGTACTCGGCGAGTCAGAAGCTCGACTCGTCGATTAGAGACGAGATTTTGAGCACGTTTAAGTAAGCGACTCGACGAGTCCATATTCTCGGACTCGGCGAGTCTGCCAGTCTGGATGAAACCCTAATTTCAGGGGTTTGCACCCTATTTAAACATCTTATGTGCCCCAAGACCAACCTCCTTCACCTACAAATAGTCCCATACGCAACCCTACCCGTTCTTTAGCATTTTTGGAGCATTTTCTCACTTGTGAAGGTTTTAGTGCATCTTGGGGATTTGGGGAAGAAGAGAGAAGAGAAGTATTCAAGAGGGAGCAAGTAGATCCGGATTTCTTGTTGCATTTCAGTCTTCTTGGAGGTATCAAGCTGGAATCTTGGTTTGTTATCTATTAGATCTCTTAGAAAGCTTGTTATTGTCATTTTGAGCCCTTTCTGGACTTTAGGGTCGAATTAAGAGTTGAGATGATGAATGGACTTTAGATCTAAGCTTTCAGAGCCTCTTAAGCTCAAGGTTGCCATCTTTATTGAGCCAAGTTTCCATTCCAAGTTTAGATCTCCTCCTTTAGCTTATTTTGGGTTTATAAGCTTCATATTAGCAAGTTTGCACGCAAAGTTAGAAACTTTATGTGTAAAACCAGCCCTAGGAGCCCAGATCTATGAATGGAATGCTCTGGATTCGAGCAGAATCGACTGTATACTAATGACATGCGAAGGACTCGGCGAGTCGTTCTTCTGACTCGGCGAGTCGAGTCGCGAGTCCCCGATGTTTCCCCTTTGAGAGTTTGCGAGTGGAATCAGTGAGTGGGAATTGGACTCAGTGAGTTGAGACGTAGATCTAGTAATGGAGGGACTCGGCGAGTCTGCGCCCTTACTCGGCGAGTCCAAGGCAATCTTCTTGCCTCAAGAACAGACTCGACGAGTTGTTCATACAACTCGGTGAGTCAGAGGAAGATAGACTGGTTATTAGCATCGAAATGGAAGTCGTTGAGCCTATGCTAAACTCGACGAGTAGTAGTGAGCAGAGAATTAGATATGAGAATAGGGACTCAGCGAGTTGGCGGTCCAACTCGACGAGTCAGGTCAACTGTATGTTGACTTTGGCCAGGGGTAAAATAGCCCTTTTACCCTAAGTTTAGTTATTAGTTTTTGATTGAGTGTATTTATGGGAATTTTAGCCGGGGAGTTACCGGAGCAGCATCAGACATTCTCGAGTACCATTTCTTCAGCCAGCTTGCGAGGTGAGTTTCCTTCCAGTAGGAACGGGTCTAAGGCCACAATGCTGGCCCGTTTAGTTAGTAGTAGTTTCCGGACTTCGGTCCGATGTAGTAGTTCAATATTCTTGATGTCTTTATGATTCAAGCAGGTTTTGCATTATGTGTTCCGGGCTTCGGTCCGATGCAGTATGCAGTAGATGTATTCATGCTATTTGTTATGATTATGCTATGCTATGTTCAGTCAGTTCTGGACTTCGGTCCGATGCAGAGGGCAAGGCCCTGGTTAGTTCCGGATTTCGGTCCGATGCAGTTTCCGGACTTCGGTCCGATGCAGAGGGCAAGACCCTGGTTAGTTCCGAATTTCGGTCTGATGCAGAGGGCACGACCATGGTCAGTTCCAGACTTCAGTCCGAGGCAGTTTCCAGATTTCGGTCCAATGTAGTGGGCAAGGCCCAGTAGTTGCTTTATATGTTATTGTATGGTATGAGGTAGTTTGGGGGAGCTCACTAAGCTTCGTGCTTACAGTTTCAGTTTCTGGTTTCAGGTACTTCCGCTAGTAAAGGGAAGAGCTTGGGATGATGGCAAGGCACACACCATAGTTTTCAGTTAGCCTGGGAGTCCACTCTGATATTTTGGATATGATTTGATATAGTCTTTGATATTATACATTGTTATGGTTTTTGAGATACACGATGTATGGTTTTATTATATGATACTTGATGTTTGTGATTTTTAGTAATATTAAAAAAAATAATTCGGGTTGTATTTTTGGGATGTTTCATTAGAACCCGATCCAAAAATCTTCTTCGACCTTCCGTTATTTGTACATTTCTTAGTCATTTGCTTCCAAGTGATTTAGGGTTTCAGTTCAATGCTTCGTTCAATGTTGCATGCGGAACTGAAAGGGGCATTTTTCCATTTTTATTATTTACGAAGCACTAAAATCTTGGTTTCGTTGGAGCGAGAATCCTTCCACTTGATAACCTCAGAAGTAAGGTTTTAAATGACATGACATTTGGCATCGTGACAATGTCAAAAGCATTTAGAACGACGTTTCTCAAGACATGGCGTTGGGTGGCGTTTCTTAAGGATTGACGTCGGAGACTCATCTTGGACTCATGACACGCATCGGCGCCGTCATGGTGAGCCTTTAGAAGTGCGTTCACCGGTTTCTGCTTTCTAATGTGATTTTCAAAAATTACAAAATGTTCCATTCGTAATTCAATGTTTACATATTTCACCCCTCCCACAACCATATATGTATTTCATTTAAACTTGGTTTTTACAATAATATTTTCGGATTATTCCCACCACTTCAATCTATCTCTAGATTGCCAAAAAATTAGTTTTAACCGAAAGGTGATGATTTAGGTAAGAAATTTATTTATTTTGGAACACAAGTTCAAGAAAAAATGTTGTAGGAGTAAAACTATATACCGATAAATAACAATCGACAATTTTTTAATTTTACTTAGATACACAAATTCAAAATGTAAGATGTGATAATCATGATGCTCAAGAATGTAGACTTTAAATCATTATTGTTATACAGTAGAATGCATGATTAATTCCAAGATATGTACTAATTCCACTTACCAAAATACAACCTTATGGTGTCCGCATTAAATCTTCTATAAGCACTTTTCCTTTGCTTGCCAAATATGGGTAAATGGGTCGACCGAAATAGATCTACTATAAGGGGGAATTGTAGAGTGACAAAAAATGAAATCGGGATGAAAGCTAATCCACATATTGGACCAAGCATCCATGTTTTTTCATCACAAAAGACAAGGAACAATGTTGCGCTGAAGGCTACCATCATAGCAGTTGTTGAGATCAATAAGGCACAAATACCAATAAGCAATCGTCTTGGAAGACTGACTAGAAAATCGTTCTCAGCAAAACGTGCAGTAAGGATCGATAAGAACACTAACAATGCGGTAGTGGATGCAAATAATGAAATTGCATCTGATATTGCAAAAATAGAGAAGGCAATGTCTTTTCTAAACAAAGGAGTGCCTGTTGTTTCATTGGTTCCACCTGGTACTGTAATTGCTGCTGCAAATACAATTGTGGTAATTAGTGCTGCAGTGATGCTGCATGATTCCGCTGTGGTTTTCATCCAATTTTCACCTTCTTTCAACAAACTCTCGTGTTCCCTTGTGAACACCCTGTCTGGTGTCTCCTTAAAAATGTTATCTTGAGTTATGTATGTAGGAAACACATGTTTCTTCACCTCCGGAAGGATTAGTTCAACTTGTTTATACTACCATATATAAAAAATTCATTTACGACTGAGTTTATACTACTATGATTTATAAATTATTTAATATTTACCTCACGCCTTTGAAGTTCTCGTTGTAGCTATAATGCTGCACCTGTTCTACGACTGAGTTCATCTGAAGGTGCCAACTTTCCAACCAAGTGCACGATATTATTCTTAGAAGAATCAAGAAACGTTCTGTATAGATTCTCCCGCTCCCCAATGTCATAGATAGGGTTGTATACTTTATATGAACGGTGTAAAACTGCTAATATAATGATGTCATATCCATTTTTATCTGTACACTGAATCGCTTCAGGTGATCTAAATAAAATCTCATCAACAACCTTATAAACATTTTGACGCGCAGCCACAAGAATTGGTCCCGTGTAATTGGGATGATGTGTACCACAATATTCTAACTTGTCTATTTCATCACATACCAATTTTAGAAGATTTTCTGCTTCTTCCCATTCCTTCTTTTTCTTCTCGATATGCTTAATGGGTTATGGGTGAAACTGCACCAACAAAATTAGTACTTAGAAAAACTAAAATAAATATTTTAGGGCTGTTATTATTATTATTTTTTTCATATAGTAATTAGTCATTTATTAGAGTGGATGTTTATTTTCTAGAATCAATAAAATACCGCATTATATAACCATGATACAACCAGCTTTAGAATTACAATTCCAATTATTCTAATTTAGCTTCCTTAAAACCTAGCTTTAGTTTATAAAAAGCACGAATACTTTTCACTCTAGCAATCAAAATTGGATAGCTTTGAATTTTCGTAGTGTCCATATCCTCACTTAGTCTATCATAGCGGCGACACAATCTTTTAGCGGCGACAAATGGTTGAGTAGCCGCTAAAAGCTTGTGTCGTCGGTAATTGTGTCAACGCTAAAGGCTTTTCACTCGAATCTGCGTTATCCCCTTTTGATATACTTCATCCGTTCGATCGAATATCTAATACAACGGTTGGGGCCTATTATCCGCACAAAACCAATACCGGCGACATTTTGTCGCCGCTAAAGGTCGAAAAAGTCGCCGCTAATAGTGGTATAAAAAAATAAGCGATATCATTCCCTCCGGATAGTCACCGTTGTTAACATTTGTCGCCGGTAAAGCCTCTATTGTCGTTGCTAAAGGCGTGCGCAGATAAAAAGAAAAAAAACGACGCATTTCATCAATTTTGCTTTTTGTGTTCGGTCAAAACCCTTTCTCTGGTTCTTTCTTGTCCCGTTTTCTGCGATTTACCTTCGATTCCATCAAGAAATCTCCCAACATTGTGAGATTAGGGGTCAAAGGTGTTTAGGGCTTCAATTAAACGGGTTTAAATCACGAAAACAACAAATTACTAGCTCCATCTCGGGTAAATAGGTAACTTCAAGTTCTCATATCTCTTTGTATTTCTCCTTTAACATCGATTTCTAGCTCCATTTGATGATTAATTGCAAATTATTTTTCAATTTCAGTGTTTTTGGTCGTTTGTGTATTTGGATTTACTGTGAGGGGTAGGTGAGAGTATTTTCCTGTAAGTACCAATTTTACTGGCGACATTGAGTAATTTCCGCCACTACAAGTTCTATTTACTTCTATTTATTAACAAATTTGAGTTTAATCGCAAGCTATGTGTAGTTGTATAAATTATGTGAAAATTGGCATATATTTGATATATATATATATATATATACATATGTGTGTGTGTGTGTGTGTCTGTGTGTGTGTGTGTGTGAATCAATGTAAATTTGGTGTATATATGTCAATGTATATGTGTTTGGTGTATATGTACAATATTAATGTGAAATATGTGTATTTGGTATAAATAGGTTGTTATTATCTATATATGTGAAAGTATGTGTGTATTTAGTATAAATAAGATGTTATTATGTATGTATGTGAATTATGTGTGTTTGATGTATATATATGATATATGAATGTGAAATTTGTGTATTTGGTATAAATATAATGTTATTATATATATATATATATATATATATATATATATATATATATATATATATATGAAAGTATATGTGTATTTGGTATAAGTAGAATGTTATTATGTATGTATGTGAATGTATGTATATTTGGTGTATATGTTGTATATATATATATATATATATATATATATATATATATATATATATATATGTGTGTGTGTGTGTGTGTGTGTGTGTGTGTGTGTGTGTGATAGTACGTGTATATGATGATCTTTGTGTATTTGGTATAAGCAGGATGTTATTATGTATGTATGTGAAAGTATGTGGTTTTGGTATATGTAAGATGCTATAGTTGGAAAAAAAATAAAAAATAAAATGTTATAAATTTTTTTAAAATACAATGTTATAACTGGAAAAATATATCTATATACGATGGAAAAAAGCTAATCGCTAAACATATAAATTACAAGTAAACATGTGTATTTTTAGAACATAAGTAATTGTAATTAAAATTACAAGTAATTATAATTAAAATTAATTAAAAAAACACATAAATTACAAGTAATATCTACTTTTTTGAGTTAACATGTGTATTTTTAAAACAAAAGTTAGAGATTGTTATATTTTCAACATGTGTATTTTTAAAACAAAAGTTATATATGCATGTTGATTTGGTAATTTTCGTTTTGTGGTGATTATTTGTTAAAAACTTTGGTAATTGAGTTTTTGTCCCAAGTGCAAAAAATACCAATGTACTTTGGCTTTTTGTCTTAATTTAAAAATAACAATGTGCTTTGATAGTTTTTGTTAATGTTTGATAATTTAACTTATAAGTTTATATATGTTGCTATTTATTATGTAGTTGGAAAATCTTCAGGCAATACTCAACGACCCGACATGTAGGGATGATCCTTATTCGTTTTTTCAATCATAGAATAATCGAGGAAACGATAGGAACGAAGATGATGATATGTAGGAATGAGCTTTATTTGTATATTACACTTGTTGTCACTTTTTGCAACTTGTTAGAATTGTAAAACTTTTGGTTGTTTTATGTAATTACCAGCGATACTATTACTGGCGACACTATTATTTTTGATATTTAATCAGATATTGTTATGTAATTACTGGCGAAACTAATACATTTGATATTTAATTGGATGTTGTTATTAATTACCTGCAACCAAAATCGTTGATTAAATAAAAATTAAAAAATGAAAATTGTTATTACCGGCAACACTATTACCGGCGACTATACTCTTTACCGGCGACACAAGCATTACCGGCGACACAAGCATTAACGGCGACTGTCCTCTTTAGTGGCGACAAATTGATCAATAGTGACGGAGCCATAGCGACGATTTATTACCGACGACGTGTCGTCGCTATTACCATTACTGGCGACTTCATGACCCTTTAGTGCCGACTTTTGTTGCCGCTAATTGTCTTTTTCCTTGTAGTGATATATTAAAGTAAAAAAGAAACTATTGATTTTATATATATATATATATATATATATATATATATATATATATATATATATATATATATATATATATATATATATATATATATATATATATATATATTATTAAGTTGGATCCCCATTAAGTCAACTGAGTGAAAAGAAACACCATCTTAGTTTTTAGAATTTACCTAGATTTCAAATTAACCAAGTTGCAATAAGTGGATTGACTGCACATGCTCTTACCTATCACCGATAAAGCCTTCCACAAAAGATAATATATGTAACAAACCACTGATATGAGGAAATATATCAAACCACCGACGAAGAAAGGTATCACCACTAGAACTGCAAAAGAACAAAAAAGTTATCAGCAGAATAGACTTCGCTTTGAGTTCAAAATATAATAATAAATCCTTGAATGGGTAACTGCTCCATTTTGGGATAGCGTCATCCTCCACCACGAAGAAACTGTGTATAAAGAGCGGGATAATCAGAAATGACCCGAAAACCATTATTGTTGCATTCTCTAGTGCTTCCCAGATACAGTCCAACGCTAAAACAGGAAAACCACACAATCAATTACCCTTAGAACAAAAATAGAAATAAAAAATAATAGAGAAAGCTCTTTCCTAGTACATTAAAATCTTACATGGATAGATAAGTGTTTCCTAATGGTTTAGTCCACTCGGAAAGCTTTTAGCTAACGCCATGAGTACACCATCAGTTTTCACAGCAAATTTAGGAAAATCTTCAATTAATTCCGATGCTAGATCTGCGACAATAATCAGTAAAGTATGATTATTTAATGCAAGATGTCTTTACGTAACAATATTTATGTGATATTGCGGCTACTCACTGAATTCGTGGGCAGAAATAAAACTAACAAGAAGGTCATCCCCTATTTGCACAGTAGGGTGAAGTTGAGGGTGAGTGAAGTAAGCGACCTGCTTTTTAGCCGTGAAGGAATAGACAACGCGTGGTTATGGCAACAGTACCAGAGGCTTTGAACAAATATACCAAGGTATCAAGATGCATATTTTCATAAGCTTTATGCAATGCTTCATTGCCTTTATGGTCTTTAATTAGTAACAAGCTTTTGTCTTTATCAACCAAGAGATGCGCTGCATATCTATTCCCAACAATTGCAGCGATGTGGAGGGCTGTGCTTCCATCAGAACTTCTCCTTTTACATAAGTCTCCATCTTTTATATACCAAAGTAAATTTTCCACAAATTCGTTATGACCTATTCCAACAGCCAAGTGAAGTATTGTGCTGCCGTCTTTGCTCATTTCCAATTCCACTGCATGTTTCTTGTTTCTTATTATGCTTTCTGCTTTATACCAATCCCCCTTCACAGTAGCTTTATGCAACTTCTCGTATTCGTCTATTGTTACGGGTATCATGTTTTCTGTCTGATTATCATTTGTTCCTATATTTATCGTGGCTGTGTCGTGTCGGCCTTGTGTTTCTGCTTCCGCTGGAACCACTTCTTCTATGTCTTCTTGCATTGCTTCTAGTTTTGTTGGACCTAGATCTGCATACCATTTTGGAATTTTATATTGGTGATTTTACATCACTAATATTATTTAAGTGTCATGAGGTTAATTTGTTGGTCAATGTCGCTTTGACAATTATTGGACAAATTAATATGGTACGGAGTGCATATTTATTTAATTTTGTCTTTGTTGGAAGTATATTGTTATTAATGGGTGAAGCTCCTGAACAGGGGTCCGGGGGCGGCAGCCCCTGGCTATGGTCGAATTTTTTGTAAATAAAAATGTCATTTGGCCAATTTTATCCGATTCTGTAATAATATTAATATGTGTTACGTTGCTATATAAAAAATGTATCAAAAATCCATATTTTCAGTAAATACACCTTGTTTTGTTATCAATTGTGACAACCCAAAGTTTATTCCGTTACATTACCCCGTTACCGTGAACGGAATATCCCATTTTATAAAAGTTCCGTTAATTTGAGATCGCCAAATAAATAAATGTTTTATTTATTTATATTTTTATGTCGTTATAGTCGTAATAAAGTAAATAAAAACACTTAAATTACATTTCTATATTAATTTGGAAAAAGTTAAATTTTATTACGACCACTAAATCGGGCGCTACCAAAAGCCCCATTTAACGGCAGTATCGGATAGAATCCCACTGAGCTCCAACACCAACCCATATATAAGGGGGAATGGACTTCATTCCACCCCCTTTACACTCTCTCTCTAAACTCTCTCTCTTTCTACAATTTTTCCCGAGCCAAAAATCGTCCGTTTCGAGCCCCAAACGAGTAGATAAACTATCCTAACTTGTTGTATAGCCTATCTAGCATGCAAATTCGTGTTTAAATCATAAAATAGGGACAAAATGATGTGTTTATGGCCCAAGAACACTCTTGGACCGTGAACACCATTTAATGGGGTTCTTAAGCCCCAAAACCCCTCCAAATTGTCCCTAAGGCTTAGATATGACTTGTGGGCTTATGGAATTGGACTTAGAACACCTTGAACTAGCATTTTGGGGAGTAAGCATGAGTTTACTGCCCAAGAATATCCTTGGGCCGTAAACTCCTCATTATGGGGAGTAAACTCATGTTTGAGTGTTTAAAAGCCACTTAAACACACCAATGGCCTTAGAATAAATTCGAGAAGCAACCACCAACAAGTTAGGGATCTTTAACATGATTAAAACAACTCCATAAGGAGCTTACGGCCGTAAACCCCTCAAGAATGGGTACCTGGGCCGTAAACTCCTATAAAGGGGTTAAATGGTGCCATAAATTCCCCATTTAACTTGGAAAAATACATAGGATTTATTCTCAATCACTTAATCCCTTAAAACACCCAAGAAAGATGTCCTTGGGAGCTTACGGCCGTAAAATCCCTTGGTTCGGGCCGTAAACTCCCATTTGGTCCCTTTAAATGACTTAAACCCATTCATACATTTTAGATTTGGACCTAGCAAAATTCCATGATCAATATAAGGCCTTTAAACATCCTAGAACCCCCTCACCATGAGTTTAAGGCCGTAAACTCATGGGGAGTTGTCCCAGGGCCGTAAACACTATGTATAGAGTTTACTCTTGGAGAGTAAACTCCATTCCTAAGCCATTCACACCCTTAAATGTTACCCGGGACACCCCAAACGCTTAATTAAAAGTGTTTTCGCACTTAGGAAGCGTATACTTGTTTAATTAGTATTAAATGTACTAATTGTATGTGAACATATGTTATCATATGTTAAATAGGTCACTAAGTGTGTCCAAGTCTTTACTTGACACCGAGCACCCAACCGGCACCTTCGTCGGATCCAAGGTGAGTTCATACCCCTGAATGAACCTTTTAAATGTTTTTACATGTTTTATAGGGGGAATACAAGTTAAACATGCTAGTTATCATATCAATCACATGTGATTGATAACCCGCATGCACAAGGATATATTACACTGTAAACTGTTTTACCGAGTATGACACTATAAATGGTTTTCTAAAATGTTTTCACTCGTTCAAATCTTTTACTTATAATGTTTTATCAATGTTTCATTTAAAACTGATTTATTAAAGGATTTCAAAGTTTCATCAAGGTTTTCTTCCATGTTTTATTACTCCTGTTTGTTAGATGCTACTGCTTCGTTATATTCTATTTCGGTAAACGCTTATACTCGTTAGACGCTCCTTCTACACTCGTTAGATGCTCCTACTTCACTCGTTAGACGCTCCTTCTACACTCGTTAGACGCTCCTACTTCACTCGTTAGACGCTCCTTCTACACTCGTTAGACTCTCCTACTTCACTCGTTAGACGCTCCTTCTACACTCGTTAGACTCTGCTACTTCACTCGTTAGACGCTCCTTCTACACTCGTTAGATGCTCCTACTTCACTCGTTAGACGCTCCTTCTACACTCGTTAGACGCTCCTACTTCACTCGTTAGACGCTCCTTCTACACTCGTTAGACTCTCCTACTTCACTCGTTAGACGCTCCTTCTACACTCGTTAGATGCTCCTACTTCACTCGTTAGACGCTCCTTCTACTAAAAGAACCACTCCCACTTGTTAAACACTCACACATAGTTAGATGTATGCCTGTGCTTGTATAGATGTATATAAATAATGATTTAAGGACATAGGAAGGTTTGTCCGCCCTATTTCCTTTTCTTCGTTGAGATGTGGTCTGGTGGGATCGGATGGCCGTCCGAAGGTCGTTTGATTTATTAGTTATATATCAGGTATACAAGCATAAACATATAGGTTCGCACTAGTCAGTTCAGTTATGAGTCTCTACCACTAGTTCAGCACTTATATTGGAAACCCACTACCCACTATTTGGAATGCATCTTCGGGACACGGCCTTCTCCGTCGTCTAGTTGGTAACCAGAGTCTCCTGTAGGGAGAACGGACATTGTGTGTATAGATCTATACGGGATTGACATCCCCGCACCCTGACTGCTAACTACAGCCCACGGCCTACCAAGCCAAGGGGTGACAAATGTCATATAGACGCTTGCAGGGCGTCAGGTACTCTAGTGTCGGTTAGTATGGTTACGAGTATCCCAGGTTACCTTATAATTCATGGCCTTAAGGTAACGATATTTTACACTGTATGCTGGAAACCCACTCTCAGAGTCACATTGTTTTTAGACCTTGCTAGCTGTATCTTTCATTTGATACTGTCTGGGGTCTGTATTCTCTTTTTTAGACCTTACTAGTTGTATCTTTCATTTGATACTGTCTGGGGCCTGTAATCTTTGTTTTAGACCTTACTAGCTGTATCTTTCATTTGATACTGTCTGGGGTCTGTACTATTTGTTTTAGACCTTACTAGCTGTATCTTTCATTTGATATTGTCTGGGGTCTGTATTCCCTGTTTTTAGACCTTGCTAGCTGTACCTTTCATTTGGTACCGTCTGGGGTCTGTGTCTTCCTTTGTTAGACTAAGCCAGGCGTGTCGTTTGTTTGATACTCTCCTGGAGTCTATGATTCCTTTTGCCTTAGTCAGCAATCTTCACTGTTGAGGCATATGTTATTTCCCTGATTTCTCTTGCTTTCTTTAATAATCAAATTCTGTATTTTGATAATGATAGCGATTAAGGGAAAACTACTTTTTACCACATAACTCCGTCCAGTCTTGGTAGAAGACTGCTTTTATTAAAGAAAATATAGGATTTTCTGGAAAAGACACTAATTTAATGGATACTCTAAGATTACCACTTTTATTAAAGTTATTTGAATGAAATGACACTAAATACTTATGAACTCACCAGCATTTGTAAAAATCCTGATACTCGCTTTTCAAATAACTTGTATTCTCAGGTCAGTATTAGACATGTACATCCCCCGAGCTGTTGATGAAGATAGTTTAGTACCATGTTGCACATATTATTACTTGTATTACTTTGATGTACTGTAATGTAAACGATGTAAAACTATTACTATTAATGCAATGGTTGTTGTATTATTGATTACTATAATTCATGTGTTGTGATACTTGACATGACGTCATCCACCTAGAACGTTTCCGCCGTTCCGGTTTTGGGGTGTGACAGATTGGTATCAGAGCATTGTGTATAGTGAGCTAAGTATATCAATTCATAAAAGATATACAACCTATAAATACAAAGGGATAAAACACTCTGACCAAGAATTATACTTTAAAATATAACCATATTTTACCAAAGTATAAGAACATCCATAATCTAAACACTCGAACACAAGTATCACAAGAAGAACAATAATAAAAGTCTTCGGATGTTGAGCATTGCCGTCAAAGCTTGGCAGTTATGTAATCGTAAGCTAGAATAAATGTAACCTGATCAACTGCATTTATTCGAGATGCGCTGAACATGTGCTTGGGAGTGATAGGGGTGTTGCAACAAGTCTGAAACTTACCAACTAGGAATGCTAGAGCAAAACATAAAGTTTAAAATACTATAGGAGTATTTTAGAACACTAAAAGACTCACACTAATCCCAGAACCCTATTCCGAAGATAAGAACACAAACAAGAAATTAAAATACCATAGGGGTATTTTAGGATCCATAAACAACCTTGTGTGAAGAACTAAAAAGATCCTTATTGATATACCTACAACTACAAAGGGTATACTCCCAAGGTTATATATAATAAGGATCCCATAGGCTAAGAATGTGTGGTTTCGCTCTACTTCCTTTTCCTCATTGGGATGTGGATATAGAGTAGTACCACATATTCGAAGGCCTATCGGATCTAAGCTATATATGATTTGTATACTCTGTGTAATCGTAGCAGGACTCGATATGGATCACTCAGTGAAATGTTAATGATCTCTTAGGATTCTTTAGACATTTCCATTCTCGCACGAACCCTGTAGAAAACCCTATCCACTTTGGTGCTTGACAGAAGAGTTGATGCAGACCCATAAGAGGTTCATTGAGAAGATTTCCTGTTCGGAAGTAAATGAACTGGGTCGAGACTATTAAATTCACAAAGTGCCTATATCTTTTTAGGGACATCGGTGAGAAATTCGCCTAAACTTCTGAGATTTCCAGTCATCCATCATGAAGTGATGACACCCCGATACGGATTCGGAAGTAAGGCGGAGTAGAGATTCAATATGTCCATATGAGAAGAGAACCCTAGGTAACTACCAAAAGCAAACCAACGCCGGTACCAGTCAAAGCTACGAGGTAGACAGAGGGAGCCAGTACATGGAACCCGAGAAGTGTCTTTTCCTCGTGTTCGTCACGCTAATACACCCATAAAATAATACAATTTAGTGAGTTAGTCGCTACACTACTCACACTATGTGTTAGGTAAATCTTCGTTTCCCGTTTCCAGTTACACGATTAGAGCGGATCCCCGCACCTCTAATGAGAGTGTTTAGCCATGAGCTTTCATGAGCCTCCCTTTCCACGATTTTCGTTCCGAACTGTTCTCAAATCTTTCCAGACCGGAGAGTGAAACCTTTCCCAGTATAAAGGTAACGTAGTAGGAACGACTCGCATCTTATGGCCTTTTCGATACTTATACTCTTACCTTGATTACCAAGACTACATCATAGGGATGTAGGTCGACACTCAGACAACCAGTACCTGAGGCACGGTAAAAATTTATGCCTAATGCAGTCAGGACAGATATGTCCAGGGTTAGCCATCGTCTCTCATTATCTTGTATTCCTTTCCGTGTAGGAAAAACCATGCCACCAAAGAAGCGTAACCAGTCCACAAGCAAGAAACCTACTCTCTTATGCGATGAAGCTACGTTCCAAGCTGTAGTCTCGACAGCCGTAGCAGCTGTCATGGCTCACCTGAATGCTAACAATGCCAATGTTAGCAAGGGCCCTGTTGGGAATTCCGATCCTAACAATGGACAGTAATAACCAACACCTGCATACCCAGCCACCCAAGAACCTCAACCGAATCCACTGAAGAGAAAACTCAAGATCGAGGAGGGAGGTACCTCGGCTCAAGGACCTTCCGAAGGGCAACGAGCTGAGACAGTCAATGCCTCTGTCAATCCTTCCTTCCCGACTTCAAGAAGACCATACCTAGGAAACCTTACCCAATGCGGCAAGTGTAGCTACCATCATCATGGTATATGCCGAGAACTCTTATGCGCTAGGTGCAACATGAAGGGGCATACTGCTCGCGTATGCAGGACCCCGGTGGAGTGTATTGCGTCAATCACCAATGTGACGACCAATCCAGTTTGCTGTCTATGTGGTGAGATTGGACACTTCAATAAGGATTGCCCAACAGAAGGAAGCAACAAAGACATAGGAGGAGCCTAACTCTACTGCTTAGGGAGAAGCATCAGGGAACCCAGTAGATTTTCGGTACGTCTCTCGATCTCAGATAACTAACGCAAAACATTAAAAGGCTAATTCAAATATAAATATTTTCCCAGTAAGGCGAAAGTCGCAGCACTGTTATAAAATTTAAAATTCATCAGGTAAAACTATAATGGCTAAACATATACGTTATGGCCATGTATAGTTAAGATGGATAGACCTAGAGTGAGTGAATGCCGCCTCATTTCCTGTTCCTCGTTTGGTTGTGGATTTAGAGCGGAGTCGCTCAGTCAATAGTCCTCCCCACCTTAACTATACATGACTAGTATATGTTAGGCGATTATAGAAATGTCTCGTGAGAATCCATTCATGAAAAGGTACTCTACTCGGAAACACTTAGGACTCTCTATAGTTCCGCGTTGACTCTATCGGTCCAAGTATCCACGACAGTGATACACAGGACGAAACCCTAGACGCCTAGAACTTGTGTGCCTGATCGGCGCATGACTCTATCGATCTTCTTTTTATATCATGTCGAAGTGTGCCAACTTCGACGGCTCTATCGATCATGGTTCGACCTTGTGCAACCATGTGTAAATCCTTAGTGCTGTATAAAAAGAACTTTCTTCGCAAGCCATTCCGGCAGATAAAGGTTCTTCCAAACCTAAACATAATACAAATAATCAAACCTAATGCGATCCGTCAGTCGTCCCTCTTACCTCAAACTTTCCGAAGTACCCGGAGAAGGGTACCGCGCCCTGTTGACCGACCCCTCATAGTCATATGGAAACCGAAGCGAAAGACACTGCAGATACTCCAGAAGACAATAACCATCCGAAGCATACTCCGTAGATCCCCCAGAAAGACCCTTCGCACCTTGCACATCAGGTTCATGAACCCAGAGGATAGGATGATGGGTTTTGAGCATTCTAACACTTCCTAAGTGTACATGCAACCCTAATAAACCTTGGATCTATGTTTGTCTAAGATACATGCAAATAATTAATTTTCCAAGGTTTATATCCTAACTAGCATGGCATGGGGAACATGAATCAAATAAAGCTTGTAGAAATACTTACCTTGTAGTTGTAGTTGATTGCTTGGAGTTTTAGAGCCTAGCACGAATAGTGTGGATGCCTCAAATGGAAATCACAAATCACCACAAACTTGGAACTTTGAGAGAATAGTCACTACTATCTTGAAATTGGCCCTCACCTCAACAAGTGTCAACTAGTGTGATTTCAAGAACTAAAACCTCCTTTATATAATGTGGTGGATTAGGGTTACATCCATGTAAACCCTAATACCCATGTCTCTTCATTTCCATGAGATCCATGGGTTAAAGCTCCATGGAGTATCCATGGACTTCCCATGCAAGCCTAGCCCATTCCAAATAAGCATTAGCCCACACTATATAAATATAGAGGCCCATATTTAATTAGTAATATCTTTGATCTCTAAATTAATCCTAGATTAATTATAGATCACTACTAATTAAATAATATGATCTTATATTAATATATTAGAACTTATAATATATTAATAAATCATAACTTGTACTATTCTCAAATATTATCCATAAATTGTTCGGGTGAAGTGCAACCCAAATGGACCATGCCGGGTCGGGTCAAGTGCATACCAAATATAGTTATGGACTTAGACACTATATCCAATAGTCTCCCACTTGGATAAGTCTAATAACTATAGTTGCAAGTATGACTTCAGGAACCGATCAGCAATCGTAGCTCTTTAAACTCTGTTGAACTAGAACGCGCCATTTAAGATAAGTGATCATATAATCCTCTGTTCTAGATATCAGCCGGACAAATACATGGAACATGGTCTTGCTTATTGTCCAGCATTTGTTTCCCGATTTCCGATTTGTTTGACATAGAACTTAACTAAACACATCAATTTAGTTCTGACCGGGCCCGGTACATAGGTCAAAACAAAATCATCGAGGGGCCCAGATATCAGCTTCTAATCCAAGAAGGAACAGATAAACTTCGACTCATATGTTTGTTCTACCACTCATTGAATTACACACAAAAGCACGTTTTATAACATCGAGTTACCAATGCGTTTTCGTACAATCAATGCATAACCAACTTGTAAGTAACAAATCATATCTGTAGGTTTGAAGACTTATATGATATTACCGTCTCACGATCACTCGAGATAGAATTCCATGAAGTGATTCCAGTGAGCGTGGGTTGAGTCCAATGCTCAGAACTTATGAGCACTCATGATTGTTGTAGCCATGTCCAACACCTTAGACCTCTGAACCAATCATGATAGTCTTGATTCATACCTACTTCCGACATATGACCGACTGTGGAGGTTTGAATAATATGATATACCAAACATAATTATTCTGGAAGTCAAAACATGCAAAAAGAAATAAAGTAAACGATCAACAAGAGATAGCAACACTTTACTCATAAATAGAACACCTTTTATTCATCATCTAATGCCAATTACACTTTACAAATTTCATAATTTATCTAACTACTAAAACTTATATCATCCTTCAGCCCTATGCTCCGAGCATGCTGGAGATGCTTAACCCTACTCAGTCCCTTCGTGAGGGGATCTGTTGGGTTCTCATCCGATGATACCCTCTTTTTCACGAGGATTCCTTCTTCTATTCGATGTCTGATGAAGTGATATTTTCTGTCAATGTGTCTGGATCTCCCATGATCTCTTGGTTCCTTGGCTAAGGCAACCGCACTATTGCTGTCACAGAAAATCTCCATCGGCTCTTTTATAACTGGTACAACTCCAAGGTCTCCGATGAAGTTCTTTAGCCATATCGCCTCCTTTGCTGCCTCGCTTGCTGCTATATACTCTGATTCACAAGTGGAATCAGCCACTGTCTCCTGCTTGGAACTCTTCCAAGTGATTGCTCCTCCGTTTAAGGTAAAGACCCAGCCCGAATGAGAGCGGAAATTATCCCTATCAGTCTGGAAGCTAGCATCAATATACCCTACAACTCTCAAGTCATCACTCCCACCGAAGGTAAGGACCCAGTCCTTAGTCCTTCGCAGGTACTTGAGGATATTCTTTACCGCAGTCCAGTGTTCCTTGCCAGGGTTCCCCTGATACCTGCTAACCATGCTCAAAGTAAAGGCTACATCAGGTCGAGTACACGTCATAGCATACATGATCGATCATACAGCTGAAGCATAAGGTAGTCGACTCATTTCTGCTATCTCAGCCTCAGTACTAGGGCTTTGTGTCTTACTTAATCTGGCATTACTCTGAATGGGTAACTCACCTTTCTTGGAGTTATACATGTTGAATCTTTTCAACACTTTGTCCACATAGGTGCTTTGACTAAGTCCAATTAGTCTTTTACTCCTGTTTCTCAAAATCCTTATCCCTAGGATATAGGCAGCTTCACCAAGGTCCTTCATAGCGAAACACTTCCCAAGCCAGGACTTTACTTCCTGCAGGGTTGGGATGTCATTTCCTATGGGTAGTATGTCATCCACATACAGTACCAAAAAACTGACTATGCTCCCACTAGCCTTGATATAGACGCAAGATTCATCTTCACTCCTTGAAAAGCCAAATTCCTTGACTTTCTCATCAAAGCAAAGATTCCATCTGCGAGGTGCCTATTTTAATCCATAAATGGATTTCTCGAGTTTACACACTCTATTGGGGTACTCTGTACTGACAAAACCCTCTGGTTGAACCATGTAAACATCCTCAGCCAACTTTCCATTAAGGAAAGCGGTTTTGACATCCATTTGCCATATTTCATAGTCATGAAATGCAGCAATGGCTAACAGAACCCTAATAGACTTTATCTTGGCCATTGGTGAAAAGGTTTCATCATAATCAACTCCTGGAGTTTGAGAATAACCTTTTGCAACCAGTCGTGCCTTATAAGTGTGTACATTACCATCCATGTCGGTCTTCTTCTTGAAGATCCATTTGCACCCTACAGTCTTACGACCTGGTACATTCTCAACCAAGTTCCAAACTTGATTGTCATACATGGATTGTATCTCGCTATCCATAGCCTCTTTCCATTTAGCAGCCTCAGGGCCTGCCATGGCTTCCGTGTAGCTGTTAGGTTCATCCAGACCTACTAGTGTTTCATCACTAATAAGTGTCTCACCTTCCGCAGTAATATGGAAACCATAGTAATGCTCAGGTGCATTCCTAACTCTCGTGGAACGCCTCAGAGGTACAAGCTCGTCAACTGGCTCAACAGGAGTTTTCTTGGCTTATAAACTCTTTCTCTCTAAAGAAATCCCTCCTAGCTACAAAGACCACATTTTCACTAGGTCTGTAGAAGAGGTAACCAAATGATTGATGTGGGTAGCCGATGAAAATACACCTCTCGCTTCGAGGTTCGAGCTTATTATGAGTCTCGCATCTTATGAAAGCCTCGCAACCCCAAATCTTGATGTGGTCTAGTTTAGGTACTTTACCAGTCCACATCTCGTGAGGAGTTTTGGCAACTTTCTTTGTAGGGACTAGATTAAGAATATGGGCGGTAGTCTCCAAGGCATACCCCCAGAATGAGATTGGTAGCGTAGCTCGAATCATCATGGAACGAACCATATCCAACAAGGTTCGATTACGCCTCTCAGCTACACCATTCAACTGTGGTGTCCTGGGAGGTGTCAATTGTGAGACAATCCCACATTCCTTAAGATAGTCGAGGAACTCTGAACTAAGATACTCACCACCTCGATCGGATCGAAGCATCTTAATGTTCCTGCCCATATGATTCTCGACTTCCTGTTTAAATTCCTTAAACCTCTCGAAAGTCTCTGACTTATGATTGATTAAGTAGACATATCCATATCTACTGTAATCATCAGTAAAAGTCAAATAATAACGATTAGCATCCCTTGTGGCATGTTTGAATGGTCCACAAACAACCGTGTGTACAAGGTCCAACAAACCTTCACCCCTCTCACACGAGCCTGTGAAGGGTGACTTTGTCATTTTTCCAAGTAAGCATGATTCGCAACTATCATCTGACTTTAGCTCAAACGACTCCAAGACTCCATCCTTTTGGAGTTGGCCTATGCGTTTCTTGCTTATATGTCCAAGACGACAATGCCATAATGATGCTTTATCCAAGTTATTATTATTAGTAGAATCAATACACAAAACATTATTTCCTAAGTTATCTACAACAGATACAGCTTCATACACACCATCACAGGGTAATGCTTTAAAATAAAGAACATTATTAAAGAAAGCATCAATAGAACCAACTTCATTATTAAATGAAAAGGCAAACCCTTGTTTGTACAATGCATGAAAGGAAATAATATTTCTTGCCATTCCTGGCGAATAACAGCATTTATTCAAATCTAAACTAAACCCACTACTTAGCGATAGAGTATAAACTCCAATCTTGGTGACAGGTGAAGCTTTCCTATTCCCCATGATCAAGTTTATTCTTCCTTGCTCCACATTCTCACTTCTTCTTAGTCCCTGCAAGTCACAACAAATATGAATACCACAACCAGTATCAAGGACCCAAGATTTAGAATGGGGTGAGTTATTAGAAATGATAGTGTAAATACCTGCATGGTTGGGTTTAACTTTCCCATCCTTCACATCTTGCTGGTACTTTGGACAGTTCCGCTTCCAATGTGCCTTTTCATGGCAATAGAAGCATTCAGCCTATTTTGGGTCAAAAGAAGGAGTGATGAAACCTTTCTTGGTTCCACTTGAAGAAGAGCCATCAAGGGTCCGAGCCTTGGTACCCTTCGAAGAGCTCTTTCTCTTCCTCCCTCGACTTTTCCCGATTGCCAAAACCGGAGTTGAGTTTGGAGTAGAAGTGTTAACAACCGACTTCCC
This sequence comes from Lactuca sativa, assembly GCF_002870075.4. Lineage (NCBI taxonomy): Eukaryota > Viridiplantae > Streptophyta > Magnoliopsida > Asterales > Asteraceae > Lactuca > Lactuca sativa. The sequence goes on from NC_056629.2 coordinate 70,701,375, forward strand.
CTTAAGACCTGTTTCTATGGTCTTGAGAAGTCCCTGAAGTTTGCTGAGGGTGACCTCTTCCTTATTCATGTGATATGTCATGCGGAATTGATCATAGCACGAAGGCAAGGAGTGCAAAATGATATCTATTGCAAGCTCCTCAGGGAAGTTCACATTTGGCTTCAGCAATCGATCCACATACCTTTGCATTTTCTGCATGTGGCTCGTGACGGATTCCCCGTCCTTCATCATGGTTGTTATCATGGAGCAGATGATTTCATACCTCTCTTGTCGTGCACTTTGATGGTATCTTTCCATCAGATCTTGGTGCATTTCATAAGGGTAGAAATCCTCATAGGACTTTTGGAGTTCTGCTATCATTGTGGCCAACATGATGCACGCCACTTTGGTAGCATCTCTTTCATGTGCCTGAAAGTCAGCGATCTCCTGAGGAGTTGCAGTGGTCACATCGATCTCCTTAAGCTCCTTGTCAAGGACATATTCTTTGTCCTCGTAGCGGGTAATCATCCTGATGTTTCTGATCCACTCATTGAAGTTGGATCCATCAAAGGTGACTTTCCCACACAAGCTCATAAGGGTAAAGGAGCCATTAGGATTAGAGCCAGAAGCAGCATTGTTTGAAGACATCTGAAAGAAGAGAACAAGATTAGTTTAGATATTAAGAGAGTCCTTAATAAAACACCCAAATGTAATATTAAGGCTAGGATCCAATCACAATATAATATAACTTAGAAGAGGTATGCCGTAATCCAAGCTATAACATATTCGAAAGGTAGGTGAATGACGATTCACCAATTTCCACCACGAAAACTGAAATATTAGGTTTTTGATTGGTTCTTAGAAATTCCTAGATTCTGTGAGATTCAATGAACTTTTCAGAGGCATGTTTCAATCTCGAGTGTGCCCTCCAAGTTTTGTGACTGGGATACCGAGGATCACAAAACGAGGTGTGAAGTAACCATGCAAATCACTTGGTACCCTTAAAGTTTATCACTCAATCGATGTGCCGGTAAACCACACACGCTCCACCGATACTATAATAAACCTTAAGTCACCCTTTACCTACCTTGTTAAGTCCAAGTTAGTGTGCCGGTTAACCACACATGCTCCACCAACGACTTAAACAAAGTGTAAAGTGTAATTTCATGGATTAGCACCTTATTCACATTTTTCCTAAAGTAACTAAGATTGGGAATTTAATAAAACATTTAGTTACTTTATAATATTCATCATACTTTAAATGAGAATTTATAAGTCCTTGTCTTACCCGTTCGAGTAACGACCCTCCACCAGTCAAGCAAGCGGTGGGTGAGAGTAGACACTCATTAAGTTGCCATTTTATAGGCAACAACCTTATACCCACCTTATAGACCGACTTCGTGAATGAGGCGTACTAGCGGTAAGACGACTTTGTTCTTATACATATAAATAATTATTAAATCATAATAATATAAGTATAAGGGTTGAATTTTAACTTTTAAAATTCTAAGGGTTGGAACTAAAGTTTTAACTTGACTTTACTTGTTCCAAAACTTGAGGGCAAGTTTTGTAAACTTTCAAAACTTTTCTTTTCTTGTAACTTATGAGTTTAATAGAGTAATAAAATGAAGACTCTTCATTTTTCTAACTCTTGTGTTCTTTTAATGGTTTTTAATCCAAGAGACTTTTTGTTTTCCATAACTTGAAGACAAGTTATGGACTCCATTAAAACACATTATGATCAAGAATTAATCTACCACATAGGTTACAAATAATTCCTATGATCATCTAAACATCATAAGAACAAGAGCATGAACATGAACACTTTCATACATCAAAATCACACTTAAACTTTGTAATTTTGATAACTAGTTTTTGTAAATGAATTAGCAAAGACATTACACCATCTAAAACAAGTTTTCAAGTACCAAAACAGTTTAGGGTAATGTTTCTAATCCATTTCCAGCAACTAAATTTGAAAATCTGCACTCTGTCGACCCTACTCGCCGAGTGCATAAACCTACTTGACGAGTAGGTTGAAGATACAAGTGAACTCGACGAGTCCCCCCATGGACTCGACGAGTCCAACAGTCAGACAACAAGTTTTTCGACTTTTTCCAACATATTGCATCAAGTATCAAACAAACAAGCCTAGGCTCTGATACCACTGATGGGTTTTGAGCATTCTAACACTTCCTAAGTGTACATGCAACCCTAATAAACCTTGGATCTATGTTTGTCTAAGATACATGCAAATAATTAATTTTCCAAGGTTTATATCCTAACTAGCATGGCATGGGGAACATGAATCAAATAAAGCTAGTAGAAATACTTACCTTGTAGTTGTAGTTGATTGCTTGGAGTTTTAGAGCCTAGCACGAATAGTGTGGATGCCTCAAATGGAAATCACAAATCACCACAAACTTGGAACTTTGAGAGAATAGTCACTACTATCTTGAAATTGGCCCTCACCTCAACAAGTGTCAACTAGTGTGATTTCAAGAACCAAAACCTCCTTTATATAGTGTGGTGGATTAGGGTTACATCCATGTAAACCCTAATACCCATGTCTCTTTATTTCCATGAGATCCATGGGTTAAAGCTCCATGGAGTATCCATGGACTTCCCATGCAAGCCTAGCCCATTCCAAATAAGCATTAGCCCACACTATATAAATATAGAGGCCCATATTTAATTAGTAATATCTTTGATCTCTAAATTAATCCTAGATTAATTATAGATCACTACTAATTAAATAATATGATCTTATATTAATATATTAGAACTTATAATATATTAATAAATCATAACTTGTACTATTCTCAAATATTATCCATAAATTGTTCGGGTGAAGTGCAACCCAAATGGACCATGCCGGGTCGGGTCAAGTGCATACCAAATATAGTTATGGACTTAGACACTATATCCAACATAGGACTCATGGGACTGACCACTATAACCAGGTATATGCGTAAAGGTGGTATATAGTTGCGATCAAAAAGATTTAAGATGTGTGCTTCCTCCCTACTCCCTGTTCCTCATTGGGTTGTGGGTCTGGGGTGGAGTCGCACAACTGAACATCCTGCCGACCTCAATCATATACGGCTTGCATACACCAAGTATTAGTGGTTAGGCCGATTATGAGCTCTACCACGAACCTCATAGTAAAGCCCTTCATCCTATTCCATAAAATAGGAGCTGGAGTCAAGATAACCACTGCGGGTTGAGCTACTATAATGACCACAAATCCGAAATTTGTTGTCATACCGGTTAAGCCCACATAGTAGCTAACACCCTCAGTTAGCAAAGAGATTAAAGTTCCGAGTGATGGGAACCTATGCTCACTAGATTTGACCTAGATCGGGAAAACTCAGAACCTTTGGAAGAGTAGTTGCAGTAGATGTTCGCACTACTCAGGCACTTCGTCCACCCTGTTACCGACGAGTAGTGCCTAGGATCCTCCGCCCTCTCGCATGGAGGAAATCGCCGTCGCCTCGTAGGCGATAGACCGCATACTCCGAAGTAAACACTAGAATACCGAGAACCACAGGAAGTTGTTTCCTGTTATATGATCAATTTCGAAATCATTTTGGCACTACTACAAAAAAGCTTATAGGAACCAGTTATTTCAATTAAATAACCTGGTTTTGAACCGGGTCCTAAAGTCAGCAAGACCTATGTGAAAAAACGAATAGAACCCGATTTTAAAACCGGCTCCTATCTAGCACAAAAGAACCCGGTTGTTCATAAAACCGGGACTTATAAGATGAACATAACGCCCACCATTTGGTTATATATGAAGATTAGGACACGATCCAACCATACAAAACCGGGTTATATATGGCTAAAAGAACCCGATTCCAATCCCCAAACTGGGTCATATAAAGATTAAATATAACCCGGTTCCATTCAAATAAAAACCAACTATAATCACAATACCAGAAAACATGGTTATAAGAATTAAATTGGTGACAACTTTATTCAAGTAACAATATAAAAAGCACAAACTGATACTAGCATCCAAATAACACATTCAAAAGAAAACAAAAATTATGCATTGATGAACAAATTATATTAATATAAACATGCTAAATAACCAATCATTATAATCATCCATAAAAACATGCTTAAGTGCTGCTAAAAACTCATTGATTTGGTCATTTTATAGTACATAAAACTTACATATATAAATTCAAAAATAAAATTGTTTTCCCATCTTCACTGGAAAAACAAAACACAACAAATATCCTTCATCTTCACTGGAAAAACAAAACACAATAAATAATTAGTTTTTTTGTCTAGCATTTTAAAAGAGTTGAATTTAGCAAACAATCATTAAACTAAAAATAGGATGTTATAAAGACTAACAACTAACCTTATATGCACTTTTAGACAACCACATCATTCATAAAATTTTTCGGCCCATGTAGCAACAACAGTTGTAACCAACGCTTTTTCCTCAAATGCAGTTCTGTCATTCCGAAGGGTACCAAACTATATGAACATAAAATTAAAACTACTAAATAACAAACCAATTTGTTTCTTGCTTTGGAACAAAAGATTTTTTTAAGAATTACTTACTCTACTCGGAAATCCATGTGTCTGTTCAACACAAAATCAAAGATCCAATTCATTACCTAATGCCCACTAAGCTCACGTTCCAATACACTGGCTTGGTTGCACTAAAATTGTGATAGAAGGTAAACATAAATCAAAAGTGAAACTACATCTAACTAGTAGATAAGTAATAAGATAAATTACCTCAGTGATCTTCCATACAATTGTAATTGATGTGTTCTTTTTATAACTCTCAAAAGCCCTAAAAATATACAACTAGCAGAGTTATATTCAAACTTATAGAAATAATGTTATTTTCATGCCATATTAAAAAATTTCTTACTTCATAAGAGAATCCAAAATGTATACAATATGATTTGACGGGCAAATCACCAAGAGGACCCTGACTCATTTTTAGATCTTCTCGCCAACACATAATCTAATGAACACTAGCTTTTTATCTCATACAACTGTAACGACAGCTCACTCGATGCCTTCTCTTGTTCCCACTTAGGTTTGTTGCCCTGATACCCATGTGGGCCTACTCGGGCTGGATTGGTATTACACATTGAACTCACCTTTACTTTCTCACTTATAACCTGCCAATAAAAGCAATAACCACAATTATAAAACTAAAACATAATTATTAATATTACCAAGAGACATTATATCCTAGTATCCTGTAAACCTATAAACCTGGAATTCCTTTGATGATATCCTATCCTTAAATTTTTGCAATGCAGTCTTCTCCAGATATGAGTAGGTTTCAAGTGGATTTTCTCATTCTCATTGGCCAAGAAATTCTTTTTAAGCCTCTTCTTGTATGATCTCCATTTGTTGTTGCAAGTCACAAGCACATATGCTTTGCGTTTTTTCGTCATGGATATTCCAACGTTTCTATTTTTTTTAAATGAATAACTATTAGTAACATATATTAATTAGGGAAAATTTCATCCATATCCTTCTAAATTTTAAATATTACGTTAATATCCTTATAAATTTAAATATTACGTATATGTCATTCTAAAACTTTATTATTTACATATATATCCAAATTTGTTTTTTAATTAAAATTAATGTAATATAATATTAAAAAACTTATCTAAACTCAAAATTATATAAGATGTTACTAAAATAACCTTCCTAAATGAAATATTAAACTTATATTTGAATTAGTTATGTTGAGGGTCAAAATGTCAAAATTACCCAAAATCCACCTGAAGCATCCAAAAACAGGGCTTTAAATTTGTCCTTACATCCAAGGGCGGAACACAAACGTTTTGACCTGAGGGGCCGAATAAAATATAAAACCAAAGTATGTAAACATTCATCTGTGGCTACTCTAACACATAAAAAAAATTAATGTTTTCTTTTTTGGAACCGTTAAGAGTTTATTGTTTATTCATTTTGATGTCCTCTATGTAACATAACTTTTTAATAATTGACAAACAATCAAACACAATAAGAAGTTATAAATACATTTTAGCAAAATCAATTAACTTGACTGTCATATACTTAATATAACTATTAAATAATAAAATTAATCAACAATCAACAAATACTTACATTGGCTATATATAAAAATTAACATTTAAAAAAAGTAAGTATTAACAGCAAAATGAATTCAGATCGTTGTGTGGACATTCGAGGGTTTGTGTTTTCTCAAAGGTGTCCTCATCCTTATGGCAGATTTAAGATTTTTAGTCTATAGTTTGTGTTTCTCAAAGGTTTAGATAATAATTAGATATTTGTGGGGTTTTTATTGAAATTTTGTTTTTCAAATCTGTTGGAATCCTAAATTTATTAGAGTTGGTTTTGGTGTTTTGGTAATTATCCAATTTCTCTTTAGTAATCAATCTCTTTATCTACTTTCCTAATATATTGGTCTTCTTAATTTCTTATCAAAATTCAAATCATAATATAAGATTGATTTTCGTTTTCTTAGAAGTTAGTTACATAGTTATATGAATTTTAAGTTACATATATGAATACAGACACAAACCTAAGGGGCCGACAAGTAGTGAAACTAAAAAAAAACAATCAAGTGTACATGATATATGTAATACGCAGGTCAAAAAAGCAGAGGTCCATTTGTGAAGAGTCTCAATATAGCATTATAACATTGTGAAGAGATAAAACAGCCACACAGAGCAACAGGGGCAAAATAGTCAATTTTTTATAAGATTTTAGGATCACGTCAATTAACTGTACCAAAATGTAGCAAAAAAACTCCCACTACAAACCTTTTGCTTAATAAGCATCCAATAAAACTGCTCAAACACCAATTGACAGAGGGCATAAAGAGGCCAACATAGTATAAGGATAAAGCCATGATGAAAACATGCAAAGGTTTATCAGATAAAACTAAACTAAAGGCACATAGGTATTGAAACGAGACCTTCAAAAACAAACACATACAGAAAGAAGAAAACACACACACCAAATATTATCGTTTTAGAATGACATATGTAATTCAACTAATTTTTTTGGTGCTGCCCTGTTGTTAGCTTAAGGCTCCATATGCACAATTCATATGTCATGTGAGCCTATGCTTATAGTTTTCATATTGTTTCTTGAATTAAAGACTTCATTACCTCCTTTTCCTTTGGTTTCCGATTTGGGAGCAAAGTAGTTTTTCTTTATTCTGTTCGTTTCTACAAACTTTTTTTTTATTGTTCTAGCTTCCTGTTGCTCCTGCTTTTTTTTTTCTAATATATTGTGGTGGGGAATTATGGACAATTTTGCCCTTGCTTTCATTTTGCCATTCAGATGAGGCATGAATTTAGCCTAAAATACTCAATGCAGAAAGTGGTTACCTGGTAAAGTTGTGTTAGATCAATCTTCGTTATTGGTTGGTTGTTGGATTATCACTACAAGAAACTTGGGTCTTTACTTACACATATTATGTGTGGGTACAAGCATCATATGTGATGGTATTCATTATTACCTACACATACATTAAGTGTAACTATGTGTAGGCTCATGCCTGTTGATACAGATCATTACCGACACATAATTTATGTGTAGATATAAGATTATCTATACCTACACATATATGTGTGGCTAAAAGTAGTACATATGTGTAGGTAGATGCATTTTGATTTGTTTGGGATGTCGATGATGTGGCTAATGGCGTGTACACTGACGTGGCGGATGATGTGGTTGCTGACGTGGTCAATGATGTGGACTACACATATCATTAAAATATGTGTGGGTAAGAGTATTTTTATGTGTAGGCATTGATTTTGATATGTGTTGGTAAAAATATTTTTATATGTAGGTATTAAAAATGACATGTGTAGGTAATACAAAATAAATGCAGACATTTGTATAAATAGAAACACATGCATTCGAAATAGCATTATAAATTGAAAATTGTCTAACATAATATTTCAAACCAAAAAAATTACAAGTCTCAAAACTTGAAATACTTAAACTACCAAAAGATCAACTAGTCATGAGTAGCTACTTGAAAATACTAAAAACTTTAGAATGTTCATTGCATATCATCATATATATACATATTTTCATCATGAGACTGTCCCGAATGAGTGTGGTTAGATGTACCACACTCGGATGTATCACCATGTGATCGTCCTGATGATGTGCTAAGAGGAGGAGGCATGATGTTTTTCTCAATCAATATTTGCTTCATAGCTTCATGTTCCCTTTTAATTGTTTCCAACTCATCCACCAATTCATCATAACTAGGACACTTAGATTTCTCAGTAGAACCTACGATGTTACCAGCGACAACAGGATCACGTCCCCACCCGAACAAACGAACAGAGCTTCGTCCAAGTACCTTCTCTAGAATCAACTTGTCACTCATTGATTCCAAGGAATGCTCGTTTCTCATCTTTTTCATTTCTTCCTATTAACATATAAAAATAAGACGAGTACATTAAATAAATTATTTACCAAATAATATATATTCAACGGTAGAAATGAGCAAGTACACTTACATATTTTGCAGCCATATCTGTAGATTTCCAACCTTTTTCTTCATCCCAATGTGTAAGCCGCCAAGTCTCAATATGACCCGATGAAGAATCCACATCATGTCCAAGCTCAACATGATAGCGTATTGTACTCTTCGACCCATTTCTTGTCTCTATTTTACGCTTTCCGCGAGCAACAACCTTCTTTTTTGCAATTTCCTTCAACGACATACAACCAAATAATACTAACAAATATTATACTGAATTCAACAATATTAATTAATTCAATAACTCAAATATTTTTAAAACATTACCATGTATTTTGGCTCACACCACATGTCACATAGATACTCCCAGTCTTCTTTGCTATGAATATCTGAAGGGGGTTTAGTCTTTGCCTTTATTGGGTCTTCTGGCCCTCCAATCTCTTTAAAGTATTTATGCAACTCAGCTCGAAAATTTCTCCATGACCTTGCCATGTAGCTATCGATAACTTTGCAAACATTCTCATTTTCCACATCAATATCAAAAAGCGTCTTCAAATAACAAACACAATTAACTAGTTAGTAATGAAGATGTTAAAGTCATACTAAAAAACACTTACAGTTAGCTTGTGGCGTAATGGAAACTTCTCTTCCTTCGGTACAAGCCTCCACTCTTTGTGTTGTAGTCTACAGTTCTTACGTAAAATATAGCCACACTCATATGTGAAAGCTGATTCATTGTTACATATTACTCGCCTTGCTACAAAATTAAATTCTACAGGCAATCTCTTCTTAGACGCTTTCATTGCCTTTCGAGCACCTTTGCCACAAGTGATGCTACGCTTTGCAATTGTAGCATTACTATCACTTTCTTGCTCGGTCTCAAAAATTGTGTCTATAAGCAAGTACAAGTAGATTTACGTTAACAATATCGCATACTACAATATATTAACAAGTGATTTAAACATACTAACCCGATTGTTGCTCTCTTTGATATTGTTCAGCATTAGTAACTACTTTTGTTGTAGATGGGTATGTTTAAAAAATTGAAGATGTAGTAAGGATTAACATCATAAGATTAAGAGAAATGACAAAAAAAAAAGTTCTTACTTGTACCCGAGATTGGAGAGATTAGATCTGGCCGATTGTTTGAGATTAAGGGGTTTGTATCTGGTGATAGTGGTAATCAAAGTAATTAATAGAAAAAAGAAAAGAATTATTGGTTAAGGGGTTTGCATGTTTTAAAAAAAAAACTACATAAATGGCTCATGTTTTAAAAAAACTACATAAAGGTCCCTGTTTTAAAAAAAAAAAACTACATAAATGGTTCATGCCTTAAAAAACTGCATTAATGGTCTCTATTTTTAAAAAAAATATTACATTAACAATCCTTTTTTACAAAAATTGCATTAATTGTCATGTTTAAAAAAAAATTCATAAATGATCATTGTCTAAAAAATCTGCATTAATGATCCTGTATAAAAAAAACTACAGAAATGGTCCCTATTTTTTTCATAAATAAAAATGTACCTTTTTTTAATCTAAAATATTGATTTATGAAAATATATTAAAACTTACCCGGAACTGATGTGTTGTAGGGAGTGGTACGTCGTCCATCTTCTCTTCCTAGTCCACCTCGTTTACCGCGTCCACCCCTTTTTGACATTATGCTTTTTGCAACTATAAAAACACATTTATAACTCAACACGATAATACTAAATTTAGCAGAAAAAAGCTTTCTGTAACTATAAAAAACATATTTATAACTCAGCATGATAACACTAAATTTAACCAAAAAAAAAAAAAGCTTTTTGCAACTATAAAAAGCACATTTATAACTCAACATGATAATAATAAATTTAAAAGAAAAAAGCTTGTTACTAAAAACTAACCTATATGTATCAATTAAATTAAGCAAAACAATCGTCGTCATCACTATTAGGATTTGGATTATCAGAATCATTGTCAGTCTCCGAATCAAGAATAGCTTCATTATTTAAAAAAATTCTACCATCATCATCAAATTCATCATCAACATCATCTAAGTTATCGGCAACGACATTTCTATTACGTACTGCTAGCACCGCATCAAGTGGTAATGTTTCAGGTTCTACATCATTTCAAACTATGAAAGAGGTGTCAGGTAACTCTTCGGATGGTTGAAAAGGTGGCAGTTCACCAGATTCCTCTTCTTGAAATATATCATTCATCAATACTTCGTCTTCAACATGCTCTGGTATATTATAAATATTACGATGGTTTACTCTTTGGACCACCATCCAATTCTTCCCACGAGCTAAATTATTCAAATAGAAAACTTGTTGAGCTTGACTGGCCAAAATAAATGGTTCTTCTACATACCACTTAGATGTAATGTCAACTGATGTTAAGTTGTGTTCAACAACTATCTTTTTTCCCTTTGGATCGGTATTATACCATTTGCAACGAAACACAAATACCTTTCTCCCGAGTATGAAATCCAACTCTAAAACTTCAAGTAAAACACCATAATAAATCAATGCATCATTCTCATCCCCTACACACACTCCACTACATTGTGTTTTAAACTTGTCATCACGCTCCTTGCAACGAAATCTAACACCATTTACGATACAACTTTGCCAACTTGTGTAGCGATCATCAGGAAATTATGACAAGGCGTACAAATCATCGGTTGCTTTAGGATCACCACTAGCCCTAAGCAAAGCCATCTATCAACTACTTAGTTTAGTTATAAATGTACTTAAAATCAATTACTAAAAGTAATAAATTTGTCGTTTTACCTTTTTCTTGAACCAAGAGGGAAATTCATTTTTTTTGTATGGTATCTATATTTGCTTGTTGTATATTTCTTGAGTATAGAGATTCTTTGTGCTCCCTAAATTTAAGAACAAGTTAGTTGATTTTTGTGAATTAATTAGTAAATACAAAATATAAGTATATCTAAAAATATAGGAAACTTACTCTATGTAAACATCAAGTTCATTTTCACAATTATTAATGATGTACCATTGCACCACATCAACATACTCCCCTAGTAGTTCGAATTTCGAAGCACCCAATATACGGACTTTATTGGTGAATACCTCCAACCCATGTTGGGTGGTTGGTACATCCCAATTGCGTTCATCATGGTTGAATCTTGTCTCGATATCATCTACATAACGAGATAAAAATGTGACAGCCTCATCGACAACATATGCTTCAGTAATGGATCCATCAGGACGAGCAAAGTTACGAACATATCCCTTGTATGTACCCATACGACGTTCGATCCCAAACATCCATCTTTGGCTTACTGGTCCTCCTAATAACGCCTCCTCTGGTAAATGTACGCACAAGTGAACCATGATAGTGAAAAATGATGGAGGAAATATCTTCTCAAGTTTGCATAATATGATTACAATCCCAGTCTTCATATCCTCGAGTTCTTTAGCATATAGAGTCTTAGAACATATTTTTTGAAAGAATTGGCAAAGCTCAATCAAAGTTGTACGTATTTCGTTGTTCAAGAAAGGAAGAATGGCTACTGGTAGTATTTTCTGAAGCAATACATGGCAATCATGTGTTTTCATCCCCCCGAGTGTATTAGAATCTGTCGCACATCGACTTATGTTGGACGCATAGCCATCAGGTAGGCGAACAGACTTGATAAATTTGCAAAACTCCACACATTCATCTCTAGTCAATGTGAAATTAGCATGAGGTTTCTCAAATTTTCCATTTCTCTCTCTTAGCCATTGATCCTTGCGAATATTAAGATCCTCCAAGTCTAAACGTGCATTTGTAGTATCCTTTGACTTCACGGGATCATTTAACAATGTCCCAACTATATTATCATGGACATTTTTCCCTATATGCATGACATCAAGATTATGGCGCATCAATAGTTTAGACCAATATGGAAGTTCAAACAATATACTCTTTTTTGACCAATTAAGCTCATTAGCACCTCGTTTACGCTTCTTATCAACATTACTAGGTGCTTTTCCAGTAGTGCGTCTTGGAATATCCGCCAACTGTGTTAGAATTTGATCACCTGTAAATCGGCGAGGTTTTTCCCTTAGCTCTTTCTTCCCATCAAATTCTTTGCTATTTCGCCACCTATGTGTTTTGCTTAAAAAACATCGATGTCCAATATAACATTGTTTACCACGAATCCTTCTAGAACGGGTATCCTCAAGGCATATTGGACATGCCAACTTACCCATAGTACTCCACCCAGACAAGTAAGCATAAGCAGGGAAGTCACTGATTGTCCATATTATTGCGGCATGAAGAGTGAAAAGTGATTTTGAATCTTCATCATATGCTTGAACCCCATTACCCCATAGAACTTTAAGTTCGTCTACAAGTGGCCTTAAGAAGATGTCAAAGTCTTTACCAGGAGATTTTGGCCCAGGAATTAGTAACGTTAGAAAGTAACTACTCTTATGCATTGTACACCAAGGTGGCATGTTATACGACATCAAAATAACATGCCACATGCTATATGAAGTTGTCATATTGCTAAAAGGGTTAAACCCATCTGAAGCCAACCCCAATCGTACACTCCTAGGATCATCTGCAAAATTAGGATACATTTTATCAAAATGTTTCCAAGCCTCTCCATCAGCCGGATGACGCAAAACTCCAGGCTCATCTTTACGAACTTCTTTATGCCAACGCATGTCTGTGGCAGTGTGGCGTGAAGCATATAGATGCTTCAAACGAGGTGTTATTGGAAAGTATCGTAACTTTTTATGAGCAATTTTGTTGCGCACGTAACGATTGCTTTGACAAACAGGACATGTTATGGCATCTTTGTTGTCCCCATAGAAAATAGCACAATCATATTGACAAACATCAATAAGCTCATAACCTAAACCGGCTTCACAAAGCAACATTCTAACATCGTAATAGCTCTCTGGACAATTATTACAATCAGGAAGATCCTCGTGTAGCAACTTTAGCATCATCTCAAACGAATTATCTGTCCACTTGTTCATCACTTTCAAATTCATCAACTTCACAACAAATGTCAATGTAGAACTTTTGCATCCTTCATACAAAGGTTTATTTAGAGCTTCATGTAGCTTCTCATAACGAGCATTTTCTGGGTGTTTGTTACCAATTAGATCATTGGTAGGTCCAATATCAAATAATGGATGACCAACTGCATCCTCTAATCCTGCTCTTAAGCCGGCAGATTCAATATTAACAAAATCATTATGTGGAACATCTTCTTCTTCGATTTCATCTTCACCATGATGCACCCACCGTGTATATGACTTATCAATTCCTACACTAATCAAATGAGAAGTAATGACACTTATATTTTGTAATCTCGAATTGAGACAATTACTGCACGGGCATGGAGTTAACCCATTAGAATTCAAAGTATGTCGGGCAACATTTAGAAATTCCTTTACCCCGTTCACATACTCGATAGAGGTCCTATTCTCAATCTTGACCCATTGATGACTCATATGTTGTATCTAACCATTATTACCAATAGAAATCAATTAGTGTAAAGTTTTTTCTATGATGCTATAAGCTGGAAATGGCATACAAACAAAATTAGATAAGGTAGTTCACACTTAGTTCAAATTAGCATTGTGAATACAACTTATGATGGAAATGTAATCTAGACTTAGGGTTATTTTATTAATTTTAAGAAGTAAGTCTTGCAGTTAAGATGACAGTTACAGTTGGGAAGGAAGTTACTGTTAGAAAGATGATGGGAGAAGTGAGAAAGATGATGGGAGAAGTGAAATTTTAGAAACACCCCTGATGGTTGAAGTAGTAAAAGTCTAGATTAAGGGGGAATGATGGAAATGTAATCTAGACTTAGAGTTATGTTAGTAATTTTAAGAAGTAAGTCATGCAGTTAAGATGGCTGTTACAGTTGGGAAGGAGGTTATTGTTAGAACCGTTATATTTTAGGTCAAAAGTCACATTTGTTCATTAACATCTCTCTTCTCTGATAAGTAATGTTCAAATTATTGCTTTAATTCAATGTTTCTTGGGCTTAATCCCAACAACTTACAGGTGTTTGTGTGTGTTTAATTCAAATTATCATTGTGAATACAACTTACAGAAAGGAAATTTTCATTTGTTTCAATGTTCTAGTGTTGGGTTCTAATGTTGTAAGCGTTTACGTTTTTTTATGCTTTAGGGTTGATAAAAATGATTGAACATGGGGTAAACATGGTGAGTTTTTTTTCCATTCTGCTAGATGTTTTTAACTGTTACAACAGGTGAGAATTTTTATCTGTCATGTCAGAGACTCATATGAACAGTGAACAAATCTTCTAAAACTAAAATAGAAGAAGTTTACAACAGTTGTTCAAGATTTGTAATCTTTATGGGAAAGTGTTATGTTAAGTATACGTTATTCTAATAGAAACAATGCTAAAATTCTGCAAAAAGGAAGGCGTATTAAGTTTTTTTAACATATCTTTATAGTTTTAGGAGTGGTATTGAACACCAAAGAGATTGCCAATGCAGATTATAAGGTGAAACTATAGATTCTTTAATGAAGTATTTCTTACTTATGCTATTTTTTATACAGGCTCCCCAATAAACAAAGAACAATCAGGTAATTTTTTTTGAGCAACTTTAGGTGAAGTATGGTTGATCATTCTCATATCATTTTTTATGGCAAAGAGCTAAAACTGCATATTTAAAGGGCTACATTATTTCTCATTAGAAAACTTGAAATTATTAATCTTATAAATTAGGAGTTAACACCATGATAATGGGTTAATTAATTTTAAAGTGTTTCGTGGTTTTCTTATGTGCTATATTGCAGGAGCTATTTTCTAAATACAATAGCTTGGCTATATACATGTGGTTGATTCTTATGTCATCTCATTCTTAATTTTTTTTAGTATATCGTTGAACAGTGAACAAAGCCACAAAAAAGTGATATTCTAAAAAGCTTTGTATTCAAAGGTTCAATGCATGAGGAACAGAGCCTTCTTAAAGTGATTGTCTGTGATTATTATGTTGACATTTTTATATTGACTCAATTTATTCATTGTTGATTTTGTATCATGTATTGAAGGTATATGTATTAATACGATCTATTTTTTTAATATGGTCAGAAAAAAGTGAACAATATTTTATCCTTGTTATACAATACGGTTGTTTGACGGTATTATATTTAGATTTTTGTAGTAGTAAAAGTAACAACAAAATCAAAGAATTATATGCAGTAAACAAGTTCATATGGCAAAAAAAATGGGAAACAAGAAAGTAAGGAAAAGAACCTGAACAGATAGACTGGACTATGGAGCAGAAATCGATGATGAATGGAGAAGGAATACAAGGGCGTTGATGCAGGATATGAAACAAGAAGTAATTAATTAATTTGATGGAGTATTTGATTACATCAATACAAGATCAAACAATAAATTTGTACCTAAAGCCTTTGTCGCACCTTGTTTTATCGATGCTTCCCCTACGTATTAGGGTTTTGTCGATCGTTTGTGGAACAATGTCAACATAACATCATACATAGAAAACTAAAAAACCCATGATTCGTGATTTTCGGATGTGATCCCGGTTTCAAAGCTTCCAATTGTTCTGAAGATACGTGATTGATTCGCTCCTAGTATGCATTTTTGTTTTATTTCAACGTTATTTTTTTCTATTTTGGTTTACTTTTAATTTTTTTAACACATGGAATTTTTCGTTAATTAATTTCTTTTTACTTTTTGATTTTTAATACTTTTATTTCTTTTATAACAACTTATGCAAATGGTATTTCGTAGTTAAAAAATAGCTTCCATCATATGGTTTTCAATTATCCATTTATATTTTTGATTTTCAATTACTTGATTTATAATTTTTAGTTTCAAATTAAGTTATTTAAAAAAGAGATTTATATCCAATAAATGTTAATGGTATATATATATATATATATATATATATATATATATATATATATATATATATAAATACACTTTATTTTTTTTTATTTATTTTTTTTAAATATGTGTGCCTATATCAATAACCAATTTTGGAGGGAAATTTCCCTCAAAAAAACATAAAAATTTCTTGCTAAACAATTTTACCTACACATGTTAATTGTTGATTTCTGTAAAACAAATATTAAGAAATATCAACACATATAGATAATATATGTAGGTATTTGATTTGCCTAATATATTTACCTACACATAAAATATGTGAAGGTATTTTATTTTCTAGTTATTTATGAATAAGAACTATCTGATATATTTACCTACACATAAAATATGTGTATGTATTTGATTTGCCACGTCATTTATGAAATAATAATAACAATTGTGTAATATATTTACCTACATATAAAATATGTGTAGGTATTTGATTTACCATGTCATTTGTGAAATAATAATAATAATAACAATTGCCTAATACATTTACCTACACATAAATATATAGATGTTATGTGTTGATATTTACTTTGCCACGTCATTTATTTAAATATTATATATTATTATTAGTTAATTTATTTATCTACATATGTGTGAAATAAAATTATGTGTTGGTAATATCAATTGAATCACCTTCACATCGATTTCATCTATATATATGAGTAGGCATATTACCTACACATAAGGAAAGTTTTTAATATGTGTGGGTAACTTCACATTCCGTAAATCGCAAATTTTAGAGGGAAACGTTTCCCCCCAAATTAAATGTTAATATTGGTAATTCTCTACACATATTAAGTGTCGCCCGATATGAAAAACTATATGTTTAATTACCCACACATATGCAAAATATGTGTAGATATTTACTTACACATAACATATGTAGGTAATTTATGTGTAGGTAAAGACCCTAATTTCTTGTAGTGTATAGATGATTCCATATGTTCCCATGGTTGTGTGAAGTTGATCTTCTCTGTTTTTGTCCGATCTAAATGATAATAAGTCAGAGATTCCAATTTTAGATAGCCCTTACCCTTTTCCTAACATTACGTTTCTGACTCTTCCTGATGTGTAACGAAACCTTGTTCACTTAACTCAAGATTATGTAACATGTTGAAAATGTATATATCACTACAAGAATAAGCATATATAGAGACGGGATCTTCAGGGACGACATATGTCGTTGCTATACACATCCTATAGGGACGCCATGTCGTCTCCATAGAGTTTGAGTTTCCTTTTACTTACCACAATTACCGGGTTCTCAATATGTTAAAGCGGGAAAGAAAATAGAAGTAGGCGCGTTTTTGAGGAAGGCTATAGGGACGACTTGTCGTCCCCATAGCTTTCTATGCCTTAAATCAGGAGAACAACCTTCTTCGCTTCATTCAGGCACACTCAATCATCAGTCTTGCTCTCAAGAGAGAGAGAGAGATAGAGAGAGAGAGAGAGATCAGAGATTCTCACATCCGTCATTTCAGCCATTATCTTCTCCTCCAACGATTTCCTCACCTCTCACTCCCTGTGAATGTTCTTCCTCTCTCCATAGATTATGATACTAGTTTCCGAGCACAATCGTCGGGCTCAACAATGACGATTAGTTTCAACGCCAATCTGACTACCGACTTCCTTTTCACATCCGGTTATGAATTCTATCGAATACAATCCCGCTATCATGTTAGTAATTCCCTGTTTATTGAGGTAAATGTTAGCAATTATGTGTTTGAAATTGGAATTGGTGTATAGGTTAAGAATGATGATGACGACAAACTCAAATTCCATAACTATTTGTTTCAGTATTGCTCTGTTGTTTCAGCTTTAACTTCTATTAGTTCCATTTTGTAGGTTTTTTGCAGATTTGTTCATTGATCCACATCGAATGTTAATTCTTACTGTTGCAACAACAAAGCAAATTATGTGTTTGCAACTGCTATGAGAACAATTGGATATGAATTGAGGTAATTTTGTTGTTCATGAGACTTTGGGCTTCTTTAATTGCTATGATTTTAATTGCATAGTAATGAAAATATTTAGAATAAATTCAAAAATTTGATGTCTGAAAATGATATGATTAGCTTGTCCTTTTCACTTATGAAGCACTAGAAAGTTGTATGTCACTTACTTAAGAACATGAACTCAATTAGAAATAAGAATTTTTTTTTTACAGGTTTACTCACTTATTGGAGCTCTTGTGAATATTTTGGAAGCTAGTGGGGATAAAAGAGACTATAATTGACTGGCTCAAGTATGTTTTTCCTTTTTAACACAAAAAGTTTTCTTTAATCCATTATCTTGGAATTTAGTATCTTTTACTCTTTTGCATGATCTTTGTAGCTATGATGTCATACTTACGAATTCTTTTCAAGCAAAAGAAGCAAATTACAGGGTAAGTATACTGACTTTTATGTTATAATTATTTCACAATCCAAATGTTTACTAGAGTTTTTGTTATACAAAAGATGTTATGCTCTCGACCTTCAATCTGCTTAGCAGCCCATCAAGTCCTATGTATGATGTTTACTAGGTCTATTTCTAATGATGAGGGTGACAAGGGCATTTTTGTCTTTTATATCCCATTGACATTAGTCTTAGTCCCAAGGCCAATCCAGTACACACAAAACAGTTTTCTGTTATGTTTTTGTGAGATTGGAAGTATTTACGTGTTGATGTAATTAGAACAGGTCATCCATGGATATGTGAAAATGGGGTTGCTCTAGATAGAGCACTTGATCCTGCTGTTCTTTCTCGTTTGAAGCAGTTCTCAGCAATGAATAAGTTAAAGAAGATGGCTTTAAGGGTACATAACTGAAACTGTTTACTTGATTTTCTTTTTTGGGATAATGTCACTGTTTCTATTTCATGCATTGACCTATTTTGGCAAATGTTTTGTGTTGTATTGTATGTATGGTGACAGGTAATAGCTGAAAGCTTGTCAATGGATACATAGATTCGAGACCTTATGAATGAAGTAAGATTAGTATTTAATCACTTAATAAAGAAAGTTATAGAAATAGCCATTTATTTGTTTATCATAAGCATATTCTACTTTTATCATAGGCTGATGTGGACAACAGTGGCACAATAGATTATGGGGAATTTGTAAAAGTTTATTATATCCCAATTGTATATTTTCAGGTGTGAAGGTGGTGATGCAAGCAAGTAAACAAATTGTATGAAACTTTTAAACAATTTTAGATTGTGTAGTATGTTTTGGTAAACAATTGTATAAATATTCAAATGTTTTGATATTGTATGATATTTTAATGTTTTGTAGTTAAATTTTGTGTTTTTGCTTTTATATGTTTGAGAAAATTGGAAAAATAAACATAAAACAAGAGCTAAATGTGAATTTTGCACAACATCTATGGGGACGACATCGTTGCTATAGGTCTAGCTATAGGGACAACAAGTCGTCTCTATAGGTCCAACAATGGGGATGGCAACTATGAACCAACAACGATGATATGTCATCTTTAAAGTTACCTATGGCGACGATATCTATAGCGACAACAAAAGCTATCTATTGCGACGGGGCTATAGCGACAAAGACATATAGGGACGACTTTCCTCACAGTCATCTATAGGGACGACTTTCTAACCTATAGAGACGACAAATGTCGTCCCTATAGGTCACGTTTCTTGTAGTGTATCTACTTGTTGACAGGTGGGGTTTATGATGTTTTGCTTATGGTTTTGGTGTTTCAGCTACAACAATATCAATGGAGGGATTGAAGGTATCTGATGCAGAATTGGTGTTGTATTTCTAACCATCAAAGTGCATCAGAGGACATCTTTTGCGAACTATGTTCAATTCTTTTTAATATATAGTCTTAATTTAATGTAATTTATTGAACTTGACTATTTTTTCATGTAATTCTAGACCATTGGTTAAAAATAGTATATACATGAAAATAAATTGATGTCTATACTTCAATCGTTCAAAAAAAAAAGCATGATGCCAATACAAATAATACAATATACAATATAAGCATCATCTGAGTTATTATTACTTGTGTTCTATATGAGAAAAAATTGATATAAAAAAGAAACAAGATATGAGCATTAAGTTGACTAATTGGAATAGAAATGAGCACTTTAGTCATCTAGATAGGGGTGATGCGTGCAAAACTAATAGAACTCGGTTGTTTTTTCGAAACCGGGTCACATACCCATAAAACGAAAAGTCCCGGTTGTTATGCTGGGAGCCGGGTTACTTAAGTATATCATATGTCCCGGTTTTTTAAAAGGAACCGGGTCATATTGCTTCTCCCCTTTTAGATCCCGGTTATTTCATAATATGTCCCGGTTTTTTGAAAAACCGGGTCCTAATTGGCGAGTCCTATATGGCCTTTTGTAGTAGTGTGGGTAAAGAACTTCGTAACATCGTATTCATTCTTCATTCTAGAAAACAATGAGTTTTATCCGATTAGAGATTTTCGAGTATACTATCGAAATACTTTAATCTGAAAGTGCTTCCTTTTGTTTATGAGTTGTTTTATAAAATCAATTATCGATGATTTAGTAAAGAGTTTTCTCTCTACAGGTTCGATTTTGGTGCTATGGTTCAACAATACAAGAGTTTTTTTTTGTGGTATTTAAGGGGAATAGGTATCTAATTGCGGTTTATTTGATTTGACGATGAAGGCTTTTTGATTATGGGTTTAGTTTTCCATGTTAGGAACAACTTTAATCTACTTACCTTTTCCTCATCACCTGGTAATTTCTACTAATACTTTTTTTTGATAATCAAAAGCATAATAAGTTTTGTATTTTTTTTTTGAAGGAATGAATGGTTCTTTCGAACAAATTCACCAACAGTTATTTCTGTATGGGGCATGGAGAAGCGAGCAGGAAACTATACAAGGGTATGATTCATTTTTTTGACCAAAATCCTTTTTCATTTGTTGTTATTCTCATGCTCAAAAGTCACAATCTCATAGGTTTAATAGGATGTTTAGCATTAATAATTTATTTTTTATAATTTATAAGTCTTTGATTTACTTAATTACCCTTGGTATAGATGTTTCTTATTTGTCACAACTCACAATTCTGTCTTTGGTAAAACAGTTAGAATTAATATGTTTAATCTAACTTACCTATCTTATATTTTTTTTCTTCTAATTCCTATCAATAGTATATGTTTAATGACACTCTTGAATCACAAAGTCTCCATGCAATAGTATTATTATCATTAACCAGGAAGAGAAAAGGAGAACAAGAATCAAAATGTATTGAGGATTGCAAACATATTAGATTGATTTGTCTGCGTTTCCATAGATATTTCATGATGTAAAACACTTATTTATGGGGTTAATTTAATTACATGAAAAACCAACCAAGTGTAATCCTTTTGCTTAATTTACCCCCAATCGTGTTTTCTGTGAAGTCCAAACCATTAGACTTGTTGGTGGCCAAGCACCTATTTTTTTCCTAGTTTTGCAGGTAAATTTTGTGACATGGTAGTGTTGGTCCATCCTACTTAGCAAACAGTCCACCTTGTCTTCACATGGCTTTTTTTTAACATATTTCTTTTACATTTTTAAAATTAAAAAAAATAGATTTGTTTGATATGTGCTTCTTGTTTTATGTGTGAGCCCCCACCAAACACCCCAATATTCAAGGTTAATAACTAAGATTCAGCTTTCAAGTGATGGGAAAAGTGAGTCTGCATGAACATTTAGTTGGCATCCTGTATATGTATTTATCAGTCACAATCATAAAGCATTCTAATTAACTAAAAATAGATCTTTGTTTGACCTGATTGAGTAATTTATGGATATGTCACTTGTTCTTCTACATTCATATTTAAGGTTTTTACATATCATAAAACTTATAAGGGTTCTGATTATTTACATACCCATTCCAATCATAAAGCAGTATAATTAACATTTTTGTTTCTTTCTAATTCCAGGTTTCAAAGGAAAGGAACAAGAAAGGGAGCATAAAATGGAAATCCATGGAGATTTGTGTTTCAAATGAAGCTTCATGGATCGGTTTTTTTGGTTAACATTCACAACATTTAGACTAATTAATTTTTTTAAGACATTTGTGTATTAAATATTAAGAATATTATTATTAGACAAGTTTGAATAAACCATTAAAGCAATGATATTATGTTTCTATATATTATCTTAATTGTCTTATTATTGTTTTATATTCCATTTAAAGTTAAAAAAAAAAAAAGATGGACCTTAGTTATTAATATAATATTTTTGCGTTAAAAAGTGTTACCAAAAGCATGAAAATAATATTTAATTTATCATTTAAATAGTGTCATAAAAATAGTGCTACCAAAACCTATAAGTATTTTAGTGGCATAATTGAAAAGTGCCACTAAAATCGAATAAGGCTGCAGCGACACAACCAAAAAGTGTCACTAAAGGTATTTAGTCGAAACGCTTTTAATGACATTTTTTTTTGTGCCGCTGATTCCATAGGGGGCCTTTAGTGGCACTTTTTCGGTTTTTAGTGACACTTTTTCTATGTCACTAAATGTCATTTTATTTGTAGTGACTTCAATCTCTTCAATCTTCAAGTTTCCTTCCCCAAAAGCACAAGATTCACTCTCCAAAGCTCACACACACTGAAGAAGGCACTAAATCACGACTAGGGTTTCTCTCTGGATAGATAGGATGATGAGGGAGACCACAAATGACCCATAAGTTCCTTAAATGGGGTGCAACTCCCTGAAAATTGGGTTTTTCCTTTACAGTGTCTACTCGTCGAGTAGACCCTAAGTCCCGCGTCCAATGTCGATCTCTTCTCGTCGAGTTGGGCTTTCCAACTCGTCGAGTCCCAGTGCAAACACCCTAAAAACAAAATAAAAATAAAAATAAAAATAAATGATACATGGAACAAGCGTTACACTTAATCTTCAAGAGTCAGAACGAGGCCATTAAAACGACATTCCTCAAGCGTGGCGTTTCTCAAGGAATGACGTTGGAGGTTCATCTTGTATTCATTGCATGCCTTGGTTCCGTCATGGCGAGCCTTCAAAAGTGTGTTCATGAGTTTCTACTTTCTAATATGGTTTTCAAAAATTACAAAATGTTCCGTTTGTAATTCATTGTTTACATGTTTTACCCCTCCCACAACAATATATGTATTTCATTTAAACTTGTTTTTACAATAATCTTTTCGGATTATTCCCACCACTTCAATGTATCTCTAGGTTGCCAAAAATTGGTTATAACTAAAAGATGATCATTTAGGTACGAAATGTATTTATTTTGGAACACAAGTTCAACAAAAAATGTTGTAGAAGTAAAAATTGATAAATAACAACGATTTTTGTATTTTACTCGCATCCACAAATTCATCATATAAGATGTAATAATTATGATGCTCCGGAACAAAGAATCTTTATTGTTATACAGTAGAATACATGATTAATTCCAACTTCCAAGATATGTGCTAATTCCGTTTCAAAACGCTTATAGCCCAACGGTATCCGGTGTTGTGGGACAAATTTGAGGTCGAGGCTTCAAGCCTTCCTGTACATATCTGTGGAAATAGATAGAATAAATTAGGACTACATTACTATATTTGCCGTTTAAAAAAATGTGATAATTCCACTTACCAAAACACAACCTTACGGTGTCCGCATTAAATCTTGTATAAGCACTTTTCCTTTGCTTGCCAAATATGGGTAAATGGGTCGACCGAAATAGATCTGCTATGAGGGGGAATTGTAGAGTGACAAAAGTAAAAATCGGGATGAAAGCTAATCCACATATGGGACCAAGCATCCATGGTTTTTGATCAGAAAAGACAAGGAACAATGTTGCGCTGAAGGCTACCATCATAGCAGTTGTTGAGATCAATAAGGCACAAATACCAATAAGCAATCGTCTTGGAAGACTGACTAGAAAATCGTTCTCAGCAAAACGTGCAGTAAGGATCGATAAGAACACTAATAATGCGGTAGTGGATGCAAACAGTGAAATGGCATCTGATATAGCAAAAATAGTGAACCCAACGTCTTTTCTAAACAAAGGAGCGCCAGTTGTTTCACTGGATCCACCTGGTACGGTAATTGCTGCTGCAAATACAATTGTGGTAATTAGCACTGCAGTGATGCTGCATGATTCCGATGTGGTTTTCATCCACTTCTCTCCTTCTTTCAACAAGTTTTCGTGTTCCCTTGTGAACACCATATCTGGTGTCTCTTTAAAAATGTTCTCTTGAGTGATGTATGTAGGAAACACGAGTTTCTTCACCTCCTGAAGAATTAGTTCAACTTGTTAACTTATACTACCATATATAATTAAAAAATTCATTTACGACTAAGTTTATACTACTATGATTTATGAATTATCTAATCTTTACCTCATGCCATTGAAGTTCTCGTTGTAGCTGTAATGCTGCACCCGTTCTACGACTGAGTTCATCTGAAGGTGCCAACTTTCCAACCAAGTGCACGATATTGTTCTTAGAGGAATCAACAAACGTTCTGTATAGATTCTTCCGCTCCCCAATGTCATAGATAAGGTTGTAGACTTTATATGAACGGTGTAAAACTGCTAATATAATGATGTCATATCCATTTTTATCTGTACACCGAATCGCTTCAGGTGATCTAAATAAAATCTCATCAACAACCTTATAAACATTTTGACGCGCAGCCTCAAGAATTGGTCCCGTGTAATAGGGATGATGTGTACCACAATATTCTAACTTGTCTATTTCATTACATACCAAATTTAGAACATTTTCTGCTTCTTCCCATTCCTTCTTTTTCTTCTCGATATGCTTAATGGGTGCAACTGCACCAACCAAATTATTACTTAGAAAAACTAAAATAAATATTTGGGGGCTGTGATTTTTTTTTTTTTCATATAGTAATTAGTCATTTATTAGAGTGGATGTTTATTTTCTAGAATCAATAAAATATCGCATTATATAACCTTAATACAAACAGCTTTAGAATTACAACTCCAATTATTCTAATTAGGTTCCTTAAAACCGTGCTTTAGTTTTGACCCAAATAAAAAGCACGAATATTTTTCACCCCACCAATCAAAATCGGATAGCTTTGAGTTTTCATAGTGTCCATATCCTCACTTAGTTTATTAACATATTATTTATATATTAAAGTAAAAAAGAAACTATTGATTATATATATATATATATATATATATATATATATATATATATATATATATATATATATATATATATATATATATATATATATATATATATATATATAAGTTCGATCCCCATTAATTAAGTCAACTACTAGTGAAAAGAAACACCATCTTAGTTTGTTAGAATCTTGCTAGATTTCAAACCAAATTGGCAATAAGTGGATTGACTGCACATGCTGTTACCTATCACCGACGAAGCCTTCCACAAAAGATAATATATGTAATAAACAACTGATATGAGGAAATATATCAAGCCACCGACGAAGCAAGGTATCACCATTAGAACTGCAAAAGAAGAAAAAAGTTATCAGTAGAATAGACTTCGCTATGAGTTCAAAATATAATAATAAATCCTTGAATGGTTAACTGCTCCATTTTGGGAGAGGGTCCTCCTCCACCACGAAGAAACTGCGTATAACGATAGGGATAATCAGAAATGATCCGAAGAAAATTATTGATGCATTCTCTAGTGCTTCCCAGATACCGTCCAACGCTAAAACAGGAAAACCACAATCAATTACCCTTAGAACAAAAATAGAAATAAAAAATAATAGAGAAAGCTCTTTCCTAGTACAATCTTACATGGATAGATAAGTGTTTCCCAATGGTTTAGTCCACTCGGAAAGCTTTTAGCTAACGCCATGAGTACACCATCAGTTTTCACAGCAAATTCAGGAAAATCTTTAATTAATTCCGATGCTAGATCTGTGACAATAATCAATCAAGTGTGATTATTTAATGCAATATGTCTTTATGTAACAATATTTATGTGATATTGTGGCTACTCACTGAATTCGTGGGCAGAAATAAAACTAACAAGAAGGTCATCCCCTATTTCCGTATTAGGGTGAAGTTGAGGGTGAGTAGTGTCCTGTGAAGTAAGCGACCTGTTTTGTAGCCGTGAAGGAAGAGACAGCGCCCTGGTTATGGCAACAGGACCAGAGGCTTTGAACAAATATACCAAGGTATCAAGATGCATATTTTCATAAGCTTTATGCCATGCTACATGGCCTTTATGGTCTTTAATTCGTAACAAGTCTTTGCTCTTTTCAAGCAAGAGATGCGCTGCATATCTATTCCCAACAATTGCAGCGATGTGGAGGGCTGTGCTTCCATCAGAACTTCTCCTCCTTTTACATAAGTCTCCATCTTTTATATTCCAAAGTAAATTTTCCACAAATTCGTTATGACCTATTCCAACAGCCAAGTGAAGTATTGTGCTGCCGTCTTTGCTCATTTCCAATTCCACTGCATGTTTCTTGTTTCTTATTATGCTTTCTGCTTCCTTCCAATCCCCCTTCACAGTAGCTTTATGCAACTTCTCGTGTTCCTCTTTTGTTACGGGTATCATGTTTTCTGTCTGATTATCATCTGTTCCAATATTTATCGTGGCTGTGTCGTGTGGGCCTTGTTCCGCTGGAACCACTTCTTCTATGACTTCTTGCATTGCTTCTAGTTTTGTTGGACCTAGATCTGCATACCATTTTGGAATTTTATATTGGTGATTTTACATCGCTAATATTATTTAAGTGTAATGAGGTTAATTTGTTGATCAATGTCGCTTTGACAATTATTGGACAAATTAATATGGTACGGAGTGCATATTTATTTAATTTTATCTTTGTTGGAAGTATATTGTTATTAAGGAACGAAGCTCCTGAACAGGGGTCCGGGGGCAGCGCCCCTAGGAGCGGGTTCCAAGGGGCGGCAACCCCTGGCTATTGTCGAATTTTTTGTAAATAAAAATGTCATTTGGCCAATTTTATCCGATTCTGTAATAATATTAATATGTGTTACGTTGCTATATAAAAAATGTATCAAAAATCCATATTTTCAGTAAATACACCTTGTTTTGTTATCTATATTTCAGACCCGGTTTTTAAGTTAGTTTATGACCGTTTTGGACACTTTTAGGACATAAACTATCATTTTATAGTTTTAAGACAGGAAGTTCTTTCCTGTTATATGATCAATTTCGAAATCATTTTGGGTAAAGAACTTCATAACATCTTATTCATTCTTCATTCTAGAAAACAATGAGTTTTATCTGATTACAGATTTTCGAGCATACCATCAAAATACTTTAATCCGAAAGTGTTTCGCAACTCTTATTGATCCAAACAACTCTATACCACGATTTTCTAACATTCTGGTTATGTAACAAGGTCTTTTAAAATATGAACTTTTCATTATGGACTGTTAGTTACAAAATGGTTGATTACTTGACTAGTAATAATAATTAATCACCAAAATGTCCACTTATTATATCGAGGTGGAAGACAAACGTGCAACAAGTGGCGCCATTAGAGGTGCACAAAACCCGAATCTGATCTGATCTGGATCCGGATCCGATCCGTTTTCGCTTACGTCATCAAAAATCCGATCCGGATCCAATCAAAATCCGATCCGGTTCAAACCAAAATCTGAATCTGATTCTAATCTGATTTGAAACCGGTATAAACCGATTTTAGTGGATTTTAGCGGATTTTGGGGAGGATCTCGATCCATTTTTTACCAAATCCGCTTTACCATCCGGTATCAAATCCGATTTGGAATGTAGGGTTACGATCTGATTGAAAATCTAGTTTTAAATCCGATTTGATCCAGCTTGGTCAAAACCGGTTTTGACCCAATCTAGTTTTGGACTGGATCCAATAGTGAAATCGATTTTTCTGTGCATCTCTAGCCGCCATTAACCTTTTATAAAGGATTTTTTTTATGTTAGAACCTTTTTCCATGGTTCTATGATTCTATCTAAACTCGCCACAGAAATAAAGCTAGACAAATTTCAAATTGATGAGTTTATTTCCACATGTATTATCCTTTAATCCTGTGTATTTCTATTACATAATAAATTCATCCGGAATGTATTGGCTGAATCATTTGGTGGTTATTATTTCCGCATCGATATAAATTCCAAAGAGATGGATATATCCCTACATATGGATGTATATATATATATATATATATATATATATATATATATATATATATATATATATATATATATATATATATATATATATATATATATATATATATATATATATATATATATATATATATATATATATATATATATATATATATATATATATATATATATATATATATATATATATATATATATATATATATATATATATACAAGCACATATATGTTAGAAATAATCATTAGTACATAACTCATTTAATACAGCGATGCCATTTTATTTTTTGGTGCGGTCTTGTTTAAAAACCACATTATTAAATATATCTCCATCGCAAAAAAAAAAAAAAAAAAAAAAAACAAAAACCACACCAAATATTCGATTTGTTGGTGCAGTTATGTGGAAACTGCATTAAATGTTTTTACAAAGTTACTTTTTGGTGCCATGTATCTAAACCGCACCACTAAAATAGATTTATAGGTGCGTTTAAATCAAAGACCGCACCTTTAAACCAAACGAATTCCCTTCTAATATTTTGTTTCCTGGGCATTGTCTTCCCTTCTAAATTTTTCATTATATTGTTTTCTTTTGTGCTTGTTGCCATAGTTTTTAAAAGTTATGATGAGAGTGGCTAACAGATTTACAAAGAGTAATGTTGTTGATCATACACTTGCCGGTTCTAGCTTGTTAACTCCAAATCATGTAAGTTAAAATTTTGATTTTTTTTTTAGTTTTTTGGTGAAACTTTATATATGTACAAGTTGGATAAGTCATGGCAAATCATTGTTTCACCATGCAGGTTATGGAAGCATGAAGGGGCTGGGCTAAGAAGCAGGAATTTGAAGTTTCTGAGAATTATGTTATCCTCACAATGATAGATGAGCTATGTAAAGCTCAAAAGAGAACACATAAATGTGCAAAGAATTAAATAAAAAGAAACATCTTTTTAAGGTGTGGTTCTTTTTTATGATTCAATGATGCGGTTCTAGCATTTAATGGAGTACCTGTCAAGCTTTTTTTTTTTATGAAAAAACCATTTGTTTTTTTGGTGCGGTTGTGGTTATTTTTTTTGGTGCAGTTTTATAACCGCACCATTAAATAAGGGTGTTTCTGATACGATATTTGTTTGTGTGGTTCAATACCCATATTAATAAATCATTTTAACCACATCAAAAAAAGCTTTGTGTACTAGTAAATGCTTATTGGCTTTTAAACTTATGTATATATAGGTACTACTCTCTGTAAATATTCATGTGATTTTTCTCTCTGGTCAATTAAAGTAACATGTGTTTGTAAATACATGTTCATGCATAACCTTGTATGAGGATTATAAAGGATTAATAAGGTGGATCAAGTCTCTGAAGGTTGAAGTTTAGGATGGCATTTGAGAAACTCTTGAATATGATAAATCGTGGACGACATTAAAATCTTGAATCTTGTTTACACATATTTTTATGGTATTGGGTTAATCGGACATGATCTTAACAAGTTCAAAATCACGTTTTAAATGAACGAAGGGAAACTTAGGAAACTTTATTTTCATTATTTGATTCTTTATCTATTTCTTGTTTAATAGCTTATTAGGTTTATAATACTTTTGTATAAAATAGATGTCAATCTTCAAATTTTTATGCAATTTCAACACTTTAGGTTTACTCTAACATTGTGAGCAAGTAAATTTCTTCTCCCCCTATTTTGTTTCGTTTCATATGTGCACCACCAGAAATTAGTCTAGTTTATATTTCATTCACTTGGTGTCAGATCGGTTCGGTTGAAGGGGGTGTGAGTCGGTTTTGATGTCAAGTTGAAGCATTTCAACAACATTACTGATTTCTCTTGATGAGACTTGTTCTAATGATAATGAGAGACTAACCGAAGGTGTGTAATAAATGGACGAGAAGACATCAAAGAAGGTAGCTTTGATTCGGTTCGTTTTTGTAGGTGATAGAAAACGGTAAAGGTGGACATGACCTTGTTTTCTTGATCGGTGAAAGAGTGCTCTCGAAACAAGCTTGATTAAAGAGGTTGGGGCTGTCAAAAGGGTGAATAGGATGTCGATAGTTAAAGAAGAAGGTTTGATGTCATATCAAGTTTCATCTTTGAATCCAATGGATTATTCTATGTGGGCAGTCATAATCAAGTCGGTTATGGATGAACACATCATATCGGAGACTCTCAAATCAAGGGCATTAAGTGATGTATCAAATCGAAGGAAGTTAAAACAAGCTTTTGCCTTTTTGTTTCAAGCAATACCTGAAGACATGGTAGTGCAAATAGCGAGTTACACCAAACCAAAGCAAGTGTGGGATGGTCTAAAAACACACTATTTGGGAGTGGATTCGGTTTGAACGACTCGACTTTCAACCTTAAGGAGGGGGCTTGAAAGTTTACGCATGAAGAAAGGTGAAACGGTTGATGATTTTGTGACAAATTTATCCGGTTTAGCCTCGAAATCAAGGAGCCTTCTTTATGAGCTTGAAGAAGTAGATTTGATGAAATCGTAAGTAGTTTGAAGGCATACGAGGATCATATAAGAGGAAATGAGAAAGTGGAGGAAATGAGAAATGTTTCGAGTTGGATTTGATGTTATTCCATGAAATCGTAAGTAGTTTGAAGGTATACGAGGATCATATAAGAGGAAATGAGAAAGTGGAGGACATTCAATGTGGATTGATTTTGGCTAGTGAAGAAAAATAGCATGTTTGTAAGCATTGTGGCAATGAATGTTCAAATCGGGATGACTTTGGATGTGGTTGGGGAAAGGGTCGTGGGTCTGGGAAGAGTCGAGATGGTAATGAATGAGTTCAGGATAAAAGTCATGTTAGATGTTACAAATATGGTGAGTTTAATCACTACAACAACGAGTGTCCTAAGTGCAAGAAACAAGAGACGCACTTGATTGAAGAAGAATTGACACTATTGTGAATGAGTGGTATGATCAAGCCGATTAAGTGGGTGACTGTTGGCTTAATCGTATTTTATTAGAACAAGTTCAAACTCATGTTTTGAAAAAAGGGCAATTTAGGAAACTTTATTTTTCATTATTTAAGTCATTATCTATGTCTTGTTTTAGTATCAAATTAGGTTGCAAATCCTTAGTATAAAATAGGTTTTAATCCCCAATCTTTTATTCAATTCGAGCACTTTCGTTTTATTTTAACTTTATGATCAAGTAAATCTCTTTTTCCTTTATTTTTGCCCTATGTTTCATTTCTTCTCTGCACCAGAAGAAATTAGAAGAAATTAGTTTGGTATATTTTTCTTCTAAAATGGGAAATGACACATTAGCCCTATAATGAATTGTATATTTTCCCATTCAGTCCCATAAGTTACTTTAGTGCTTTATGAGGGACTAAAGTTTTTTTTGTCATTTCTAATTAGTCCCTTTTGAAGAAACGAAGGGGTCAGCCGATGACTTCTTTTTCACCTCATCTAAAATGCTAACAGGTCAATAAATTCTTCTTTCCAGCGACTTCCTTCTTTTCCCAGTCCCTTCTTTCTCTCATTCCCTTCTTCTTCAGTTTCTTTTTCTCCTTTATTCTTATTTTCTTGCTACATCCAAACAAGAAACGATGGTGAGGTGCTATTATGGAAGTATGGCTATCATAAGGACTTCCACCACTAAGAAGAATCTAGGTAGGGAATAATATGCTTGAACGAATATGGAACACCATTCTAACATAGTTTTGCTAATTTATGATATTAAAATTTGTGGGGAACCTAGGAGTGGGCTTCATTTATGGGTTGATGAGGCTGGAAATCATGACGATGATATTGAAGTCTAAACTCAAAGCTTGATGGAAGTGGTAATCCAAAATCAAAGCCTGAAGATTTGCTTGAAGGATGTGGTAATCAAAAATCGGATGTTGGAGATTTGGTTAATGCTCAATTAGATTTTGTTTTTTTGGCATAGCTGTTTGCAAGTTGTAATTTGATGTATCTTAGAACTGAATTTGTTATGGATCAATGATAATTGTCTTTTGGTTTTTCGAAAAATCAGAATCTTCGTCTTCCTCCTCCCTCCTCCAACATTAACAATCTGCTTCACACCACCATTTTTACCGAGGTTTATATCCATCACAATTAATGTTGTTATATTATAGTAAGAGAACAAAAAAGAAGACCAGTCTTTTGAAAGAGAAAGTATTTGAGGTCGATGAAGTCGATACAGGGAGCGATCAACGATATTAGATTGTAGAAGTCGATACACTCTTCAACTGTAGAAGTTGATACACTCCAAAGATGTTTTCCGGTTTGCATACCCATGATTTTGTCTTTTACAATCTGATTTTGACTTTGAAATGGGAAAATGCATAACTGGAACAAGAAACTGGCTACTAACAGTAGAGGGCCTAAAAAGACCGGTCACTAATAACTTTGTTCCCTTAAAAGAGATGAAAATTACTTAAGGGACTAAATCTTCAAATGTGCAATATGTTTATAAGGATAATGTGTCATTTGCCATTTTTAAAATACAAATCAAAAGTACTTGGAGCATGTAAAACTTTCTAAGTCACTTATTGAAAATCAAGGTGATTGTGCAATTAAATGTTTAGGATCAGATTTTTGTGGAGAATACAAGCAAAACTTCTTCCAATTTTGAACATAATGATGTTCGCCATTAGTTCTCATCACTCTACAGACCTCTACAGAATGACAAACTGGGAAGGAAAAACATAACTATTTAGAATTATCAAGAAATATGATGAATCAAAAGTTGCGAAACAATTTTGGGTAGAGGTAGTCTCTACTCAACCTACTTGGTAAATCATAATTCTACCATAAGTGTTCAAGGAATGACTCCTCAAGATTCTTTGAGTGCATATATGAAATCAACCTTCAATTAAAGAACTACGAGTATTTGGTTGTATGGCCTACTCACCTATTTAGGATCATAAAATGAGAAATTAGATGATAAATCAGAGAAATTCATTTTCATATGGAATAGTGAAAGTTCGAATGTTCATAAATTGTTTAATCCACTCAGAAAAAGAGTAATTATGACCAGGTATATCATCTTTAATGAACGAGGTACTTGAGATGGCTATGTAGGATATATGCAAAAAATATTGTATTAAGGATAAAAGGGAAGAAATTATAAGTGATAAACCAGAATCAAGTACCAATGAAAAATCAAATTAATCTATATCAAGTACATCACTCTCTTAATCAAAGTTAAAATAAAGGCTTTAAAATGGCTATATCAGTCCTTATTACCCATATAACACCATAAATGCTTTGAAAATAGAGAGGTCGATTTGGAAGGTCTTGAGCTCAAACTGGTTTAAGGAGAATCAAATAATGAACACAAGATTTGATACTTAGAAACTTAAATTAAAGGTAAGCGTTGGTGACAAAGAACCATAATAAGAATGATTTATTAGGGTTCGATAAGCCTTAGCGGCTGAGAACCATGACCACAACACTTTATTAGGGTTTAGTAAGCCTTGGCGATAGAGAACCATGAAAAGAATACTTTATTAGGGTCTACTAATCATTGGTGGCTGAGAACCATTACCATAATATTTTCTAAAGTTATTATCCTTGTATGAATTTATCGGGTGTTACAAATTGGTATAAGAGTTGTGATTTTAGTGAACAAGGCTTCTTATAGTAGATTCTAAAACATAAACTAGTAAAAAGGGAAGAGACATATTAGTTGACTAGACCCTGTGGGCATAGGTTAGCTATCAGTTAGACATATTTGGAGAATGTTGAGGTACCTATACTATAGTTTCCTATAAAGTGTGTTAAGAAGAGGAAAATTTTGATTATGTTGGATAGTCTAATGGAAATAGTACTCGTACAAGTAATACTATGTATTATCCAAACATAACTTGGTTAATGTTAAAAATTGGATTCATTTATTCCTATTTAGGGGTATATTCACATTTCATCCTACATGGGATATCCTTTAATGGTCGTCGTTGTAATTTCAAAAAACTCTCCCCTATTGGGATGGTGTATGGTTGTTTTATAATAGATAGAGGGAAATTATGGTATGTCTAAGTTGGAACTACCATGAGGAATTCCATAATTGTGTTTGAGTCGAGAAAAGATTTATATAGTGCCATTTCCAAGTTAGAAATTGCTCGTGAAGTGAAGAGTACAAGTCGAGACTATATGAAGACATTAGTTGCTCAAGCTGGGCCTACTGGAAGGGATGCAAATATGCTTAAGTTGGAGCTATTATAATAGAATGAGGTGCTCAAGTTGAGGGCATTGAAGAGCTCATCGATAATAATTATTACACCTTCAGCTCGATTGAACGATTCTTAAACAATAAATATTTTGGACATTTGTGATAAAGAATGTTGAATTTGTAATAAGAAACAAAATTGTAAGGAATACAAAATGATTGAGCAATCATGAGCATCTTCTGGCTATGATAATGTTCTTCGTGTGATGAAAAGAATTGTTAAAGTTTACAAAAGTAGGTATTTGTATGTTTCATTCTAAATAATGCTATGAGTCAACGGTTATCATACGAAAATGTAATTTTGTTATTCGTATGATACGATTGTTGTTAGATATATGATATTGATGTTCACAAACAGGATATTACGTATTAGGTGTATGACAATTGGTAACAACCCGATTTAGACTTTAGAAGTATAAGGTAGAAAGAGTTCCAGTTAGTCTACTCTAATAAATGAAAGTTTTTTTCCCACATGTCACACTCTCATTCAATTTTTCAAATGTTATTTTGTGGTTATTTTGAATTAATTTCTTTTCCACAAGTCATTTCATGAATTTTTCTATTTTAATAAATTCCACATAATACTTTAATGTAATAATTTCAATAAATATAGTAATAGATGAATATCAAATTTCATTAATGGACTTACCTTCTTATTTCAAAATTCTCAAATTAAAGTTTATTAGTTTATTTTGTTTATTTATTTAAATTTAAAAGATAAAAATATCAATTTTAGTAATTCATTATTTTTCTTATTTTTTTTTTATAAATCCAAAGTTCTTAAACTTTAGACCTTTATATTTATTTTTTTAATTAATCCATGCATGTAATACATGTGTCTTCTACCTAGTTTTAAAATAAACAAGAAAGTGATAGATGATGACTATTGAGGAAAAGACAAATTTGATGTGGTGACATGTATAAATACAATAAATTCACTCTTAATATGTGCACTATTTGGTTTGAGTATGACGATTCCTTTTATAACTTCCTCGTTTTCTATTCAATTAAATACTCATTTAAACCCGTTGTACAAGGGTGTCATGGTAGAGCCGATTAACGAAAGTGACGTTATGGTTAAAGTTTAAATATAAAGGTTTTGGTTAGAAATCAGCCAGACCGTTTTCCATTTTTTTTTTAATACGACAAACTATCTAAACTTACTCCTAAATACCACATATGTCTCCTAAGAAACTTGAACCCATGACCTCTCATTTTAGATGATCACTCCTTACAATTAGACCAAAGGCCTTTTGGTTTATAGAAATAGTAGGCATGGATTGTCTTGCTATAAGCATCACCTAAATAATTTTCAATGAAAAGATTGTTGTGGTTGGAATGCCAAATGAATCCACGATAATTGTATGGGGCAAAAAATGTTATGAAGGAATGTTAGTGGCGTATATGACTAAATATGTTGTATATGTAGCACAACCTGAATCAAAAGGGGCTGGCCATGGTCGATGTGAAAGTGGTAAAAGATTATCTTGGTTTCGGATGAACTCTCACGGTTACCACAAGATCGAATTAGAGTATATTATTGATTTAATAATGGGAACCGATATAATTGCTCGTGCACCTTACTACAATTGCTCGTGCACCTTAGTGATTAGCACCATCCAAATTTTTTTTTAATTTTAATAGAAAAATTGTTTGAGCCATTAAATCGTGTTTTTTTTAGACCCAATCCATTCCTTGGTTGTGCATATGTATTAGCCATGAAAAAGAAGAAGGCTCGATGTGTATGGGTATTGCTAATCGAGAGTTGAGTAAGATTATGATTATCAATCAATGTTCCTTGTAGATAACGACATTTTATTTAATTAATGTCAAAGGAATGTCATCCTTTTACAATATTGATTTGAGAACGAGGTATCAATAGTTAAAAATACAAAATTTTGATACTCCAAGGTCTTCCTTTTGTCTCTGTTACAAGCATTAAGAAATCCTGATGATATCGTTTGGGTTGATGAATGTTCTTTTGCTCTTATAGAATCAACGAATGTATATGTCTCTCTCTACTAGATAAATAAGTTATAGTTTTTACTTAAGACCTACTCGTTTATTCGAAAAGACAGATGAACACCCGATTCATTTGCATCAGAATTTGGTACTTCTTCGAAAAGAAAAGTTTTTTCAAAAGTTCTCTAAGTGAAAATTTTAGCTTAGAGAAATCGACTTTATCAGACACATTGTTGGTGGTGAAGGTATTAAAGTTGATCTTAGACCAGAGGGTATGGGTGGAAAGTTTCCCTCACTTTTTGTGGGTCACACCACCATTTCCCTTACTTTCATTTCCCTCACCTAAAACCCAAGGAATGTATGAAAAATTTCCCTTACTATTTTTTTATTATTATTTTTTAAAAATATATTTCCTATAAATATTATACTAATTTTGTAGGGAATGAAAAACCATGAGTTTTGATATATTTTTTTTTTGTAATTTTTAGTAGGTATATAATTTAATAAATATTAAAAAAGATACAAAAAAAGTTGACCAATAGGAATAGGAGAGAGAGTGAGGGAGTGAGCTCCCTCGCCTCTTTCCCTCACCACCTTTCCCTCAGTCAAGGGATGGTGTTCAGTTGATAGGGTAAGCTTTCTTCACTCTTTCCCTCATTCATACCGTCCAGCCTTATTAGTGTTGATTTAGTGATGTAGTGAAACCGTTCGAGATTTGTAGTTTTCGCAGATTAGCTACTTATTACCAACTGTAGAAAATTTTTCTAGTATAGAGGCACCATTGACTAAGGGGCTGTTTGGTAGCCTCTTAATTGAAAAATTAAGAGGCAACCTCTTAAAAGTTCAGATTTAGAGTGTTTGGTTGGATCTTATTTTTTTGCCTCTTAATCTTAAAATGCCTATTAATTTTTCAGATATAAGATTGTATCTGAAAAGAAAAATGAAAGGCGCGTTCCTATTTTACCCCAGACATGTTCCTCCTCTTATCTATTTCACGATACGACTTCCCCCAAGCCATCTCCGACGACCTGCAACCCACCGGTCACCGCCTCCACCGCCTGACCTCCGATCTGGTCACCGCCGCCATCCCCTTTGCATCCAGCTCCGTCAAAACTCGAAGAAAGCATCATTTGGTAAGGTTTATCCTAAAATTGATTTTATGTAATCGATTTAAGAACTCTGTTTCTTCCTGCCTTCGTCGGCGAAGCTAGACCCATAACCTCCTCCCATAGTCGATGCCTCTTCCACCATAGTTGTCTTCACTTCCGTCTTCCCCACAACCACCGCCCTGGAGAAATCAATTTCTAGGTTTGACATCTGCAGTCGATTTCTAGGTTTGACGTTCATTTCTCTATCAATCAACAGATGTTTTGAAATAAATTCTGATATCTTGCGTTATTGATTATGTGAATAACATCATGATTTTGATTTTGGATTCAAAGTTTCTGATTTTTTTGGTGCTTTCTTTGATTGAATTGATTATGTAAATAACATTAATAACATAATGTTAATTTCATCATAAATTCCATCAGATGCTTTGCACTCAAAGCTGTCGATAGAATTGATGAACATCTGCTCTGAATATGAAGCAAGTAGGAGCTTGGGTTTGACCATTTTAAAAGATGCGAGAAATGTTCTTTTTTCTGTTATTTTATGAACATCTGCTCTGGAATTTTTTTTCTTTTTGGTGCTATTTTATGCAAGATTGGTTGCAGATAATGAGTTTGCTTCCTTTTCCTTTTTTGTTTGTTATGAATTTATAAATTTAAACTTATGATTGATTATATTGTGGCTTGGGAATTTGAGATTCAGCAGCTAAATATGGAACACTTGCAAGTACATATATGCTAAAAGATCATTATGGATTTCAAGGGTTTAATGTTCATTTCTATCATCCTACTTTCAAGGAAAGATCCTTTATTATGGTTTGATGGTAAATGGCAGGTTTTAAGTGTTTTCAAGAAGTTGAAGGATAGTTGATGATTGTTTAGATTTGTTTTGATGATTGTTTAAATTTGTATAGATTGTTTATATTATTATTTTTTATAATTATTTTAGAAGTTTTTATCTCAATTATTTTGATAATTTTGTAACAAAAGTATTTAATTTAAAAAAAAACAACAAAAAAAATAAGCGTAAAATGGTCATTTTATAAATCAGGACAACAATATGTAAAAAATTCAGATCTTAAAAATTCAGACCCTGTTAGAAATTTAGACTTCAGATCCTGCCAAACAGCCTCTAACTTGACAAAGGAGGCTAAAATTTTTTAAATTTCGAAGGCATAATATGTGGCATATAAACACCTTAAACAAGCCTTGTTTGAAGCTTCGGTGTTGGTACTACTGCAATGAGAAGATGATTTTGTTGTTTATAGTGACAATTGACATGTCTCAAACGTATTTTAATGAAAAAGGACGTGTACTTGCTTATGCATTAAAAGTGTTGAAGGAAACAATGCATGTTACTTGTACGAGGTGAAATTTCAAACATTAGCTAATCATAAAAGTTTGAAGTACTTATCTAATAAAAATAAGCTGAATATACGACAATTGAGGTAGATTCAATTGTTGAAAAATCATGAGTAGAAACTTATATCACCCCAATAAAGCCGATTTGGTGTAGACACATTGATTCAGAATGAAATACATATTCGATTTGTGTGTACTTGAATACGAGTTATTAGCCATTTGCCTAATATGATACGAAATACGTAAATACAAAGCTAAAGATTTTGAAAATCGAAAAAATGGTTGGTTATATGAACCGTTATGATAAAAAAAAGTTATTATCAAATTGAATAATCATGTTAAATGTGAATGTGAGTTAACCTCTTAGTGTAATAAATCATATTAACAAGGGATTAATACAATATTTGAATAAGAATCTAAAAAGAGTTTTATCAAGTTTACGAAGTTAAGGTTAGAAATTAAAGTAATAATTAGTTTTGAGTAACTAATAGTGTGAGTTTATAGAATCCTTTTCATTCGAGATACATGGCTTAATTGACTAAGAACAATACTTTAAGATACTTTTTATTAGAGTAAGTATTTATTATGTCAATAGGGGGTGAAAAATGATAAGAGTGAGATGTAAGTTCATACTAAATATTTTCTTATTGTAAGTATTTAATCATATACTACACATGTTGATATTGTTCCTTATGATCATATGGAAAAGAGTAGTGTCTGTACATCTACGATATCCTAAGGATAGGATAAGGGGAAATTTTAACGGCAACATATATCCTTTCACGAGGCATATGTTTAGTGTTACCTTAACAAGTTGATTTCTTCTTCCTATTTTGGTAAGGTTGATAAGGTTCCATTTTCTCATGAACCCTAAGGTCTAGATCAGTATCTAACTAAAGGATTTATGTTAATAAAGAGATACTACCCCTGTCCCAAATTAATTGTCCACATTTGATTTTTGAAGTCTTTATTCTTCAACTTTGGCATTAAATATTTTTGTTTTTGATAGATAATACTTGATGTAAAATATATGAATGAATTGTATTTTAAATGTTTTCTCATTGTTATAAGTTTTATCAAGTAGTATATAATACAAATAAAAATATTTAAGGTCAAAGTTGAAGAAAAAAAATTTCAAAAATCAAAAGTGAACAATTAATTTGGGACGGAGGGAGTATGATACATGAAGGCCCATAAGATAAAATTATGTTTAAGGTCATGCATTTTATGTATGTATGTACATACATACACGCACACATACACACACGCACATATATATATATATATATATATATATATATATATATATATATATATATATATATATATATATATATATCACATTGTATACTCATATGGGAAGAAAATATTTTAATTATTATATGATTTGATAAAATATTGTTCTTTATTCCATACAACTCCCCAAACAATGTTGTCTTATATATACTCTCTCCGTCCCAAAATTATTATCCACGTTTGACCTTTTAAGTCTCTTTTTTCAAATTTGACCTTAAATAATTTAGTTTTTGTCATATAATTTTTTATGCAAGATATATGAATAGATTGTTTTTAAATGTATTTTCATTGTTATAAGTTTCATAAAAAATTATGCAACAAAAATAAAGTTATTTATGGTCAAAGTTGACATGGAAAGACTTCAAAAGTCAAACATGAATAATAATTTTGGGACGGAGGAGTATTTTATTTAATGTTATGTATCTCAAGTTTAGGTACAAAATACTAGAAGGCAAAGAGATATATATGTGAGCTTTTGATAAATAGAAATAGACTTAGTTTCTATCATGGAAATATTATATGCTTAGTATGGTTTGCTTTTTATTAGTTGTACACCTGTGTTAATATGTTGTTTTAAAAATAGGATTCTCGATCCTGAACCGGTAACATTAGGAGCAATCCAAAATCTTCTCCATAAAATGCAAGAAGATAGTAAATAAGAAATGAAATGGTAGATGAAAGAACATTTAGTTGCTTCTTACCAAACACCTCTCGAAATTTCTACCGAATCGCAAGCTACCGAAAGTACTTTCCTGACCCAAGAATCCTTACATGAAAGTCCTCCAGATGTTGACAAAAATAATGGATTTTATTTAAAAACCTTCATGGTGTGTAAACCTAAAGAGTATAAGGGTAGTTGTGCTCCAAAAGTGACTATTGATCGAGTTTTTAGGATTAGTAGTTTTCTTCATAATATGAAAGATTTTCAGGAATGAATTTAGATCCTAAACCTGTAACATTAGGAGAAATCCAAAATCTTCTCCATAATATGAAAGAAGATAGTAAACAAGAGATCAAATGGTAGATTAAAGAACATTTAGTTGCTTCTTCCCAAACATCTCTAGAAATTCCTATAGAATCACAAGCTACCAAGGGTACTTTTTGGACCTAAGAATCCTTACATGAAAGTCCTCCTGTAACACCCTATTTTGATTCGTTTCTTAATTCGGGGCCGTGACACAAAGATTATTTGTCATAAGTTCTCGGGCGTTGAGTATAATGAGGTTTAGACCCATTTGGATTTGGGTGATGTAGATTTTGTGATCCAAGAGTTCGGTTTGTGCGTTAGAGCATAAGGGTATATTGGTAAAGTGATGGTTCAGACCTTTAATTAAATTTAAGGATTTTAGTTTGATGTGTTTTAAGTCAAAAGTAAATAGATAGGATTGTAGAGCTCATCAACAGCTTTCCATGGATAGAAGGATTGCCGAAAGTGGAGTTGGAACGAAGGAGTTATGACCATTTGAAGTTATGAGGATTTTGGGATAGTCAAGAATGTTGGGTGCACAAGGATTATACGTTGGGCGTTTACGGATGGGTGATCGCAGAGGCTCCTTCGCATATTCTAGGAATTCCCTAGGAACTCTGGGCATTCGCGACTCAGAACCAAACCCTAATTTAGGGCCTTAGACCATATTTAAACACCTTAACTCATTTCCAAACCTTCTTACCTTCAGCCTCCACTCTCTTAAGTTGTTTCCTCAAAACCCTAGCCTCATATGGAAGGTTATTGAGCTTTAAATAACTTTGGTGGGTTTTTGGTGTATTTAGAAGAATAGGAACTCATTGGAGAAGAGTTTGATTGCTTAGAGCTTGTAGAGCCAGACTTTGTTCACCTTGATCCTTCTTCTAAAGGTATAAAGCTTGAATCTTGATGATGCATTTGTTAGATCTAGCTAGTTTTGGGTGCTATGATATTTTGGTCATTTTATTGCATAAAGTTTAGATATTGAAAGTTTATGACCTTGTTATGGATAAAGTTGGAAACTTTATCCATCTAAACGTCATATTGATTCAAATCTAAAGGTAGAAGACTTGGACTTAATGGATTAAGTTGGAAAAGATGCACTTTTGGTCCCTTTGAGACTTAAAGACAAGATCTTGTTTGCTTGGACCATTATAATGGTTAAAGTTGGAAACTTTATCCATTATGAAGCTATTAGGAACCATAAAAATGTGATAGTGGTCCATCTATTCCTTCTATGCAAGAGTTATGATGTCTTAATGGATTAATAAGTTAGGGTGTTGGCTTTTAAAACTTTTCTAGCCATGGGAAGTCATTAAGATGG
The DNA here is from genome assembly GCF_002870075.4 of Lactuca sativa. Lineage (NCBI taxonomy): Eukaryota > Viridiplantae > Streptophyta > Magnoliopsida > Asterales > Asteraceae > Lactuca > Lactuca sativa. The sequence continues at coordinate 70,744,035 of NC_056629.2, forward strand.
AAAATTTATGACTTAAGTCGATGTTTTGAGTCTATATCCGAGCTATGGGCGTATGCAGCTGCCGTAGACTTTGACTTTTGACTTTCGTTGACCGTTAACTTTTGACCAAGCTTGAATTTAGGTTAAACTTGAGGGTTTTGGACTTTTAATTAAGGTTTTACTTGGTTTTGGTGATTAGCGGATTCGTGGAAACACACAGTGCAGAAAGGGAAATGTGTCTTAATTTTTCGAGTTTCTTCATTTCAGGTGAGTTTTGCTTGATTGTACCCGTGGGTCGAAGGCACCAATGTCAGCCCGCTAGCTTTGGTTAACTTTTAATAGAGGAATTCCATAGGGACTGTATATAGTCATGTAGGATAGATTGAAGACTCTTGATCTAGGCTTTCTTGCGTGTTCCTTGTTTGGTTGTGGCTCTAGAGTAGGATCCCTTGTCCGGGTGTCTGTCTCACCTCTGAGTATATACGGTTATGTATTCCTTGGATTTTTGGTATTTAGTATGTTGCTATGTTGTAGTGATATGTTGTATCTGTATCCTATTAATTTGTATGTTGCTATGTTGTAGTTATCTGTTAGATTTGTATCCTTCTATATAGGATGTTTCTATGCGGTAGTGATCTGTATGTTTACCAATAATTGTTGGTTATCATCAAGTGGAGTGCCCTAGAGACTGTATGTGGTCATGTAGCATAGCCTGAGAACTCTTGATCTAGGCTTTCTTTCTTGTTCCTTGTTTGTTTGTGGCTCTAGAGTAGGATCATCTGTTTGGGTGGCTATCTCACCTCTGGTTACTTATGGTTATGCATTTCACGGAGGATAGCTGGTAGCGGGAGAGTGTGTGGTGTGAGGACTAATAGGCGGTACTAAGCTATATGATTATTGTTTGTTTGTATTATGTGCCTACTTGATCCTTGATTGTTTATATGCCGACATATGGTTGTAATTGGTTAAGGCGGTCCTGTTTGGTACTGTAGGCCAAGATACTCGGTGTGGGCCGAATATAAGCCGAAGTCATGGAGGCTCGGGAGGAGCTATTGGGTTAGGTTGGTAGGCCAACAAACCCTTGGTATTCCAACCTGATGGCTGAGTGGACCCGACGCATGCTTTTATGTTTATCGCATGGGAGATTTTGGGGGAAACTCACTAAGCTTTGTCCTTATCTAATTATTTATTGTTTCAGGTATCATCGGTCGTCATGGGAAGGCGAAGGCGTGACTGTACACATTCGTCAACGACAATGAAGATTACACGCTTTAATATTATCCTGATTTCAATAAATATATTTGGAATAAACAGTTTTCTTCAAAATGGATTTATAAATGGGAAACTTTAATTAAATAAAATGAAAATTTTTGGTTGTGAAAATGGGATGTTACAAGTTGGTATCAGAGCCTTGGTTTGAGCGAATTGTGTTGGATTAGTGTCTAAGCCTGTAACTATATTTGGTAGGTATTTGATCCGGTTGTGCATGGTCCTTTTGGGCTGCCTTCACCAAAGAAACTTGATAGGGTGATTTATGAGGAGAGAGGTTAATTATGATTTATTAATATATTATATGAAATATATAGTAAAGGAGAAATCATATTGTTTAACTAATATTAGCCAAGAATTAATTAAGAATTAGTTTTGTGGATAAAAGAGATTAATTAAACTTAGGGGACTAGAATTGTAATTATAAGATAATTGCAATTGGGCTATGGATCACCTTGGAACATAGGTTGGACAAATTTTATGGGAAGCCCATAAGGAATTCGTCCAAGGAGTGCTCTAAAGGGAGTCCATAGGCTGCTTGGAGCCTAAGCAATCAAATTAGGGTTTCCTTGTTTGATAAACCTAATAGCCTCACTATATAATGACCCTTATGGCCCTAAAAACCCGGTGAACCCTTTTGGAAGAACCCTAGGATGTTTTTTGGTGTTCCTCCTCCCTCTCATAAGCCATTCTCTTGCTCTTGGTGTGTGTGAGCCATTTGGTGTGTGTGAGCCATTAGAGGTACTACACTTGTGGTACTTGCTTTCAAAGACAAGAAGATTCAAGAAACAAGTTTTTATTACAACATAACAACAAGAGGTATGTATTCCATTCTTCTTTATGATTTTCAAAATTACTAGGGGCATGCTAGGTTTCTTTTTTGTGCTCATAATGTTGTATGACTAATAGTGAAAATATAGATCCGTATCTAGGGTTGCATGTACACATAGGATTGTTTGTATTAAACCCATAAGTGGTATCAGAGCATTTGGTTTTGTTTTCAATTAGTTTTATATAAAAGTATGAATTTGACATATTAGGGTTCATAGCCAATAAACCCTAAGGGCATGATTTTTGAAATTAAGGTTCATAAACCCTAGATTTCGAAATCTTGATAGGGTTTCCCAAACCCTTTCCTTAGCCTCCAAGATTTCGAATTTTAGGGTTATCCAAACCTAGGGTTTCAAAATTGCCTCCCCCCCAAGATAAGATCCTTAAATTTTAGGGATTTGGATAATTTCATATCTTGGTAATTAAAGATTTTGTATATCTCATCCTAATTTTCGAATTTTAGGGGATTTAAGGGATTAGGTTAAAGTAGTTGTTTAATTTAATAGATAATCCTTCAAGATTTGATAATTCAAATTAATTGTTTAATTTTAGGATAATTATTAAATCAAAGTTTTAATATTTAAAATTTTAAATTAAATGGTTTTAAATTTTAGAAATTTTAAAATTTTAAATTTGATTAAACCCTAGTTTTTGAAAAGTTCAAATTATACCCTTATGGTTTTATTAAAGTAATTAAGTGTATAATTAAAAGAATGTTAATAAATCCATAGTGATATAGTTTATATTTAATTAAATTAAAAGTTTGATTTATTAAATTAGACCACATAGTAGTTTAAAAGTGTTAAATGCACCCTTATACTATATATAACATTAAAAGTCTAGTATTATATATGTATAACTTAAATGCTAGTCTTACCGTTAGTAGGCCTCATTCACGAAGCCGATCTATAAGGGGGGGTATAAGGTTATGACCTATAAAATGGCCGTTTAATGGGTATCCACTCTTACCCACCGCTTCGTTGATTGGTGGAGGGTCATTAGTCGAATGGGTATGATAGGGCAAACCCTTTACATTAAAAGTATAATGAATTATAAAGTAACTAAATGTTTTTTACAAAATTCCCAATCTTAGTTACTTTAGGCAAAAGTGAATTTGATGCAATTCCATAAAATTACACTTTGTACCCTTGCGAAGACGTTAGTGGAGCGTGTGTGGTTAATTGACACACTAAATGGGCTCTAAGCAAAGGTGGCAAAGGGTGACTCGATGTTTGTCATAGATCGATGGAGCGTGTGTGGCTAACCGGCACGTCAATTAGGTGACTGTAACATTGGGGGCACCATGTATATTTGCATGGTTATTCACACCTTGTTTTGTGATCCTCGGCATTCCAGTCACAAAAAGAGGGGCATATCGAGATTAAACATGCCATTGAAAAGTTCAATGAATCTCAAAAGATCTAGGAATTTTTGATACATTTAAAACTTAATCTCTATTTTCATTTTTCATGGTGGAAAATTAGTGAATCGTCATTGACTTACCTTTAAATACTCTGCGACCGGATTACGACATTCCTCTTCGGTGTTGTAGAATATTGTGTTGGGTCCTAGCCTTAATATCTCATTTGGGTGTTTTATTAAGGACTTAATCAATCAACTAACTTGAATTTTCTCCCGTTTTGTAGATGTCAAAGTATGACAACTATGGTCTTCCCAAATCCCTTGGAACAAGCTTTCCACATGAAGATGATATTCCATGATTCGATCGAGGAACAAGAGATCATGCTTCACTTCCTCCACCTCCTGCTATTATTCTCCCTGACCCACAAGTTCAAAGGCTTGAAAAGTTCAAGCTCACTCAAGCCCTTTTGGCAAGTAAACACGAAGAAGGAAAGTTAGTGTGTGCATATGTCTTAGAGATGAAGCTGCACATTGACAGGTTAAGAATGTTGGGAGTCGTTGTCTGTGAGAAGCTGGCTATTGACTGGGTTCTTCAATCGCTTCCTGACTCATATAGTGAGTTTGTAAGCGAGTACTATATGATAGATCATGACGTAACCCTTATCGATCTCACATATTTACTTGTTGCTGTTGAATCAAAAATGATTTGGTGCACTGGAGAAGCAAAGTTGATTGGTAGATCTGCCTTCCAAACCTCCATGGACATAGGAAATGGCAACGAAAGGCATGCCATGGTCGAAACGTTTGACTATAAGAAAAAGGCAAAGTCTGAGGTAGTTCCTTGTGGTGTTCCAAAGGAGTCAATTTGCTTTTATTTCCAAGAGAAGGGGCATTGGAGATGAAGCTTCCCTGTCTACCTGAGAGATCTAAGAGATGGGAGAGTCAAGAGGTATGACTCTAGTTCAGGTAAAATCCATTAACTAACTCTATAAGTTCCTATTTTTTGATTCTTAATACATGATGTGATAAGATTACATTTGATGTTTTGTAGGATCGAAGAAAAGAGAGGAAGTTTAAAGGAAGAAGTGAGCTGAGTCTGATCGTGAAGAAATGGATTTCGATCGCATGATTCGATGATCGGATTTTTGGAGCTTCTACTTTTAGAGTTATGATAGATTGCTAGGAATATGTAATAGCGTAGTTTTCATTTGAATTGCATTGTAAGGACAAGTTTTTCCGCACCTTTTATAAATAAAATAAAATTTTGTTTTTGTCTTATTTATTTATTTCCTTGCAATGGCATGTATGAAAAATTGATGTTTGTGTATTTCTAGTTTTAGCAATGTTGAAATGGGATGTGATTCTTAGTTATGTTATTTGTGGAAATGTCGAGAATTTACCAAATAAGGAAAGATTCTTGTCGACCAAGTTTCAGTTGGACAAAAACTCGGAATCCTACAACTTGCATTGTATGATGAATGAGAACCTTCATATTTGGAAATTAAGACTAATTCCTTGACAAAGAGTCAAGTGAAGGACTAGGAGAACTGGTAAACAATGTTGTGTACTAGTTAAGTCCATCACAAAGAACAATAAGATTATTCATCATGAGTTACTAAAAGTCTAGTAAATGTGGTTATGCTTACAAGATTAAGTGTAATTCTGAATCATTGAAAAGTTTCAATGTATGGTAGATGAATAAGAAGAATCAATTAGGCAGAAAGATAAAAAGTTTCTCCAATCTAAGAAAAAGGGAGAGTACTTTTGTATCGTATTTTATGATCATCTTGTTGATTGTAAAACCATATCACAATTAATCCTCTAAGGACATCTTAGTGCACTAGTATGACTAATAAGAGGAATCGGAAATTGTTGAAATGGTTAAATCAAAAGGATGAGTCATACTTTGTTCCATAATCAAGTCTGAGAATCATACTCCAAGATTGTGAATTGAGTGACACATCTTAAGAAGTTCTAACACACTCTTCAAATGTGAAGTAGAAAATTGTTTTTCTTACTCTTGCACGTTTGAAATTGGTAAATTTTGATGTCTTGGATAAGACAAACACCAACTAATACCAATTGTTTATAGTGTTTATATTGATAAAAATCCGCACTAACTCTTGAATGTTTGTTTGTCAAGAAATGTTTTCTTGACAAGAGAATCTTATATGTCAAGAGGTCAATGGGAGTCTAAACGATCTTGAAAAGTTTCAAGAACTAATCAAGAGTAACCCTATTATTAAACAATAGCACACGACTTGAGGTTTGTAACCCATCGTGTTGACATATTCTTGTTTCTGTGCCATTCCGGTTTAGTAAACTATGCATATGAGTTCTACGAGTTCTCAATAGACTGCATAAGGGCAAGCACCTTGTTCAATGAAAGTACATTGACTAGTATAAGTGAGATGCTAAATAACTTAGAAGCAATGGAGGGACCCTTAATGGCAAGAAATCAAGAATAAACAAGTTCAGTCCATATGATTTTGGATTTGTCACAAACATTATCTTATGATTGTGGTGGGACCCTTGATGGCATGAAATCAAGAATAAAGTATCATGCTTTTATGTAAGACATTATGAATCGTGTCCCATACGCTTCTCGTATAGGATTGATTGCATATGCTGTAATATTTAACTATTCTAAAATCTTCCAAATGTCTAGGGTATTAAGAGGGAAAAAGGGACTAGAACCGGATTTGATTAAATAACTAAACAACTGTCAAGGACAATCTAAGGTTCATCAATGATTGGTCGCTTGTGAGCAGTTGGAAGTATACTAATGGATGGACCATATTGACATTATTATGAATAGATAAGATTCTATTTATAATGAGTTGTCATATGGCAAATATGGAAATGTTTCCTTATTGTGAGTTGGACGTTAAGAATTTATGTCTAGATTAGAAAATTTTATGCAAGAAGGATGTTCAAAAGAATGTACTTTGAATGTGAGACTTCACATCTATAGGATTGTCTTGTAACAATCTCCGATAGAGTACTTTTTAATTTCATTGGCAAAGTCTTGGTGACTTTGGCACTGTGATATTACGAAAGGACCGTTGCATAAAATGTTAGAATCTGACATATTCTAGTAGCGGCGAGAATTTTTATTCTTACACTAATGATTACGATTAGGAATTGTGAAATGAGCATCATTGGAAATGTTTTCATTTGATCTATTTCACAAAGTAAGGACCATAGATAAACATAGTGTGCATGCTTGGTGCATGGGACAACTGTTGTTATAATTCAAGTAATAAGTTGATTACCTGAAACAACAAATAATGAGTAATCAATATGGTGATTAAATAAAAATGTTTTATTTATACCCAAATTTTGGGGCCATATGGGATTAGTATTATTCTTGTGTTTCACTTTGCATGTTTTGACTTCCCGAATAATAAGATTATTCAAATCCTCCACAGTCGCTCATACTTAGGAAGTAGGTATGAATGAAGACTGTCATGAATTCATCTGTAGATTGTCTAAAGTGTTTAGATATAGCACAGGTTTGCTGTAGAGTTCATGAGTGCTGCTGGATTAAACCCACGCTCACTTGGAATTCATTCACTATTTCTGCTCCATGAAATTTCTGACGAGTTTCGTTATTGCTTGCTTGGGACTTGTGATGATTTTTTGTTGTTTTTGTAGGCTTGAGTTGTCTAGTCGTGTTGTAACTCAACTCATTCCACACCCCAAATAGATATTTCCCTCTTACCTTACCTTACAGTAGATATGATATGAATTTTGTTTCCTATGGAATCATTTTGTCTATATATTATTTTCTTTAAAGGTTGCAAAAGGCAAGGGAAACGCTTTCTTTGTGAGCAGTTAAACTGGTGGAGTTATTGCTGTTGCAGATGATGTTTTTGGGTATTATATTGCTTTCTCTCATTTTTCATATTAAGCAATGTTGGAGCTTACAACTTTAAATTTGTGATTAGTAAGCATTGGCCTAAACCAAATATAGTTGCAGGAATATCCAGTTGAGGCATGCAAATTCTAATAATTCACTATCTAGCCTCCTCTTGAGATTGGTAAGGTTAGCTTTTTATTGTGCATGTAGAATTCAGTAATACATGGGAACTATACTTTTATGATTTTTTTGGAAAAGTACTTTTATGAATTAAGATTATACTCTAATGTATTATAGGCTTGATGAAAACTTTGAGGAGGCTTGTACTCACCGCAATCCTATACGAACTCTAAGAAGGTTTAAAAAAGCATCTTTATTTTATTTATTCGATCCAAATTTATATTCTTCAAGAAGGTTGCTTAACAAGTTCATCTTATCTTTTTTCTTTTTATTTTTTTTATTTAGCTCACTAGTGACGGGACCTACTTCTGTATTGTTTTCTGAGAAGTAGACTTCCTGCTAAAGTAGGTAACCGGCTATTCATTTGCACCATATTTAATATTGATTATTTATTAGATTTGGTTCTTTTATAAGTTCGAATGATATGTATTTTTAGTTTGTTGATTCACTTGATTATATAATGATACTAGGTGTGAAACCCGTATAATACACGGGTTGGTTAAAGAAAATTATATATGAAGATATAAACTTTAAATATTCTTTTAAAAGAAAACATTAAATATCAAAGTGTAAACATTAAGAATTTTTTAAAATAAAATTTCAAAATATATATACAAACAAAATGATGAATAAATAAATAATTCAATTTATATTAATAAAACAAAATATAGAAAAATAAATATATTTTGACCATATAATATTTTTTTAGTTTGTCAAAAAAAAAAAAAAAAACCCAACAAAGTTTGGTTATTTTTTTTATATAGACCATTTTGTATAAAATGATAATAAACTTTAAAAGAAACATATCAATTTTGAATTATATATATTGAAGGAAACATGTTAAATTTTGAAAATATAAGGAAACAAATTAATGACACATTAATTACTTTCTATAACCTAAAATTTAGATAGTTAATTAAGAAAATCAAAAATTACCACAAAATGACAAATGGAAATAAATTTTTAAGAATTAACCACAAAATTACATGTGTCCAAATGCATAAGAAATGACAAGTGACAAAAAGTTTTTTATTTATTAGAGAGGATTTAACTGTGATATTGTTTTACTTGTAATATCTTGTTATAAATCAAATTGATATTAATATATGATATATTATAAAATGTTTTGTAAATCTAACTATTTTATCTAAGGTTTACATACACAAGAAGGGTAAGAGTTGACTAAAAGACTTTGACTTTAGTTTGTTGACCTGTTTGGTTTTGTTAGAAATAAAGTGATTGTGTTACTTAGGAACAAGTCATGTGTTTCGAGGGCAATATAGTCTTATTATAGGGTTAGACCTCTGCAGCTTGACCTTAAATAGTCAGAAGTTTTCTAGTGGTTTATGTTCACTCTCTACAAGATTTTAACAACATAATATATTTTGGTTATAATTGTCTCATAATATAATTCATTAAGTTTTGTAATTAAAAGGTTATGAGTCAAATTTGTCTAAAATAATTAATATAATTAAGTTGAACAACATCCGAGAGCAAAGAAAGAGTTATCACTATGGCCTGTCATTTATCTCTTGCTTCAAAGGTGGTTATATTTACTTACTTTTCTCATCCAAATATATTATTAAATAACTTGAATAATTTTGGACAAAATGTGAAAAAGTAATTTAAAAAAATAAACCAATTTCAGGAAATTTCTTTAGAAGGGCATGGGATAAGTGTTGTTTCACCACAAGTATGGGAAACAAGTGACATCATAAAAGTTGATCTTTCAAGAAACTCAATTGAAGATCTACATGTTGAACGTTGTTCATGTACTTCCCTCGAGGTTAAATCGTCCATTTTTAATCTAATCTTGAAAATATCAGTGGCATTATGGTAATTATATTAAACAATTATCGTTCTTGCAGACTTTGATTTTATCAAGGAACAAGATTAAAGTGTTGTCAAATGCAATCTTGAAGTCACTTCAACATCTTCTGTGTTTAAAACTTGAGACTAATCCAGTTACACAGGTAAACTGGAGGGTATATTGAACATTTTTTATTAAAGGGTATATCAGTCATTTTTTGTTTGTTATCTCACTCTCCTTGATTTGTAGATTCCATCAGATGGGTTTGAAGCTGCTTCGAAGCTTCAGATATTGGATTTAAGTGGTAATGCATGCTTTTTTTTTCTTAAATATATAATTTATAATTAGAATGAATTTTTGTTTTATTAACTTTTACTTTCTGTTAAAATAGGAGGATGCAGATTCCAGAAGTGAGGGTGGATATTATAAGTTTGCATAAATTAAGGATTCTTTTTTGAGTCAAAATTCCATTCATTCATTTTGTTTTTGGACCCATGCATCTTCAGATTTAACAGCCTTGTTGTAAATTTTTTCGAAATAACCATTTTTCCCCTATGTTCATAACAGATGCAATAAAAAATATTATCGAGAAATAATAAGGCTATTATTGCAAGAAATACCAATATACGTACTCTCATTCAGTTGTTCATTACACCTTTTTACTTTCAAATTTACCACTTTGTTTTTTAGCTAATTGTAAAAAATAACAATGTACTTTATAGTTGCTATAAGTTATAGCTTCTTATATTCTTTATTTTATTTCTATTCGAGCTTTGGACTTTCACACATTTTCTTTGGCTGTGTATGAGATGAAGTGTTATCAATCGGTTGTTGATTGGGCTATATTATATTTATGATCTAACAACTTATAATTTTTGTTTGGAAAAATAAGATACTATGGTTAATAGCGTTAGTTAATGATTTTTATTTTTTAATTTGAGTTTTTCTTGTGATTATCTTAACCAGGTGAAAATGGACCAGCAATTTAAAATAATGACTAGATATTGACTTTTTTTGACAACTAAGGTTGACTATTTTCTTGTGAAAAGTGAACTCATTTAGGAATCAATTTGGGATATAATTAAATAATAATAGGTTTATTTTTTCTGTTTTTAACTTAATTTCATTTAATTGTGTGAATCGACGGATATTCTTTTTATTTTATCATCTTTTAATGTTTTTTTTTTTCATTCTTATGTTGCTTAATTGAGTATATTTGTCATTGTATAAATCTAATATGGAACAAATCGCAAGTTACATTTTAAAATTTTTACCTCCTATTCCAATTTTAATAATTACAAATCGCAAATACTGCACATTGAAACATTCATTCTCAATAAACAAAATGTTTGATTTTTTAATTTTAATTGGTCGTAACATAAATATAATAGTCACTAAATAAAAAAAAAAGAATAAAGCAAAAACTTTGGACGGAAATTACCAATATAAATATAACATTTTTATTTACTTGAATCAAAATATAAAAACTAGAAAAACCACAAATTACCAAAATTATAAAAAAAATAGAAAACCAAAAAAAAAACTCAAATACCAAAATTATAATATACTATAATATATTCATGTATTTTACTCTTTTTGAAAAGATAAAATTAAAAATACAAAAAATTAAAATAACAAAAAAATTAATAAATAATATGAAAATTAATAATTACGAAAAAAACAAAAAAAAAAAAAAACAAAAAAGTATAAAATATATGAATATATTAGAGTATATTACTATGAAAAATTTTAAAACATATAATTGAATATAAACTTTAACTTAATTTTAATTTTTAATAAAAAAACTAATCATATATATATATATATATATATATATATATATATATATATATATATATATATATATATATATATATATATATATATATATATATATATATTACAAGTGAGAGATACGAGATTTATAAGGGATAGATAGCTCAAAATTTGTTCGATTAAGAAAATGAAGATACAATTATCTTGCGATTGTTGAAATATTGAACTTCCTTGTGGATTATCATTTATGAAAACACTAGTTGTGAGACTCATGTGTTAATTTAAAAAAAAGTTAAATATAAAATTCAAAATATTTAAAAACTTTGAATTTATAAAACAATGATAATAATAATGAATTATTATAATGAAAAGATTTTTTATCTTTTAAATTTAAATAAACAAACAAAATAAACTAATAAGCTTTAATTTTGATAATTTTGAAATTAAAAGGTAAGTTGATTAATGAAATTGATATATTATTATATTGAATTTAATAAAATAGAAAAACCCATAAAATGTCAAAGAAATTAATCCAAAATAACCACAAAATGATATTTGACAAATTAAATAAGAATGTGACAAGTGACAAAAAAAAATATTCATTTATTTGAGTAGATACCTTGATGAGGACCCGTAGTTGAATCATAGAAGGATTTCAATTTGTCCCAAACTTCTTTGGCGGATTTGAGATCAACCACAGCGTCAAGTACATTTTCGCTAACCGAAGCAAAGATCCAACCTTTGAGAACACTATTATATTGGCCCAGAATCAAATTGCTTTGAATTCTTGGACCGACAATTGTGTCATCCACGAGGCCAACCATATTGTGACTATTCATGAGACAAAGCATTTGTGTCTTCCATAGATGGTAGTTGCCGTCACTGGAAAGTTTCACAGAAACAAAGTTCGAAATGTTGGCAATTGATGCGTACAAGTAGTCAAGGTCTTGTATTGGTGCTGAAGCACAAGGAGGAGGAGCGTTTGATGAGCTTGCCATTTGAACGGAGTATAGATATAGGCTGATAGAGAATAGCCTAACAGGTATAGATGAATAAGGTATGGTTATTTTTAAGGTAGATGCAGTCCAAGGTTTATAATGAAGACCGCCCAATATTTCCACATCCAAGATTGTGATAAAATACTCAAAGACTTTTAGTGGCAGATAGCGGATTGGGTCCATGCCATTTTGCTCCAAATTCGTGAACTAATTTCAAGCACACACATAGCTGATTTAAATTTCCGATTATACACCTTGGTTTTACAAAATGTTTCTAGTTATGATGTTTTTCAAAATTTGTTTTATGCCTTTGTTATTTCAATCTTTTTTAAATAGTCCCCTATAAAAGGTTCACTAGTTTTGGTCAAAGATTCGGATAGGAATGTTGATAAAAAATTTTCACCAAAATATTCGATAACGTTTGAACCTGATTTTTTTAACCCGAACCGGAAGCCGCTTTTTGTGCTCTATTTCTTCCTGACAGTCAAAGAAGTGGTTGTTCATCTTCAAGATTGACCGATTCTTCATTGATGTCGATGCGTGTTCAGCTGTTGAATTGTTGTGAAGTTCCATTAGGGTTTCTTGAAGGCTTTAAACCGAAAGAAGTCCGTTCTTTCATTTCTCTTCATTTGGGGGAACATCCTTCAACCTTAGCCAAGTTTTAAGACATGGAAAAGGTTTGTGGGTTCCTGTTGTTTTTTCATATTATGTCATGGTCGTGCTAAAGACATTGAAATTGCTTGACCTGCTTTTGTATATAGGTTGTTAAGATTGTTATAAATTCTACCGAATTCGTCATATTTTAGCCTCAAATCGCGTCACTTGGAACTAATTTGGTGAGGATTTCGACTCTCACTTTCCATTAAACCGTAGAACACGGTTCAAACTTTTTCCGAAAAACCAGTAGATGCTTCAACATCTCCATCTATGGGGTCTTAGGAAGCCGGAACTCATGCTTGTGCTATTTTCTTTTCTTCCTCTTTTGTCCGATTCACCCTTTCTCTTTAATTGGCTTGAGTGGTTTTAGCGGTTTTTTTTTCCTTTTTTTTTGTTGGGCTGGCGGTGAGTATTGTGTTTCGGCTACAAAATCTAATGAATTTGGTGGTGAAAACCTGGTTGTAAATGTTAGGGTTGTGAAAGTTGGGATTGTATTTGGAATTGTTGTTGATATACGAAAGCGGGTTGGAATTGTTGTTAAAACGGTTGTTGATAGGGTTGGAAATGTTGATATGGTTGTTGAAAAAGTAAAGTTTGTTAGATAGGGAAATCATTTTGTAGAAAACTCATCAAAACCACCTTGAGGTGATTCCATGATCGGGTATTGATGTGGAGTTGTATCTAACGCAAAAATGTTATCAGACTTGCGATTTTCAATACTTTGGTTGGGAGCCATAGTTTTGAATTATAAAAGAATAAAAATGCATGTAACTAAATAGACAGAAAAGAATGGTGTGAAAAATATGATTGTATGAAGTGATATTTATAGGTTAAATTTTATAAAAAGAATGAAAATAAAAAACTAGTTGTTACATTGCTAGTCAATCGATTCAAACACCCAAACTCTCCTATTGGTCGTTGTTCTTTGTCTTAGCTACCACAACCCACTACGAACACGACCAATTATGAGCACCAGGGTGATGATCACGCTTGTAGTTCTTGTTAGCTTGGACACCGAAGCCCTCCGTCGAGGGTACCACGTTAGCTACCACAACCCACTACGAACACGACCAATTATGAGCACCAGGGTGGTGATCACGCTTGTAGTTCTTGTTAGCTTGGACACCGAAGCCCTCCGTCGAGGGTACCACGTGAACCATTAGATGATGATTAAACATAAATAAAAAATAATGTATATTAATTTTGACATTTTTTTTTTAAATCTTTGGTATTAGTTTTCAAAATTATATCAATATCGCATAATATTAACATATTATATATGGTTATAGTGACTAGTAACTTGAAAACTTTTTTTCTAGATAAAATAGCAAAAATGTTTTTTGTAGTTATTAAATTATGTGGTTTGGTCCAAAAATATTTTGTGATGCAAAAGTGATCCAATTTTATGGTCCAAAAATATTAACTTTAACAGTTTAAATGTTAATTTTTTAAAATGATAATTTTACCCTCATCAACCCTTTCTACAACCCAATTGTAAAGATCATTTGTGTATATCTTTTTTTATTCAATTATTATACATGAATTCTTTTAGCTAATTCATTTTTTTATATTAGATTACTTTTTATTGTATTATTATATATTAATAAATATTATTTTAATGTATAATATTTATACATTAATAAATATTACTTTATTGGATTATTAATTACATTTAGTTAATTATTTTTAATTTTTTAATAGACTATTTCTTTTGTAACGACCCGTTTCCGGTATGTTAATTAATTTGATTTGGGCTAAGTTTTCAAGAGGGACTCGGCGAGTTCTAGCCTGACTCGCCGAGTCGGGTCGCGCATCTTGTGCACGCGGGAGCCGGCGACTCGGCGAGTCCATAACCTGGACTCGGCGAGTCCGTCCGTCTGGGTGAAACCCTAACTCCCCGGGTTTGCTCACTATTTAAACCCCATTATAGCCTCCATCTCGTCACTTTCCCCCTGAGAGCACTGTGAGAAACCCTAAACCTTCCTCTTGTGAGCTTATATGTGATCTTGTCCCATTTTGTGAAGGAGTGAAGAAGGAGAAGAAGAAGGAAGCAAGGAAACGTGTTCTTGTGCCAAGATCCAAGGTCAAGGGTGAACTTATTGAGGTATTTTCGGAGTTCCCTTCTGGTTTCATGCTTAAACTTCCATTAGAGCTCTTTTAAGGGCTATTTGATGCTTGTTCCAAGCTTTATGCTTGCTTGATTGTGTTATTGAGCCGAAATACCTTTGGATCTGAGTGTTGGGGTGTTGAAGAGTCCAGATCCACTGTCTTTTTGGAGTTACATTGCTTATTAGCCATGGATCTACCCTTTTTGTGCATATTTTAGTCTTATTTCCCTCATTCATGTGGTTGTGCACGTAAAGTTGGAAACTTTACGTGGTAAAACAGCTTAATGGACCTAGATCTATCTTTTGCATGTGTTGGATTCAAGAGAAATCGAGTAAAAATATGTTGCATGGCGGCGACTCGGCGAGTCGGAGGAACGACTCGACGAGTCAGGTCGCGAGTCCCGAGTTCTTCAGTTTCTTCAGTGTCGAGTGTACGAGGTGAGTTAGGGAGTGGACTCAGCGAGTTAAGAGTAGACTCAGTAATGGAGGGACTCGGCGAGTTTGTTCATACAACTCGGCGAGTCCAAGGCAATCTTCTTGATGATCAAGAACAACTCGTCGAGTCTGTTCATCTGACTCGGCGAGTCGGATGAAGATCATCTGAGTTCTTGGATCCAGAGGGTACTCGTCGAGTCGATGCCACACTCGACGAGTAACAGCAGGTAAGAGTTGAACGGAGAGTCTAGGACTCGGCGAGTCGGGTATCCCGACTCGGCGAGTCAGCCCTGAGTAAGTCAACTTTGACCAAGGGTAAAAGAGTCATTTTACCCTGAGTGTAGTGCTAGTGATTGATTGAGTGTGTTATGGATTTGTAGCCGAGGAGATTCAGGAGCAGCAGCCGTTGGCTTTCCGAGCCGCACTCTCATCCGCTAGCTTACGAGGTGAGTTTCCTTCCCGTAGGGGCGGGTCTAAGGCCACAATGCCGGCCCGTCCAGTTAATAGTAGTTTCCGGACTTCGGTCCGATGTAGTAGTTAGTATGTTTGATGCCTTCGTGGTTCAGACATGTTTTATGTGCTATGTGTATGTGTTTATGTTCCGGGCCACGGCCCGATGCAGTATGCAGTATAAATTGTTATGATATGCTATGCTATGTGCAGTCAGTCCCGGACCTCGGTCCGATGCAGGGGACACGGTCCCAGTTAGTTCCGGACTTCGGTCCGATGCAGTCAGTTCTGGACTTCGGTCCGATGCAGTTAGTTCCGGACTTCGGTCCGATGCAGTCAGTTCCAGACTTCGGTCCGATGCAGTTAGTTCCGGACTTCGGTCCGATGCAGGGGACAAGGTCCCAGTCAGTCCCGGACTTCGGTCCGATGCAGTTTTCCGGGTCCCGACCCGATGCAGTGGGCAAGGCCCAATATGTGTTTATATGTTGTTGTATGGTATGTGGTAAGTTGGGGGAGCTCACTAAGCTTCGTGCTTACAGTTTCAGTTTTGGTTTCAGGTACTTCCGCAAGCAAAGGGAAGAGCTCTGGATGACGGCATCGCACACACCACCGTTTCAGCTTTAGTTTGGATTTGATCTAGTTGTTGTTTTGGATATAGCATGTTACATTTTCCGCACAGTACTTTGTTATCTTTTGGGACATATCACGCATGGTTTATTTATATGATACTCTGATTATAGTTTTGATGGTATTAAAAACGAAATTTTTGGGTCGTATTTTTGGGTCGTTTCATCTTTTTTATTATATTATTATATATTAATAAATATTATTTTAAATTTTTAATATTTACATATTAAAAGTATTATTTTGCTGGATTATTAATTTCTTTTAGTTTCTTTTTTATTAGATTTATTTTATTTTATTGGATTATAATTTACTAATAATTATTATTTTAAATATTATATATATATATATATATATATATATATATATATATATATATATATATATATATATATATATATATATATATATTAGTTTATTGGATTACAATTTTTTTAATTGTTTTTAATTGTTTTTGATTGTTTTATTTATTATTGTAAATGAAAAAAAACCCAATAAAAATCTCACCCGCCCCACATCTCCTAATTTATTATAAATATTTGGAAGATAACATATTTTTGATAACACCACCATCGTTACCCAGTCCAGCAGTGGTGGGATGAGTGAGATTTTTTTTTAAATAAATTAGGATAGTGGTGTTGTTGTCCAAAAATAATTAATCAAAGCAATATTGTTGTAACGTCTGTATTTCTAGGCTAAGCATTAGTACAATGGTATTATAGTTAGGATGAACAATTATAACCTACTTTGAAGTAATAACGATAAATTATTTGAATATTATGTGAATTATGTGATTTTATGTGCATTATAATTAGTTATAAGATATAATAAGTTAAGAATAAAAATAAGCGTCAAAAATAAAATAATAGATAAATTCAAATCTATGAAGAAATTGTAGTGGTCGTGACAAGGATTTTGGGGATATAAAGAATGCCGAAATCCGAGTTATAACAAAGAACTTATGACCAGTCGAAGTTTCGTGACAAAACCGGCACGACATCGAGAATCTTAGAAAGTGAGTTTATGGTAAACTACTTTTAGCCTTAGTGATCTAAACTAAAGTTAAAGTTGTAGAGTATGTGTCCACCTACGCGTGGATATAAAAAACGTCAAAAACGGAGTTCGTATGCCTTCGTGGTTCAGACATGTTTTATGTGCTATGTGTATGTGTTTATGTTCCGGGCCACGGCCCGATGCAGTATGCAGTATAAATTGTTATGATATGCTATGCTATGTGCAGTCAGTCCCGGACCTCGGTCCGATGCAGGGGACACGGTCCCAGTTAGTTCCGGACTTCGGTCCGATGCAGTCAGTTCCGGACTTCGGTCCGATGCAGTTAGTTCCGGACTTCGGTCCGATGCAGTCAGTTCCAGACTTCGGTCCGATGCAGTTAGTTCCGGACTTCGGTCCGATGCAGGGGACAAGGTCCCAGTCAGTCCCGGACTTCGGTCCGATGCAGTTTTCCGGGTCCCGACCCGATGCAGTGGGCAAGGCCCAATATGTGTTTATATGTTGTTGTATGGTATGTGGTAAGTTGGGGGAGCTCACTAAGCTTCGTGCTTACAGTTTCAGTTTTGGTTTCAGGTACTTCCGCAAGCAAAGGGAAGAGCTCTGGATGACGGCATCGCACACACCACCGTTTCAGCTTTAGTTTGGATTTGATCTAGTTGTTGTTTTGGATATAGCATGTTACATTTTCCGCACAGTACTTTGTTATCTTTTGGGACATATCACGCATGGTTTATTTATATGATACTCTGATTATAGTTTTGATGGTATTAAAAACGAAATTTTTGGGTCGTATTTTTGGGTCGTTTCAAGTTGGTATCAGAGCCCTGGTTTGAGGGATTCGGATACACTCTCGGGTGTATCTGAACTCAAACTAAAGGGAAATAAAAGATTTTCAATAAAATGTTTTTACAAAGAATTTTGAAAACACTTAGAAGGAAAAGAATTGTTTTAAGAAAAAGGTGTGTGCATGCGGTCAACCGAGCTCAAGTAAGTACTCCCAAATTACCCATACAAGTATTTGTTCAATTTCAGTTTAGTAGAACAGCATGCTAGAATAGGACTAAGGGTGTAGGAGAACGCCTTATGTGCCTGCTTATGTGTTACAGCTCTATGAATATTGCATGCTGGAATTGAGTAAACAGCAGTAGGATAGCCTGTTTAGGTTATGCCTGATAGTATGAGCTTAGCATCCTATGCTAGTGCAGTTTCTTGTTATAAGAATAGCTTGCGTGAGTTTGTTTCCCTTGTCCGAATGCTGCTTGCTTAGTGCTTAGTGGGATTCCGAGTAATGGGAGTTAGCCATTAGGTGAGCACGTCACGCCACATGTAATCAGGTTTGAATAATCTTAGAGTGCTGGAACTGGCCCTACTGCGCAGCTCTTGTTTGAGTCCAACCGTTGTAGGGACGAATCTTTTACTTGAAGGATCATCCGATCCTCATCACATGTGATGGTGTTCAGGTGATGGCTAACTGGCAGTGCGAGGAGACCTACAGCAGCTGAGGACCAGTCGTATTGAGCTCGAGTTTCCCTAGGGCAAGCCTAGGACGAGAGTAGCAGAGGATAGCAGTGGTAGAAGTGACTTGGGGAAGTCAAGGCGGTTCTTGAGGAAAGTACGGATAGATGTGGAAGGTAGTAGGGGCCCATACTACTGGAAGCAGAGGATCCGTACTCGAATCAAGGAAGGCCAAGATCAAACCAGGAAGCTAGTAGTCGTTTCATGACCCCTTGAAATATTCCAGTGTTCTGATGTGTTATGTGGTGTTTCAGAATGGTAGTTTTGCGCCCGAGGCCAGCAGCCGGCAGTTCAGATGCCGGAGGGGGATCAGGATCGGGATCCGACCCGGAGGTCGGACAGATCGATGAGCAGACCAGAGAGTTCCTTTCTTCTGAGATTACTCGCATCATACTTGAGCAGACTCCTGTGATCTTCGGTTCGATCAAGGAGGGCATTTTGGAGATGATGGATGAGAGACTGAGTACCTTCCGTACTGAGATGGCGGCCGTGATGGGGTCGCGCACACTCACTTTCAGGGAGTTCAGGGCATGCGGGGCTCCTGACTATCACGGGGCACGGGACCCCATAGCGAGTACCAGGTGGTTGGCGGATGTGGCCAACGCATTCCGCACTAGCAGATGTCCCGAGGGGGACAAGGTCAGATTGGCGTCCTGTCTCCTGAAGGACAGGGCACGTGACTGGTGGGAGGAGATAGGACATACCATCGGGGATGATGCGGCATTGGATGCCATGACCTGGGCTGATTTCTCTACCAGGTTCAGAGCGGAGTTCGCACCGGTCATTGAGGTGCAACAGTTAGCCAGGGAGTTCCAGGATCTTACCCAGACTACCGAGACAGTGGCGGAGATCACCGCCAAGTTCAGGGAGCGGGCCCTTCTTGTTCCTCAGTATGCAGCAGACGAGGAGATGAAGAAGGCCCGTTATCACGAGATGTTGCGGAGCGACATTCGTATGTTTGTGAGCCGGTCCAGTTGCAAAAGACTGGACGACATGATTGCTAGAGCCAGAGAGAGGGAGATTGATCTCGAGATGGAGAGGAAGAGGAAACCGGAGGCGGTTTCGGGTGCAGGCAGTGTGGGCAAAAAGCCCAAGGTTTCAGATCACAGGTCCAGGGGTCGGCAGAGCCACGGTCGATGTGGCAAGTGTGGGAGGTTGCACGAGGGGGCGTGCAAGGCAGGGAGTTCCGGCTGCTACAAGTGCGGTCGGACCGGGCACATGAGTAGGGATTGTACGGCCCCTGCCACTACGGTTACAGCATCAGATCTGATTTGCTTTCAGTGCAATCAGAGGGGACACAAAAGGTCCCAGTGCCCCAGTTTAGCTGCAGCAGGGAAGGTGCATGCACCCGCCCCTGCTACTTTGAGGATCACGGATGGCCGTCAGGGCCGAGCTGATGCGCCGGTGGCGCAGAGCAGGGCATTCCAGATGACAGCAGAGGAGGCGCGAGCGACTCCTGATGTGGTGACGGGTATGTACATTTCTTTCATCTTTTAATTATTAATATATCGTTTGAATATTATTTGATGGTACGCTTTATTTAGGGTCGTTCTCGGTGAACGGCATCCCTGCTTTGGTATTGTTTGACTCGGGGGCCACCCGATCATTTGTATCGCTTGCGCTTAGCAAGAGATTTAGCAGAGCTCCGGGGAAACTGGATTGTTCGTTAGAGGTTGAGATAGCAGATGATAGGACCGTGAGGGTCGACAAAGTATATAGAGGGTGTTCCCTTCAAATATTTGAGGAGCAGTTTTCAGTGGATTTGGTTCCAATTCCCCTGCGCGGGAATAAAGTTATTGTGGGAATGGATTGGCTAAGCCCCAATGGGGCGGTGATTGATTGTGAGCTTCAACTAGTGAGGGTTCGCACTCCCAGTGGGGGAGAGATAGTGGTTCAGGGCGAGAGGCCCCAGCGAGGATTGACTTTCTGCTCTGCCGCTAGGGCGAGGCGCTACGTTCAGCAGGGTTGCGCCGGTTATGTAGCCTACGTCTTGGATGCCCAGGATAAGGGCAAGACGACGATCGATGATGTTCCTATTGTTCGAGATTACCCGGATGTGTTTCCCGAGGATTTGCCGGGGATACCTCCTGAGAGGCAGGTTGAGTTCAGGATCGACCTGGTTCCTGGTGCGGCTCCGATAGCCAAAGCACCATATCGACTTGCTCCCCCTGAGATGCAGGAGTTGTCTACACAGCTTCAGGAGCTGTTAGACAAGGGTTTCATTAGACCGAGCAGTTCGCCTTGGGGAGCGCCGATCTTATTTGTGAGGAAGAAAGACGGGTCGCATCGGATGTGTATTGATTACCGGGAGTTGAACAAGGTAACGGTGAAGAACCGTTACCCACTTCCGAGGATAGATGACTTGTTTGATCAGCTCCAGGGAGCGTCTTGGTTCTCCAAGATCGACCTACGCTCCGGTTACCACCAGGTGAGGGTCAGGGATGAGGATGTTCAGAAGACTGCTTTCAGGACCCGGTATGGTCATTATGAGTTTGTGGTGATGCCATTTGGGCTCACCAATGCCCCAGCCGCGTTCATGGATCTCATGAACCGCGTGTGCAGACCGATGCTGGATCGGTCAGTGATAGTGTTCATCGATGACATCTTGGTGTATTCCAAGACGCAGGGACAGCACGAGGGGCACCTGCGGGAGGTGTTGGAGACTTTGAGGAGGGAGAGACTGTTCGCTAAGTTCTCCAAGTGCGAGTTCTGGTTACGCGAGGTGCAGTTTCTTGGGCATCTCGTTAATCAGAAGGGTATTTTGGTTGACCCGGCCAAGATTGAGGCCGTGATGCAGTGGGAGGTCCCGAGGTCTCCATCTGAGATTCGGAGCTTCCTAGGATTGGCAGGGTACTATCGGAGGTTTATTCAGGATTTCTCCAAGATAGCAGTGCCGCTCACCCGACTAACCAAGAAGTCGGTAGTTTTTCGTTGGGGGCCTGAGCAGCAGGCAGCGTTCGAGACTCTCAGGCAGAGATTGTGCGAGGCTCCGATCCTTACCTTGCCAGAGGGTGTTGAAGATTTCGTGGTTTATTGTGATGCTTCGATCACAGGTATAGGAGCAGTGTTGATGCAGCGAGGCCACGTGGTGGCTTATGCCTCGAGACAGTTGAAGCCTCACGAGGCTAATTATCCTACCCATGACTTGGAGCTGGGGGCAGTTGTATTTGCCCTCAAGATTTGGAGACATTATCTGTATGGGGTCCGCTGTACTATCTTCACGGACCACAAGAGTTTGCGATACCTTATGGGTCAGCCTAGTTTGAATATGAGACAAAGGAGATGGTTGGACGTGCTGAAGGACTATGACTGTGAGATCCTGTATCATCCAGGGAAGGCCAACGTGGTGGCCGATGCCCTGAGCCGCAAGGTGTCGGCGGCCCCTATCAGGGATTTGTGTATGAGGATGACGGTAATCACTCCTTTGTTGGAGCGGATCAAGGAGGCTCAGATGGAGGGTCTCAAGGAGGAGAGGCAGAAGTGCGAGAGGATAGTGGGTCGAGTAGCTTCGTTCGACTACGACAGTCGGGGTTTGATGACGCTTCATGGTAGGGTGTGGGTACCGTACTGGGGTGGGGTACGGCAGGTATTGATGGACGAGGCTCATAAGTCTCGATTTTCTATCCATCCAGGGGCGACGAAGATGTATCGGGATCTTCGACCTGATTATTGGTGGCCCTGCATGAAGCGGGACGTCGCTTGGTACGTTGAGAGGTGCCTGACCTGCCGAAAGGTCAAGGCGGAGCACCAGAGACCTCACGGCAAGATGCAGCCGTTGGATATTCCCGTGTGGAAATGGGAGGACATCACTATGGATTTTATCACCAAACTTCCCAGGACCGCACGTGGAGTAGATTCGATATGGGTAGTGGTGGATCGGTTGACGAAGAGTGCCCATTTTATCCCGATCCAGGAGAGTATATCGGCGGAAAGGTTAGCCGATATCTATGTGCGAGAGATTGTGGCACGTCATGGAGTGCCGGTATCGGTAGTGTCGGACCGAGATGTTCGCTTCACGTCCAGATTCTGGAAGCGGTTTCACGACGAGATGGGTACTCGTCTCCATTTCAGCACCGCTTTTCATCCTCAGACTGACGGGTAGAGCGAGAGGACGATTCAGACTCTCGAGGACATGCTTAGGGCATGCGTTCTGGATTTTGGGGGCTGTTGGGATACGTATCTTCCCTTAGCGGAATTCTCGTATAACAACAGCTATCATGCGAGCATTGATCGACCTCCTTTTGAGATGTTATATGGCAGGAAGTGCAGGACCCCGATTTGTTGGGGCGAGGTCGGTCAGCGGGTTATGGGGAGCACTGAAGTGGTGCTCAAGACGACGGAACTGATCCAGCAGGTCCGTAGTAGACTGCAGACTGCGCAGAGTCGGCAGAAGAGCTACGCCGACAAGAGGCGTTCAGACTTGGAGTTCCAGGTAGGAGACATGGTTCTTCTGAAAGTCTCACCTTGGAAAGGTGTCATCCGATTCCGGAAGAGGGGCAAATTGGGCCCCAGATTTATTGGTCCTTTCAGGGTTTTGGCCCGGGTGGGTCGGGTTGCTTACCGGTTAGATCTTCCTGAGGAGCTCAGTTTGATACACAACACCTTCCACGTGTCGCAGTTGAGGAAGTGTCTAGTGGACGAGACAGCGGTCGTTCCCTTGGAGGATATCCAGGTCGATAGCGGCTTGAATTATATCGAGAAGCCGATAGCAATTTTGGAACGGAAGACCAAGACCTTGAGGAACAAGGTAATTCAGCTGGTAAAGGTGCAGTGGCAGCATCGGAAGGGGTCTGAGTGGACATGGGAGGCTGAAGAAGAAATGAGAACGCACTACCCGGAGTTATTCGCAGATCCAGCCGTAGCAGACTTCGAGGACGAAGTCTGAAACAAGTGGGGGAGAATTGTAACGACCCGTTTCCGGTATGTTAATTAATTTGATTTGGGCTAAGTTTTCAAGAGGGACTCGGCGAGTTCTAGCCTGACTCGCCGAGTCGGGTCGCGCATCTTGTGCACGCGGGAGCCGGCGACTCGGCGAGTCCATAACCTGGACTCGGCGAGTCCGTCCGTCTGGGTGAAACCCTAACTCCCCGGGTTTGCTCACTATTTAAACCCCATTATAGCCTCCATCTCGTCACTTTCCCCCTGAGAGCACTGTGAGAAACCCTAAACCTTCCTCTTGTGAGCTTATATGTGATCTTGTCCCATTTTGTGAAGGAGTGAAGAAGGAGAAGAAGAAGGAAGCAAGGAAACGTGTTCTTGTGCCAAGATCCAAGGTCAAGGGTGAACTTATTGAGGTATTTTCGGAGTTCCCTTCTGGTTTCATGCTTAAACTTCCATTAGAGCTCTTTTAAGGGCTATTTGATGCTTGTTCCAAGCTTTATGCTTGCTTGATTGTGTTATTGAGCCGAAATACCTTTGGATCTGAGTGTTGGGGTGTTGAAGAGTCCAGATCCACTGTCTTTTTGGAGTTACATTGCTTATTAGCCATGGATCTACCCTTTTTGTGCATATTTTAGTCTTATTTCCCTCATTCATGTGGTTGTGCACGTAAAGTTGGAAACTTTACGTGGTAAAACAGCTTAATGGACCTAGATCTATCTTTTGCATGTGTTCGATTCAAGAGAAATCGAGTAAAAATATGTTGCATGGCGGCGACTCGGCGAGTCGGAGGAACGACTCGACGAGTCAGGTCGCGAGTCCCGAGTTCTTCAGTTTCTTCAGTGTCGAGTGTACGAGGTGAGTTAGGGAGTGGACTCAGCGAGTTAAGAGTAGACTCAGTAATGGAGGGACTCGGCGAGTTTGTTCATACAACTCGGCGAGTCCAAGGCAATCTTCTTGATGATCAAGAACAACTCGTCGAGTCTGTTCATCTGACTCGGCGAGTCGGATGAAGATCATCTGAGTTCTTGGATCCAGAGGGTACTCGTCGAGTCGATGCCACACTCGACGAGTAACAGCAGGTAAGAGTTGAACGGAGAGTCTAGGACTCGGCGAGTCGGGTATCCCGACTCGGCGAGTCAGCCCTGAGTAAGTCAACTTTGACCAAGGGTAAAAGAGTCATTTTACCCTGAGTGTAGTGCTAGTGATTGATTGAGTGTGTTATGGATTTGTAGCCGAGGAGATTCAGGAGCAGCAGCCGTTGGCTTTCCGAGCCGCACTCTCATCCGCTAGCTTACGAGGTGAGTTTCCTTCCCGTAGGGGCGGGTCTAAGGCCACAATGCCGGCCCGTCCAGTTAATAGTAGTTTCCGGACTTCGGTCCGATGTAGTAGTTAGTATGTTTGATGCCTTCGTGGTTCAGACATGTTTTATGTGCTATGTGTATGTGTTTATGTTCCGGGCCACGGCCCGATGCAGTATGCAGTATAAATTGTTATGATATGCTATGCTATGTGCAGTCAGTCCCGGACCTCGGTCCGATGCAGGGGACACGGTCCCAGTTAGTTCCGGACTTCGGTCCGATGCAGTCAGTTCCGGACTTCGGTCCGATGCAGTTAGTTCCGGACTTCGGTCCGATGCAGTCAGTTCCAGACTTCGGTCCGATGCAGTTAGTTCCGGACTTCGGTCCGATGCAGGGGACAAGGTCCCAGTCAGTCCCGGACTTCGGTCCGATGCA
Source organism: Lactuca sativa (assembly GCF_002870075.4). NCBI lineage: Eukaryota > Viridiplantae > Streptophyta > Magnoliopsida > Asterales > Asteraceae > Lactuca > Lactuca sativa. The sequence goes on from NC_056629.2 coordinate 70,769,516, forward strand.
GTTTTCCGGGTCCCGACCCGATGCAGTGGGCAAGGCCCAATATGTGTTTATATGTTGTTGTATGGTATGTGGTAAGTTGGGGGAGCTCACTAAGCTTCGTGCTTACAGTTTCAGTTTTGGTTTCAGGTACTTCCGCAAGCAAAGGGAAGAGCTCTGGATGACGGCATCGCACACACCACCGTTTCAGCTTTAGTTTGGATTTGATCTAGTTGTTGTTTTGGATATAGCATGTTACATTTTCCGCACAGTACTTTGTTATCTTTTGGGACATATCACGCATGGTTTATTTATATGATACTCTGATTATAGTTTTGATGGTATTAAAAACGAAATTTTTGGGTCGTATTTTTGGGTCGTTTCATCTTTTTTATTATATTATTATATATTAATAAATATTATTTTAAATTTTTAATATTTACATATTAAAAGTATTATTTTGCTGGATTATTAATTTCTTTTAGTTTCTTTTTTATTAGATTTATTTTATTTTATTGGATTATAATTTACTAATAATTATTATTTTAAATATTATATATATATATATATATATATATATATATATATATATATATATATATATATATATATATATTAGTTTATTGGATTACAATTTTTTTAATTGTTTTTAATTGTTTTTGATTGTTTTATTTATTATTGTAAATGAAAAAAAACCCAATAAAAATCTCACCCGCCCCACATCTCCTAATTTATTATAAATATTTGGAAGATAACATATTTTTGATAACACCACCATCGTTACCCAGTCCAGCAGTGGTGGGATGAGTGAGATTTTTTTTTAAATAAATTAGGATAGTGGTGTTGTTGTCCAAAAATAATTAATCAAAGCAATATTGTTGTAACGTCTGTATTTCTAGGCTAAGCATTAGTACAATGGTATTATAGTTAGGATGAACAATTATAACCTACTTTGAAGTAATAACGATAAATTATTTGAATATTATGTGAATTATGTGATTTTATGTGCATTATAATTAGTTATAAGATATAATAAGTTAAGAATAAAAATAAGCGTCAAAAATAAAATAATAGATAAATTCAAATCTATGAAGAAATTGTAGTGGTCGTGACAAGGATTTTGGGGATATAAAGAATGCCGAAATCCGAGTTATAACAAAGAACTTATGACCAGTCGAAGTTTCGTGACAAAACCGGCACGACATCGAGAATCTTAGAAAGTGAGTTTATGGTAAACTACTTTTAGCCTTAGTGATCTAAACTAAAGTTAAAGTTGTAGAGTATGTGTCCACCTACGCGTGGATATAAAAAACGTCAAAAACGGAGTTCGTATGCAAAAGTTATGAGCTTTCGAAGATATAGCAATCTAAGACTAGGACACGTGGCAGAAACCTGATCACCCATGCTCCACGACGTGGACATAAGATACACGATGTGAATGTGATCTAGGACACTTCTCAAGTCTAGAATGCAGATGGCAAGTCTACAGGAGTGATGTGTTAAGACTCCACGATATGGACATAAGATTCACGACGTGAATTCAGTATCTTGACACCTTCCGAAGCTATGATCCTAATGGCAAATCTACGAGGTAATGCAGCTTTCCTTCACGATGTGGACATGTTTTGGGCAGCCTATAAATAACAAGTTCAACCCTTGCTCTCCTTACACCAAATTCTTTTCTCTTTCTCTCTCTCTCTCTCTCTCTCTCTCTCTCTCGTTTGTTGAAGGCATTCCGCGTCCCGATCCCGACGATCACGAATTATTGATCGTTTCTAGTTAGATTCTATCAATTCACGCTACTAAGGTGAGTGCATAGTTATTTTCATCTTACATATAAATATGAAGTATTTAATATAAATTACGTACTATGTGTGCATATTATCTGTGTTCTTGATATCTATGCTGGATGAACGATTTATACATGTTTTAAATGATTTAAATTGTATATGTATTTTATATCTACAAATATGTTGGGTAAAACATGGGTAGATAAAACAGTTGATGTGTGATGAAATATAATGATGAGAGGCCTCGATGTTTACGATGATCTAGTCATCCAGTAGAGTATAGATGACGACCATGGACTATTCTAGACAGTCCAGTGGAACGATGGCAAGCTCACAACCTATAGCTGTTTTTTTGAACTACATGTTCACCAGATGTACTCCATCCCCCTCATGGTTGCCTTCTTCGACATGTAATGCTGAGGAATCCCCTAAGCAGTGTTCTCACCCGGATGAAAATCCTTAGGCTAGGTCCCTTACTTTAGATGCTCTAGGGATAGAAAGTGAGTATAAAGGGAACGGGTAATCAGGTTGTTTGATTTGATGAAATTAATAAACTTAATTATTGTGGGTTGAAAACCCTATGTGCTCACTAGGCTCCCAAGCTTGACTAACTCAGTTTATTGCATTACAGGTAGTGGCAAGAGAGCACAGGAGTGATGATCTGATGAGAGATTAATAGATTATAGGCCACTAGAATAAATAGATATTATAAGGCCTATATTGTTTCTGTTTACACTTTTGATCTATATTGACAATAACATCCCAAAGTTTTTAATATAATACATTTCTTCGAAAATGATTTGATAAGTTCTTTATCATATTTTTCGGAACAAATTCCGCAACATATTTCTTTAAAAATATCCTATGATTTTCAAATAAAGCATAAACAAATCGGTCTTTTGTGGCTGTGAAATTGGGAATGTCACAGTCGGTATCAGAGCATTAGTTTAAGTGAACTAGGAATTTATAGGATTTCTAGACTTAAACATAGAATTCTAAGCGATGATTTCTGAGATGAGTGTCTACTACACTTTAGACACGAGCACTAGTTTATTTTAGGAGAGATGCCTAAAATGCTTTTATGTGATAAATGTTTTATGTTATAGCTATAAAAATGTTTTATATGCTATTCTTTGTTTGGATCTATGGTCTATTGCCAACCTGATCTGGAAAACTTATGTGTTCAGGATTCTAAGCATTCGGCTACGATATTAGAACTAGCATGTATCATTTTAGAGTGATAAGGAGGATTTAAAACGTCTATCATAAATAAAGATCTAAATTTGCCTAATTTGGTGTATAGATCGAAATGACAAGAACTCAAAGTTGAGTCAGAAATGCCAATTCAAATGGCAATGAGCAACCTGAACCCCAAGTGATTAAGCAAGTGCATGTAGTAGCGGCTGCACCTGAGCCAATCACAATGGCTGGAGTACAAGTGATATTGCCATATTTATACATATTTTTAGGCAATATTTGCTTTTTGATTAAGATTTTGATTATTTGCATAGATAACTGGTACTTATAAGATTAAATTGTATTTTGCAGCCAAAATGAGCAATCTTGAAGAACAAGGACCAAAAGTGACAAGTGATGGAACTTTGAAGGCTTGGAGATTTAAATGAAAGAAAAATCACAGAAAAAGCCGAAGCCACATCGTGGACTTCAATTACATGACGTGGCGTGGACAATTCTGGAATATGCGTACACAGAAAGTCGAAGTCCTTGCCCGGTCATGATTCAACCAAATTCACGACGTGGAGTCCTATTCCACATCGTGGAGTTCAAAATCCCGAAAAGTATATATATATATATATATATATATATATATATATATATATTTGGTGAATACGGCTTTGATAGGTTGGATAGACATTAGAGGGTTCTGAATACGAATTCCACAGAAGAATTAGCAGAGAAATCAAGCTTTGGCATTAAAGGAAGGAGAAGGAGAAGATCATAACTTTATTCTTAGTTTGGTACAATTTACTATGTCTTTATTAGTTGAGATTATGTGTTCATTTGTTACTATGAGTAGCTAAATATACCTACTTTTGTTAGCTAGATGAAGCTTGAACTCATTAATTAGTATTTAATTATGGATTTTTCGTGTTGGTTGAATGCTTGTGTTTGATTACTAATACCTAGCATGTTAGAATTTGATACTTAAATTGCTTTAACTCATGTTCTGTGTAGTTTAGTTAATATTAAATTGCGTCAACTTGACAACGAGTAATTTAGTGATCATTAAATTGCTAGAGCAAGGATCCAACAAATCTTAGTAAAGCAATTGAAGTATTAATTTTGGCTGTGCTAAAGAACATATATTGTGACTATAATATTGTGTTTGCTTAGTCAATCTTACATAGCTCCAATAAAAATTAATAATTGATTCTGTGTTAAATTATATGCGACCATGCATAGCTTTACATGAATTAATTCAACATTAGTAATTTGGAACTGAATTGCTAATAATATATTAATTGGTAACCATTGAGAATTGTCCATAATTAGTAGCTAATCATTGAGGGAAAGTGGATTTGAACTAACAAAAGTGTTTTTGATATTTGATTGAATAAGTTGTTGAGAATTTAAGTTTGTCTAAACTTGCAAAATTAGATAAAAAAAACCATTTTACTTTTGCTTAAGATTTTTAAGTTAATTTAATAATAAGTAGCTTAAGTAATTAATTCCGTTCCCTGAGATTGCTACTCGACTGTTGTGCTTTACTATTTACGAAAGGGTACACTGACCTTCGTCAAATAGCTAGTAGGATAGTAGGTAAAATTAGGTGTAACTATTTACACATATCAAAGTTTTGGGTGCCGTTACTGGGAAACGGTTATTTTAGTTTTTAATTTATTTTCTTTAGATTAATCGATCCTTTTTGTGGGGTAAAACCTGCAAAAAGTCAAAACTTTGTATTAGTTTTTTATTCAGTACTGAACTCATGACATGAGCTCAGTCATTTACATTTTCTTTCGTTTTTCATGTTTTTGTTAGATTTTCTGCGACAACACGACGTGGTGCCCTTTTACCATGTCGTGGTGAGCAATCAGTAAGCATTTTTATTTAACTTTTGTTCAGTTTTACATTTTTTTGTTGCAGTAGTTCATGACCCGAGGATCCAACACACCTTTGATACCACCACTTGAAGATCCAAAGTCTGCCTTTCACAAACTTTCACAAAAAGACGGATCAAAACGTAGGAGAATCCAACCAACCAATGAAGTCACCGTTTAGAGACCTCAAATCAGGTTTTGGAAAGAAGAAAGGAAAGAACGTAGGAGAGTCAAGCAGTCAAATGAAGGACGAAAACAAGATTGAAAGGTTTGAGCAAAATCCTAATCCAAAAGATTTCGATTACGAGACCAAAACTGAATTCGAATTAGAAAATAGTGAACCCGAAGATGAGCTGAAAAACGAGATGGAAAACATTGCTGATATATCCATGGAGGCATATAAGAAGAGAATCCGAGAAGACACCGATCCCGGTCTAGTGTAGCCCGAAATCCCAGCCATCGCTACATTCGAGTTGAAGGGACACATTTTGTCCACACTAAAAGAAGTATTATTTTCTAGGAAGGATCATGAGGATGCTTACAAGCACCTAGATGAAGTCAATGATAGTGCTAACTAATTTAACATCCCAATTGTTCCATGCACTACAGTTTTGCTAAGAATTCTCTCTGTCATTTTCAAAGGATCTACAAAAGATTGGTTAGAAGAACTTCCACCCGATGCAATTACTACTTGAGCACAGATGTGTGACCAATTTCTAGAACACTTTTTCCCACCTTCCAAGGTTGCTAAACTAAAGAAAGCCATAGAAAATTTTAAGCAACAACCTGGGGAGTTACTATACGAAGCATGGGAACACTACAAAGGATTGATAAGGAATTGCCCCCAAAATGACTTGAATGACCAACAAGAAGTATCTATCTTTTATGATGGGGTTAATGTCATGACAAGGCAACTCCTTGATTCTCAAGGACCATTGACTAAGATAAATCCGGATGAAATCAAGGAATTAATTGAAGAGTTTTCCAAGCATTCTTGTGACCAACATAATCCTAGACATGATGGGGCGAAGGGAATTGGTAGTGGAACTTCTGACGACATGGATGTTGTTCTAGCCATGCTAAACACTATGGACTGAAGGATGATAAAGATAGACCAATCAATTCATGCTATTAGAGTTGGTTGTGAAAGATGTAATGGTCCACACTCGACCAAATATTTCCACTTACATGAAGACGAGAAAAAAAGGCTCAAGTTTGCTACTCGAGTGGAGACAAATATAATGCAGGTTGGAGGAAGCCAAAGAAAGAGTGCTTGCCATATGATGAGTATAAAAAGAAAAAAGAAGAAAAACATAGGCAACTTGATAAAGGCTTTTATCAAAAAGAATAGCCACCTGAAAATAAAGTTGATATTGAGTCTATGCTACATAGGTTCATGGAGGCTTCGGAGAAAAGACATAATGACACTGATGTTGTGATAAGGGAACATCAAAATCTCATGCAAGACCAGCAAGCGTTGCTAAGAAATCATCAAGCACCGATCCAAAATATTGAAGCCCAACTTGGTCAGCTAACAATTTTGGTGATTGAAACTGAAGAGGATACAATCTATGAGTTCCTTGAAGCATTTGAAGTTGATCCACATCAATCTGGACCGAAGTCGAAGAAGTCAAAACTCAAAGAAAAAAATGTTGTTGAAACATCTTACTCACGACGTGGGGATTCGAGTTTCACGACGTTGGGAGGATCTGAACAGAAAATTTTTAATGATGTTCAAGCGTATCGTCCTCCTTTACCATTTCTGCCTCGAGCTCATATTCACCCACTGGAGCAGGATCACTTGAAGATTATGAAGCAAGTGAAGGGTATTTCCATAAATAGTCCTTTTATTGAAGCATTGTCTGAAGTTCCTGAATATACGAAGTTTTTACAAGACTTATTAGACACTCACAAACAGTTAGAGAAAAATAGCAAGGTGATACTAAGTGAGCAATGTTCTAAAGTAATATTGGGAGTTGCCAAAGAAAATGGGAGATCCTGGACGCCTCACTCTTCTGTGTGAATTTGGAAATAATACAAAGACTTATGATTTGGCCAATTATGGAGCTAGCATAAATCTAATGCCTGTTTCATTCTATCAAAAGCTTAATCTTCCAGATTTGAAGGCTACAAGAATGACAATTCACATGGAAAATCGTTCAGTAACTCATCCAAGAGGCATCGTAGAAGATATTTTGGTAAAAAATGGGAAATTTGTTTTTCCAATTGAGTTTATCGTTTTATACATGAAGGAAGATGAAAAATGTCCCAATCATTCTTGGTTTCCCTCTACTAAATATTTCTAGGGCCTTGGTAGACATTTGCGAGTCAAAACATACTCTGAGAGTGGGAGATGATGAAGTTACCTTTGGAGTGGAAGATGATTTTTAAAATAATGATGTTCAAGGTGAAGTCTTCAACATTAATGAAGAAAATGAACTTGAGGAATTGGAAAAACTTATAGAAAAGAGATTCAACAAGTTAAACGCACAAAGCCGAGAGCATCCATTCCAATGGTTTTTGAAATAATTGCTTGTAAAATTCCGACATCTTGGGTAAGTAAAGAGGGTGAAGAAGACTTAGTATCAAGTGATGAGTACGAGGTTACTTCCAAAGAGAAGAGACTAACTTTGGACAAGAAGATGGTACCCGTGGAACTAAAGAATGCAGAAGAAGTGGGACATAAACTTATGGTGAATAAAGGAGTTAAGAGGTAGAATGAAGAAACGGATGCGAAGGGTAAAAAAGGAAATTCTAAAAAGGCCTATCTTAGACGAGTTCAAGCTTATAAAAGGAAATGGAAGGAAAAAAAGAAAGATGCAATTGGTGATGGATTCTTGGACATTTTCAATGTGAAGCGGCACAGAGTCTGGCTCATGAATTCAACAAAAAGAAGCGATTCTCGGGAGGCAACCCGAGCTCAGTTTGAAATTCTTTTTGTTTTTGCATTTTTAGTTTTTGCATTTCTAGTTTATTTTTAGGATAATAATCATCTAAGTCATCTTAAGGATAGAAAAGGCAGAAATCTAGTGTGGGGGTTCATAAATATTGTTTGAAATGTTTTTAGACAAAATTAAAGTACTAAATTTTTTTGCTCTTTTTGTCATTTTAGCGACACCACGTCGTGGTAAATTCATATGGCCCGATGATTCTAAGCCCAGAAGATGAGCACACAACGTGTATTCGAAATCCATGATGTAGGCTTTAAAAAGTCACCGGGGGGGGGGGGGGGGGCAGTATAGGTTGCTTACCTTTTGACCAACCCCATTTGCCTAACACACGCATGGACGAAGAACGAGCAACCCCACACCTGATTTTTTGCATTTTACTTCCAAAATTTACGGTTTTATTTGTTTCCTAACTGCATTTGGTAAGTGTTACATTCCATAATCTAGTTAATTCCCCTCATTTTATGCATTTAGTTTTTAGGGTTTGTCTTAGGGTTAAAATACCCAAAATTAAGTCACTTGGTTGATTAATTTCGAATGCATGTATGATGTAAGACCTTAGATATATAGGATAGACAAACCCCAAGTGCTATTGTTAGTTAGTTTTGACCTTACTTGTACGGATTTGTATTCTCGACATGAACCGTGTCCATGACGTGGATTTGAAACCCACGATGTGGATTCTGAGAAACCGGTTTTTTGCTTTGTTTTGCTATTTAATATCTTGGTGGGTTTGGTTTGTTTTGTCTGTTATTATTTATTTCAGGAACAAATGGGTCGAATAGCTAGTAGGATAGTAGGTAAAATTAGGTGTAACTATTTGCACGCATCAATAAGCCATGATTCGGGCTATGATGGCCGAACAGAAGGAAGCGATAAGGTAGATGTTGCAAGTAAATAGGGATGAACCTATTGTGACCATTATCCAACTTGAGCTAATCACCAAACAGTCAGAGGAAGGAAATTACAATTGCACTGTGATCCAATTGGAACCCCCAATGGTAAGAAGGAATGACCCGAAGAGGGGAATCAACAGAGATGAATGTATGTATAAGAACTTCTTGTGTGCCAAACCACCAAGTCTTTCTACAAGCCCAAATGCTGTATAGATTATGGATTGGATCTCTGAAATGGAGATGGTATTTGAAAGCTGCAACTGTAACGACAATCAGAAAACCGTCTTTGTAGTCAGACAACTAAAGACCGGAGTCTTGAGCTGGTGGAAGTTATTGGTAGATACAATGCCACAAGGAGAAGCCCTGAAAATGTCTTGAGAAGTGTTCATGGAGTAGTTGAAAATGCAATACTACTTAGAGATAGATCTGAATAATAAATTTCAGAACTTGAAGAAAGGAAAGATGAGTGTTGATGACTATGCCACCGTATTCACTTAAAGAATGAAGTTATTTCCCTACTAGGTGCCTATTAAACTAGCTAAGATAGAGAAATTTGCTAACAGATTTCCATCAGACTATGGGGTAGTAGTAAATATGGCAAGCACGTTGAAGGCAACCATTAGAGCATCTAAGAATGTTGAGACCCAGTTTAGGGAAAGAGGCGTGGAAAGAACTGAGGTTGGTGAGAAAAGAAAGTTTGATGGATCTTCGAGGTCCAACAATAAAAGTAAATTCTCGAAGTCTGATTTGAAGAAACTAATAGGAGGACGAAGTAAAGCGATGTGATGCGAGAAGTGTAGAAAGATGCACTTCGGGAAAGCTACAAGTGTGGAAAGACTGTACATTATGATAGGTCATAATATAGTGGTTTGGGCTAGGCATCCATCTTATATAGGTCTTGGTAGGATTTTGGGCTTTGTAATGGTGTTTGTAGCTTGTTTTTTGGCTGTGTATGACCAGACTCGTGTGTACGTACACCCTGTGTACGGACATACATGGGTGTATGGCTGTACACGCGTGTACAATTGGTGGTCCTATAAATAGATTGTGTCAGTGTCAGTTTGAGGGTGACGTATGTGTGTGTATCCGAGGTGTACCTGACGTTTTTTGATATTAATGTATGCATGCTTGGTTTAATCTTTCCTCTACTCCATTATTATTCTGATTGATTGCTATCTGTTTGATCATTGGTTTGGATCCTAGAAACCAGGACTTACAATTGGTATCAGAGCCAAATCAATGTCAAATTGGATCTTCGTGTGTGTACGACCAGAAAACTTCATCGTTTTTTATACTATTTCGAGATTACCTATTGAGCTTCTGCTTCTGATCAACATTCAAAAGCATAGAATCAAAACTTACTCAGAAATTCAAGTGTTTTGGTGTGTATGGTTAAACCAGTGTGTATGGTTGAGCTTAGTTGAAGCGTGTACGGTCGAGCTTGCGTGTACGGCCGTACTCCATTAAATATCATTGAATGTAATCGAGTGAACGGTTAGAGTGTCCGGTTGAAGTGTACTGTTGAAGTGTACAGTTGAGGTGTAGAGTTGAAGAGTATGGTTGTGTGTACGGCTGTAGTGTACGGTTGGCGTGTACGGTTGTGTTCCTTGTACGGCCGTAAACTCCTTAGTTGCTTGAACTTCTTAATTTTAAATCATATTTCTTGTTAAATTTTCGATCTATTCATTTCTGAAAAGCCAAAAACAACAAACAAAAAAAGGACTCACAAAACTCAGCAATCCATCTTAACTGGATTCCATAATGGGAACAACAACACATATTCCACGCCTATTATCTACCGAAGGTTTCCTAGAATGGAAATATCGGATTGAGAAATACATCAAGATGAAAGATTTCAAAGTATGGCGTAGCATTCGCAGAGGACCTGTCAGGATTACTACCACACTTGCAAATGGAACAATAATTGATAAAATGTTTACAGACTACACTGATGAGGATTTTGAAAAAGTAGAAGAACAAGAAAGGGCTTTGGCTGCTCTGACCATGGCTTTATCTCCCGATATAGATTAAGGTTTTAGAGAATATGATTCAGCCAAAGCACTATGGGAAGCTCTAATTGAAGTCTACGAAGGAAACGAAAACATGAAACAGAGCCGGCCGTCAGGATATGCTAAGACAAAAATTCAATATGTTAAATCATAGTCTTGGTGAAACCCTGGAAGCTTAGTTATAGCGATTTACCACACTCACTATTGAAATTAGTTGCACAAGAATTTTTGTGCCTAGATTTGAAATCAACAAAAAGTTGCTGAATTCCTTGCCAAAATCATGGGATATGAATGTTGCTATGATCAAGAAAACAAAAGACCTTAATCGTCTAAGTTTAGCTGAAACAATGGCAATCATTAAAGCTTGTGACTTGGATGACAAGCAAAGAGAGATCAACCAAGTCAATTCATACTCCACTGCAAATCTGGGGATTCAATCCGACAATGCTTTTTCATCTTTCACCACTCCTGAAGTTCAACCATTCGTAGCTTCCCAACCTTCAACATATGTCAATCTAACCATGCAAAACGTTCAATCTCCAGTTTCTTGTCCATAAGTCGCTTCATCTTCAAAGTCACTTGCTCCAGCTTCCACTTCAACCCTTGCTCCTAAAGAAAATGACGAAAATTTGGCTCTAGCAACCGGTTTAGTAAATTTTTATAATGATTTTATAGTCGGAGAACTGCCCCCTCAATTGTCATTTGTTGATTTGGACCAAATTTATCCTGAGGATGTTAAAGAAATGGATATTACTTGGAAGATTGCAATGGCAGTATTCAGGGCAAAACAATTTTCAAAGAAAACTGGAAAGAACAATTGGGGAATGAATGCAGAAAAGAAGGTAGGTTTCAACAAGGGAAAGCTTCGTTTCTACAACTGTCACGAGCCGGGTCACTTTGCTCGTGGTTGTTCGAAGCCCGACAGACGAGTAAACACTGATCGAACGATGGTACTAGTTGGGAAAATTCGAGGAAATGTTGGTGTTAACAATGATACTGCAAATCTGGCAGTGGTAGCTCAGTAATTTAACTGGGAGGACCAGATTCAGGCCATGAATATTTCAGGACCTGAAAATGCTCATCTCACCCAAATCAATGATGTTGCAGAAGGAGAATCTGAAACAGACCCAGAAGCAGAAATGATGGAACTCTAATTTGCATTCATGGTTCAAACAACGCCGGAGTCTGCAAAACCAGAGGTTAGTGAAACTGCTTGTTCCCAATCTTGTGTTAAGACTATCAAGTTTTTATGTGATCAAATCGAGTTAATTAAAAGAGAAAATGAGGATCTAAAATATGAGAGATATCAACTTAGGAAAGGACATAAACCTTTCCAGCACAATTAGAAGCAAAAAAAAAAGATTTTAGGAAAATTCAGGAAGAATACAACAATAAATGTGCTAACTATAGATATGTAACAGAACAAGTTGCAGAGTTAACTACTGAATTTGACGCATTAAAACAAAAGTTTGAATTGATTTCAGAAAATTTAGTGCATCGAGTGAAGTAGTTGCATCAATGATGGAAAATAGTTTGAGATTTAAAATAATCAGTCAAAGGTTTAGGGTATGATAAAGTGCCTCCTTCTCTTAATCACACCTATCAGTATAATCCTTTGACTAAATAGGAAATGGACACAGAGGCACATCTCAAATATGACAATCCTGTTGTATTTGTGTAGGGATGTGGTCCTCAGGTTGCGATTACTAATGTTTCCACTTCTTATGCAGATCAACCATTAAGTCAAATCAAGCAAGAAGCTGAAGAAAATGTGTCTGACAAAAAGATTGTTTCTGAACCGGATGTTTTTGTTTCTAATGATGTTACTTTTGTTTCTGATTCAAAAACTAACGTTGTGTCTTGTGATGATTTTGTGTTAAAGTCTGACAGCTTAAGTTTCTTTGATAAGTTTGATGATTTGTTTGACAAAGCTAATGTTCCTGTCTCAAGCACACCCACTTCATCCTCACCATCCACCTCACCCTCACTCTCACCCAACACACACACACTGACTTTTGCATATGTACTTGTGGGAAAAATAAGGGTGCCATTAAAGAAAATAAATCAGAGAAAGGCAATACCAGTTTTCGTGATAAAAAACCAATATGTTTTAACTGTGGTACTGCCGGCCACATTGCTCGGAATTGTTCCAACCGGGCATTTGTGCATTTTTCCTCACCAAGGAGAGAGAACGAGTCTCGAGGAAGGTCTTTAACTAGAAAGTCCTCGAGATCTCGCCATCGGGATGATGATTGGAAGGATAATCATAACAAGGAAATGGCCGTTTCTCAAACGAACAAACAGGTTTTAAATAAACAAGTCATGAATAAATTGTCGAAATCGAATAAGGCTAAGCAAAGGTCGATTTCATCAAAGAGCAGATCTGGATCTTCTACCAATTCTGGTCAAAAATCCACTTGCTCAAAACAAAGAGAAAAGAAAAATATTTCAAAAACACCCGTGATTTTTCAAAAACCTAAATACCAGTGGGTGCCCAAATCTACTTCCGGCCAATCATCATCACCCTTTGAAAGTGTTTTCAATAATGATTCAAAATCAAAAAGTACAAAGGATAAATCTGTGAATGTTAAGGTTCAACCCAAGGTTGTAATGAATTGAGTCCCTAAATCTAAATAATCCTTCTCATTGTGTAGGAACAGTTGTGGAGGAATGTCGTCAGACCCTGGTATGTTGACATCGGCTGTTCCTGGCACATGACAGGAGACATCTCCCAGCTAAATGACATTCAAACTTTTAATGGGGGATATGTTTTGCTTTACAGGAGGTGAAGGCGGTAAGATCACTAAAAAATGAACAATATCAAATGGAGTGATGAGTTTCGAGAATTTCAACTATGCACCTGAGATAAAACATAGCCTATTGAGCGTTTCTCAAATTTGTGACAAAGGTTATTCAACTCATTTCACAGATAAGGAGTGTCTGATTCTGAAGCCAGACATTGTTATCCCGGAAGACTAGATTCTTGTAAAATCAAAGCGGGATGGCAATGCATACATCATTGACATGAATAATAACATTCTTGAACAAGTCACTTGGCTCTTCTCCAAAGTATCTGAACAAAGTGCTATGCCATGGCACCAAAGACTCGGACATGCAAATCCAAAGAATCTTAATCGTCTTGCAAAAAGGATATGGTGCGTGGACTTCCTGTTAGGGACTTCATCACATTTGAAAAGTGTGTATCTTGCGCCTAAGGAAAGCATCACAGAAAACCACACCTGCCGAAACAGGTCAATTCAATCAACAAGATGCTCTAATTGTTGCATATGGACTTATTTGGTCCGGTCAATATCATCAACAAAAATTATTATTGTCTGGTTGTGATCGATGACTTCTCAAGTTTTATGTGGGTCTTCTTCTTGTCCAACAAAGATGGGGTTGCTGATCTAATTAAGAAGTTCATTGTAATGATAGAGAACCAAACCAATCACTGGGTGAAGGCGCTTCAAACTGACAATATTACAAAATTTAAGAATGCTTTTCTTGATCATTTTTGTGAAAAAAGGGGATCATGCGTCAATATAGTTCCGTTCGCACGCCTCAACAAAATGGTGTTGCTAAACGGAGAAATCGAACATTGCAAGACGCTGCAAGGACGATGCTATGTGACTCCAAGCTACCAGTTTTCTTTTTGGATGAGGTGATAAACATAACTTGTTATATACAAAATCGTGTTTTTATCAACAAAGCCCAGATGAAGAATCCATACAAAATTCTCTATGGTCACGAGCCTTCTATCAGTCATTTCAGAATTTTTGGCTGTCCTTGCACCCTTCTTCACCTGGAATCCAACCCAAAGTTCAACGCCAAAGCTGATGACTACTATTTTGTGGGTTATGCTGAATGAACAGCATATAGGGTCTACAATAAGAAGATAAAACAAATCGTAGAATCCTTCGATGTGCGTTGGTTGGAGGAGAATGAGACGGATGCTAGAGTGGGCCTTGATTGGTTGTTTGATTACACATCTTTATTCAAATCCTTTAATGTGTTTTCAAATGATTCACCTGGTTTTACTTCTGGTTCGAAGACTGTGATTGAGGATGAAGATGAAGAAGTTGTTTACAGACCACCTGTGATGTCCTCTATGACTCCCACAGTGGATACATTTGTTCTAATTACTTGTCCAGAATCTCCATGTCTACAAACCATTCCACATGCTGATGCCACTCCTCTTACTCCCAATGAAAGAGAGTTTATGTCCAGAGATGCTTCCGCTGCTACTCAAACTTTTATGGAACTTCTCTTTCCTGAACCGATTGCTAATGAGTTCATGGCAAGCCCTTCTCTCGAGTCAGGACCGTATGAAGCAGATCATTCAGCAGATGATGGATTCGTCAATATTCACAATCGTCTCGTTTCGATCAATGACATCAGCCAGAAGATACCTTCTAGAATTCAACGCGATCATCCGATCGAAATTGTCATTGGCCAGCTGGGAGATGGTGTTAAAACATGGATTCAGAGTGGAGATGTAAATAAATGTCTCTACTCTTGCTTCATATCTCAAATTGAGCCTAAGCATGTTGAAATGGCTTTGAATGAGGCCAGCTGGGTGGATTCTATGCATGAGGAATTGAATCAATTTGAAAAGCTAGGGGTTTGGAAATAGGTCGAGTTACCTAAGGGCAAGATGTCTCTTGACATACGATGGGTCTAGCGTAACAAGCAAGATGATTCTAGGATCATTGTACGGAATAAGCTCGGTTGGTTGTACGTGGATTTAGACAAATCGATGGTCTTGACTACACCGAAGTTTATGCTCTGGTGGCTTGCTTGGAAGCTATTCGTATTTTCCTTACATATGCCTCCTACATGAACTTCACAATATACCAGATGGACGTCAAGACTGCCTTCCTGTATGGCGCTGTGAAGGAAGAAATCTATGTTGATCAACCCCCTGGGTTCGTTAACTCAATGTTTCTAAATCACGTTTACAAGTTGAACAAGACTTTGTATGGGATTCATCAGGATCCTCGAGCATGGTATGCCACTCTTACGAAGCACTTGCTCGATCATGGCTATTCGCGAGACACAATCAATCAAACCTTGTTCATTAAGCATGTTGGTGTAGATCAAATCTTGGTTCAGATCTACGTAGATGACATCATTTTCGGGTCAACAAGTTCACAACTATGCAAGGATTTTGAAGGCATGATGAAGAAAAGGTTCGAGATGAGTTTACTAGGAGAAATGATGATGTTTTTGGGGCTTCAGGTCAAACAAGATTCAACCGGAATCCTGATACATTAAGCAAAGTATGTTGAAGATATGCTGGAGAAGTTCAGGTTTCGAGAGACAAAACTTGCATTAAAACCAATGGCCGAGAGACCCCTGTTGACTCCTGATACTGATGGCGAATCTGTAAATCAGGCTGATTATATATCGATGATGTATCTAACTACAAGCAGGCCAGACATCATGTTTGTCGTTTGTCAATGCGCACAATATCAAGCTAATACTAAACTTTCACATCTTATTGCTGTCAAAAGAATTTTTTGGTATCTCAAAGGCAGCCCAAAACTGGGTCTTTGGTATCCAAAAAATTATGAATTTGATCTATATGCTTTTGCTGACAGTAATTATGGAGGCTATGAGCTTGACAGGAAATCAACTTCTGGTGGGTGTCAATTTCTCGGAGACCGGCTGGTGTCATGGCAGTGCAAGAAACAACATACCATCTGAACCTCAACAACATAAGCGAAATATGTCACTGCTTCTGCCTGTTATTCTCAAGTTATCTAGATCCAACATCAGTTGTTGGATTACGTTTTGAATTATCTAGAAACCCCTATTTTTTGTGACAATGAGGATGCAATTAAGATTGCCAAAAATCCAGTCCAACACTCGAAAACTAAGCACATCGATATCAAAATACATTTCATCAGAGATTGTTATGAGTGTTCGCTCATTCGCTTGGAACAGGTTCCCACTGCTAATAATGTGGTAGATCTGTTCACCAAAACCATTTAACAAAGCTCGATTTGATGTGTTTGTGAGATTCTTGAAAATGATACGTTTTGAGGACTATTTTTTTGTTGTTTTGCTTTAAGTTAGTTTAAATTCGCTCATTTTAAATTTCATTCTCACCCATGCACAAATTTAGGGGGAGAAATAAACAAAAACCAAACAAACAAAAAAAATAAAAATAAAAAACCAAACAAAAAAATATTGAAAATCAAAAAGCCAAAAATATAGTGTATTTATGTAGTTGTTGTGACTGGGGAAGTGATATCAACAAGTGAAGACGGGCAATTTGAATCTGTGTAAGGTACCAAAACTGAATTGTCTAGACTTTATGTTCGATGCACTGGTAGGCATGAAAGATTTATATGTGGACTTGACTAGGCATATATGAACTTAAGGAATCTAGAGGCTTAACAAATCTTGACCTAGATAGATCCGTTTAGCCTTACAATATGACGCTCGGATAGGTTGAGCAGGGAGATATACATGGGAATCTTGCGGATACATTAAATGATCTATTTCTAGAACTGTGGATTAACTTTTCCTTGATGTGTGGACTTTGTTCTTAATTCCGATATTGACGGGGTGACCGGGGAATTCCAATAAAATTAGGTCTGTAGAAAGTTATTTTATTTCTTTCTATCTGTAAGTCATATGTTGCCTCCTCTGTGTGATCGAGAGATCTGACCTGGACTGCAACATATACAATTATATCTCTCTGCATCTCCTATCTATGCAATTATTTCTATCTGTTTGTCAAATGATGTCTCCTTTGCGTGATTTATAATATGACCTGGTATACAACATATGCACCATTCTACTTCGCAATCCCTCTAAAACTCTAGTCAGTCATATGTTTCACCCCCTGCGTGATTGGAAGAGATCCGACCTGGGTATATAACATATGCATTCTAAATCTGACTTCTCCCATAATAATTGTCTGCCCATCTAAATTAAGGAGTATTTTGGAAGTCCCTGATTATTAGGGTATATCAGGAAGCGGGAAACATGTTCTGGTACATCTAAAATTGAACAATTAATAGGTTGTCTGTAGATCTTGCTGGTCAATTTAGGTGGATAAAAATATCATTGGTCGCCGTCAGCTGAATAGTCTGTTAGAAATTTTATCTAGGAACATAGGATCACAATTTGTCTTGTCACTTAATAGCATGTCCAAAAACTTGTCACAATTTTTCGTGCTTAAGTGGATCACGATACCGACGATCGACCAAATTCATTCATGAAAGGGGAGGTACCGATAAATGGATGAAGGCTGTCCAATAACTTTGATCCCAATCTTAGAAATTTATTATCTACATTAGAAATTAGTAACATTTAATTTCAATTTTATTTTATTTTTTAATTTAATTTATTTTATTTTATCTTATCTTAATTTTAAGTCCTTGAAATGTATTATTTTTAATAACTATTGTGTTGTTGGGTTTGAGTTCAAGCTAGTCGGGTTGCAGCCCATTTTAATTGGATCGGGTTTGGGGAAGTATATATGCTAAGGTATCCAACCAAACACTCTTCTCTTTCACTCATTCGAGTTCAGCCATACACCCCTCAAGCAGTGTCTCTCTATTAAGTCTTCAAAGATTTCAATTTCTCTTAAAATTGACCATTCATCTGTGTAGGTATCTCCTTGACGATCTCTGTGATCTTGTTCTTAAACAAAATCGACTTCAAATCGAAGGCCAACTGAAGCAAAACAGGTTTTTAGCAATGATGATGCGTGTACGGCCGGACACCCGTGTGCGGCTGGACACTCGTGTACGACTGGACTCCCGTGTACGGCCGTACACCCCCATTTTTCCCAAAAATTGAAAATTTCTCCATTGAAAGCTTAATTTAACTGTCAAGGGGGAAAACACCTGATGTTTATTGATTAATTTTTTTTTGTTTTTTTCTCACTTAGGTTGTTTTGTGCAGATTAATATGGCAGGTCTTGCATTTGCTAAAGTTCACAACTTGGCCATTTACCTAGTTGATCCTCCAGAGGTTCACTCTGATTTCCAATTCATAGTCAATGGTTGAAGAAGATGCTGCTTGTTCACTGCTCTCACCACCAGTCCGGTCATTTATCAACGATTGGTTACGGAGTTTTGGAGCAACGCAGCTATGATAAAGGACGATAAGGGCACAAAATATCTTGAAGCTTCTGTGCGAGGAAAGAAAGTCGTAGTTACCGAACAAATCCTTCGAGAAACTTTGCAGATCAGTGACGAACCTGAATTCCCAAAGGAGATTGATCTAGATCAAACTCAAGAGATTCTTAATCAAATGGGATATGAAGAGATTTTCCCTCCCACTCTCAAGAAATTATTGCCTTCGTACTGGAGACACTTAGCTCATGTATTTGTGAGCTGTATCTCCTGGCGGAAATAAGGAGCTGATGAAATCTATCTGATCAACACTAGTGTAATTGCTGCTTTTGCTTCAGGAATAGAGTTCAACTTCTTAAAGTTCATTTTACACGAGATGATTGTGAACATTGAAGGTAACAAAAAAATAAGTTCCTCATGTATCCAAGATTCCTTCAGTTAATCTTCAATGTCATGCACCCATAGTTTGAAAGAGGAGGAGAGAGCTTTGACCTTAAGTCTGTTGGTTCAAGTGACTTTGGATTGATGAAGCAAAATCGAAAAGGAAAGTTTAATTTTGAAGGAAAGTATCCTCTGATCTGGTTTGGAATCTTTGCTGAAAAGAGTGATCACTCTGAGTCTGATGATCTCTTAAGCCCCACGGAAACCGATGATGTTGTTATCTCAGCTTTAGAGCATGAAAACGAAGAAGATCGTGTTCTTCTTGTCGCAATCGTGGCAGAGGAGCATGACCAACTGTGAAATGTGGAGGTTCAGAGTGATTATGATGGAGATGGTGGTGATGAGGATGAGTTTGAAGAAAATTTAATGGATAATGTGATAGTGAATGACGATGAAGAGGAAGATGAATTTTTTGATGGAATGGATTTGTCTGGTTTTAACAATGATGACATTCCACTTAATTTTGATCTTTAGGATGATAACTTTGTTCCAAGTTCATAGTTTCTCGACAGGTTCTTTATCAATGTCAATGAAGTTGCTCAAACAACAACAGAGACTAGGGTTGCTGATGATGTTCTCGAAACTATGCCTCCTACGTCAAGATTGATGGAAGATACTTCAAGCCAAAGGGATGCAACTTCAAGGATTCCTCCCCTTGATTATGCTATTCCTACATCTATGCCATCCACAAGTGATCCGACACTGACACAAACCTCACTGCCTTCTGTAAAAAGAAGACGACTCGATCTGAGGCAAGGAGTGTTTATTCAAGATCAAGCATCGCCAGCTCCATCCACAATCACCACCATAATAGTTACAACGCCACCTGTACCTACCCAACAAGGCCCAAGTACCGTATATGAAACTGGAGGATCTTCAGCTGTTCAAGGATATTACCCTACAAGGCCTTTGCTAGATGAAGCTTCTATCAAGCTAGCAAGGCATTTGGCACAACAAAGTTCAGAACCTTCCTCACATGAAAAAAGGATATCTATTGAGGAAGGTCATTGAGCGGATGTTGATCCTGTTGTGTCCAAGCTCAAAGAAGAAATTGGCATTCTCAATCGGCAAAATATTGAGAAGGACATTTTGATTGGGAAACATGATGGCAGGATCGCTGAGCTTGAAGCAAACAATGCATTGAAGTCAAAATAGATTTCTGATTTGCAAACTAGCCTTGGATCCTTGACTGCTTTCTACTTTAACTTGAAGAATAAATTGTTTTAAGCTTTTGGTGATAAGTTCCAGTCCTTGTTTCAACAACCTCATGGTATTGAAGATCCTCCCACTGCTCCCATCCAGCCTTCCGAAAGCAAAAATCCTGTTGATCAACCACCCCCAAGAACAACATAAATTGTCAATCTGTTTGAGAAAGAGCCTGTGAATGCCAATCCCCGGATCAAAATTAAACATGGCAAGAGAACATTCATAGCTGAGAAGAAAGTAGGTTTGCTGGTCATGAAGAACTCAAATGAGAATCATAAAGCAAATGAACCTCAACTCGCTGTGATAGATCTTGAACAGAGAGAATTTGGTGATCGGTTTAGTGATCGTACATGGATAAAAATGTGAGCCTGTGATCATCAACTTAAACTGTGGGTGGTTAAGAGAAATTATGGAAATACAGAGTACTATAAAAGCATTCATGACTTCAACTCCTGGACAAAGGTTGATCTCTCTGAACTCTCAAGGGCTCCATTCCACAATCCATTACAAAATCCTAGTGCTTTCAACTTCAAACAGTTTTTAGAAAGATGGTTCAGGGATAATTTTCCCATGATGAAGGCGGCGAAAGCTTTAGTTAGAAAAGACAAAGATATTCTTGATCCTGAAACTAACGAACCGATGAAGATAATGCTGTGGCCAGCTACAAACCAATTGAGGGAGATTCTAATCCCACAACATTTTCATGATGAATATCTTGATGATATGGTTTTTTGGGCCTTTGATGATGAAAAAACAACTGTAACCATAAAATTCAAAAGCAGAGAAGGAGTTCTCAGGCTCGTTAGCACTAAGAATACTTTGAGATTCAGAGAGAGAGAGAGAGAAAGAGAGAGAGAGAGAGAGAGAGAGACATTCACACTTTGGCCCATCATCAAACTGTGTGTAGGAGGGAGATCATGGAGGCTTCTTCAAAAGAATTTACAGTAATGGTTGCCATAATTATCAAGGATAGGCTCTCGCTGGGATCTATGGGAAGATCTGACCTAAGGCTGTTCGAGAAACCAAAATATTGAAGACCAAGTCTATGCTAGCCTCAAACCAAGGGGGTGACTGATAGACTATAATATAGTGGTTTGGGCTATGAATCCATCTTGTATAGGTCCTGGTAGGATTTTAGGCTTTGTAATGGTGTTTGTAGCTTGTTGTGTGGCTGTGTACGGTTGGACTCGTGTGTACGACCGTACACCCTGTGTACGGCCGTCCACACGTGTATAGCTGGTGGTCCTATAAATAGCTTATACTAGTGTCAGGTTGAGGGTGACGTATGTGTGTGTATCAGAGGTGTACCTGATGTTTTGTGATATTAACGTGTTCATGCTTGGTTTAATCTTTCCTCCACTCCATTCTTATTCTGATTGATTGCTATCTGTTTGATCACTGGTTTGGATCCTAGAAATCAGGACTTACACATTATGCCAACGAGTGTCCATACAACAAAATGGTGTTCTATGGATGTAACGAGGAAGGGCACATTTTGATAGACTGCCTGAAGAAGGAGGTAGCAGGGCCCAACATTCCACCAAAGCCGACGGGCGAGAGCTTTCTAGATAACACTGGAAGCAGGAAGGGATGAAACAGATGTCACTTCAGGTACCTTTCTTGTAAATGGAATTCCTACCATTAAATTGTATGATTCAGGAGCAAACTACTCACTGGATAATGCTCTAGTTGTAGAAATTGCCAGTGGCAAATGCATACCTGTTAGTAATTACATTAAAAACATCGTCATCGACTTGAACGGGAATAAGTTCCATGAGGAGTTATTGCCCATTACGTACCCCTGACAAACTGACAAGGCCATTTATATACAACACACAACAACACATATGAGTGCAGCCACACACACATGTACAACCGCACACGGTGTGTGCGGCCGCACACACGTGTGTAGCCGCACACACGTGTGTGGCCGCACACACGTGTGTGGCTGCACACACACATACAGTTCTATTAATCTACCATCATACCACTACACTATTACTCTATCAACCTACCAAGTTCTATACAAAAGAATGCCTAGCCCAAACCACAAAAGTATAGCCTTTCACCCCGCTTCCTGAACCAGATGACACCCTTCCAAGGTGACACCTTCTGGAGGATCATATCCCCGACCTGGAATTCCAAGGTGACACCTTCTGGAGGACCATATCTCCGTCGTCTTGAGTACCACTTCGGTACTCCCCATGACTCTCTTCCCAATCTCATCCCAGCAAATCGGGGTCCTACACTTCCTCCCGTATAACATCTCGAAGGGAGGACGATCGATACTCGCATGATAGTTGTTGTAGGAGAACTCAACTAATCGAAGGTAGGTGTCCAAGCTACCACTGAAGTCTAGAACGCATGCCTGCAACTTATCCTCCATAGTCTGGACAGTTCGCTCGCTCTGACCATCCGTATGTGGGTGAAAATCGGTGCTAAAGTGTAGATGAGTACCTAACTCATCATGGAATTTCTTCCAGAATCTGGAAGTAAATCGTACATGTCTGTCAAAAATCAATGAGACTGGCACTCCTTGTCGGGCCACAACCTCCCGTATGTAGATGTCGGCTAGCTTCTCGACCAATATGCTCTCCTGGATCGGCATGAAATGGGCACCCTTGGTCAATCGATCCACGATGACCCATATGGAATCCACTCCCTGTGCGGTCCTGGGAAGTTTGGTGATGAAATCCATGGTAATATCTTCCTATTTCCACATGGGAATATCTAGCGGCTGCATCTTGCCATGTGGCCTCTAATGCTCGGCCTTGAACTTCCTGCAGGTCAACCACCACTCCACATACCATGCTACATATCGCTTCATGCAGGGCCACCAGTAATCAGAGCGAAGATTTCTATATATCTTTGTCGCCCCGGGATGGATAGAAAACCTGGATTCGTACGCCTCCTCTATCAATACCTGGTGCACACCCCCATGATATGGGACCCACAAACTACGGTGTAGTGTCAACAATACATAGTTGTCGCAGTCGACGGAGGAAACCTATCCCACAATATGCTCGCTCTTCTGATGTTCCTCCTTCATGGCCTCCTGCTGGACCTCTTGGATCCGCTCCAGAAGCGGAGTCACCACTTTCATCTGCAAGCAAACGTCTCTGATCGGGGTAGCCTTGCGGCTAAAAGAATTGGCCACCACATTGGCCTTCCCTGAGTGGTAGAGGATCTCACAATCGTAACCCTTCACTACATCTAGCCACCGACGCTGCCTCATGTTTAGATTCGGCTGGTCCATGAGGTACCTCACACTATTGTGATCCATGTAAATGGTCCAACGGACCCCATAGAGGTAGTGTTGCTAAATCTTGAGGGCGATAACAACCTCCCCCACTCCAAATCGTGCGTCCGGTAGTTCGCCTCATGAGGCTTCAACTGCATCGAAGTGTAAGCGATACCATGCTCTCTCTGCATCAATACCGCACCCAATCCTGAGATGGACGCATTGCAATATACCACAAAATCCTCCACGCCCTTTGGCAGGGAGAGGATCAGCTCCACACATAGTATCTGTCTCAATGGCTTAAATGCTGTTTGCTGATTAGGCCCCCAACGAAAAACAACAGCTTTTTTCGTCAGCCGGGTCAGGGGTACGACTATCTTGGAGAAATCCTGAATGAATCTCCGGTAATAGCCTGCCAATCCCAAGAATCTCCGAATCTCAGATGGAGACTTCAGACCCTCCCATCTAATCATGACCTCTACTTTGGCCATGTTAACCAAAATACCATTCTGGTTGACAAGGTGCCCAAGAAACTGCACCTCACGCAACCAGAACTCACACTTAGAGAACTTGGCGTAGAAGCTCTCCATCCTCAAGGTATCTAACACCTCTCGCAAATACTCCTCGTGCTGTTCTTGTATCTCGGAGTAACCCAAGATTTCATCGTTGAAAACTATCACAGACCGATCCAACATCGGTCCGCATACACAGTTCATGAAATCCATGAATGCAGCAACAACATTGGCGAGCCCGAAAGGCATCACCATGAAATCATAGTGGCCATAGCGTGTCCAGAAAGCATTCTTCTGTATATCCTCATCCCTGGCCCTCATCTGATGGTAGCCTGAACGCAAGTGTATCTTGGAAAACCAAGATGCCCCCTGAAGCTGGTCGAACAAGTCGT
Source organism: Lactuca sativa (assembly GCF_002870075.4). Lineage (NCBI taxonomy): Eukaryota > Viridiplantae > Streptophyta > Magnoliopsida > Asterales > Asteraceae > Lactuca > Lactuca sativa. Next base: position 70,794,082 of record NC_056629.2, read on the forward strand.
CTATCCTCGAGAGTGGGTAACAGTTCTTCACCGTTACCTTGTTTAGCTCCCGGTAATCTATGCGCATGTGATGCGACCCATCCTTTTTAACAAACAGGATCGGGGATCCCCAAGGCGAACTACTCGGCTTGAGAAATCCCTTGTCTAGTAGCTCCTGCAGCTGCATAGACAACTCCTACATCTTGGGAGGAGCCAACTGATATGGTACCTTGGCTATCGGAGCCGCACCAGGGACTAGGTTGATCCGGAACTCCACCTGTCACTCCAGGGTATCCCGAGAAGCTCCTCTATACATCCGCGTACTCTCGCACCACCGGTAAATCGCTCACCATCGCTTTACCCGCCTCCCGGGTATCCATGACATAGGCGACATATCCGGTGCAACACTGCTGTAGGTAGCACCTAACCCTCGCTACTGAGAATAGGGTTGGTCCATGCTGTGGTCTCTCGCCTTGAATCACCAGTTCTCCCCTACTTGGGGTTCTGACATGTACCAACTGTTGCGCACAGTCGATCACAGCCCCATTAGGGCTGAACCAATCCATACTGGTGATGACCTTGTTCCCACGTAATAGTATGGGAACCAAATCTACCAGATAACGCTCCTCAAAAAGCCTCAGAACACAATCTCTGACAACCTTCGATGCTCGAACTGGTCGTCAGCAATCTCGACCTCCAGAGGGCAATCCAACATGCCCGAAGACTCAGGGAACCTCTTGCTAAGTGCAAGAGAAACAAATGATCGGGTAGCACCCGAATCAAACAACACCTGAACTGGAATACCTTTCGCATGGAACGATCTCGTCACCACATCGGGTGCGGCACGTGCCTCCTCGGTAGTCAACTGGAAGGTTCGGATCATCACCACTGGAGCCTCCGACTAGCCCTACCGACCGTCAGTGATCCACAGGGTCGCTGGAGCTGGCGCCGTCAATGGCATTGCTGCTGCTTTCAATCTCGGGCAGTTGGCTATTTTATGGCTTCACTGGTTGTAGTGAAAACACAACAACTCCGATGTCGGAATGGTGGGGGTAGGGGCTGTACAATCCTTACTGAAGTGCCTCGTCTTACCACACTTGAAGCATCCTGATCCCCCAATCCTAAATACTCCCTCTTGCAATTTGTTGCATTTCCCACAGCGGCCTTGACCCTGCTGGCCCTTTGACCCAGTGTTGAATCCCTTGGGTTTCTTCCCTAAAACCCCAGTCACTTGCTCAGTCTCCGCCTTCCTCTTCCGAAGGTGCTTTATATCAATCTCCCTCTCCCTCGCCCTCGCAATCATGGAATCTTGGCTCGGGCACGCTGAGTAGCTGACATGCTCCAGAATATCAGCCCTTAACATATCATGGTAGCAAATCTTCTGCATCTCCTCATCTCCTACATACTGGGTACTAGTAAGGCCCTTTCTCTAAATTTGGCGGTAATCTCCACCACCGTCTCAATCGTCGGTCCCATATTAAGAAACTCCCTAGCTAGTTGCTGAAGCTCCACAGCTGGCACAAACTCAACCCTAAACCTGGTCACAAAGTCCGACCAGGTCATCGCCTTGACAGCTGAGGCTCCCAAGGAATCCCAAACTGAATCCCACCAATCTCTAACCCCACCCCTCATGCATCCAACAGCATACCGAATCTTCAACCCTTTATGGAAGGAGCTAGTCAACTGAGCAGACTCCATGTCTGTAATCCATCTCCTGGTGACAATGGGGTCCTTCACCCCGTGAAGGTCTGGCGCACCGCATCCCCTGAAGTCCTTAAAGGACAGTGTGCATGCCCTTGACTGGCTAGCCGCCCAGTCACTCCTAAACTCCCTGAGGCGAAACCTCCATCAACTTAATAATCCCTTCCTTGATCGACCCGAAAATCACCAGGATCAACACAAGGATGCCGCTAGTGATCTTAGAAGCAATGAAATCACGTAGTCCCTCATGAACTGGCTCGACACCCTATCCAGAACCTGATCCTGAACCTAATCCTCCTCCGTGATGCCTAATCATCACCATTCTGAGACAAAAAAATAATTGTCAGGGTCATACACAACCCTAAGAGGTCTCACATACTACAAGTTCCCTGGTTGTATCTTGGCCCTCTTGGACTCGAGTACGGATCCTATGCTTTTAGTAGTATGGGCCCATACTAACTTCTACATCTATCCGTACTTTCCTCAAGGATTTCTTCAACTTCACCAGGTCCCTTTTGCCACTATTGTACTTTTTTATAATCTCTTCCTAGGCTCACCCTAGGGTAACTACTCCAACCTACTCTCCACCATCAGCTGCATGAGAAGTTCCTACCACTTTAACCTAACTAGCTTGCTGATACCATTACATACCACTAAGACCAGATAATTCTTAGAATGAGAGGTCCTACCCTACAACGGTTGGACTCATACAAGAGCTGCAAAATAGGGCTAGACCTAACCTTATGAAATTATTTAGTCCTCGCAATATTTAATGTAATGTATACATTTACTAGTTAATCGAAATTAACTAGAACTCCTATTAGCACAAAGCAAGCAACATTCAGACATTGAGTAGCCCATCCCAAACATATCCTATCCAGGCTATCATGTAACTCAATGAGCGTATACAAAAAGCATATCAGGCATCTTCCTAGATCCTTAGCCCTATTCTAGTATGCAGTTCTCATAACCATGTCATAATATAACATAAAGTGTACGAGTATCTTGGGGAAAACTTACTTGAGCTCGGTCGGTCGCGCACATCATACACCTTGTTCTTTCTCAAAACTTTCTTAATTTAACTTTTAGAAAACATTTTCTTGTGAAAATCTTTCAATCCCTCGGTTTGAGTCCATGCACCCCCGAAGGTGTGTCCGAATCCCTCAAACGAAGGCTCTAATACCAACTTGTAACATCCCGAATTTCGAGTCCAAAAAATTCATTTTTAATTAAGTAATTTATAACATCGTTAACTAAAAACATTGTTGATATCATATAAATCCATAAACCATCATGAACATGTCTCAAAATAAAAACATCGAACAGTAATAAAATCAGAGTCCAATCCCATAAATCATATAGTGCGGAAATCCGTGGTGCATGTGATGTGCAGCTAGCGTGTCGACTCTTTCACCTTTGTTGAAGAGGTACCTGAAACAAAACTAAAAACTATAAGCACAAAGCTTAGTGAGTTCCTCCATCATACCACATACCATACAATAGCATATCTAGCCAGGCATATTTGGGTGTTGGCCTCCCCTTTGGTCTATTTCAACTGGATAGTTTCCTAGCATATCTGGGTGCTGGCCTCCCCTTCGGTCTATTTCAACCGGTTAGTTGCCTAGCATATGTTGGTGCTGGCCTCCCATTCAGTCTATTTCAACCAGATAGTTAACTAGCATATCTGGGTGCTGGCCTCCCCTTCAGTCTATTTCAACCGGATACTGGGGACTATTTCACCCCTACCACTACCACATAAAATCATAACATACTGGCACATATAACATAACAGATAGTGGCATACCAAATAATTATCACACAGATAATTATCTATTACGAACTCCTACTAGTGGGCTGGCATTGTGGCCTTAGACCCAATTCTAATGGAAGGTAACTCACCACGCCAAGCTAAGTGTCGAATCCCATGGGAAGTAACCTCTAACAGCTGTTCTGATAACTCCCGACTATCATAATCATAATAATACTTAGTCAGCATTTATAACGCCCCTTAGGGTAAAATAATCATTTTACCCCTTGATCCGAGTGGAACATTCATAAGTCCCAATTCTAGCTTATTAAGTCCAACCCCCCCTAATGGCCCATCAAGGAGTCCCTAAGGGCCCACTAATTTCCTAATATCTGAATTGGGCCTTAACCCCAAATGGGCCCAAAAGTTCTGAGTCCTAATATATAATAATTCTAAAGGGTCCAATCATGGCCCAATAGGCCTAATACTCAAGTTCCAGATTCCCAAGTCCAGAATTATACTTCACATTGGGCCACGGGGCCCAAAAGTATAGACCTATTTTCTTAAGGCCTAAAAACCCAAAACATTCATTTTGCCTGCATACGCGTGACGTACTTGGCACGTACGCCCAGCGTACGCTGGCCTTGACCGGGACGGGGGTAGACCCAGTACGTGCGGCGTACCAGGGGGTACGCCCAACGTACTGGCCAACTTCTTAGGGACTTCATTCATGTCTTAATCCGTTAAGTCTTTACATTCAAAATGCAGATCTAGATCCTTTAAGACCTCCTAAACAATGAAGTCACAAACTTTATGTGCTTGCATGCAAGGTTGGGATCAAAACATGATTTTGGTCCTTTTAACAAACTTTAAGACCCACAAACACTTGAATGGTTGTGGCTTAACCATCAAGGTCCAATTTTTATGACTCTTAGTACCTCTAAGTGCCCAAAAGGATAGCTATTAAGGTATGAAATCATTAAGATGCAAGAAACCTCAATAAAGGAGTCCAAAAGTAACTTTAAACACCCCAAACAACAAATCTAAGAATATAATGGCCAAGGTTGGAACTTAATACCTCAAATAAGTCAGAAATGGTGCTAATCTTCTAGATCTACAAGTTCTTGGTGGATCCTTGCTCCTTCTTCAAGTTCCTTTCTCTTCTAAAGCACCAAAACTACACCAAAATATTCTTCAATAGCTCCCAAATCACAAGAACACACAAAAGTAGGCTAGGGTTTTCGTGGAGGCTGTATGAGGGTGAAGGGAGGCTGACCAAACAAGGATAATGTTCTTTATATAAGGATTAAACCCTAAGTTTTAGGGTTTATAGGGCTGCACACATATGTTGGCCGAACTCCTAGTATGCTGAGCGTACGTGCTTGGCCTCCGCACTTCCTTTCCACAAGTACGGTTGGCATATGTGGCAATGTATTCCCCACGTACTCAGCTTCCTAAGCCCATTAGCAAGGCCCAAAGGTCAAAGCCCAAACCAAACCACTCCACACTTCAATTAGGATGAATAACAATAATACATAGAATAAAATGAGAGAAAGGACACTGTTGGATTAGATGTCTAAGTCCATAACTATATTGGGTATGTACTGGACTCGGTTGGCATGGTCTATTTGGGTTGCATGGCATTGCAATACTTGGATAGAATAAAATGAGAGAAAGGACACTTAAGGTTTATTAATATGTTATAAGTTCTAATATATTAATAATATTATTTAATTAGTATTGATCAAAGAATTAATTCGGAATTAATTAAGTGATCAAAAAGAGACTAATTAAATATATGGGGTTGATTGTGTAAAACATCCATTCTTTTATAGTGGGCTAATGATCCATGGTTTATTGATTTGGGATAAAAAACATTAGGTGATCCATGGATAGCCTATGGGAGTTATAAACCCATGGATTATGGAATATGAAATGCCATGCACATTAGGGTTTACATGGAGTAACCCTACATGTGGCACACTATATAAGAAGCTCCATGGTTAGCAAAAATTGGCCACTACAAGTGAAGAACAAAAGGGCTAGCTGGTTTTGAGGTGTTAGTGGGCTTCTCTTAGTGTTATTCTAAGTGTTGTGGTGTTATGTAAGACATTTGAGGCATCACACTTGAGGTGCTAGGCTCACAAGGTTCTCAAGGAATCCAAGCAACAAAAAGGTATCTTCTTCTACTAGAATTTATGTTTTAAAGTTCTCCATGCCATGCTAGTTAGGTTAAGAACCTTGGAAAATCAAATTTACATGTATCTTAGTAAAACATAGATCCAAGGTTTCTAGGGTTGCATGTAAACCTTAGGAGTGTTAGAATTCTCAAAACACTTCAGTGGTATCAGAGCCTAGGCTTGTTTTCTTGATACTTGATGCAAACTTGTTGAAAAAACTCAAAAAATAGCTATCTGCTGAGTGCATGAACCTACTCGACGAGTAGGAAGCCCTGAATGCAGATTTTCGAGTTGTGCTGCTGGAGATGGACTAGAAACATTATCCTAAACTTAGGACTTTAGAAGATCATAGGAATTATTTTGTTAGTTTAATTCTTAATCTTGGTGTGTTTTAATGGAATCTATAATTTGTCCCTAAGTTATGGATTACCAAAAGTCAGTCTGTTAAAGTCCATTAAAGAAACACATAGGTTACATAAAATGAAAACTCTCTCATATTAATAAACCATTAACTCATAAATTATGAAATTGAAAAGTTTTAAAAGTTACAAGACATGCCCTCAAGTTTTGGAACACGTAAAGTCACTTTAAAAACTTTAGTTCCAACCCCTAGAATTTTAAAAGTTAAAATTCAATCCTTATACTTTCTAGTATTATATGTTAATAATATATATATATATATATATATATATATATATATATATATATATATATATGTGTGTGTGTGTGTGTGTGTGTAAGAACAAGTCATTTACCATTAGCAAGCCTCATTCATGAAGTCGGTCTATAAGGGGGGGTATAAGGTTGTTGCCTATAAATGGCAGTTTAATGGGTGTCCACTTATACCCAACACTTCCTTGACTGGTGGAGGGTCATTAACCAAATGGGTAAGACAATGACTTTAATCCTCATTAAAAGTATGATGATTTTAAAGTAACTAAATGTTTTATAAATTCCCAATCTTAGTTACTTTAGGAAAATGTGAATAAGGTTCTAACCCATGAAATTACACTTTGCACTTTGCTTAAGTCATTAGGGAAGCGTGTGTGGTTAACTGGCACACTAACCAGAATTTAACAAGGTAGGAGAAGGGTGGCTTAAGGTTTATCATAGATCCATGGAGCGCGTGTGGTTAATCAACACATCGATTGAGTGATAAACATTAAGAGTACCAAGTAGTTTGCATGGTTACTCCACACCTTGTTTTGTGATCCTCGGCATCCCAGTCACAAAACTGGAACGGCACACTCGAGATTTAAACATGCCATTGTAAATTTCAATGAACCTCAAAAGAATCTAGGAGTTTCAAAAACCAATTAAAACTTGATAATTTTTTTTTAATGGTGGAAATTAGTGAATCGTCATTCACCTACCTTCAAATATTTTATAGCTTGGACTACAACATCCCACTTTTAAGTTATAAAATGTTGTGTTGGGTCCTAGCCTTAATTTTACATTTGGGTGTTTTATTAAGGACTATCATTATATCTCATCTAAACTTGTCTTTCTTATTTTCTAATGTCTTCCAATAATGCTGCTTCTGGCTTAAACCCTACCGGCTCATTCTCTCTCATGAACCTTTGTGGGAGAGTCATCTTCGATGGTTCCAACTTTATGGATTGGATCCGGAACACCAGGATCGTCACTTGATACAAGGACAAGGAATATGTCCTCGACAAGGAGCTTAAGGAACTTGATGAGTCATATGCTACTCCCGAGAAGATTGCTGAATTTTGAGCACATGAGAGAGATGCCACGAAAGTGGCATGTATTTTGTTGGCCACGATGACAGCCGAGCTCCAAAAGTCCTATGAGCACTATTACCCTTTTGAGATGCACCAGGACTTGATGGACCACTACAATCAAGGTGCTCATCAAGAGAGGTATGACATCATCTCCTCCATGATAACAAGCCGAATGAAGGATGGTAAACCCATCACGACCCACATACAGAAAATCCGAAGGTATTTGGATCGTTTGATGAAACTAAATGTGAACTTCCTCGAGGAGTTAGCAATTGACACCATTTTGCACTCCTTACCTTCGTGTTATGATCAATTCCGAATGACATACCACATGAACAAGGAGGAAGTTACACTCAGCAAACTTCAAGGACTCTTGAAGACCGCCGAAAGTGGTCTTAAGGGTAATTCGGTAGTTACCACTTCTTACTCCTACCGAGGCCCCTGTCTTGGCAATCGGGAAAGGCAAAGGGATGAAGAGGAAGAGCCCCTCGAAGGGTACCAAAGGAAAGTCCCTTGAAGGCTCGTCTTTAAGTGGAACCAAGAGAGGTTTTGTCACTCCTTCTGCCAACCCTAAAGAGGCTGAATGCTTCTATTTCCATGAAAAGTAGCACTGGAAGCGAAACTGCCCAAAGTACCTACAAGATGTTAAGGATGGGAATGTAAAACACAACCATACATGTATTTACACTATATTGTCTAATAACTTACCCCATTCTAATTCTTGGTTCCTTGATACAGGTTGTGGTATTCAGATATGTATGATTTGCAGGGACTAAGAAGAAGTGAGGATGTGGAGCATGGGAAGATAAATCTGATCACGAGTAATAGGAAAGTTTCACCTGTCACCAAGATTGGAGTTTATTCTTTGTTACTAAGTAGTGGGTTAACATTAGATTTGGATAAATGTTGTTACTTGTCTGAAATGGTGAGAAATATTATTTCCTTTCATGGTTTGTACAAATAAGGGTTTACCTTTTCGTTTGATAATGAATGGGGGTGGTATTGATGCTTTCTTTAATAATGTTCATTATTTTAAAGCATTACCTTGTGATGGTGTATATGAAACTATGTCGGTTGTTGATAACCTAGGAAATAATGTGTTGTGTATTGATTCTTCCAATAGCTTGGATATAGCATCATTGTGGCATTGTCGTCTTAGACATGTAAGCAAGAAACACATAAGCTAACTCCAAAAGGATGGAGTCTTGGAGTCATTTGACCTAAAGTCAGATGATAGTTGTGAATCTTGTTTGCTTGGGAAAATGATAAAGTCACCCTTCACTGGTACTTGTCCTAGGGGTGAGGGTTTGTTGGATCTCATACATACTGATGTGTGTGGACCCATCAACACCGCCACAAGGGATGCTAACTGCTTCTATGTGACTTTTACTGATGATTATAGTAGATATGGGTATGTATACTTAATCAAGCCTAAGTCAGAAACCTTTGAAAAGTTCAAGGAGTTTAAACAGGAAGTGGAGAATCAATTGGGCAGGAACATTAAGATGCTTCGATCCGATCGAGGTGGTGAGTATCTTAGTACAGAGTTCCTTGACTATCTTAAGGAATGTGGTATTGTCTCACAATTGACACCTCCCAGGACACCACAGCTTAATGGTGTGGCTGAGAGGCGTAATCTAACCTTGTTGGATATGGTTCGTTCCATGATGAGTCAAACTTTGCTACCAATCTCATTTTAGGGGTATTCCTTAGAGACTGCAACCCATATCCTTAATCTAGCCACTACAAAGAAGGTTGCCAAAACACCTCACAAGATGTGGACTGGAAAAGTTCCCAATCTAGACCACATCAAGATTTGGGGTTGCGAGGCTTTCTTGAGGCGTGAGACTCACGATAAGCTCAAACCTCGAAATGAGAGGTGTCTTTTCATTGGCTACCCAAAAAAATCAATTGGCTACCTCTTCTATAGACCCAGTGATAATATGGTCTTTGGAGCAAGGAGATGAGTCTTTTGCGAGAGAGGGTTCATAAGCCAAGGAAATAGTGGGAGGCAAAATGACCTTGAAGAAATTCAAGAGTCGAGTGGTGAAGGAACCTCATACCCTAGCAATCAACCTGAGGAGGAAACTTCTACTGATCCGACTGACAAGTCTGTACATCTGAGGCGTTCCACGAGAGTTAGGAATGCACTTGAGCATTACTATGGTTTCTATATTATCGCGGAAGGTGATACACTTATCAATGATATTACACTGATAGATCTGGATGAACCTAACAACTACACAGAAGCCATGGTAGGCCCTAAGGCTGCCAAATGGAAAGAGGCTATGGTCAGCAAGGTACAGTCCATGTATGACAATCAAGTTTGGAACTTGGTTGACAATATACTAGGTCGTAAGACAGTCAGGTGCAAATGGATCTTCATGAAGAAGACCGACATGGATGGTAATGTACACACTTATAAGGCACGATTGGTTGCAAAAGGCTTTTCTCAAACTCCGGGAGTTGATTATGATGAGACATTTTCACCTGTATCAAAGATTAAGTCTAGTAGGGTTATGTTAGCCATTACTGCATCTCATGATTATGAAATATGGAAAATGGATGTCAAAACTGCTTTCCATAATGGAAGGTTGGCTGTGGATGTTTACATGAGTCAGCCATAGGGTTTTGTCAGTATAGAGTACCCTAATAGAGTGTGTAATCATGAGAAATCCATCTATGGATTGAAACAAGCACCTCGAATTTGGAATCTTTGTTTCGATGAGAAAGTCAAAGAGTTTGGTTTTTCGAGAGCTGAAGATGAATCTTGCGTATATGTCAAGGCTAGTGGGAGTATAGTTAGCTTTTTGGTATTGTATGTGGATGACATACTACTCATAGGAAATGACATCCCAACTTTGTAGGAAGTAAAGTCCTAGCTTGGGAAGTGTTTCGCTATGAAGGACCTTGGAGAAGTTGCCTATATGCTAGGAATAAGGATTTTGAGACACAGGAGTAAAAGACTAATTGGACTTAGTCAGAGTACCTGCTTGGATAAGGTGCTGAATAGGTTCAGCACATAGAATTCCAACAAAGGGGAGTTACCGATCCAGAGTAACGCAAGACTGAGTAAGACTTAGAGCCCGAGTATAGAGGTTGAGATAGCTGAGATGATTTGAGTTCCGTATGATTCTGTTGTAGGCTCGATCATGTATGCGATGACTTGTACTCGTCCTGATGTGGCTTTTTCCCTGATCATTGTCAGCAGATATCAGGGGAACCCCGTCAAGGCTCACTGGACTGTGGTAAAAAACATTCTCAAATACTTGCGGAGGACTAAGGATTGGGTCCTTAACCTTGGTGGGAGTGATGACTTGAGAGTATTAGGGTATAGTGATGCTAGCTTCCACACTGATAGGGATAATTTTTGCTCTCATTCAGGCTAGGTCTTTACCTTAAACGGAGGAGCAATTACTTGGAAAAGTTCCAAGTAAGAGACAGTGGCTGTTTCAACTTTCGAATCAGAGTATATAGCAGCAAGGGAGGCAGCAAAGGAGGCTATATGGCTAATGAACTTCATTGGAGACCTTGCAGTAGTACCAGCTATAAAGTAGCCTATGGAGATTTTCTATGATAGTGAAAGTGCGGTTGCCTTAGCCAAGGAACCAAGTAATCACGGAAGATCTCGACGCATCGACTGGAAAATACCATTTCATCAGACTTCGAATAAAAAAAGGACTCCTCATGGCAAAGAGGGTATCATCGGATGAGAACCCAGTAGATCCCTTCACGAAGGGACTGGGTAGGGTTAAGCATCTCCAGCATGCAAGGCGCATAGAGCTAAATGATGATATTAGTTTTAGAAGCTAGATAGATTTGAAATTTGTAAAGTGTAATTGGCATTTAATGAAAAATAAAAGATGTTGTTTATGTATAAGTAAAGTGTTGCTATCTTCTGTCAATTGTTTACTATTATTTCATTTTGCATGTTTTGACTTCCAGAATAATTATGTTGTGGTATATCATATTATTCAAATCCTCCACAGTCGGTCATATGTTGGAAGTAGATATGAAGCAAGACTTTCATGGGTTGGCTTGTAGATATCTAAGATGTTGGACATAGAAAGAGTTGCTACAACACTCATGAGTGCTCATAAGTTCTGAGTATTGGATTCAACCCACGCTCACTTGTATCACGTCATGGAATTTGTCTCGAGTGATCATGAGACAGTAATATCATATAAGTCTTGAAACCTAGAGATATGAGTTGTTGACTATGAGTTGGTGATACATTGATTGTACGAAAACGCATTGGTAACTCGATGTTATAAAAGGTGCCTTTGTGTATAATTCAATGAGTAGTAGAACAAGCATATGAGTCGAAGTTTATCTGTTCTTTCTTGGATTAGAAGCGATATCTGGGCCCCTCGATGATTTTGTTTTCACCTATGTATCGGGCATGGTCAGAACTAAATTGATGTGTTCGATTATGTTCTATGTCAAACAAATCGGAAATCGGGAAACACACTGTTGGACAATAAGTAAGTCATTTTTCCATGTATTTGTCCGATTAATATCTAGAACAGAGGATTATATGATCACTTAATTTAAATGGCGTACATCGTCATCTTAGTTCCGCAAGACCTTGAAAGAGCCACAATTGCTGATCGGTTCCTGAAGTCATACCGGGATCTATAGTTATTAGAATTATCCTAATGGGAGACTGTTGGATTAGATTTCTAAGTCCATAACTATATTGGGTATGTACTTGACCCAGTTGGCATGGTCCATTTGGGTTGCATGGCATTACTACACATGGATAGACTAAAATGAGAGAAAGGACACTTAAGGTTTATTAATATATTATAAGTTCTAATATATTAATAATATTATTTAATTATTATTGATCAAAGAATTAATTAAGTGATCAAAAAGAGCCTAATTAAATATATGGGGTTGATTGTGTATATCATCCATTCTTTTATAGTCGGCTAATGATGCATGGTTTATTAGTTTGCGCTAAAACCCATTAGGTGCTCCATAGATAGGCCATGGGAGTTATAAACCCATGGATCATGGAATATGAAAAGTCATGCACATTAGGGTTTACATGGAGTAACCCTACATGTGGCGCACTATTTAAGAAGCTCCATGGTTAGCAAAAATCGGCCGCTACATGTGAAGAACAAAAGAGCTAGCCGATTTTGTGGTGTTAGTGAACTTCTCTCAAGGTTATTCTAAGTGTTGTGGTGTTGTGTGAGACATTTGAGGCATCACACTTGAGGTGTTAGGATCACAAGGTTCTCAAGGAATCCAAGCAACAAAAATGTGTGTTCTTCTACTAGAATTTCTAATTTAAAGTTCTCCATGCCATGCTAGTTAGGTTAAGAACCTTGGAAAATCAAATTTGCATGTATCCTGGTAAAACATAGATCCAAGGTTTCTAGGGTTGCATGTACACCTTAGGAGTATTAGAATGCTCAAAAACCTTCACAAACATCTTGTGATATCTCACCTTCTTCATCTCCTCATCTGCAACATACTACAAAACCAATAATGCCCTCTCTCGGAACATAGTAGCGATCTTTGCCACCGTCTCAATATGCTAGCAAAGGTCATGAAACTCCCTCGTCAACTGTAGGACGTCGATCACCGATGCAAACTCAGCCTGAAACATAGTCATGAAAATCGTCCCAAGTCACCGACTCAACCGCCTCGCATCCCAAGGCGTGCCCAACTTCCTCCCACTAGTCCTAAGATCTATCTTTCAGAAGATAGGATGCAAGTCTGACATCTACCCCCTCGGGACAAAAACTAGTGTGGAAGGCATCCGTGACATCCACCAACCAACTCCTGCTCGCAATCGGGTCCTTTTCCCAAATAACTCCAGAGCCCCACATGCTCGGAACTCAAGAGCCCAAAACACTAATGCTTAAAGATGACCTAAACTATAAAGACCCAACTTCTGAGTAATCCCCGCATACTCGTCGCACCCACTTTTGGGACTCAAACCCAATATGCCCAGCGTACTGGCCAGAGTCCCTTTTTTCCAACAAATGACTTAACCTATTAATACCTTGACGTCCAAACCTCAGATCTTCTCTGAAATAACATTTTAATCTATAAAGTTGGTGACTATACCAACTTGCATCGCCCAAAAGAACCCAATACCCAACCCTAGGTCCAAAACACCATACAAAGGCCAATAAATCATGTATGGTTGAATCAAAACCACAAACACTCGATTTTTATGCCTTAAGGACCTTGAATCTACTAAGAGAGTTCACCCTAAGGTCCTGGAGTAGCTCATACTCCCAAGAACCAAGGTCATAGGGCACAAGCTCCTAAATTTACCCACAAATGAGATATCAACAAAGGAACTATCAAGGTAAGAATATTTTTCCTCCATAAGATTCTTATGTAGAAGATAACATTGGATCTTGAGGCTCTAGCTCCGATAACGCACCACCACCAAGTCTCTTGCTCTTCTAATGCACCACAAGATCATCAAATCTCAACCAAGTGCTCAAGAATACACCAAAGATGTCTAGGGTTTCGTGCGGGTAGCTTTAGAGGGAAGGCGGCTGATGAGGATAAGGGTCTTGAGTCCATAATATTGCTTAAATAGAGGCCAAACCATAAAAATTAGGGTTTTTCACTGGATAGCGTACGCCCTGCATACTAGGCGTATTCCCAGCGTACTCACCTCCCCCTCAAAAGTTACATTTTCACCCCCTTGGGACTAAATTTCTTTAAACTAGATGTACGAAAACTAAGCAATAAGGGTCAAATATGTCAAATATAATTTACAATCTCTTTATATAATAATGAATAAAGCAACTTCAAATTTGAAGTATTATTATTCACAATTTTATTTTTAGAGCGGGACATCGAGTTGGATTTGAGAGATTTTTTAATAGGCTTAGGTTATTCTATTCAAAGTGATTATTATGTGGATGTATGACTAAATGTAGGCCAATCAAATTTACAATTTTTAATACAAAATGATTAAATTTAAATTGATATAAAGAAAATGAAAAGTTACTCACATTTAATGAAACGGATGAAATATTTTAGAATGACATCATAAAGAAGTATAAAATATGGTTCAAGTGATTGAAGTATGCTTGGTTATTTTGGAAAACGTTACTATTGAGCTATAATACTTTGATTCATTAGTTGTTGCAGAAGCTGCGGAGGACCGAATTAATGTTGATACTACAAGTCAAAAATATGTGAAAAGTGTAAGGGTCGAAGACTAGTTGTGATATGTCGAAGATTGTAATTTTACTTTAGAAGGCATTTTTATGGAGAAGCTTAGATATTCAGTCCTTGTAATTTTTTGTATGATTTCATGTCTCATATAAATAGGGACATTACTTAGACTTAGATAAGAGTCTTGGTAAGAACTTGTCTGTATTATCTCTATAAGAACTGAAAGTATAATTAAGCTGAAACCAGATTATATTTAATTCTTGTGCTCATTATGTGTTGATATAACTCTGATTTGTTTCATGTACTCGATTATCACTTCATCAATTGGTATTAGAGTAGGAATCATTACTGCGATCTGATTTTCAGTTGAATCTCTATGTTTTTGAGTCACAAAATAGTCTCAAAAGTTTCTGCACTGTTTGATTCAGAAAATCATCTCTGATCTTCAGTTTTGATTGATTCTGCGTTTGATTTGTATAATCGAGTGTTCGATTTTGAGTTTCTGATTGATTCATTCAATTAAATTCAAATTTTTCAAGTTTTTTGAAAATTTTCAAATACATAATAATGGCGAACTTCAACATGAACACAATGACTTCATTCTCGCATCTGTTAAGATCTTCTACAAAGATTCCTATGTTGATTTCGGAGTTTTATGATCAATGGGCTGATCGCATGGAGGATTATTTGAATGGTTTCGATGAAGAACTTTGGAGTTGTATTACAGGAACTGCTCAATCTCCATTGAATGTTCAAAACATTGGATCTTCAAATTCCACACCTGTTGTTGATGAACAATCCACAAGGATGAAGAAAAATGAAAAACGTTGTATGTGAGAATTAAGAGGAGCATCACCACCTGTGGTTTACAATTACGTGCATGGTTGTAAAAGTGCAAAGGAAATGTGGAATACTCTCAAGGATAAATATCAGGGAAGCGAGAAGACAAAAAAAAATTCTATAAAACAATGTCTTGTGGAGCTGAAAGAATTCAGAAAAAAAGAAAACGAAATGATTGAAGTTTACTATGATCGTCTAAATGAATTGATCTATCGACGCAATCGTTATGGAATTACTAGGTCTGCTATGGAGTTCAATCTCACATTTGTGATGGGGCTCTGTAAGGAATGGAGGACTGTTAGCATGATGGTGAAAAATCAACAGAGTTTCGACACATCTTCTCTAAATGATATGTACAATCAACTGAAAACTCACGAAAATGAAGCAAACGAAATGGCAGAAGAGTCGAAGCTCAGTCTGGGAGGTCCATTAGCACTTGTCTCTAATGATGAAGAGTCTTGGTAAGAACTTATCTATATTCTCTCTATAAGAAATGAAAGTATAATTGAGCTGAAACCAAATTATATTTACTTCTTGTGTTCATTATGTGTTGATCTAACTCTGATTTTTTTTCATATACTCGTTTATCACTTCATCAAAAAGGAAGTATTCTACCAGATCAACACCCGTGAAAGACAATATCATTTCTCCACATGCAGGTAGTTTTCATTTTTTTGGTCTATGAAAAATAATAACATTTTTTAGAATATTTTATCATAGTAATAAAAGGTGTTATTTAGTAAATAATGTAAATGATATTATTCTAAAAGAATTATTTATATCATTCTAACATAATACTTTCATAATATGTATCCCTTCTTACTTTATTAAGCAGTTGATGTAGAATGTGAACTGATTCATATAAATATTATTGGATCAAGTAAAACAAAGGACAGTATGAAAAAATCTTCAAGATCAGAACATGGAAAGAGGAATGTAGAATCATGAAATTCAGGTAATTTTTAATTTGGTTTATTTCTTTATGTGCCCCAGTAAAACTTTTAATTGTATAATATAGGATTATAATATATAATTCTAATATAACTAATGTAAACTTAAGTGTAAATGGTATTCTTTTATAATATATAATTTTGATATAACTAGTGTAAAATAAAAAATTTGTGTACTGGTTCTATTAGAACATGTAATTGTATACAATATAAGTTTAGTATAATTGGTATAAAATTAAATATTATAACATATTTATTTATAAAAAATTTATTATATTTTTAAATGATTGTTAATGGGTTATTAAATAATGTTTGTGTAGTGCCAATGAGTAGGGCATGGCAAATTATGTTTACATTATTCAACAGTTGATAACAAAGATAAACTGAGACGATACGTACAGATAGTACAAGTGTAAGAAGAGTGAAAAAGAAGGATTCTACCAGAACAAAACCTAATAAGGATAATAAGAATTAAGTAGAAACAAGGACTGATAGAAAAAACCAAGAAGTTTGAATGAATTACTTGTTGAGTGTATGAGTGGGTCAAAGAGAAACAATGAAAATGTAGACATTAGTATGGATGTGGAAGATAAGGAAGATGTTGGTAACAGAAAGAAAGTAGTGAATGAACCAAATTCAAAGAAATCTCCTAAGAGAAACAAGGGAAAAATAGAACATGAGAATGTGAATATCAAAAAGATGGAGGGCAAGGTTAGAAAAGTAAGTAAGGAACATCTAGAAGGTTTAAGAAGACTTGCAACTAGCATAACCCCTGGAGGGTTAGTGCAACTGTGAAAGTAATGTCCCCTACACAGAAAAATGGAATTGTGTCTATGGGTTTTGGTTCACTTCTGAATATTGACATGGACACTACTCCAGGGTTACTTAACTACTATTTCTTAGATGACTATGACCTGCAGAGTAACCGTCTAGTTCTAGAAATTAATGTGATTACAATTACAAAAGAGATAATACATGATATGTTGGGGTTACCAAATGACAGGGAAGACTTCTTGAACATGGATAGTTGTTAGAAAGATAACGTAATTCTTCAAGGATGGAAAAATCAAAATGATAAAAAAAGGGTTTAATGGTGAAGAATACCTGAAAATGATCGAAAATACAAAGCAAGACAATCTTATGTTTAGGCTAAATTTCCTTACCCTTTTCATTACCATATTAGTGGAATCGACTTTGAGTGGTACAAATCAAATAAATGTTGTTAATAAGTTGGTTTTGTAAGAGTCAATGTAGGTTGTAATTAGTCGAAGTCTGTCATATTCCCCTTCGTATTCTTTGATATATATTTACTAAGGTGCTTTTATATGAAGCTTAGAGTCAATGCCTTGGTATTTTTTGTACACTTTCTGTTTCCTATAAATAGGAACATTTACTAGAGTTAGATAAGAGTGAGTTTTACAGAACTTGTCTTTGTACTCTGTAAACATACGAAAGCGTAATAAAGCTGAAACAAGATCATATTTACATCTGGTGTTCAATCTTACATTCTTACATACTCTGATTTAATACTTACTCGATTCTTTAATTCATCAGTTGGTATCAGAGCAGGAATCATTTTCCTTGATGTGATTTTCACGTTATTTAAAAAGTTTTGAATCAAGTTTTTGGTTCAAAAGTTTCCGCACTTTTTGAAAGTTAAAATTTCTCTTTGATTTGAGGTTGTGATTCGATTCTGCATCAGTATTGTTGAATTGAGTGTTCTTCTTTTCATTTCTGAGTAATTCAGTTAGCTTGTTATCAAATTCTCAATTCTTATTAAAAAATTTCTTCCGTACAACAATGGCGAGCTTCAATCTCAATTCTATGACCTTGTTTTCTCATCTGTTAGGATCATCGACCAAAATTCCAATGTTAATTCCTAAATACTAAGATCAGTGGGCTGATTATATGAAGGATTATCTGAATTGTCTTGATGAAGAATTGTGATCATGCATCTCTGAAAATGTCAATCCTCCGACGAATGTTCACCCAATTGGAGCATCTTCTGCAAGTCCTGTTGTTGAAAATCAATCTGATCGTTTGAAGAAACTGGGGAAAAGGTTTATGAGAGAATTGCGAGGAGCTTTACCTCCAGTTGTGTACAATTACATAAGGAGTTGTACAACTGCTAAAGAGATGTGGGACAATCTGAAAGAAAATTTTCAAGGAAGCGAGAAGATGAAGATAAATTCAGTTAAACAGTGCTTGATTTAACTGAAAGATTTCAAACAAAAAGAAGGTGAAACAATTGAAGCATACTATGATCGTCTGAACGAGTTAATCAATTGTTGTCATCGCTATGGAATCACCAGAACTTCAATGGAATTTAGTCTCATTTTTGTAATGGGTCTTCAAAAGGAATGGAGAAGTGTGAGTATGATGGTAAAGAATCAACAAAGTTTTGATACATCAACGCTCAATGATTTGTACAATTAGTTGAAGACACACGAAGGTGAAGTAAATGAAATGGCTGAGGAATCGAAGCTAAGTATGGGAGGTCCGTTAGCTTTAGTTTCAAAGGTGTCTGAGAAAGAAACATTCGAAAAAGGTGATTCAGAGGAGCAAGAGGGATTCATCTTGAATTCAGATGATGAGGCAATAGCATTTTACTCAAATAATCATGTTAAGAAGTTTTTCAAAAAGTTGTTCAATTCGAAGGGTAAGCAAACTGAGGTGAAAGGAAAAGTTGTGAGTAAAGTTGTTGATGAGGAGAAGAAGAAAGTTGAGAAGAAAGATACGAAGGTGTCTGAAGGGAAGATTGGGAAGAAGCTGAAAGGTGAATCAGGTGTAGATTGTCACTATTTCAATGGAGCCAATCACCTTGCAAATGAATGCATGCTGAGAATGACGGATGAATGGAAGAATAAAGTTAAGGATGAAGCTTATTATGCTGAGAATCTTGAAGAGGTTCGTGCGAATGCAAATAATTTGTCGTTGATTGCAACAGGAGAAAAGAATGAAGATGGAACGTATCAAATCTAGATCTGGATCAGGTGATGAGTGTTGGATTAGTGTCTAAGTCCATAACTATTTTGATATGTACTTGACCCGATGGTGCATGGTCCTTTTGGGTTGCCTTCATCAAAGCAACTTGATAGGATGAATTATGGAGAGAAAGGATTAAATATGATTTATTAATATATTATGAGAATAATATATTAAAGGAGAAATCATATTGGTTAATTAATATTAGTCAAGAATTAATAAGAATTAAGTTTGTGGTTAAAAGAGATTAATTAAACTAAGGGACTAGAACTGTCAATTGTATGATAGTTGAATATTGAGCTAATGGACTCCATATTAAAGGAGTGGACGGATTCTATGGGGAAACCCATTAGAAATCGTCCCTAGGCCTTTAAGGAAGGAGCCCATGGGTTACTTAGGGCTTAAGCATCCAAATTAGGGTTTCCTAGTTTGATAACCCTAATAGCTACACTATTTAAAGATCCCTAGAGCACCAAAAATGTGGGAAAGCAACTCATTAGGGTTTTGGATGGTTTTTGGGTGTCTCCTTCTCTTCTCTTCTTCATCCTCTTGCTCTTGGTGTTTGTGATCCATTAGAGGAGTGACATTTGTGACTCTAAGCTTTCTAAAGTCAATACAAGAAGGATTTGAGATTGTTATTGCTACATAACAATCAAGGTATGATCTAAACCCTTATTTATATGTTATATTGATTATCATATGCTAAATCTAGGGTTTATAGTCTTGGATAACATGCATGTACAATAGAGAAACCTAGACGTCAACATTTCAAATGAACTGTTAATACAACATATGCTCAATCTTTTCTTACAAAACCAAATTTTGATTTCATTCCTCAAAAGCCAAATTTTCCTAATCACACGAAGAAACAAATTTTAAAAACTTCGCATGAAAAAGGTCTGACTACAAGAAAGAATATTGATCATTGGCTAGAAGGAAGAGGAAAAATGTATCAGTCAAGTAAATTATAAAATGATCAAATTCACGAAGCCTATGAGAAGTATGTTAATACTTCATCAAACGGAATTTCTTCTTCTATGGATCCGAATATTTCAGTCAAAGCATGGAAACCAGTCATGAAAACAAGGAATGTTCAATCACAAACTCGAAATACAAAGGGTAATGTCATTGAACATTCGAAACCATCAGCATCTTATGTTTCGAACCCTTTAAATGATGAAGTAACATTAATTGATAGTATCAAAACTAATGTTTGTGACTGGATTAAAACTTCTTCATTACATTCGAAGTTTAAATCTAATTTCCAAGGACCTAGAAAGTCTTGGGTACCTAAATTCCTCCATTGGTTGTAGGTACTACGTGACGAGCAATATGATAACAAATTGTACATTGATAGTGGTTGCTCTCGTCACATGACTGGGAAGAAGGAGAATTTACAAGATTTTCGAAGTTCAAAGAATGGAGGAGTTATGAAATTTGGTAATAATAAAAAATGTCAAGTCAAAGGATATGGGAAAATTACGAATGGTCAATTCACAGTGAATCGTGTTGCTTATGTCGAAGGTCTTCAACATAACTTGATAAGTGTATCACAACTTGTTGTGGGCACTGGCAATCAAGTACTTTTTAACGAAGAGGGAAGCATCATTTCGAATGTTAACACAAAAGAAGTTTTGATCAAATCAAAAAGGAACGGTGACATGTTCACATTGGATATCAATCCAATTGTAGGAAAACCTTATGTATGCCTTCTTTCGAAAGCTACATCAAATATAAGTTGGCTTTGGCATCGAACACTTTCACATCTCAACTTTCGAAACATCAACAAACTTGTTGTACAAAATTTGGTAAGAGGTTTTTACCTGTACTTAAATTTGATAATGATTCTTTATGTGCAGCTTGTGAAGTTGGCAGCAACATAAACAAGGTCATCCAATCACGATCGATTCGAAAATTGTTGAACCACTGGAACTACTACATATTGATTTGTGTGCTCCTTCAACAGTTTCAACATTCAACAAGAAACGGTATATTTTAGTAATTGTTGATGATTTTTCAAGATTCGCATGGGTTTATTTTCTCAGGCTTAAATCTGAAGTTGCACAAATCATGATTGATTTTATCAAAAAGATGGAAACAACATTCAAGAAGATTGTTCGAAAAATCAAGAGTGATCATGGAACTGAATTTAAGAACAATGTTCTTGATTCATTTTGGGTGGCAAAGGAATTTCACATAATTTTTCGTCTCCATATACACCTCAACAAAATGGTGTAGTTGAACGAAGGAATAAATCTCTCTATGAAGTAGCACGGACAATGCTGGCATATGCGAATGTTCCACAATATCTTTTGTGACAACCTGATATTTCGAATCTATGTAATGACCTGAAAGAGCAAGTATTGTAACCTCTTTTGATGTAATGAAATTAACTTCGAAAATAAAATGTTCAAAAGTCTCTATTGGGTTACCTACTATGCTAGATATTGAGTCAAGGTTTACAGAAATACTAAGAACACCAAAATCCAAGTTATAACGAAGAAGTTATGACCATTTTAAGATTTCCGACAAAACCGACAACACAGATAAACGTAAAAACACGAAGTTTCAATACGATAGTTTTTAACCTTAAGTATCTAAATGAAAGTCGTAGATATCATTAAACCATAAACGTACATAAAAAGAACGACCAAATCTGACTTCGTATGAAGAAGTTATAAATTTTACAAAATACAGATATAGTAGTAGACAGCTAAAATCTCAAAATAGAGATCGAGAGGTTTTTGGTCAAAACAACCTAAATAAGAATCAAAGGCATCAACAATAGTAGTATAATGGTGAAAAGTCTGGCGAAAACGGACATCAGATGAAGAAATTATGGATTTTTAATAGACTTTTTGTGTCCCGGCCTGTTAAAAATATAATAATTAAAAACAAATTCAAAATTTGCCAATGAAGTCTAAACGAGAGTTGTAGAGCATGTTTTCACCTTCGCTTGCATATAAAGAACGCCAAAAACGGAGCTCGTATGCGAAAGTTACGGATTTTACAAGTTCGGGGTACACACACCAAGAGGATTTACGCCCATCGTACCCTCATACGCCCAACGTAATGGAGTGCTAGGCCTCGGTTGGTCCACGTCACCCCTACTCTTCTAGACCATCACATCCGACGCTTCGTCCGAAGAAGCGGTAAGCAATGACGTACCAGTACGCCTAGCGTACCGAAGGGTCAACCCTCCTATAAAAGGGATGCGAGGGTGCCGGCCAAATTTGCTCATTCTCTCTCTTTCTATCATGATTTTACCTCGTTTTACGTGCAAGAAATATCCCGAATCCCCGGTTTTCATATATAAGCCCCGAAGGAAGGTTTTGCTCGATTGTCATTTCGTTTTTTCAAACAATTAAGTGAGTTCATACCCCTATAATCTACACTTTTAAAGGTTTTATAAATGCTTTTATACGCTTTTAAGGGGGGGAAATACAAGTAAACACACGGTTATTATCATGTGTTACATAAAGTTTCATTATACACTTTTTATCAAGTGAATCATATGTGATTTATAACTACTATATGAAAACTTTCGTATATAAAATATATCACGATAACATCTCGTCTTTTGAAATGAAATATGTTGTTATATATATATATATATATATATATATATATATATATATATATATATATATATATATATATATATATATATATATATATATATATATATATATAAATCAAACACTTTGTTTATACTTTATGTATAGGTGTCCATCTTTGACACTACAAAAGTTATACTTTTCATAACAAGTGAGCATTACACTAGGGTTTACTATACTAATGAAACACACTTTTGGAAAACTATAATAGTTATAGTTTTTAGAGAACATCATGAACTTTTACATACTAAAAACACCATTTCTAGGAGATACTTTCATATACACGAACAAACGAACATTTTCATACATAAATCTGTTTTATACTAAGTTTTGTGAGACTTTAAACTTTACGTACGTTCGAGTACATATTTCAAGTCCTATTTTATAAACCAGAATCCCTTGGAGGGGGAGCATGGTATTTGTGTATAGATCTATACAGGATTGACAACCCCACGCCCTGACTGTTAGCTACAGTACATCATTTGGGGTGACAACTGTCAGAACCACTACAAGAAAAAGACCCTTTTACGACACGCAAACCACGACGCTCATTGATCTATGTTACGCAAAAGGGATCGACATTAAAAAAGTGTCATCTCTTCAAAAAATTTAAGGATTGAGGTCACGCATTATTGCGTGCCCTTAATTTAGTGTTATAAGAAAAAAAATTAAAAACACGGAGGGCACCGTATCGTAAACGCGCGTCGTCTGTGAGTGTCGCTTTATAATTTTAATGAACGCGCGTTCGTTTAGTAGATAGGGGGAAATGAAATCCCAAAATTTTGAAAACTCGCCTTGTTCTTTTCTACCTTTTTTCTATCTTTCATCTTCACAATCGATTCTCTCCTCTCCCTCCTCTCCAATCCGCTTCTCCCTTACTCCTGACCTTACTTGTTAATCGTCTCATCGGATCTTTGCTCTAATGTCTCTCTGAAGATCAAGAAATTTCAAGCCCTAGTCTCCCTCTGAGGCAGAGACGAAAAGAGAAATAAACATGAAGAATGCACTTATCGTTGTTACGACTTATGATGCTTCTCAAAGCTTTTGATAAGAACCCTGGCTCAGTTGCTTCTCAAAGCTTTTGATAAGAACCCTGGCTTAGTTGCTTCTCAAAGCTTTTTATAAGCACCCCGTCGGCTTTGCTTACTGGAAATCGACCCACATCCTCAAATTAGGGTTTTTTTCATCCTTCAAATTACGACCCACATCCTCCATAGATCGATCCTTATTGCTTCATTTCTCACAAGAAATTGAACACTTTACATTCACAGGGCAACAAAATCAACTATTTCTGGAACTTGGGTTTCAGTTCCAAATGAAATTGAAGGGTTTCTGGTCACCATGATCAAAGGGTTAGGGTCTCGTTTGTCAATGAATGCTCACAGGGCCACGGAAGCTAGGGTTTTTGGGCAAAGCTAGAATTGATCTTTTCTCGTTCCTTCGGAATCACGAAGACGCTGATTGCCATGGAGTGTTGACGTGGTTAACAGAAGACGAGGAAACAGGAGAGAAATCTGGAAATTAGGTAAAAATGATAACTAGTCTTCATTCACGCCCCACTCCAAGCTAATCGAGTTCCATTTTTTTCTTATCTAACTCGCTTGCCAGGTTATCAGTAACCGTTAAAGCTTACTCGGCAGATCAGTCTACTTCTCTGGTTTCTACTTATTATTTTTAAAATCCTCTACGTATGTATCCATGTGTATGTTTAAACCTCAAAATCAAACTAAGCGAAGTAGAAAGAGGATGTGCTTTGCATTGATCTGAAGGAAACTTTGAGCGTCTAACCAGTATTCCATGGAATGCTTTCAGGTGTTGAAAATTTGGTGATTATAGGTTCAGGACCTGCTGGTTACACAGCAGCAATCTACGTAGTTCGTGCCAATTTGAAGCCTGTAGTGTTCAAGGGATATCAAATAGGCGGTGCAATCTGTGATGGAGCTACAGGGGCGACTACCAAAAGGCTTAAATTACCTCGTGAAGATGAGTTTTGGAGTAGGGGAATTAGTGCCTGTGCAATCTGTGATGGAGCTTCACCAATTTTTAAGGGTGAAGTTCTTGCTGTTGTTGGAGGAGGTGATACAGGAACTGAGGAAGCAATATATTTGACTAAATATGCAAGACATGTACATTTACTTGTACGCAGGGATCAATTAAAGGCCTCACGAGCTATGCAGGACAGGTTAGAAAAAATATGTATTTCTCTTATCTTAATTGGAAACAAAAAGTAAATACAAATTTAAAAATGGATTAAAAATGGAAAATTTTGTACAAATTAAGAGGATATTATTACCTATACAACAAGACCCATCTGCAGCCTTTGACAAAATTAGGAAGGGAAGACTGAAAGAATTGGTATAAATCTTGAATAATGAAAAAGGAATCAAGGGAAAAGTCAATGATAGCTTTCATTAGAGTATTTGGTTCAGTTGCATCTTCAAATTCAGAGTTGCTGCTGCTGCTCCTTGAAGATCCCTGGTCTCCATTAGAGTATTTACTATTGTCGTTTCTGGTTGTTTTGTTTCCTTCTGCTTATGCTGAAATATTTATTTATGTGTTGTTTTTGAAGAATAATTATCTTGAAAAGGCAAGGAAAATGAGAAACCTCCATTTCTTTACAGGAAGGTTTGCCTGCCTTTCTTTCAAAAAAATTTGAGTTTTTTTAACAGGATTTGTTTTTTAGGATATACTATATAGTGGTAATTTGAGTTTTTTTTAATTGGTATGGTTCTTAACTATCGGGATGAAAAAAATGATTTGGTTTAATCTAATTAAAAATGGACTTTCGTGATTTTGTTTGTAATTGATTTCAATTATATAGTATTAGCCCGATATTTAATCTTTAGGATAGTAAAATCTGATTGGATTGGACCAACTTGGACCAATTTTCGCAAACTGGGTTTCGTCATGCCTGGTTTTATATTAGATTTGGATCCAATTTTCTTATACATCTCTGTTTGATGCTTATGGATACCTTTTGATCCTGTTTTTGACTATTTCAACAGTTGTCTGCTATTGCTTGCAAGGTGTGTATTCTGTTATGCTCCCTTTTATATATGTTTGATTAACATCTGATAATTCTTTCTTTACAATCGTACATAATCATGAAAACTTGTTTATTATCTCTATATATATGTTTTGGTTTATTAAGATCATTTGAATGAGCATAATCTTCAATCTCGTAAAAATATTAGTAGGGTCGCAAAATGGGAAAGCTTTATATTGGTCAAAACGGGTTAGGTTGACCCACCAACACCTTTTTGTTTGTTACTTTTTTATTTTTATAAATAACTAATGATTACAAAAACATATTAAAAAATGGTCAATGGCTTTTTTTATACAGTGTTTCTTCCCTGGCATGGTTTATGTCTAAGTGTCTAACCAAGATACAAGTTTTGTTACATTAGGACAACGTGTGTTGGCGTATCCTCTCAAGTGCGTTGCCATTATTAATTGCCTTTTACCTTATAAAATTAAAAAATTGAAATTATGATTTTTTATAATTGATTGGTTGATATGTATTGCAGGGTCTTGACGCATTATGGGCATCCTGATGTGTTTGACCAAAAATTCCATATTTCTCGAGGTGGAATACGTAAGGCTTCACGTGTTATTAATATAAATGAAGATATATATGCAGGATTCAATTCCACTTTTGAGGCAGGGTAACATCACGCAGCATGAATACATACAGGTTTGTCTCATCACAATGCTATGCTGCTAAATATTCATAATTTATAATTATATTTTATTTTTGGCTAATATTTTTACATATGTAGGTTGGTAAAGGAAGAGACGTTGGGTTAAATCAAATTGCCCTGTTTGAAGGTTGACCAATTCTATAGAGCACCTGGTTTTGGTGACAGAAAAAGTCAATATCTTGATGATATTGCTATTCTTACTGGAGGCAATTATTTCATATGTTGTTTTTTAACAAAGGGTTCTGGTTGAAATTTGTCTTCCAACTATTCTCTATGACTACATTTGGTCCCTAAACTTTTAAAATTTCTATTGCATACAGGAACTGTAATCAGAGAGGAGGTAGGTGTTGACCAAAGACACAACCACCATTGATGGTGATGGAAGCACACAGGAGTTGGTGAACAGACGGGTGGCTCAAATTAGAAACCTTGTTGAGGCAGCATAACAAGATTATGAAAAAGAAAAATAAATGAAAGAATTTTATTTAATTTTTGTCTAATCTTTTTACATATGTAGGTTGCAGGTGGAAATGGACAACAAGTTTTAAGTAGGGACGTCTACAAAATTGGTCAACTCTTTGATTTTTTCAGAATGCTCTCTTTCTACTTCACCACAGTTGGTTACTAGTTGAGTTAAATCAGATGTTTTGTTTCAAATAATAGTTATATATTTAATTTTCCCTTTGAGAGTTTAATGTTAGTTTGGTTCAAGTAACTGTTGAGAAGGTTGTTTTGGAACAAAGCAATAGCCAGTATGAGCTTCAAGGCGAATACGTGTTGCTGGAGAATGAGGCTTACTAAGAAGAGCAATGGCTGGTAATTTAGGGAGTGTGATATCTTCTATGGGTCGCTAGAGAATGAGGCTTGAGGTTCCACGTGCTGAAATTGATGAGATGCTTCCACTTGCTAGGCTTGTTTCCCAAAGTACCGATCCAGTTCTTCAGTTTAGATCAAAGGTCATCCTCATTCATTCATTCATTTAATAAGTTTTAGTCTATCATCCAAATCCAAAAAGCTCTCATCTATATCTAATGTCTTCTATTTGCAAAACACATGAGAATGAATGAATGAATGCCCTCTACCAAAATATATCAAACACAACCAATCCTAATCCTGTTCATATACCATAAGAGAGTAAAGTAAAGTAGGTTCCATTCCCATACATTGGTTTGGTAAACAGAGTAAATAAAGTAGGTAGCTATTTGTAGCAAAGCTCTATCTACTCTAGGGGTATATAAATATTATATGATTTTAGGTGATGTTGTTCCCCATTACCTGTCTAACTTGGACCTGAGAATACAAGCAGTTTGAAAATCAGCATAAAGCTGGTGAGTTCATAAGCGGTTTTGTTTTATGAAAATGTATCGATTTCCTTTAGTTTTCCAAAAAGGTTTGTTATCCAAGAAAATCCCATATTTTCTTATGTTAAATAGTTTCGTTATCTTTCATTACAGTTCAGTTACGCGTTTTAAGTTAACCCCAGGAAAATCCCATATTTTCCTAAATGCAAGATTGATTGAATAAGACAGAGTATAGTTTAATACACAAAACTATATATTGAAAATCATAGGATTACTATTCCGAATTAGACAAGAATACTATAATATAGACGAACTGTAGATAGAAAGTATTTTGAAAACCTTGGGACTAACATCCCGAACCAGTTACAAGATAGTTTGATATACTAGAAAATACATATTGAAAACCATGGGACTACTAACCCGAATAAGATTGTTTGATAAAACCATGGGATCACTATCCCGAATTTGATATAAGATAGTTGGATAAAGTCATGGGAATACCATCCCGTACAAGATATAGATTCAAAACCATGGGATTACCATCCCGTACAAGATATAGATATAAAGCCATGGGATTATCATCCCGAACGAGATATAGATACAAAACCATGGGATTATCATCCCGAACAAGATATAGATTCCTAACAAAATCCCAGCTGTGAATAAATTTATATTAATACGTATTGTGAGTCGGGTAACCATGCTGATACGACAACGAGACCTCCTTGACGTTAGTCAGACGTCGGACGATATCCATAATTTTTCACCCCAGGCGTGCCCGCCTAACTGTAGCTAGCAGTTAAGGTGTAAGATTGTCAGTCCCGAATAGATCTATTCACAAATTCCTCGCTCTCCCTCCAGGAGACTCTGGTTACACTTCTGGGGAGGATTTACTGATAATCCATAAAGGGTAGTGACTACTCACAAACTAGTATTAAACTATTCACAGGATTCTCATACGATATCAAACATACAAAGATTATGAAACATCATACAGTGAAAATAGATACATACAATAAACTATCTAGAAATACATTCAAATGATACGGAGATAAACTGAATCAGACATAGTTTATCTAATAACTTTATACATATATCAGTACATGATATAAAGAGAAGTATAGAACCCCAAATTATTCCCATAATAATTTGATTAGTTTGGTTATTTTCTTAACTAAAATCCATTTAGTTGTAATTGATAAATCATTCCTTATGCTCAGCATAATACATAAGGAGTAAAAGAGTTTATAAGTTTGCCAGATATTATTTGAAGCACATCAATGTTATAATTCGAAATCAGTTATAGTTTGCTTGTATTCCCCCCCTGAAAACATTGAAAAACACGAAAAAGACGTAGGGGTATGAACTCACCGGACGAGAAATGTGACGATTTGGATGCTAAGTGTTGGTATGGGGCTTGCAAACACACGAGGTTCCTAATTATAATGTAAAGATACACATTTGTATCTAATTAGGACTTAGATTGATTATTTGATAGGGACAATTGTTTCTAGTCGCGAAAATACTCCAATACAACTGTTTGGAGGGACCCGGATGACATTTAGGGACACATATAATTAGGATATTGAATTGGGACTTCAAAGGAACACTCCTTAGGAAATTTACGGCCACAATGACCCTCTCCCCATGAGTTTATGGCCGTAAACTCATGGTGGGGTGAGTTATGGCACAATTTGGCTTGAAACACTTAGGGATAAATGTTAGACTTTGTTTTAAGGGCTTGGAATTATTTTTAAACACCAAAATGACACATTTAAGGGAGTTTACGGCCTAGCATAGGCTCTTGGCCGTAAACTCCTAAATACTCAAGAAAAATTGTTTTTGGTTTCCAAACAAATCATTTGTGATTGCTAAAATTATTCCTAGGCCTTTCATGCATTTCCTTGAAATTTTGGAGGGTTTTTTGGAGTTTACGGCCTATGAGACCCCCTCATGGCCGTAAACTCTCTTAGAGAGTAAATCCATGTGTTTTAAAGCCAAAAACTTGTTTGTAAGGACTTCTAAAATTCATTCCAAGGCTTTAGGGGTGTTATAGGGGTTAAACAACACTTTAAAATGAATTTCACCATGTTTTAAGGAGTTTACGGCCCAAGCACTTGCCTTGGCCGTAAACTCACAATAATCCCTCAAAAATTATGTTTCAAGTGTCCAAAATGCTAAAACTAATATCCTAAAATTCATATATAAGTCTTATAAGTGTTTTGGAAGGGTTTAAGGTCACAAAAACCCCATAATTATGAGTTTACGGCCCAAGCTTGTTCCTTGGCCGTAAACTCCTTCAAATCCATCAAAATCCATGTTTTAAATGTTCTAAGTCTATTCGATGAAGTCATATAGCCATATCTAAAGTCCAAATGTGATTAGGAAGGGTTTTAGGGCTTAAAAACCCCTTTAACTTAGTGTTTACGGCCTAGGCAGCTTCCTGGGCCGTAAACTCATATAACATGTCCAATATCATGATTTAATCTCAAATTTAGAAGCCAAATATGCTATACAATGAAGTTAGGAAGGTACCTTAGGGATTTGAGGCCTTAAAATTGAGTTTTGGACCCTTAAACTTTGATTTTAGGAGAGAGGTTAGAGAGAGAGTAGAGAGAGAAGGAAAAAGCTTCAAATGAAAGGTTTAAAACGTTTATATAGTTCCCAAAACATGGACACGGTGGAATTCTACCTGATACCGGCCTTAAACGAGGCTTTAGGTTGCACCCGATTAAGTTTCCGTCACCCGGCGGGGACGTTTCTAACTTTTTGAAATAAACATTTTTGGGCTAGATTCATGAGTTCCTAGATGGTTTGGACATTCATTGAATTAAAATAAACATATAAATTTAATTAACTAAACCCAAAAACGAAATCGGAACGTTTCGACATACGGCGAATTATACGGGTAGAATGGGTTTTCGGTGATGAACAACTTCGGGTTGTTATATTATCCCCCCGTTAGAGGGAATTTCGTCCCGAAATTCAAAGAATAAGATACAGATTATGAATTGGAATGAGACACGAATGGATTTGTTGCCTCGGATCTTCACTTTCTCAAGTGGAATCAGGTCTCTACTGGGCGTTCCAGCGAATTCTCACTATCGGGACATGTCTTTGTTTCGTACTTTGACTCTCTCTCAATCTATGATATCAATCTGTTTTCTCATGGAAGTTCCAACCCAGGACGATTTCGGTTTCCTCAAGGAATTACTAGGGTTTCGTCGAGTAGGTGCTTCTAAGGATTCGAGATGTGATGGACTGTATAGATGTGTACCAAACTCTAAAGGCATCCGAAATCTAAAGGTTGCAGGATCGATTTCTACAAGGATCTCGAAGGGTCTGATGTGAGACTAAACTAGATGTTCGAAAGAAACTCCCGGGAATCCTTCGAGATAGACATTTAGAGGAAAGAGCTGTTAACTTCCCATTTCTCAATAATCACAGAAACGAGGGATGCGTGGTAATTCATATCGGGAAAAACTTTTGAGTTCTAAGGCATGGAATGATACGAAAGTTTGATGCCGAAGTCACAAGAACCGGGTCGAGGAAAAGATCTAGACGAGCGACCCTTTCGAAACCAAGGATAACAACATGAATGAGACTCGGTCATTTCATGTTAAACATAGCATCAAAGTATTTTCATGGAAAGTTTTCCCCCTTTAAAACCGAATGGAACAGAATAATCCTCCGGACTGAGGATTCAATCTATAGGTACAAAGTTAGTGTTCTCTATCTCACTAGTTAGTCGTCTCGATGGTACACATTTCGATTACATACGAAGGATTGAGCTTAGAAAATGTTCGAATAGATAGATAATAGGTTTCCCTTTTGTACCCAAAATCAAAAAGAGTTGCAGGTATAAGAATTATCAAAGAGAAGTGTACCTGCAGCGACAGAGGGGTCAGTGCTTCACCACAATTGTAGCAGGCCGGACTGATTCCCGCTCCGGATGATTGGTTTGTTGATTTGGATGGTTTTCTGCAGGGTCATGCAAGATGGCCCTTATTGCCACAGTTGTCGCAGATCCTTTTGCGACATGGACCAGGAATGCGGTGGTGGTAGCTGCACTTACCACACCAAGGAAGGGTACCAGTGTACCCACTGGCGGAAGTTTGGGCTGTGGAACCGACAGCTGAAACAGCAACAGGGACATTAGCAGCATGGGCTGCTACCGTTTGCTGTTTCTTAGAAGACCCTTGCGTACTCTGGGCCTTCCGCTTGTTCCAGAATTTCTTCTTGCTTCCGCCTCCACTGGTGACTGGCTCGAGGGTGGTAGCTTCCTCATCAGAGTTGTCTTCATGATCGATCAAGATTTTTGCAAGACATTTAGCACTGTCATATGTGTCTGGCTTCGCAGCCAAGACATTCCCCTTTGTTGGCTGGGTCAACCCCCAGATGAACCTCTTCATCTTTTTACTCTCCGGGGTAACCATTCCCGGACAGAGTAACGCCAGATCATCGAATCTTGAGGTATAAGCAGCTATGTCGGAACCCTTCATCTTAAGGTTCCAAAGTTCGTGTTCTAGCTTCTGGAGTTCGCCCCGAGGGCAATACTCTGCGAGTAGAAGCTCCTTCATAGCTTCCCAAACCATAGCATTGGCTACAGGTAAAGTTAAAGATTTGACTCGGCCGTTCCACCAAGTCAGGGCTTTGTCTAGGAAGGTGCAAGTAGCAAACTTTACTCTATCAGACTCCGAACAGGCGCATATTTCAAAGATTGATTCGATTTTCTCGAACCATCGGGTTAAAGAAATGACACCCCCTGTACCATCGAAGAATGTCGGTTTTGCGTTCATGATGTCTTTATAGGAACCCTCTTTTTGGTGTCCCTGGCTATCATCTAGGTTTTGGGGCTGGGGACCACCTCTTGAATTTCCAGGGTTCATTTGTGACATGGCTGCTACCATTGCAGCAGTCAGAACTGTCTGAAGTAATGCAAGATCAAGTTGAGGAGGAGGTGGTGGCGGAGGAGGATTGCTGTTGTTCCTTGAGCTGGGTCTCTTTCTTGGAGGCATCTTGATCTAAAAAGATCAAGAAAGAGAGGATCATAAGTCCTCTGAATTGAATCAAGAGATAGGAAACAGAGGATATCCATTCAAGACAGATATAGCATCATACAAAGCGATAAAGCAGGAAGGAGTTATCAAGACAGAACATTTTATCGCTAGAGGAATGATCAAGGAATAATGCGTATACGAGGATTTCTTCAAAGGAACGGCTCGAGAAATACTCCCATAGTATTTCATGATTCGTTGCAGCGACGATTCGTTGTTTGGGATATTGGGTAAGTTTTAGGCATGTTGTGTACCACAGTCACTCGCAAGCACATGTTGGCCGTGTCTCGAATGAATATAGTTGGCCAGGCTATATTGATCCTAGACATGACTACATAACTGCCCAGGTTTAACCGCAGTGTACAACACCCATTTACTTATGTTTTGTTCTACTTGTAGTTACGGATTTCGACGATTCGGTATACTTGTATACTTTTTGAAAATACTTATAGTTTGAAGATACTTTTAATTCAAAGCACTGAGGCCCTTTAGTGTTTATAGTTTTATACCATGTAAGGTTTGGTATACTCTGTTCACTATAAACAAGGGCTCTGATACCAATCTGTCACACCCCGAAAACCAAAGGCGAAAACGTTTCCGGGGTTGACTCCACATTGAGTATCAAATCCAATGTACATAGTAATCACAGTAAACAACCATTACATTACATATATATGAAAGCTTACATTTGGTTCAAAAGTAAATTGTACAAAAGTTATACATATATCATATGAACAAAACAAGACGAGTCTTCTGAGCACTCCGTCTTCACCAAAAGATATCGCTGGGTACCTGTCTAACTTGGACCTGAGAATACACGCAATTTGAAAATTAGCATAAAGCTGGTGAGTTCATAAGCGGTTTTGTTTTATGAAAATGTATCAATTTACTTTAGTTTTCCAAAAAGGTTTGTTATCCAAGAAAATCCCATATTTTCTTATGTTAAATAGTTTCGTTATCTTTCATTACAGTTCAGTTACGCGTTTTAAGTTAACCCTAGGAAAATCCCATATTTTCCTAAATGCAAGATTGATTGAATAACACATAGTATAGTTTAATACACAAAACTATATATTGAAAATCATAGGATTACTATTCCGAATTAGACAAGAATACTATAATATAGACGAACTGTAGATAGAAAGTATTTTGAAAACCTTGGGACTAACATCCCGAACCAGTTACAAGATAGTTTGATATACTAGAAAATACAGATTGAAAACCATGGGACTACTAACCCGAATAAGATTGTTTGATAAAACCATGGGATCACTATCCCGAATTTGATATAAGATAGTTGGATAAAGTCATGGGATTATAATCCCATACAAGATATAGATTCAAAACCATGGGATTACCATCCCGTACAAGATATAGATTCAAAACCATGGGATTACCATCCCGTACAAGATATAGATATAAAGCCATGGGATTATCATCACGAACGAGATATAGATACAAAACCGTGGGATTATCATCCCGAACAAGATATAGATTCCTAACAAAATCCCAGCTTTGAATAAATTTATATTAATACGTATTGTGACTCGGGTAACCATGCTGATACGACAACGAGACCTCCTTGACGTTAGTCAGACGTCGGATGATATCCAGAATTTGTCACCCCAGGCGTGCCCGCCTAACTGTAGCTAGCAGTTAAGGTGTGGGATTGTCAGTCCCGAATAGATCTATTCACAAATTCCTCGCTCTCCCTCCAGGAGACTCTGGTTACACTTCCGGGGAGGATTTACTGATCATCCATAAAGGGTAGTGACTACTCACAAACTAGTATTAAACTATTCACAGGATTCTCATACGATATCAAACATACAAAGATTATGAAACATGATACAGTGAAAATAGATACATACAATAAACTATCTGGCAATACATTCAAATGATACGGAGATAAACTGAATCAGACATAGTTTATCTAATAACTTTATACAGATATCAGTACATGATATAAAGAGAAGTATAGAACCCCAAATTATTCCCATAATAATTTGATTAGTTTGGTTATTTTCTTAACTAAAATCCATTTAGTTGTAATTGATAAATCATTCCTTATGCTCAGCATAATACATAAGGAGTAAAAGAGTTTATAAGTTTCCCAGATATTATTTGAAACAAATCAATGTTATAATTCGAAAACAGTTATAGTTTGCTTGTATTCCCCCCTGAAAACATTGAAAAACACGGAAAAGACGTAGGGGTATGAGCTCACCGGAGGAGAAATGTGACGATTTCGATGCTAAGTGTTGGTCCGGGGCTTGAAAACACACGAGGTTCCTAATTATAATGTAAAGATACACATTTGTATCTAATTAGGACTTAGATTGATTATTTGATAGGGACAATTGTTTTTAGTCGCGAAAATACTCTAATACAAGTGTTTGGAGGGACCCGGGTGACATTTAGGGACATATATAGTTAGCATATTGAATTGGGACTTCAAAGGAACACTCCTTAGGGAGTTTACGGCCACAATGACCCTCTCCCCATGAGTTTACAGCCGTAAACTCATGGTGGGGTGAGTTATGGCACAATTTGGCTTGAAACACTTAGGGATAAATGTTAGACTTTGTTTTAAGGGCTTGGAATTATTTTTAAACACCAAAATGACACATTTAAGGGAGTTTACAGCCTAGCATAGGCTCCTGGCCATAAACTCCTAAATACTCAAGAAAAATTGTGTTTTTGGTTTCCAAACAAATCATATGTGATTGCTAAAATTATTCCAAGGCCTTTCATGCATTTCTTTGAAATTTTGGGGGGGTTTTTGGAGTTTACGGCCTATGAGACCCCCCTCATGGCCGTAAACTCTCTTAGAGAGTAAATCCATGTGTTTTAAAGCCAAAAACTTGTTTGTAAGGACTTCTAAAATTCATTCCAAGGCTTTAGGGGTGTTATAGGGGTTAAACAACACTTTAAAATGAATTTTCACCATGTTTTAAGGAATTTACGGCCCAAGCACTTGCCTTGGCCGTAAACTCACAATAATCCCTCAAAAATTATGTTTCAAGTGTCCAAAATGCTAAAACTAATATCCTAAAATTCATATATAAGTCTTATAAGTGTTTTGGAAGGGTTTAAGGTCACAAAAACCCCATAATTATGAGTTTACGGCCCAAGATTGTGCCTTGGCCATAAAATCCATCAAAATCCATGTTTTAAATGTTCTAAGTCTATTCCATGAAGTCATATAGCCATATCTAAAGTCCAAATGTGATTACGAAGGGTTTTAGGGCTTAAAAACCCCTTTAACTTAGTGTTTACGGCCTAGGCAGCTTCCTGGGCTGTAAACTCATATAACATGTCCAATATCATGATTTAATCTCGAATTTGGACCCTTAAACTTGGATTTTAGGAGAGAGGTTAGAGAGAGAGAGTAGAGAGAGAAGGAAAAAGCTTCAAATGAATGGTTTAACACGTTTATATAGTTCCCAAAACTTGGACACGGTGGAATTCTACCCGATACCGGCCTTAAACGAGGCTTTAGGTCGCACCCGATTAAGTTTCCGTCACCCGGCGGGGACGTTTCTAACTTTTTGAAATAAACATTTTTGGGCTAGATTCATGAGTTCCTAGATGGTTTGGACATTCATTGAATTAAAATAAACATATAAATTTAATTAACTAAACCCAAAAACGAAATCGGAACGTTTCGACATACGACGAATTATACGGGTAGAATGGGTTTTCGGCGATGAACAACTCCGGGTTGTTACAACAACGGTGGGGAAGCACCGATACCACCACCGTATCCACCTCCTCAGTTTGATGCTGTTATCTTCCAAGCAGCAGTCACAGCAGCTGTGGTGGCTACCATGTCACAGATCAATATTCCTGTTACTATTGGTTCGGGAACTGGCACACTTCCTTCCAACCATGACGAGAGTCATGGGCACTCCCGAGAGTGCACCTATAAAGACTTTGCAAATGCCAAACCCTGAATGTTTAATGGAACTGGTGGTGTGATGATTTTGAGACAGTAGATTGAAAGGAAAGAATTAGTCTTTTAAATCTGCTCCTGTCCCGAGCACAGCAAAGTCAAATTTGCCACTTACACACTTACTGACAAAGCTTTAACTTGGTGGAATGGCCACGTTAAGGCACTTACTCTAATAGTGGCAAATTTAATAAGCTGGGAGAATCTAAAAATCATGCTGATGAGAGAGTACTGTCCACGAGGAGAGTTTCAAAAACTCGAGCACGAACTCTGGACTCTTAGGATGACTGGTACTGATATATCAACTTATACCAACAGATTCTGCGATCTGGCAATCCTTTGCCCAGATATGATTGCCCCTGAGAGCAAGAAAATAGAGAGATACATTTGGGGATTGTCGCCCCAAATTCAGTCAAGCGTGTTAGCTTCAAAACCTGACACTTTTGAAAGTGCCAAGGAACTGGCACAATCTATTATTGATCACGGAAGTCATCAGAACTCAACGATTTCTGCACCAGAACCACAAAGGGGAAACAACAACAACAACAACAATAACAAGAAGAAAGGATGGAATAAGGGGAAGGGTGGGTTTTCCCAAGAGTCCTCGAAGAAACAACAACTGGTTACAGTGAATGTTGCTACTGTACCTACTACCGTTTCTACAAATCTTTACCCAGCAAAGCCTTATGTGGGTAACCTTCCAAAGTGCACCAAATGCACTTTCCACCACAAGCGACCTTGTCAGGAAATGCAGTGCTCCAACTGCAATAGAAAGGGGCACACTGTCCGTTTCTGCAAAGCCCTCGTAAAGCCGATCACTCAAGTTCCCAATGCTGGTGTGGGCCAAGCTTGCTACGGTTGTAGCGTGGTGGGCCACTACAAAAGAAACTGCCCAAAGGCAGCGAATACCGGCGGAGTGGGATGAGTTTTGGCTATAGGCCACGAGGAAGCCGTAGCTGATCCTACAGTAGTTGCTGGTACGTTTCTTCTCGATAATTCATATGCATGCATACTATTCGATAGTGGAGCAGAGAGAAGCTTCGTGAGCCAAAATTTTATCCACTTACTTAAACATAAACCTCGCACGTTAGAAAAATCATTCACTGTAGAAATGGCAAACGGAAAAATGGAAAACACTAACAGCATATACATAGGTTGTACATTAACTTTAGACGGTCATTCTTTACCAATCAACCTCATGCCAGTCCAAATTAAAAGTTTCGACGTCATAGTCGACATGGATTGGTAAAGTATTCTTCACGCCGACATCATGTGTTGTGAGAAAGCAGTTCGTCTTAATCGCCCTAACGATGAAACAGTAGTGATTTATGGCGAAAAATCAAGTACAAACCTTCGCATCATTTCGTGGATCCAAGCTCGAAAGTGTTTGCGGAAGGATTATCATGCATTTCTTGCACACATCGTCGATACGAGTCAAGAAGTAAAAGACATTAAGAGCATTCCAGAAGTACGCGACTTTCCCGATATCTTTCCAGAAGAACTACCAGGATTACCACCGCAGCGGCAAGTCGAGTTTAGAATCGGCTTAGTTCCAGGGGATACCCCAGTAGCCAAATTACCTTAACGTCTGGCACCAGCAGAGATGCAAGAACTTTCCAGTCAGCTTAACGAAGTCCACCAAAAAGGATTCGTTAGGCCAAGCTTCTCACCTTGGGGAGCACCGGTCTTGTTTGTAAAGAAGAAAGACAGATCGTTCCGTATGTGCATTGACTACAGAGAACTGAACAAACTTACTGTCAAAAATCGTTACCCTCTGCCCCGCATTGACGACCTATTTGATCAACTTCAAGGAGCAAACTACTTCTCGAAGATAGATCTAAGATCTGGTTATCACCAATTACGAGTACTAGAGGAGGATATTCCCAAGACAACCTTTTGAACTCGTTATGGACACTACGAGTTTGTAGTGATGCCGTTCGGATTAACCAACGCACCAGCGGTATTCATGGACCTAATGAATAGGGTGTGTCATCCTTACTTGGATCAATTCATCATCGTCTTCATCGATGATATACTTAACTACTCCCGAAGTAAGGAAGAACATAGTCAGCACCTACAAAAAGTCTTAGAAACATTACGATCGGAGAACCTCTATGCAAAATTCTCTAAATGCGAATTTTGGATTTGAAGAGTCGAATTTTTGGGCCATGTTGTTAGCGAAAAGGGAATACACGTGGACCCCTCCAAAATTAAGGCCATTGAGAACTGGTCGGCACTGAAGACACCTACAGAGATTCGTCAATTTCTAGGTCTCGCCGGCTACTATCGTAGATTCATAAAGAACTTCTCTAGCATTGCGATACCTCTTACTACATTAACCCAGAAAGGCGTGGCCTTTGACTAGGAAGCAAAACAAGAGAAGGCGTTCCAAACACTGAAACAGGCCTTGTGCACCGCACCAATACTATCCCTCCCCGAAGGGATAGAAGATTTCGTAGTGTATTGCGATGCATCAAATCAAGGACTTGGTTGTGTTCTTATGCAAAGAGGGAAGGTTATTGCCTATTCCTCCCATCAGCTTATGACACACGAAGTAAACTATACAACACACGATCTTAAGTTAGGAGCAGTGGTATTTGCTCTGAAGATCTGGAGACACTACCTGTACGGAACAAAGAGTACTATTTTCACCGACCACAATAGCCTTCAACACATTTTCGATCAAAAGGAGCTCAACATGTGTCAACGACGATGGGTCAAGCTACTCAATGACTACGAATGCAAAATTCGTTATCATCCTGGCAAGGCCAATGTAGTAGCTGACGCCCTCAGTCGAAAAGAATACACTGGTCGGAGAGTCAAATTTCTAACTATGAATATCCATTCCCACTTGTCCACACAAATTAAGGAGGCTCAACTGGAAGCTTTGAAACCTGAAAATGCGACGGGTGAATCCCTGAGAGGAATGGAAAAGAATCTAATTTCAAGGGTGAGGAGCATATTATCTCATGGACCGTATCTGGACACCGAGACATGGTGGCTTCAGAGACTTGGTCATGACCGAAGCACACAACACGAGATATTCCGTTCACCCAGGTTCAGATAAGATGTATATGGATCTTAAGAAACTGTACTGGTGGCCTAACATGAAAGCAGAAATTGCTACGATCATAAGTAAATGTCTTAGTTGCGCTATGGTTAAGGTCGAGTACCAGAAACCATCAGGATTACTACAACAACCGGAGATACCGGAATGGAAATGGGAACGGATTACTATGGACTTCATAACCAAGTTGCCCAAGACAATGGGTGGACTCGATACCATATGGGTCATCATCGACAGATTGACCAAATCCGTGCATTTTCTACCAATCAAGGAGACTGACAAGATGGAAAGGCTTACAAGAATTTACATAAGGGAAATAGTACGACTGCATGGTGTTCCAATATCCATTATCTCCGATAGAGATAGTAGATTCACTTCAAGGTTCTGGCAGTCACTACAAAGTTCCATGGGGACTAGGCTGGACATGAGTACAGCCTACCATCCACAAACAGACGGGCAAAGTGAGAGAACGATACAAACTTTGGAAGATATGCTGAGAGCATTTGTGATTGACTTTGGAAAGGCATGGGATATCCATTTACCCTTTTTCGAATTTTCATACAACAATAATTATCATACGAGCATAAAGGCTGCTCCATTTGAAGCCCTCTATGGCCGTAAGTGCAGGTCCGCTCTGTGATGGGCTGAAGTTGGCGACACACAATTAGCTAAAGGACGAATTCCTGAAAGCACTCTCACCAGTCCGGAAATCATATGAGAAATGACAAAGAAGATCATTCAGATTCGTGAACGATTGAAAGCCTCTAGAGACCGACAGAAAAGCTACACTGACAAAAGGAGGAAACAGTTGCAATTCCAGGTAGGAGACCGCGTTCTATTGAAGGTCTCACCCTGGAAAGGCTTGATACGCTTTGGAAAGCGTGGAAAGCTAAACCCACGATACGTCGGGCCTTTCGAGATTCTCACCAGAATCGGCCCTATAGCTTACAAACTCAATCTACCATGTGAACTTAGTAAAGGAAAGTCATAGATATCATTAAACCATAAACGTACATAAAAAGAACGACCAAATCTGACTTCGTATGAAGAAGTTATAAATTTACAAAATACGGATATAGCAGTAGACAGCTAAAAACTCGAAATAGAGATTGAGAGGTTTTTGGTCAAAACAACCTAAATATGAATCAAAGGCATCAACAATAGTAGTATAACGGTGAAAAGTCTGGCGAAAACGGACATCGGATGAAGAAATTATGGATTTTTAACAGACTTTTCGTGTCCCGGCCTGTTAAAAATATAATAATTAAAAATAAATTCAATATTTGCCAATGATGTCTAAACAAGAGTTGTAGAGCATGTTTTCACCTTCGCGTACATATAAAGAACGTCAAAAACGGAGCTCGTATGCGAAAGTTACGGATTTTACATGTTCGGGGTACACACACCAAGAGGATTTACGCCCAGCGTACCCTCGTACGCCCAGCGTAATGGAGTGCTAGGCCTCGGTTCGTCCACGTCGCACCTACTCTTCTAGACCATCACATCCGACGCTTCGTCCGAAGAAGCGGTAAAGAAGCGGTAAGTAACGACATACGAGTACGCCTAGCGTACCGAAGGGTCAGCCCTCCTATAAAATGGATGCGAGGGTGCCGGCCAAATTTACTCATTCTCTCTCTTTCTCTCACGATTTTACCTCATTTTACGTGTAAGAAATATCCCGAAGCCCCGGTTTTCATATCTAAGCCCCGAAGGAAGGTTTTGCACTCCCAAAAATACCGAGATTCCCGAGATTTCTGCGAGAAAAATCAACAATCTAAAGTCGAAGCTTTGCTCGATTGTCGTTCGCTTTTTCAAAAAATCAAGTGAGTTCATACCACTAAAATCTACACTTTTAAATGTTTTATAAATGCTTTTATACGCTTTTATGGGGGGGGGGGGGGGGGAATACAAGTAAACACACGGTTATTATCATGTGTTACATAAAGTTTCATTATACACTTTTTATCAAGTGAATCATATGTGATTTATAACTACTATATGAAAACTTTCGTATATAAAATATATCACGATAACATCTCGTCTTTTGAAATGAAATATGTTGTTATATATATATATATATATATATATATATATATATATATATATATATATATATATATATATATATATATATATATATATATATAATCAAACACTTTGTTTATACTTTATGTATAGGTGTCCATCTTTGACACTACAAAAGTTATACTTTTCATAACAAGTGAGCATTACACTAGGGTTTACTATACTAATGAAACACACTTTTGGAAAACTATAATAGGTATAGTTTTACGAGAACATCATGAACTTTTACATACTAAAAACACCATTTCAAGGAGATACTTTCATATACAAGAACAAACGAACATTTTCATACGTAAATCTCTTTTATACTAAGTTTTGTGAGACATTAAACTTCAGGTACGTTAGAGTACACATTTTAAGTACTATTTTATAAACCAGAATCCCTTGGAGGGGGAGCATGGTGTTTGTGTATAGATCTCTATTGGATTGACAACCCCGCGCCCTGACTGTAAGCTACAGTACATCATTTGGGTGACAAACGTCAGAACATTTCAACGCCTGAAGAACGTTGTGTAGAGGCCGTCCAGGTCAATAGCATGGTTATAAAACTCACATGGAGTACTAAAAATACATTGATTTATGGGGATTTCAGACTTCTTAGCAACTTTATACATATATAAGTTGACTACTCTAGGCATGAAAAACATTAATGTGTTACAGTTTTGGAACTTCTAAACTGCCACCCACATACGGAAAAACATCAATTTTCTGGAAACAAACATTGGTCTTGGTAGAAGGCTACATTTATGCCAGTAGAAAATATGGGATTTTCTATGAACAAACAAACAAAAACAAACCATTTCATTTTAGTTCATACAAACATTTTCATTAAATACTTATGAAACTCACCAACTTAAATGTTGATCTACTCTTTCAAAACTACTTGTATGTCCCAGGGATTTAGTAATTACATGTAACAAACAACTTTTGAATAAGGGACGATGCGGTGCCAGTTTAAATTCATATTTTGACATCATATTGTAATTGGTTTTGAACATGTACCTTTCAACAATGTAAACTTTCAATTATATATGTGATGGTTATAATGCTTTCTTTACTATGTATTCAATTGTTATGGGACTACATGAAGTCATCTGCCCCCGAACGTTTCCGCCGTTCCGGTTTGGGGGTGTGACATCTTTGGGCTGAAGCCTAATGTGAAAATTTTCCATGTTTTCGGATGCAGGTGCTTTATTATGAATCTCAAGGACAATCTTTTGAAATTTCAAGCTAAAGCAGATGAAGGGATTTTCTTGGGATATTCGCATAATTCAGTCGCATATCGTGTGTTGAACAAAAGAACACAAAAAGTTGAAGAAACTTTTAATCTTACATTTGATGATTACTATATTAAACGAAGTGAAACACATTTTGAAAATCATCAAATTCTAAAAGAACAACATGATGAATCTGAAACTTCACAAATATTGGATATTGATTATGATTTAATTTTTGGTATTTCAGATCATGCTGCTGATGCTGAAATTAATGCCAATGATAATCAAATTTGTGAACTAACGAAGATTACTGATGATTCAACATCAAATCCTCTGGATATAAGAGAAAGTATGCTAGATAATCCAGTGGAGGGGAGCACTTGAATTTGAATACTTTTGTTGAGGGGGAGCATTCTTTCAAGGGGGAGAATGAGAGATTGGATGGTGATGTTGAGGGGGAGCATTCAGGACATAATGAAAATATTCATGATTTTATTGATGAATGTTCAATTGCAGGTTCAGAGAATGATGATTTTTACGAAGATGCACCTTTGGATTTTGACCTAGCTTATCCACCAATGGAAAAATGGACAAGAGATCAT
Organism: Lactuca sativa; assembly: GCF_002870075.4. Classification (NCBI taxonomy): domain Eukaryota; kingdom Viridiplantae; phylum Streptophyta; class Magnoliopsida; order Asterales; family Asteraceae; genus Lactuca; species Lactuca sativa. Next base: position 70,837,966 of record NC_056629.2, read on the forward strand.
CCGAAGGAACAATTAATTGGGAATCCAGAAGATGGAGTATTAACAAGAGCTCAAATTCATGTAAAGAATGAGGTATTGAATACTCATCAAGAATTTTGCATGTTCAATGTTTTCATCTCAAAAATCGAACCAAATAGAGTTAAGGTTGCAATGGAATACTCAGACTGGGTTGTTGCAATGCAATCTGAATTGTCTGAATTTGAACGAAACAACGTTTGGAGATTAATTCCTAAACCTGAAAATGTTTCGATTGTCGGGTTAAAATGGATTTTCAAAAACAAAACCGAAAAAGATGGAAGTGTCATTCGAAACAAATCCAGACTTGTTGTTAAAGGTTATTGACAACAAGAAGGAATCGACTATGAAGAAAATTTCCCCCCTGTCGCAAGACTCGAGGTTGTTCGTATTTTTTTTGGCTTATGCAGCTCACAAAGACTTTGATGTTTATCAAATGGACGTGAAGTGTGCATTTCTAAACGGAGAACTTGAAGAAACAGTTTATGTGGAACAACCCCCAGGTTTTATTAACGAAGAACATCCTGATCATGTATATATCTTAGATAAGGTAGTTTACGGATTAAAACAAGCACCACGAGCATGGTATGCAACTCTTACTTCTTTCTTGAAGCAATCTAAATTAACCAAGGATCAGTTGACCCCACGTTATTTTGTAAGAAAGTTGGGAATCATCTAATGCTTGTTCAAATTTATGTTGATGATATCATTTTTGGCTCAACTGGTCCTGACTTGTCTAGAGAATTCGAAGATTTAATGAAAAGTAAGTTTGAAATGAGCATGATGGAAAAAATCAATAACTTTCTTGGTTTAAATATTCGTCAAAGCAGAGAAGGGATTTTTATTAATCAAGAAAAATATACAAAGAATCTGCTGGAGAAGTTTGGATTAACGAATAGAACAAAATTACAAGCTCCAATGGCAACTAGCATAAGGCTGACTCCTTCGTTAGATGAACCTACAGTTGACCTAACTCTTTATAGGAGCATGATTGGTTCATTACTTTATCTTACAGCTAGTAGACCTGATATCATGTTCTCTATGTGTAATTATGCTAGGTATCAGTCAAATGCACGAGAACCACATCTCACTGTTGTGAAGAACATCTTTCGTTATCTTAATGGAACAATTTCGTTACGATTATGGTATCCTTCGAAAATTGTGTTCTTTGTTGAAGCTTATTCAAATGTAGACATGGGTGGCTGTAATCTTGATAAAAAGAGCACAAGTGGAGGATGTTAATTGCTTGATGGAAAATTGTTGAGCTGGCAGCCGAAAAAGCAAAAGTATGTATCAATTTGAACTGCTGAAGCTGAATATGTGGTTGTTGCTGCTTGCACATCACAAATTATATAGATCCAAAGTCAATTGCGTGATTATGCAATTAATATAAAAAAGATTCCATTATATTGTGATTCTCAAAGTGCAATAAGAATTTGTCATAATCCTGTGCAACATTCGAACACTAAACACATAACTCTTCATTATCATTTCACTAAGGATTATGTGGAGGATAGGAATATTGAAGTACATTTTGTGAAAATAACTGATCAGTTAGCTGATATTTTCACGAAACCATTAGATGAAAAATCCTTTGTAAGAATTTTAGAAGGACTTGGAATGATTGATGGAAATTTTGTTCCATGCGAAAAAGAAGAATGATGGTGGACCAGGAATGATTCAAAAGAGCTAAATAAAAGACAATGTAATGTCATTCAGTATTCAGAGGTTATTGTTCATAGTCAACGCTTCGACCGCTTCGAATTCGTAGATTTGTCATTTTTCAGGGGTTGATAAAATTTTGTATCTTTGCAACAAATACATTTTGTTTGTCATTTAATTTTTGAAAAATCAAAAATGCAAAAAGTTTTTCGTTTGTTTTGTCATTTAAATTTTTGAAAAATCAAAAATCCAAAAAGATTTTCGTTTGTTTTGTAATATAATTTTCGAAAAATCAAAAATAATAAAAATACTTTTGTTTCTTATTTCTTTTTAGTTTTTAGTTACAGATATTCATGATGATTCAACTTGGAGAATGCTTGCAATTCTGGGGTCAGGTAAATTTTCGAAAACTTTGAACTAGTTAGGTTGTCCCTAGAAGGATGCTACAGCATGATGACCAAAGCCTCCAATGACTCAATATGTGTGTACGAAAGCCTTAATGAAAATTTTCTTACAAAAATATCTTTCCTATCACGCTTGTATTGATATTAGTCTCCTGAGCTACCTGACTCTTCTCACATGAGTTAAGAGTTTACTGTTTTTTCCAAATATAATAGAGGTATATTTCGTGTAGTGCACCAATTTTTTTCATCAAAAAGTTCTTACACGATCACACACGAAGACATATGTCCAACAGGTCTCTGATCAAACCAATCGAGACTTAGACATATCAAAAATATGTGTTTATGGTATAACATCATGAGACCGTGATGAAAGTGAAACCCAATTCCTAAAACTTTTAAGGAATTGACGGGGAACTTTGTTCCAGATTTTATGAAACTTTTGTTTCAGTACCTTCATTCGAAACTCCAAATCATATTCATTTCGTATGAGTGGTCTTGATCAAACATTGAAACCCACGATGCTTGTTAGCCAACAAGATCCAACACAAGTTTTTCCATCAATATGATTTCCGTGTGAGTTTTATTCAAAATCCAAAGCCACTTAAAATTTTTCAAAGCAAACTTGTCACTACCTACATTGGTCAAACAAGTAATTTATGTTACAATTTCTCACCTTATGTTTAGGTTGATATGTAACGAAATTTTTATAGAAACACAAGAAGCCTAATAAAAAGAAGCCCTTCGATACTTTTCTACAAGTATTCGATCGTATTTCATGGGAACATACACACGAAGTTGATCATCTCTCTTGATTATTAATTAAGTAACCTTTGCCTAGGGTTTATACTGCTTTTGTGTCGAAAAATTGATCGACATCACTGACTTCCAAAATTTTCTTATTATTGCTTCTCATCTATTATTTTACATTGCACTCATGAAATCCTTGAGGAGGTGAGTAATACCAACTCAGGCTGATGATTTCGAACATCTGGCATATGACTTCGCTATCAAACCCAAAAGTCAAAGAGCCTAACTTCCATTCGAAGGATGATGATGGTTCCTATTCTATTGGGGCAATCAATACAACATGTTTTTATGGTGACGTATGGTATTCTGTCCGGGTTGCAAGGAGACGTGAAAGTTACTTTTTCAGGTGTGGCTATTTTGTTGGGCTACTAGAGAGCGTTTCAAGGCGACACGTAGGATTCATTAAATGCACATCCCGCTTCAAATTCAAACTCCGTCGTTACATATAAAAGGGGATACAAAGGTCAATTATCAGTTTACGCGATTAAGAAGAAAAATTAACAAATTCTCTCTGTTATTCAAAGCTTTCAAATCCTAACAATGGCTACTTCTGCTAATGTCAATGCTCCTTCTCAAAATACTGACGATGTGACTTCATTGCCGATCACGAAGATTCAAGGAACTAACTACCAAGTAGAGACTGATAATTCTACTTATCCAAAACAACTCAAGCTGTTGACTGTTGCTCTACAAAGTTCTGTTATTTCTAAGGTTATTTTCCGATCTTTTGTTGTTCCTCTTTCTTGGTTATCTCAAGCAGGATCAACTGCTATTTACAGCAAAGCTCTGGATATCATCACATTCAATCTGGTGAATGACAAAAAGGTTAAACACTTCAAGAAACTCTTTTGCCAAATACTGGAAATCCCGAATTCTCCACCCTACACTAATCTGCAGTTTCCCCAAATCGTACATATGCTCAATGAGATGGGTCACCAACCACAACTAACCAAGATTAGTGATTTCAAGAAATCGGGTCTTCCAACCATCTGGAACTTTCTTTTTGGAATCTTTTTGAGGTGTTTGACTAGACGAACTGTCGGTCTTGACAAAGGAAGGATGGAAGTATACGGCATGGTTGCAGTGCTATACTATGATATCCCGGTAGAGTATTCTACACAACTATGGAAGGAATTCCAAAAGAGTGTGGAAAAAATGAATGCAGTTCAAGGCATTTCATGTGCTAGGTATTGGAGCCTAATTTTGAAATATTTTTACGAGAAGGAAGGGATTTTAGTGAATGCTGATTAAGAGAAGGCTGAATTTTATACTTACAAATATCCGAAGAACATGACAGATGATGCAACAGTGTTTCCATTCGTTGCTCGTATTCCGGATGCCATGTTGCGACGTGTTGATCCTTCTAATGTTGTTTTGGTGGCATAGTTGAAAACAATCAATCCTAATGTTCAAACTGGGATCTTGTTGCCGAGGGCAGAGAAGAAGTCCAAACGTTCAAAGAAGAATGAGCCTGGTTCGTCTGAAAAGCTTGTTATTGAAACCAAAAAAAAGAAATTTCCAAAGAAGAAAACTACTGAAGTTCAGGTACCAATGGTAACAAAAGTGTCTATTGAACCAACTATTCCGATTGAGCCTGTAATTGACGAAACTCCAGAGAACGTAGTTATTCCTTCGAAGACTGGTATTTTTCGAAGAATAAAGATGCAGGCTAAGCATAAATGAAAGACTCCGACTCTTAATGTAGTACAAAAGCCTCATCTTACTCATCAAGGTGTAGTTTTTCGTGAAGTACCGGTTCCTGTTTCTCCATCCTCTAAGAAGTGAAAGGCTGAAGATATGGCAAAATAAATTTCTCAAAGGGAGAAGAAGAAAACACGTAAGCTTGTTATATCAACCGAATCTATAGATGATGAAGAAGAACGAATTCCTGAAACACCCGAAGCCAATCTTCACAAGGAAAGTTCAACTCCTGAGCAGAAAATGGTCATACCACCCGAAGCTTCGTCTGCCAAGTCATCTCATGAGGAGGCACGAACTTCACACATCAATGTAAACGTATCTCATACGGATGTACATGTCACCATGGGTGAAGGAGATGCAAAGACAGAAGCTCAAGGTAATCCTGATATTATTGTTTCCTTACCTTCAAAAATCACACCAATTACTTCAACCGTAGACTCACCCACATTCGAAAATATTCTCAATCAACCCATTACTTTTATTTTTTCTTCTCAATCCACTGATCCACCCAAAACCAATTCTCCTACTAAAGATTTTCAATTTTCATGGAAAATGATACTTACAATGAGGCTTTTGGAGGAACCTTTGAGGACTTGGAGTTTGATGAAACAGAAGAAGATTTTCCAGATCATATGCTAATGACGATGAAACAGTTTAAGATTTTGAATAAGAAGTTGAATTCCATACTTCAATCTCAAGATGATTTGGAGGTGGTTCATATGTTTTGAGTTTGGAAGTTGATACGATGCTAAAAATGTTCGAAACAAAGGTGGTGAGTAAAGTTTCTGGGATGGTTAGAGATTCAGAGTCAAGAATTTTGGAGAAGATTGATCATCATGATCAAAACAATCAGCTATGGGTGAATTCTCAAAGTTCATCATTTTTTGGGAGAACTAAAAGATTTGAAGCAAGTGGTGAAGGAACAATACATTCTATTCATTCAAGATGTAAAGAAAGTTTGTGAAGATGTTAATTTGCAGATTCGTGACCTTCGTGAAGATATGCAAAAAGAGATTGTTACAGTTCAACAGGATTATGCATCTCTCAATATATTATTTGTGATGCTGTTACCAGATTTGTCAAGTTGTACGAAAGCATGAGTCCTCAACTTACTCAACTTTCTACAACCGAAACTAAAAGTTTTTGGAAGTAATCAATATGTTGAAGGAGCTCAAAGAATTATCTGTTAAGCCAGTTTTGTCTTCCTTGATCACTCCTGAATTTTTGTCTCAAAATTCATTCAATTCGAAGCTATTCTACACAAGCAACTGGCCCCTCTTTCCAGGATTTTGAGCCTTCTACCAACAACATATGCCCCACCTGCTGCCACAGGGGTGCATGGGGGAGAAAGAAAGGTTAGAGATGCGAAGGCTGATAGTGAAGCTTCACATGCAGATGCAAAAGTTATGGGAAAGGTATATTCTACGAAGATCCCAACAACGAAGCCAATAATATCATATGTTGGGCCAGTTACTTCAATAGTGGTCACTACGATGCCAATTTCAAGGCCTATCATAAAAGGAGTTGTGATTGGTAAAGCTACTGGTGGGAGCAATAAGAAGCCAATTGTAACAGATGTGGCTTCGAAAGATAAAGGAAAATCCATTGTTGTAGAAAAGTCAAAGGAGGAAAAGAAAGCTGAAGTAGAAGTAGAAATTGAAAAGCTGAGGTTAGTTCAAAGCATTATGTGTAACAACCCGAAATTCATATCCCTAAATGTAACCCTTTTCGCGACTCGTTCCGATCATCCAATCGTCGTTTCCGATTTCGCTTCCAATTTTGGCATTTTATTAAGTCATTATTGAATATTTTATTTTATGACTTAATGAGTGCCCAAATACCCTTAGAACTCATTTTAACGCCTCGTATTAGTGATCGGAACATGTTTAAAAACAACCATATCGGGTTACGGCAAATTGGCCGGGTGTGACCAAAAGCCCTGTCTAACGCCGGTATCGGGTAGAATTCTACCGTGTCCTGAACTTGGATACAATTTAAAGTGATCCAAGCTTTCTTTTGAAGCTTTTGCTTCATTTCACAACCATCTCTCTCTAACCTCTCTACTAAATCCAAGTTTAAGGGTCCAAATCATCAATTTAAGGCTTCAAATCTTTGAGGTAACTTCCCTAACTTGCTATACAACCCCTCTAGCCTTCAAATTCGAGTTTAAACCATGGATTAGGACCATTATCATGGGTTTATGGCCCTAGAACTATCCTAGGCCGTAAACTCATTTAAAGGGGGGGGGGGGGGTTTGAGCAACAAAACCCTTCCAAACCACAACTAGATTTTGGATATGGCTAAATGACTTCATGGATTGGACTAAGAACATTTTAGACATGGATTTTGAGGGATTTGAAAGAGTTTACGGCCCAGGAAGGTGCCTAGGCCGTAAACACTATGTTAAAAGGGTTTTAAGCCCTTAAACCCTTCCTAGACTCAAACAAGGCTTAGATATGACATTTAGAATATTGGTAATGGCCTTAGAACATCATAAACATAATTTTTGAGGAGTAAATGGGAGTTTACAGCCAAGGCACATGCTTGGGCCGTAAACCCCCCAAAAATGGAGAGTAAACCCCTTTTAACATGTCCAAATGCCTTGAAACTCAACCAATAGCCTTGTGGTAAATCCTAGAGCCATCTAAAAATAGTTTGGGGACCATAAACACATCAAACATCCTCTTAATAAGAGTTTACGGCCGTAGATCATGCTCTTAGGCCATAAACTCCTAAATGTGAGTTAAATGGTGCCCTAAATTCATAACAAGGCTTGGAAAATTAACTAGAATCACATGTGATTGTTCCTTGTGCCACAAAATAATTATTCTTGACCATAGGAGAGTTTACGGCCGTAAACTCCAAGTTTACAGCCGTGAACTCCCTTAAACATGGTATAAGTCCCATAATTTTATTCCAAGGCATTTTAGAAGTCCATTCCAACAATTCCCAAGTCTAAACAAGCCATTAAGCACTCAAAATCACACCAACATGAGTTCACGGCTGTGAACTCATGTATGTATGTGTTTTATGGTTGTAAACTCCCTAAAATGTTTACTTTTGGGGAGTAAACTCAAATCCCAAGTCCCTAGTACCATTACACGTCCGTAGATGTCACCCGGGTCACTCCAAACACTCGTTTTGAGGTGTTTAATCTCATTGGAGTATAATGTTCCATATAATTAGTGATTATAAATCTAATTACATATATATGGACATTATTTCATTTTACATAGGGACATCGCGAGCAATCAGGCCCTGAACCGACGTTTAGTGTCCGAAATCGTCGCATTTCCGAGTCCGGTGAGTTCATACCCCTACCCTTTTTCCGTGTTTTCAATGGTTTTTCAATGTTTTCAGGGGGGGGGGGGGGGAATACAAGCAAAAAGTACAAGTGTATTTTGTACTTAAACTGATTTTCAACTCAATGGTTTTACTTACTAAATGTCTTAATTTCCAAAGATTTGTGATAACTGACGTTTCGAATTGGAGGTTAAACATAGATTTCTTTTAAGAGTGTTATAACTATATTCTCTTTGAATAAGAAATCATACTAGTCATATTTAAGATCAATACGAATGTAATCTAGTACGAATACGAATACGAATACGAATACGAATACGAATACGAATACGAATACGAATACGAATACGAGTACGAACACGAACACGAATACGAATACAAATACGAATACGAATACGAATACGACTACGAATACGAATACGACTACGAATACAAATACAACTACGAATACGAATACGACTACGAATGCGAATACGACTACGAATGCGAAATGACGCCTTTGGTTGACACTAAGAATTCGAATATACAGTTAGTGTACCCCTTCAGTGTCACCAGAGTTTCGAATTTAATACGAAAATACGCTTCTGGACCTCCACTAAGTTTCAAATATATCCGCCTCAGAATGTCGACAGAGATTCGAATACACAACTAATATACTCTTTTGGAACTCAGCAGAACTTCGAAAATACTGTAATGTACGCTTCTGTGTGATTCCAAATATTCGAAAATATAACTAAATTAGTAGATAATAGTCATTCAAATGTAGAATAACTAAGGGTTTAGAAAACGTAACTAATACTACTCACATGGTAATTACTAGTACTTCGAAATCAGACCTAAGAACCAACCACCACACATAGGAAAATATGGGATTTTCCTGGGATAACATAACAGTTCGTAACGAACTTAGAATCGAATAGAAAACTCAATACATAGGAAAATATGGGATTTTCCTGGGATAACATAACAACCATTCACGAACCTAGATACAAATAGACAACTCAACACATAGGAAAATATGGGATTTTCCTGGGTAGTACAACAAAACATAAACGGATAAAGTAACAAACGAATAACTAAAACTATAAGGAAAATATGGGATTTTCCTGGAATGACATAACCAACCGTTTTCAAAATTGTAACAAAGGATAACCAAACCGTTTTCACAAGAAAATATGGGATTTTCTTGATCAACAACTTTTTCAGAAAGCAAAGGAAACTCGTTCTTTTGAAAACTAAACCGCTTATGAACTCACCCGCTTTATGCTGATTTTCAAACTGCTTGTATTCTCAGGTCAGCGATAGACAGGTACACCGCAACCTTTTGGAGAAGACGGAGCGTCCCGAAGACTCGTCTTTACTTTTGTTTATATTACATATGTAAAATACTTGTACAACTTTACTTTCAAACAGATGTAAACAATATTATGTAATGTAATGTTTTGTGATTACTGCTTTACTATGTGCATTGGATTTGATACTCAACGTGGAGTCAACCCCAGAAATGTTTCCGCCTTTGGTTTTCGGGGTGTGAAAGATTGGTATCAGAGCCCTTGTTTATAGTGAACTGGTATACCAAAGCTTACATGGTATAAGACTATAAACATTAAAGGGCCTAAGTGCTCTGAACTAAAAGTATACTCTACGAATATAAGTATTTTCTAAAGTATACAAGTATACCGACCGTCGAAATCCGGAACTACAAGTAGAACAAAATATAAGTAAATGGGTGTTGTACGCTGCGGTTAAACCTGGGTAGTTATGTAGTTGTGTCTAGGATCAATATAGTCTGGCCAACTATATTCATTCGAGACACGGCCAAGATGTGCTTGGGAGTGACTGTGGCACGCAGCATACCTAAAACTTACCTAATATCCCAAACAATGAGTCGTCGCTGCAGCGAACCATAAAATACTATGGGAGTATTTCTCGACCCGATCCTTTGTAGAAATCCTCATATACGTGTTGTTCCTTGATCATTCCTCTAGCGATAAATTTTTTCTGCCTTGATCACTCTTTCCTGCTTTATCGCTTAATATGGTGTTATATCTGTATTGATGAGATATCCCCTAATCCATATTTTTTTGATTCAATTCAGAGGACTTATGATCCTCTCTTTCCTGATCATTTTAGATCAAGATGCCTCTGAGGAAAAGGCCCGGCTCAAAGACCAACAACCCTCCACCGCCACTACCTCCTATTCAATCGATCTAGATACACTTCAGGCAACCATTTTTCCACCATATCAGCTCTCCTACCTCAACTAAACCCCAATGGTTCAGGAGGTGGTTCCCAAAACCAAAACCAAGAAGGTAATCAGGGACACCGGAAGGAGTGTTCCTATAAAGACTTTATGAATGCAAAACCCACATTCTTCGATGGCACAGGGGGTGTCATTTCTCTAACTCGGTGGTTAGAGAAAATCGAATCTATCTTCGAGATTTGTGCCTGTTCGGAATCCCACAAGGTAAATTTTGCCGCCTGTACGCTCACCGATAAGGCTTTGACTTGGTGGAACGGCCGAGTCAAATCCCTGACTTTACCTGTAGCCAATGCTATGGGATGGGAAGTTATGAAGGAACTACTATGTGCGGAGTATTGCTTTCGGGGTGAAATCCAGAAGCTGGAACATGAGCTAAGGAGCCTGAAGATGAAAGGTTCCGATATCGCCTCTTACACTTCAAGGTTTGATGACCTGGCACTCCTTTGTCCAGGAATGGTTACCCCGGAAAGCAAAAAGGTAGAAAGATTCATCTGGGGATTAACTCAGGCAACCAAAGGGAACGTTATAGTAGCAAAGCCAGATATCTATGACAGTACCAAGTGTCTGGCTCCAACTTTGAACGATCACAATGATGATCAAGAGGAAGCAGACACCACTCCTGAGCCAACAGAAGAGAGTGGCGAGAAAAGAAACTTTTGGAGAAAGAAGAAGAAGAGTCAGTCTTCCCCAGAACCCTCAAAGAAACAACAAACAGTGGCAGTCCATGCTGCCACTACCCCTGCTGCTGTTTCTGTTGTCAATTCCACATCTCAAGTACCTGTTACTGGATATATCGGTACCCTCCCGTGGTGTGACCGATGTAACTACCACCATCGCATCCCTGGCCTTTGTCGTGCAAAGTTCTGTAGAAGTTGTGGCCAGGAAGGTCACCTCGCACGAACCTGCAAAACCCCAACCCCATCAACTAGTCAAGCTTCTGGAGTTGGTATCGGTCAAACCTGCTACAGCTGTGGAGAGGTCGGGCACTATAAGCGAAACTGACCGAAGACAGTAACGTCTGGCAACACCAGGAGAGTCCTAACTATGGGTGTCACACCCCAAAAACCAAAGGCGGAAACATTTCCGGGGTTGACTCCACGTTGAGCATCAAATCCAATGTGCATAGTAAGTAAAGTAAACAACCATTACATTACATATAGAAAAGTTTTACATTTGTTTCAAAAGCATAAGTTATACAAGTGATACATAGTATATATGAACAACACGAAACGAGTCTTCTGAAAACTCCGTCTTCGCACAAAAGGATCTTCGGGTACCTGTCTAACACGGACCTGAGAATACAAGCGGTTTGAAAATCAGCATAAAGCTGGTGAGTTCATAAGCGATTAGTTTTTCTGAAAATGTATGAGTTCCTTTGTTTTCCTGAAAAAGTGGTTATCCAAGAAAATCCCATATTTTCTTATGTAAAGTTAGTTTCCAAATCCGAAAGTAAAGTAAACAATGTAAAATAAAATTATGATTGTTCTTGAGGAATGTAGTTCAATTGTTTAATTTATTACACTTTTCTAATTAAGTACAACTATTACTCAGAAAGAACCCCATGTTCTCCTGACTGTGTGTGTGTGAACTGTTACCAGTTCTGATTATGTTCGGTTTCCTTCCCAGGAAAACCCCATGTTTCCCTGACTGTGTGTATGTGTCTTTACTAGTTCTGGTTATGTTCGGTGTTCTACCCAGGAAAACCCCATGTTTTCCTGACTGTATGTGTGTGTGTGTGCCTTTACCGATTCTGGCTATGTTCATTATTATCCATAGGAAAACCCCATGTTTTCCTGAATGTGTGTGTACCTGATATCCCTAAATGTACATTAGCTTTACTACGTACATAAAGCTAGTAAAAGAGTTTAAAGTGTTAATAATCTAGATTGCGAGTCCTTAACCATACTCAGACTAGATATGACTCGCGTCGGGGCCAGTATCCTTTTTCTGACTTTCGTCACCCTTGAACCTTTTGGTTCGGCTGTAGCTAGCAGCCAGGTGCGGGATTGTCAGTCCCGTATAGATCTATACACTCAAGCCACGCTCTCCTGCGAACAGAGATTCTGGTTACAGGGTTAGTCCTCCACTATCTCGTGCCAAGGGACGTGTTACCAAGGACGTGTCTCCAATCTTTTAAGATTACTCATCACTTCTCGCCTAGGGAAGTGGTATCTATGACTAACTAAGTTCTAACGTACCTGTCCTTTACACTCGATCCTAGGTGTTTTATTAAAGACATTACACTCGAGCCTAGGTGTTATTTAATGATGACTGTCCTTTACACTCGATCCTAGGTATATTATTAAGGACGTTACAATTGATTTGTGTGCTGCGACGGTATTTATCTATCACACTCGATCCTAGGTGTATTATTTAGGATATACTAATGCTTTATGATTTCTGATGGTGTCTGACTTTTACAGTCGAACCTTAGTGTTTTATTACAGACATTATGATGGTTTATGTGCTTTATCGATTTATACGAGATCAGTCAATCTAAAGAATACAACATATCAATATATATTAAGAATTGAAAATCGGATTAAAACAAACAACCCTGCAAGTTAAAACAGTTTGTTAAAAGGTTTTTAATTCATAAAATGTAAAATTACGAAACTATTTGATTGAAATCATAAGTTTATGTACAAGCTATTCTTGTACTTTTGCTTGTATTCCCCCCCCTAAAAACATTGAAAAACCATTGAAAAATGGTAGGGGTATGAACTCACCGGACGTGGAAGTGTGTCGATTTCGGATGCTAAATGTCGAACCGAGGCCTGATAATACGCGAGGTTCCTATGTAAAATGATATGGAATATAAATATATCTAATTATATTACAAACTCTAATTAGATATGAAGTTACACTCCAACGAACGAAAACACCTCAAAACGGGTGTTTGGAGTGACCCGGGTGACATCTACGGACGGGAATTGAAGCGAGGGACTTGGGATTTGAGTTTACTCTCCAAGAGTAAACTTCCTAATTGAGTTTATGGCCTAAACACCCATTCCCCATGAGTTTACGGCCGTAAACTCATGGTGGGGGTGGTTTATGGTGTTTAATGGGTCTAAATGGATCAATAACACTCGGGAATGCTTGGAACAATTTTTCCTAAGGCTTGTACTTAATTTAAAACACCAAATAACACCCTTAAGGGAGTTTACGGCCTAGGCATGGGATCTATGGCCGTAAACTCTCATATCTCTTAGAATAGATGTTGTTAAGGTCCCAAAACTAATCACATGTGATTCTAAAAATTCTAACAAACCTAGAAATGAATTGTGGGCATCATTGGACATTCTTTTAGGAGTTTATGGCCATGGGGTATGTTCTATGGCTGTAAACTCTCAAATGAGGGGTTTTGATGTGTTTAAAGTCCTTAAACTATTTTTGGTAGACCCTATGATTTATTCCAAGGCTTTTGGTGGTGTTGGTTGGCATTCTAACACCTTAGAAAGTGATTTTACAACCATGTTTGAGGAGTTTACGGCCCAAGCATATGGCTTGGCCGTAAACTCATACAAACCTCTCAAAATTGATGTTTAATGAGTTCCAAGTCCATTACACAATTTCTAAAAATCATATCTAAGGCTTGGTTGAGTCTAGGAAGGGTTAAATGGCTTAAAACCTCCTAAAATATGTGTTTACGGCCTAGGCACCTTCCAGGGCCGTGAACTCATATACAAAGCTTTATTTCTTGGTTTGAGGCATTCTAATTCCATTTCCTAAAGTCCTTTAGCCATATCCAAGGTCCAATTGAGGTTTGGAAGGGTTTTGTTGCTCCAAAAACCCCCCTTTATATGAGTTTACGGCCTAGAACTATTCTAGGGCCGTAAACTCATGGTAATGGCTCTATTCCATGGTTTGAACTCAAATTTGAAGGCTAAAGATGTTGCATAACAAATTAGGGAAGGTACCTTGGTGATTTGAAGCCTTAAACTTGAAATTTTGACCCTTAAATCTAGTTTGAGGAGAGAGGTTGGAGTGATAGTTATAAAATGGAGCAAAAGCTTCAAAAGGGAGACTAGGATCACTTTAAATAGTGTCCAAGTTCAGGACACTGTAGAATTCTACCCGATACCAGCGTTAGACTGGGCTTTTGGTCGCACCCGACCAATTTGCCGTAACCCGATATGGTTGATTCTAAAAATGTTCCGATCATTAATGCGAGACGTTAGAATGAGTTCTAAGGGTTTTAAGATGCCTATTAAATCATAAAATAAAATTCTCATTAACGACTTAATAAAGTGTGGGAAACGGAAACGAAATCGGAAACGACAATTAGATGATCGGAACGAGTCGCGAAAAGGGTTACAATTAAGGATATGAATTTCGGGTTGTTACATTATCCCCCCGTTAGAGGGAATTTCGTCCCGAAATTCAAAGATTCGAACAAAGATAACGAAGTGTCTAAGGTTCAACAAGTTAAGCTTTTATGTCCTTCCAAGATAAGACTTCCAACAAGTGCGTACGCTTTCATATGGCAGAATAACTAAGGGTTCGATGGTTCTAAAGGAAACTTCTACATGGGTCTATGATTATAGTCGACGGAAACCAAGAATCGACAGGTTTCCATGGGTGTTCCCGGTGTTGACTAATTCCTTATTGCCTTAGCTTTTGGAAGGATCTACGAGTATGGCTGCTTTGCTTATCTACACGATCAAGATGATGGTTCGACCGAAGGGCGCCACTACTACCTCGTAGTGATTGTATCATGCCCTGATTGTTGACTTGCACACATCGTGCTTATTGAGGTTTATCAACGAGGAAATTATCGGGATTAGATTGATGTGAGACTGGGCTATGCGTTCGGAAAGAATTCTCAAGAATTCTTTGGAAATGGTATCGGAGAAAGAATCGTAGACTACTCGTTTCTCGATGATTTCTCGGACGAGAGATACATGGGAAAACTTTTTAAGCTTTGATGTACGAGGATCATGAAAGTCGAGTTGGAGGAAAGGTTAGAACGAATGGCCTTCTCGAAACTAGGAAAGACAGCATGAATGAGGCTCGGTCATTACATGCTAAAGATGACATCAAAGCATTTCATAAAAAGTTTGCCAATAGATCGGATGAAAAAGAATAATTGTTCGGATTGAGAATACAATCTACGGACACGACACAACCATTCTCATTTTCACGTGATAACCATCTCGAAGGTACACATTTTTGGTTACTCGCAAACGACGGGGTTAGAAAATGTTCAAATGGAGGATTAATGAATTTCTTTCGGTGCTAGAATCGGAAAGAATCACATACATATAAATGTAACGAGGGGAAATATACCTGTGGCAACGGCGGGATCGGTGACTGTCTCCTCTCGTCCTATCGCTAGAACTCTTCCGGTGTTCCCAGGTGTTGCAGCCTTGGGGCAGTTTTGCTTGAGATGCTTCTCCACAACTATAGTAGGCCCGAACGATGCCCGCCCCGGAAGTTTGACTCGTTGATTGAGTTGGTGTCTTACAGTTTTTTGCCATGTGGCCCTTTATGCCACATTTGTTGCAAATTACCTCTATACATGGACCAGACGGAAGATGATGATAGTTGCACTTGCCACAACTAGGAAGGGTTCCAGCATACCTATTAGCAGATTTTCGGTTTGAGGATCCATCAACAGAAACAGTTGCAGAGGAAGTGACAGCGTGAATTGCCACCGTTTGCTGTCTCTTTGAAGATTCATGCGATGTTTGGCTTTTCTCTTTCTTCCCAAGTTTTCTTTTCTCACCACTCCTCACTGTCGGCTTGGGAGTGATAACTGCCTCTTCAAGGTCATCGCAATGATCGATTAGGATTTGTGCTAAGCACTTGGCGCTGTCATACATATCCGGCCACGCAGCTATGACGTTTCCTTTCGTTGGCTGAGTCAGCCCCCAAATAAATCTCTCTATCTTCTTACTCTCCGGGGTAACCATTCCCGGGCAAAGTACTGCCAACTCATCGAACCTGGAAGTATAAGCAGTGATGTCGAAACCTTTCATCTTTAAGTTCCATAATTCATGTTTTAACTTCTGCATTTCGCCCCGATGGCAGTACTCAGCCAGCAGAAGTTCCTTCATGGCTTCCCAACCCATGGCGTTGGCTACAGGTAAGGTTAGGGATTTGACTCGGCCGTTCCACCAAGTCAGAGCTTTGTCTAGAAAGGTGCAGGCTGCAAACTTCACCTTGTCTGATTCTAAACAAGCGCAAATTTCAAAGATGGATTCGATCTTCTCGAACCATCGGGTAAGGGAAATGACACCCCCAGTGCCATCGAAAGACGTGGGTTTGGCGTTCATAAAATCCTTATAGGAACCCTCTTTCCGGCGTTCCTGGTTGCTATCTTGGTTTTGGGTTTGGGTACCACCTCCTGAGCCACCGGAACCGTCGGAGTTCCGTTGAGACATGGCAGCTGCTACTGCAGCTGTAACAGCTGCCTGGAATACTACTGGATCAATTTGGGGAGGAGGTGGTGGCGGAGGGTTGTTGGTCTTGGAGCTGGGTCTCTTTCTTGGAGGCATCTTGATCTAATAAGATCAAGAAAGAGAGGATGATAAGTCCTCTGAATTGAATCAAGAGATATGACAGATATATGCTGAATAAGTGATAAAGCAGGATAGAGTTATCAAGACAAGAAAATTATCGCTAAGAGAATGATCAAAGAACAATGTATGAACAAGGATTTCTACCAATGATTGGCTCGAGAAATACTCCCATAGTATTTCATGATTCGTTACGACGCTGGCTCGATGTTTGTGGTATTAGGGTAAGTTTTAGGCATGCCGCATACCACAGTCACTCCCAAGCACATGTTGGCCGTGTCTCGAATGAATATAGTTGGCCAGGCTATATTGATCCTAGACACGACTACATAATTGCCCAGGTTTAACCGCAGTGTACAACACCTATTTACTTACGTTTTGTTCTACTTGTATTTACGAATCTCGATGGGTCGGTATACTTATATACTTTTGAAAATACTTATATTTTGAAGGATACTTTTTGTTCAGAGCACTTAGGCCCCTTAATGTTTATAATTTTATACCATGTAAGGTTTGGTATACTTCATTCACTATAAACAAGGGCTCTGATACCAATCTGTCACACCCTGAAAACCAAAGGCGGAAACATTTCCGGGGTTGACTCCATGTTGAGTATCAAATCCAATGTGCAGAGTAAGTAAAGTAAACAACCATTACATTACATATAGAAAAGTTTTACATTTGTTTCAAAAGCATAAGTTATACAAGTGATACATAGTATATATGAACAACACGAAACGAGTCTTCTGAAAACTCCGTCTTCGCACAAAAGGATCTTCGGGTACCTGTCTAACACGGACCTGAGAATACAAGCGGTTTGAAAATCAGCATAAAGCTCGTGAGTTCATAAGCGATTAGTTTTTCTGAAAATGTATGAGTTCCTTTGTTTTCCTGAAAAAGTGGTTATCCAAGAAAATCCCATATTTTCTTATGTAAAGTTAATTTCAAATCCGAAAGTAAAGTAAACAATGTAAAATAAAATTATGATTGTTCTTGAGGAATGTAGTTCAATTGTTTAATTTATTACACTTTTCTAATTAAGTACAACTATTACTCAGAAAGAACCCCATGTTCTCCTGACTGTGTGTGTGTGTGTGAACTGTTACCAGTTCTGATTATGTTCGGTGTCCTTCCCAGGAAAACCCCATGTTTCCCTGACTGTGTGTATGTGTCTTTACTAGTTCTGGTTATGTTCGGTGTTCTACCCAGGAAAACCCCATGTTTTCCTGACTGTATGTTTGTGTGTGTGCCTTTACCGATTCTGGTTATGTTCATTATTATCCATAGGAAAACCCCATGTTTTCCTGAATGTGTGTGTACCTGATATCCCTAAATGTACATTAGATTTACTACGTACATAAAGCTAGTAAAAGAGTTTAAAGTGTTAATAATCTAGATTGCGAGTCCTTAACCATACTCAGACTAGATATGACTCGCGTCGGGGCCAGTATCCTTTTTCTGACTTTCGTCACCCTTGAACCTTTTGGTTCGGCTGTAGCTAGCAGCCAGGTGCGGGATTGTCAGTCCCGTATAGATCTATACACTCAAGCCACGCTCTCCTGCGAACAGAGATTCTGGTTACAGGGTTAGTCCTCCACTATCTCGTGCCAAGGGACGTGTTACCAAGGACGTGTCTCCAATCTTTTAAGATTACTCATCACTTCTCGCCTAGGGAAGTGGTATCTATGACTAACTAAGTTCTAACGTACCTGTCCTTTACACTCGATCCTAGGTGTTTTATTAAATACATTACACTCGAGCCTAGGTGTTATTTAATGATGACTGTCCTTTACACTCGATCCTAGGTGTATTATTAAGGACGTTACAATTGATTTGTGTGTTGCGATGGTATTTATCTATCACACTCGATCCTAGGTGTATTGTTAAGGATATACTGATGTTTTATGTTTTCTAATGGTGTCTGACTTTTACACTCGAACCTTAGTGTTTTATTACAGACATACGATGGTTTATGTGCTTTATCGATTTAAACGAGAACAATCAATCTAAAGAATACAACATATCAATATATATTAAGAATTGAAAATCGGATTAAAACAAACAACCCTGCAAGTTAAAACAGTTTGTTAAAAGGTTTTTAATTCATAAAATGTAAAATTACGAAACCATTTGATTGAAATCATAAGTTTAAGTACAAGCTATTCTTGTACTTTTGCTTGTATTCCCCCCCTGAAAACATTGAAAAACCATTGAAAAAGGGTAGGGGTATGAACTTACCGGACGTGGAAGTGTGTCGATTTCGGATGCTAAACGTCGAACCGAGGCCTGATAATACGTGAAGTTCCTATGTAAAATGTTATGGCATATAAATATATCTAATTAGATTACAAACTCTAATTAGATATGAAGTTACACTCCAACGAACGAAAACACCTCAAAATGGGTGTTTGGAGTGACCCGGGTGACATCTAAGGACGGGAATTGAAGCGAGGGACTTGGGATTTGAGTTTACTCTCCAAGAGTAAACTTCCTAATTGAGTTTATGGCCTAAACACCCATTCCTTATCAGTTTATGGCCGTAAACTCATGGTGGCGGTGGTTTATGGTGTTTAATGGGTCTAAATGGATCAATAACACTCGGGAATGCTTGGAACAATTTTTCCTAAGGCTTGTACTTAATTTAAAACACCAAATAACACCCTTAAGGGAGTTTACGGCCTAGGCATGGGATCTATGGCCGTAAACTCTCATATCTCTTAGAATAGATGTTGTTAAGGTCCCAAAACTAATCACATGTGATTCTAAAAATTCTAACAAACCTAGAAATGAATTGTGGGCATCATTGGACACTCTTTTAGGAGTTTACGGCCATGGGGTATGTTCTATGGCTGTAAACTCTCAAATGAGGGGCTTTGATGTGTTTAAAGTCCTTAAACTATTTTTGGTAGACCCTATGATTTATTCCAAGGCTTTTGGTAGTGTTGGTTGGCATTCTAACACCTTAGAAAGTGATTTTACAACCATGTTTGAGGAGTTTACGGCCCAAGCATATGGCTTGGCCGTAAACTCATACAAACCTCTCAAAATTGATGTTTAATGAGTTGCAAGTCCATTACACAATTGCTAAAAATCATATCTAAGGCTTGGTTGAGTCTAGGAAGGGTTAAATGGCTTAAAACCTCCTAAAATATGTGTTTACGGCCTAGGCACCTTCCAGGGCCGTAAACTCATATACAAAGCTTTAATTCTTGGTTTGAGGCATTCTAATTCCATTTCCTAAAGTCCTTTAGCCATATCCAAGGTCCAATTGAGGTTTGGAAGGGTTTTGTTGCTCCAAAAACCCCCTTTATATGAGTTTACGGCCTAGAACTGTTCTAGGGCCGTAAACTCATGGTAATGGCTCTATTCCATGGTTTGAACTCAAATTTGAAGGCTAAAGATGTTGCATAACAAATTAGGGAAGGTACCTTGGTGATTTGAAGCCTTAAACTTGAAATTTTGACCCTTAAATCTAGTTTGAGGAGAGAGGTTGGAGTGATAGTTGTAAAATGGAGCAAAAGCTTCAAAAGGGAGACTAGGATCACTTTAAATAGTGTCCAAGTTCGGGACACGGTAGAATTCTACCCGATACCGGCGTTTGACGGGGCTTTTGGTTGCACCCGGCCAATTTGCCGTAACCCGATATGGTTGATTCTAAAAATGTTCCGATCATTAATGCGAGACGTTAGAATGAGTTCTAAGGGTATTAAGATGCTTATTAAATCATAAAATAAAATTCTCATTAACGACTTAATAAAGTGTCGGAAACGGAAACGAAATCGGAAACGGCGATTGGATGATCGGAACGAGTCGCGAAAAGGGTTACAATTAAGGATATGAATTTCGAGTTGTTACAATGGGGCAAGAAAGGACAGCCGCTGATCCCACCGTTGCCATAGGTATACTTCTTTTTGATAAATCTTGTGGCCGTAATCCTTTTCGATTCTAATGATGAAAGGATTTTCTAAGCATTCATTCAAATATCTTTCTAAATTAAATCCTTCGTTAATAATCGAAACATGCACCGTTGAGATGACCAGCCAGTGAGAAAGAAAGTATTAACGTCATACCCTTAGATCGTGTCCTCAAATCGGATGGTTAACCCTTTCCATTTGATCTAAAGGTAAACCTTTCATGGAAAGCTTTGATGCAAACTCGGCATGGAATGACTTGGTCTCATTCATGCGGCTAGTCTTGTCTTCGAAAGGGTCGTCTGTTCGTAACTTTCCTTTGACCCAACTTTCATATTCTTCGTGCATCAAAGCTTAGAAAGTTTTTCCATCCATTCCCCGTCCGTATGATATTCGGGAAAACGGGAAGTATGTAACTTTTTCCCTGATGCCTTTCCAAGAATCCTCGAGAATTCTTTTCCGAACGTCTAGTCAAGTCTCGTACTAATCTAGTTCCTGGAGCTACCTCGTAGCCGAACCTCCGGAAGATGATGTATCCAATACAGCGACCAGGACCTGATGTGATCACCACGAGTTCGTAGTGGTACCCTTCAGTCAAATCATTTTCCTTGATCTTGTAGTAAACAAAGCAGCCATACCCGTGGGCCCATAACCCACAGGTTCCAGAATTCTCTTTCAGGATCATCAAACCCTTAGTTACTCTGCCACATGAAGATGTACCTTCTTGTTGGAGTTTGTTTTCTGTTGGAAGCCTTATCCTAGGGAAAACATGGAATGCTTTGGAAAAGCGAAATACTTCCCTCATGGTACATTAGACCCTTCGCGACCCTTGTGAAATCGATTCCGTAACCTTCAAACTTCGATTGTCCTCAGAACTTAGTAGCACCCATCTGATACTTCACGTCTCGGTCTTTGAGAAGTATCTACCCAACGAAATCAAGACGCATCCCGATAGTGAGGGTTCGCTGAGACGTCAAGCGGAGACCCGATGTCACTTGGGAGCGTGAAAACCCGAAGCAGCAAATCCATCCGTATCTCATTCAAATTCATGTCTTGTATCGTAATCTTTGAATTTCGGGACGAAATTCCCTCTAACGGGGGGATAATGTAACAACCCGAAATTCATATCCCTAAATGTAACCCTTTTCGCGACTCGTTCCGATCATCCAATAGCCGTTTCCGATTTCGGCATTTTATTAAGTCATTATTGAATATTTTATTTTATGACTTAATGAGTGCCCAAATACCCTTAGAACTCATTTTAACGCCTTGTATTAGTGATCGGAACATGTTTAAAAACAACCATATCGGGTTACGGCAAATTGGCCGGGTGCGACCAAAAGCCCCATCTAACATCGGTATCGGGTAGAATTCTACCGTGTCCCGAACTTGGATACTATTTAAAGTGATCCAATCTTTCATTTGAAGCTTTTGCTTCATTTCACAACCATCTCTCTCCAGCCTCTCTCCTAAATCCAAGTTTAAGGGTCCAAATCATCAATTTAAGGCTTCAAATCTTTGAGGTAACTTCCCTAACTTGCTATACAACCCCTCTAGCCTTCAAATTCGATTTTTAACCATGGATGAGGACCATTATCATGGGTTTACGGCCCTAGAACTATCCTAGGCCGTAAACTCATTTAAAGGGGGTTTTTGAGCAACAAAACCCTTCCAAACCACAACTAGATTTTAGATATGGCTAAATGACTTCATGGATTGGACTTAGAACATTTTAGACATGGATTTTGAGGGATTTGAAAGAGTTTAAGGCCCAGGAAGGTGCCTAGGCCATAAACACTAAGTTAAAAGGGTTTTAAGCCCTTAAACCCTTCCTAGACTCAAACAAGGCTTAGATATGACATTTAGAATATTGGTAATGGCCTTAGAACATCATAAACATAATTTTTGAGGAGTAAATGGGAGTTTACGGCCAAGGCACATGCTTGGGCCATAAACCCCTCAAAAATGGAGAGTAAACCCCTTTTAACATGTCCAAATGCCTTGAAACTCAACCAATAGCCTTGTGGTAAATCCTAGAGCCATCTAAAAATAGTTTAGGGACCATAAACACATCAAACATCCTCTTAATAAGAGTTTACGACCATAGATCATGCTCTTAGGCCGTAAAATCCTAAATGTGAGTTAAATGGTGCCCTAAATTCATAACAAGGCTTGGAAAATTAACTAGAATCACATGTGATTGTTCCTTGTGGCCCCAAAATAATTATTCTTGACCATAGGAGAGTTTACGGCCGTAAACTCCAAGTTTACAGCCGTGAACTCCCTTAAACATGGTATAAGTCCCATAATTTTATTCCAAGGCATTTTAGAAGTCCATTCCAACAATTCCCAAGTCCAAACAAGCCATTAAGCACTCAAAATCACACCAACATGAGTTCACGGAAGTGAAATCATGTACGTATGTGTTTTATGGTTGTAAACTCCCTAAAATGTTTACTTTTGGGGAGTAAACTCAAATCCCAAGTCCCTAGTACCATTACACGTCCGTAGATGTCACCCGGGTCACTCCAAACACTCGTTTTGAGGTGTTTAATCTCATTGGAGTATAATGTTCCATATAATTAGTGATTATAAATCTAATTAGATATATATGGACATTATTTCATTTTACATAGGGACATCGCGAGTAATCAGGCCCCGAACCGACGTTTAGTGTCCGAAATCGTCGCATTTACTAGTCCGGTGAGGTCATACCCCTACCCTTTTTCCGTGTTTTCAATGGTTTTTCAATGTTTTCAGGGGAGGGGGGGAATACAAGCAAAAAGTACAAGTGTATTTTGTACTTAAACTTATTTTCAACTCAATGGTTTTACTTACTAAATGTCTTCATTTCCAAAGATTTGTGATAACTGACGTTTTGAATTGCAGGTTAAACATAGATTTCT